>NC_142150.1:24546666-25283333 GCF_024610735.1 Ursus americanus | reverse complement strand
AATAAAATATACACATTTTCAGACCTGCAAATGTGCTCTCTATATAATTCAAGACAGAAATCTAGATTAGCAGACATATATGTATATGTGCTTATTTCCAGTTGGAAATGGGTAACTTTTTTATATAAAATGAAAAAAAAAACTTGTGTACATAAACGCTTTTGAAATAGTCATTAATTTTTCATTTTCCTTTATCATTATGCTAAATTTTTAAAATATTATCTACTTTTTTTTAGGCTAGTCTAAAACATAGTCCATTAAACATGTTTGATAAGGCCTATTAAAGCCCCATGTACACCTGACTAGACCATGAGCTTGTTAAAAATAAGGAGCAGTGTCTTATTCATCTTTGTTTTCCAATCTTTGTCAGAGTACCTTGCACATAGCAAGTGTAGGGGCAGGAAACTTTCTCCTTCTTCCTTCCTAGGTTCTTTGGCTGGTTTAATAATTACATTGATATAAGACAAATTAACAGGAGAAAAACAAATTTCATAGATATGGGAAACCCAAAGACATGAGACCCAAAGACAGGCAATTGAGGCTTATATGCCATCCTGAGAAGCAGTAGGGGTCTGGGGCTTCACAGGGGAGGAAAACAATTCACAAGAAGATAAGAAGAACAAATGTTTGGTAAACAAATCTTTGTCATGCTATGCAGATAAGGCTTTATAATAAAAAGTTATCTCTGGTATTAGCTCTCTCCTGGTACAGGCCCTCTACCTAAATTCTTTAAGGCAGTTAAGGGAAAGGTAACCAGCTCTTGATTGTCTTCAGTTTGAAATAATTCACAGGTCAAAGTGGCACATTTTGGGGTCAAATTCTGCTCCTCCTCTCTATCCAAGTTTGTGGAGATTAATTAGTGGTTGTGTATTAACATATTATTGGGTGGTAAATAAACATATAATTTCTCAACTCAGAGAAATCACTAAGAAGCTGATCATCAGAGAATTTATGGTCTTCCCTTTTCCAAAACTATAGGTACTGAATAGCCATATTTCTTATATAACTAAAGACATACCTCTGCATGCTATTTTTGTCCTATTTCTCTCATTCATGACTTTGAAAACAAAACTAAACAAACATGACCCATGTTTTGTGGGGTTCATACCTTCCCAGTGTTTCAGGAAGCCAATATGTGTATCTCCTCTTTTACTTCCCTGCCTCCTGCCCCTCCTGTGAAGTTTACTGCTGTTACCTTGATTATGAGCAGGTAAATTGCTTCTGCAGCTGAATCTCATTTGGCATGGATTCTTCCCAGGCTTCTCTGCAGCTTCTGCTCATTATCACAGTAGCCACTTACCAGCGCTAATCTGGTACAGCGCAGGCTGCCACACAGCTTCCAGAGTCCTCAAGGTCCCAGAGCAGCACTGTGTCATCCAAAGTCTTTTACTGAAGACACGCTGCCTTCCAGGTAGATGTAGAAGATTCTTTCTTCCTTACCCTTAGCTGCATTGTGTTATCTGGTACAAACGCTGTTTTGTCCCCAGTTTCTTACGATACTTTTAGAAAGCTATTATTTAAGAAGAAAAAGTCACAGCAATAAGGATATTACACTCACCCATGAACAATATGGGTTTGAACTGTGGGGGTCCACTTATATGCATATTTTTTTTTTTTTAAGATTTTATTTATTTATTTGACAGAGATAGAGACAGCCAGCGAGAGAGGGAACACAAGCAGGGGGAGTGGGAGAGGAAGAAGCAGGCTCATAGAGGAGGAGCCTGATGTGGGGCTCGATCCCATCACGCCGGGATCACGCCCTGAGCCGAAGGCAGACGCCCAACCGCTGTGCCACCCAGGCGCCCCTATATGCATATTTTTTTGATAAATACGGTATAGTACCTTAAATGTATCTTCTCTTCCTTATGACTTTATTAACATTTTCTTTTCCCTAGCTTACTCTATCATAAGAATAGAGTAGATAATACATACAGCATACAAAATATGTGTTAGTTGACTTTATGTTATCAGTAAGGTTTCTGGTCAACAATAGACTACTAGTTAAGTTTTGCAAGAGTCAAAATTCTTCAGAATTTTTAATACTGTGTATATATTCTTATTTGCATTTAAAAGCTTGACTGATCTTTGGGAGAGCCCCCAAATAAGTGCACTTTATATATATTTTGTGTTTGTGCCCCAGTAGTTTATACACAGGTTAAATGGCTTACCCAATTAAATATGCTTGTGCCTGTTTAAAAGCCCAAAGTCGACATAGGTACGATTAACCTAACAGTCATTTTTAGATTTAAATTACATTTACAGTTTGATTTGAAGAGAAAACCTGTCTCAGTTTGTTTCTTTATGTCTCCCTAAGCAGGGCAGTGTCTTTTGCATGTCGTGGGGTTATATACTGCAGACCAGGCTATTCGGATCATTGATGTCTTTAATTAACACACAGAAGGTCATGTGAGTGCCCACGATCTGCCCATGGCAGATGCTTTGCCTAATCATTATTGGATCCAATCACTATTAATCACTAAAGTTTCATTGGGGTTTGCAAGTGTTGAGAGGAAACAGCAGGTTTTTCTACACAGCCCATTGAAGTCATTCTTCTTGTCCATTAACTCTTATGAGGTCATGATGCTAATGCTTTCCCCGGAGGACCATGTATCTTTCCATACACTCTGTGCTTCTGGCTTGAATTGTAGAGCCTGGTTTGGATCACAGCCTACATTGGTATATCATACTCTTCATTAATGAAAACATTCCCATTTAGTATGTCAGAGTGTACAGGGCAGACTCAGGAGCAGGAAAATAAATAATGAGTTCAGTTTGATCATGACCATTAAATAGCATTATTAATAAGAACTATTTTGTATGTGGCCCTTTGTACTTGGGCCATTTTCCTCATTGGACCAGATCCAAAAATTATGCGTGATTGAAGAGAAGCAATGTTGGAGCCTTAATTTGTCTTAAGTGGATCTTGAAGTAGATGGACATCACCAAACAATTATACAATGGCAGATCTCATTTATACTCTGTAGAGTGCAACCTAACCAAACTCATGTTTAATAAATTATCAATTGGTAACCAACTTCCGAGCCAACATTTCCATTCTCTTTATTGTTTCTACCCTCACTGTGTGGGTCCATCCAGTTGAGCAAATATTTCATGATCACAATAAGTTTCAAGACCTTGCTGGGGCTATAGGCACTACGTAAATATTCTACTTTCAGAATATTAAAAAAGTAGAGAAGACAAAATCAGAATATAGACAAATATAGACAAAATGTGGTAAATACTGTGAGATGAGTTACAAGCAAATTGGTATGCAAGTGTGAGGGGCCCCCTCTGAATAGAGAGTAAAGTGTACTTGTTTTGCAGGCCATTCAAAGCCACTGTAATATGTTCCTCAGCTCATTGGATGGGCTTTACCTTTCAGTGGGTCTACACAGTGACCCCCAGTTTCAGCTTAACTAGGTGACTTACTCTTCCCACATCAAGTCTCCATCTTCTTTTCCTTTTTTTTTTTCTTTTCTCTTGGAAAGCTGTTACCTTTAATACTAGTGGTCAAATACATTTTTAAAGATCATTTAGAATGACCAAACACTGATGGAATTTTGAGAGGAAGATCAAAGTTTTCCTTAATGGTATCATTAATCAAAAATAAGGAAAAAAATAAGAAAAAAAAGAGAGATGTTAGCTTAAAGGTTTGGGGAATAGAAAAAGTGATAAACTCATTATTTGGGATGACACTGAGATATCATCCTGTCATTTGTGAGGAAATATCCAGACATAAATTAAAAATGTTTCTCTGGGGCTCTAAAAGAAAATGTTGGGCCTAAAGAATTAGATGTAAAAGGCATTGTATTAGAAATTCTATTTGAAACAAGAGATAATCAAAGGGGAGCACATCAGAAAAGCACAGGAAGGTAGTGTCTGAACCCAGGAGTTCTTACAATTTATGGGCAATTGGAGGGATATAAAGCTGTAAAGAACATAAATATGCAGTCATCTGGAACTTTGAGAAAGAAACAGATATAAAGGTAAGTTTAAAGAAACCTGGGCTTTTTACTACTATCAACTACCGGAGAAAAGTCAAAGACTGAGTATTAGGAAAAGGGTGTTGGCTTAGAAGATGAACTTGATCATTGGCCTTTACCAAAGAATTTCAGTAGAGAGTGAGGGCAATAATCTCCAAGGTATTGATTGTTGAGTGGAGGGTAAAATAAGGCAGGGTTTTTTTTTCCCCCAAGGTATTAAAAATAGTGTCAGAGAAATTAGCTAGTAATGACTTATTTACCCTAAATATTTGTAAACTTAGAGTATTATAACCTATATTAACAAATTATTATAAGGATTAGACACAATACTAAGAATATAAGCACTTGCTAAATACTATTGTCTATTATTATTTTAACTATTACAGAATTCAATCTCTCCTTTCTACCTTCGGTCACCAACCATTTCTTTTTCTTTTAAGATCAGCTGCACTTTTTCTAAGTAAGTGCCACTTGAGCTAATTTCCACTGTGCCTCCTAGGCCTTGGTGTCTCAGCTGGCCTCCCTTATTACTGTTATTGAGTTGTTGTGTTTGAGACCCTAATTCCTCAAATGGATATTGCTGATAGGACTGGTGGGAATATGGACATTTTTCAAGAAATTCCTTTTGGAAGAGTAGTGCCACTCCTCTCTGACACATCATTGGAACTGTCTACATATTCTTCTGACTGCTGCTATTGACATCTAGAGTTCTTTAAATGTCAACGCTAAGGCATGACTCTGGCAAAGTTGCAGTAAGAAGGCCCCTTTGCATTTCCATGAACTACATTATTAGAGGGAAGTGAAAGCAGACCTGCCTTGAAGACTAATGGCTATTTATTTTATTTTATTTTTTTTAAAGATTTATAATTTATTTTAGAGAGAGAAAGAGAAAGACAGAGAGAGCACGGAGAGGGGGAGGGGAAGAGGAAGAAGGAGAGAGAGAATCTCAAGCAGGCTTCACACCCAGCGTGGAGCCCAGTGCAGGGCTTGATCTAATGACCCTGTAATTGTGACCTGACCCAAAATCAAGAGTCTGATGCTTAACCAATTGAGCCACCCAGGTGCCCCAAAGAGTAATGTTTAAATCCAGAGGTCTTGTTGCCAGTTTAGGAGTCCCTGGGAGGTAGGCCAGTGGCAGTTCTGAGTGATCCCTTACTGTGCCCAGATTCATATACCATTTTAAAATAAAGATATATGATTTTTTTTAAGCTAGAGATTCCTCACTCCCCCAGGTTAACTGGATAAGGCAGTCCCTCTCTGCCAGTTTGTCAGACATGACCAAACAATTTGAACTTCAGTCAAGCTTAAACCCAAATTATACTCCTCTCTACAGATGAATCTCTACTGCCCACTGTTAGAATACAATTCTTTATGGGTCTTTTATAATTCTTCACATTTGGAAGCAAGATAATTTCTGCCCTTTGTTCCCAACATCTTTTTAAGAATGTTTGTATAATAACGAGCTTGGAAGATAGAGGTAATGTCTTCCTCTGGAGCAAAGGGAAGGGATGTTTACTGCCCATTATAAAAGATTCAGGTGCCCTAAATTCACAATTCCTTTGTTGTAGTCCAATACACAATGGCTGCTCTCCCTTGGCCTTCTTTGTGTTATCCTGTGGAAATATGTTCTTGGGAATTGGGCACAATAATATGTTGATCCTCTGACTAATGCTATTTTTGTGGGTAGTAAAGTACTTTGTTTATTACCCTAGGCCTTCTGCCAGGATCTACATAACTATGGCAGGTGAATTTGTTAGCTTTCCAGCAGGAAAAGAAAAATCTTAGATTCCTCAGAGTTCTTCACGCTTACCTCATAGTAAACATTAAATAAGAGCTGTTATTAATATTCAGAGCCTTATCACCATAAGAAATCTCTGAGTTGGAATAAATGGTATCTAACATGTCAACCTCCAACACATCTGATTGATACTTTTAAAATGTATTAGGGAAAAAGGAATTTTGGTATTGGAACTCTGTGTTCTTTAGAAAATTTTAACTTTTCTGATTCAAAGACTTTTTATTGGTCTGTCTGCTTCCCAAGATTTTGATGGAAACCAAATGAAAAAGTGAGTAACATGTCTTTGTGAACTGTGATGTTTATACAATTCAAGTTTATAACTTTTGTGCACATGAAATGGAACATTAATTAGGGTCTTGAAATGACTCAAAAAATCTTCAAGAATTTTATATGAAAGTTAAATAGGGGCAGCTGGGTGGCTCAGTCGTTAAGCGTCAGCCTTCGGCTCAGGGAGTGATCCTGGAGTTCTGGGATCAAGCCCCACATCAGGCTCCTCTGCTGGGAGCCTGCTTCTTTCTCTCCCACTCCTCCTGCTTGTGTTCCCTCTCTTGCTGGCTGTCTCTCTCTCTCTCTGTCAAATGAATAAAAAAAAAAGTTAAATAAAAAATATACACATAACAGCATGTGTGAGTAATAACATGACAGTGGAAAAGCAATAGCAATAGCTTTGATTTGACATCAAATATATTTAACTAATCTGGCTCTTAGTTTCCTCTCCTGTAAAATTCTTTAGAACAATAGGGTATTTAGGACAGTGCATTTATTTTCTATTGCTGTTAAAACAAATTTCCACAAACTTGGAGGCTTAAACCACCACAGATTTGTTTTATCATCCTGCATTATAGGAGTCTGCCATAGGTCTCACCAGGCTAAAATCAAGGTACCAGCAGGGCTCCTTTCCTTTCCGGAAGCTGTAGGGGAGAATCTCTTTCTTTCAGTTTCTAGAGGTTTCTCACGTTCCTTTGCTTGTGGCTAATCCCCTTTCATCTTTAAAGCCAATAGCATTTCATTTTTTTTCTGACCATTTTTATATAGTCACATCTTCCCATGACTGCATCCAGGAATAGCTCTCCATTGTGGGATTGGACTGGGCCCACCCAGTTAATCTAAGATAACCACTGCAGGATAATTCTTTTTGTGTGTGGGATAGTACGTCACATCACAGGTGAACATCCCTCATTCCCACAGGTGAAGTGCCAGTCATATACCCTAGCCATTGTAAAGAATATTAATAATGAATGTTCTAAAAATGATCTCATTATTTTCATCCAACATTATAATATCTTTAAAGTTCCTGGAATACCTGGAATGTAGGGAGTCACATGTTGAAAGGAAGGACTTCTTTCATTATGAAAGATAAATGAAAAATGGAGCTTATCTCTAGTTATATTTTTGTGTAGATATGCATCTGTTATCTTTTAACACTTAAAATCTCTGAAAACAGGCAAGTGATCCACACTTTTCTTATGCTGTAAACATCTAAAACTTGAATATCGGTTGCTATTCTCTAAGCTATTGGGAAGTATGAAATCTAAATCAACAGGTAGCTCTTGAGAATAAACTCTTAGCCATTGCTATGGATATGATGCCCTTCAACGGCCCGGGAAATCCCTATAACAAATACAGACAGACTTTTAAGCACATAATTCATTTTCTATATCACCTGAACATCATTTTTCACCCACTATCCCTTATCAGGTACAATATAATTTTATTGCTTTTCCAGTCTTAAATGTGAGTTGTTAGAAGGATGGTGGCGACACATCCTTAGATGATGTCACCATAGGGGGTTTGTCATCTAAGAATGAACTGAAAAGAATGGGGATAGAAAACGAAGTTACTTTTTTCATCTAACCTGTAAAGAACCTGGTAAAATATTTCCCTCCTTTGCTAGTTTAATTTGCTCTGTGTGTCTCTTATACATGGTGCTTTGAATAATATTTGAACTTGTGGCAAAATAGCTAATGATATGGAGATACAGGAAAAGGGGCAAGGGAATCACCTCCTAGTTTGGTTATGACTGTTAAGGCCAGACGTTATCATAAGCAAGGTAGAGGGGCAAAATTGTTCAGTGAACTGAACTGAAACAAGTTCTTCAAATTACTTTACTCTCTTTTCCACAAGAAGAAGATGTACATTTTAAACATGTGATAGAAGAAACATTTTTTTTAAATATTTTATTTATTTGACAGAGAATGGGAGAGTACAAGCAGGGGGAGTGGCAGAGGGAGAGGGGGAGAAGCAGGCTCACCGCTGAGCAGGGAGCCCAATGCGGGGCTCCATGTGGGGGCTCCATCCCAGGACTCTGGGATCATGACCTGAGCCAAAGGCAGACGCTTAACCGACTGAGCCACCCAGGCGCCCTAGAAGAAACATTTTTTATCTTTTTTTTTTTTTTAAGATTTTATTTATTTATTCGACAGGATAGAGACGGCCAGCGAGAGAGGGAACACAAGCAGGGGGAGTGGGAGAGGAAGAAGCAGGCTCATAGCAGAGGAGCCTGATGTGGGGCTTGATCCCATAACTCCAGGATCACGCCCTGAGCCGAAGGCAGACGCTTAACCGCTGTGCCACCCAGGCGCCCCCATTTTTTATCTTCTTACCAACAACTTCCAGAGATTAAAACAAAACAAAACAAAACAAAAAACATTTACCTGCATCTTTTATTTGCATGATATGTTTTTAAAAATATATGTTGGTGTTGTTAGTATCCATGTAATGATTTACAAATTGAAGAAAAACAGAAAGAGGCAGAAGTGATGGAAAATTAGATAATAAAAATATCAATTTTATATATTATTTTGGCTCAGTACAAGGTGTCCGAACCTTAGTGCATTTGGACAAGATGAACCTTTATTGTGGGGGGCTGTCCTGCTTATTGTAGGATGTTTGGTGGCATCCTTGTCTTCTACCCACCAGATGTCAATAGCAACCTCGTCTGCTGTTGTGACCATCAAGAACATAGCTAGACATTACAAAATGTTCTCTGAAGGTTGAAATCTCACCCAGAATTGAGACTCATTGGTTTAGAGCTTGACAGTTTTTCCTAAGTGTTTCTCTATAATTTATCTCATTCTAACTTCACATGCTGTATTTTAGAAATGAAGAAAATGAATCTTAGAGAAGTTAATTACCCGTGGTAGCACATCTACTGGATGCTAGGACTAAAATTGTAATCCATATCTTTTTTTCTTCAGTATGGTGTTTTTCCTCCCATTTGCCTGGGGTTTTCAAACCTTGTTGCATGAAAACCAGCTGGAGGGCTTTATATAATACAAAATGCTGGGACCCATCCCCAGAGTATCTGATTCACAAAGTCTAGATTAAAATTAAATAAACTATGTTTCTAACTAGTTCTCGGGTGATGCTGATGCTGCCTTCCCAGGGACTATGCTTTGAGACTTACTAGGCTAGGCTCCACTGAAATGTAGCTTGCTTAACATTTTACAGTGTGTCCAATACACTTCCCCAAAGTGCAGCCTTTTCCCCGACCCTGAGTAATTTATAGAATTTGAATCTCTTCTATGTATGCGAGAATTGTGACAAAAGGCAATGAATTTGTGACAATAGGTGATAAGAATGACTGAAAGGTTTGGTCCAGAGCTATCTTTTCACAAAAATTAAAAGTTGAATTGGATCACTATTAATTCTGTAATGAATTCATGGTATAACTTAGCAAAAGTTACTTTAGCTCTCCCTTTGAGTTTTAATTACCTTATCTATAACATAAATTTTCTTTTTTCTCTTAGAGTAGATGACCAGCTCCAACAGCCTATGTCCCATTATTACTGTAATATTTTTAATGCATTTAAATTAAAATGAAAAGGTCAATGACATTTCTTTGAATTCTCTTCATGGATATCTGGATAGCCGTGTATTTATATAATATACTCTGTCAGTAAACTTCAGGTACTGCCAGCAGGATTTTAAGCCCTTCTGCTTTTCCTTATTGTCCAGCTGAGAAATTTAATTTCTCATTTCTTTGTATGAGCATAATCTGTCTGATATTGCTATTTCCCAATCTATTCTTCAGTATTCAATGCCTTCAATTTCTGTTCTCAAGTTCTTACTACTCTATTCTCAAGTTCTTATTATCAAGTTCTGAACTTATTCTACTTTCATATTAATGTGTCAATCAAAAAAAAATCTAAAGCTTAATTCCATAGTAATTTGATAAAGATCCGGAGATTTTTCTTCCTTTCCTCAGTTGACATAAATGAATGTGCAGTTTAGCTGAAGAAAATAGCTTCATCTTTTGGCAACATAAAAACATTATTCCCTCTTTGATCATTTCAGCTAGAGAACATTTTGTCACCTGTATATAACAGTGGAAACACTTTTACTGGTCATGTAAATCCCATAAGCTTTTTGAGTCACTTAGCTATAGCAAGAAGAGATCAAATCATTTAGATGAGAAATGAAGTAATGGCAACAAAAGGAGAGGTTCTCATGGTTTTGTGTTTGCTTTTTCTGTGACTCATAGTCTGTGACTTTTTTCAGTAAAGGCTCTATGTGAGCAAGGGGTCTCTGAGCAATGAGGTGATAGAAACTGCATGAAGATCATTGCTATAATTTTCCTTCAGATAAATGCAAATTGTTAGCTACTTATCTCAGTCATCCTTTATCTCTCTAATGCAGGGACTGCGATAGTTAGCCACAATGCCTCTCAATTTCAAAAAAGCATTACCTAGGAAAATGGCAGATTGCACAAGTGAGAAAATAGAAAATAATTATAAAATCCTCTATTGTGTTCTTTATAGTCATTGAAACTGTTCAGGAAAAAGCTTATCATATCAACAATGAGATAAATACAATGTAAAAGCATTGGGGGACAGTACAAGGAGACTAACTACTCTGAATTAGAGCCCTTGTTTTGCCATCTACAGGTTGCATGATGTGGAACAAGTCATTTGACTTCTCAGTCTTAATTTTCTCATCTTTAAAATGTGGATAAGAGTAGCACCTGTCTTATGGCAGGTGTTTATATATGAGGAAGCTTTATAGTACCTTGTAAGGTACGTAATATATTCTCAACAAACACACATTATTATTGCTTAGACAGGATATATATTCTCAAAAATATACATTTTTATTGCTCAAAGAGCAATCTTTGTCAAATTTGTTTTAGCCTGTTCTTCATTGTACAGGATTCATAATTCATCAGTGGTAAAAATAAATTAATTTGGATTCAGAGATGCATCACTCTCTCAGATAAATTATTTTTGTACTAGGATTTAATTTATTTCAACAAGTTTTTTCTCAAATGCATACTATGTGCTGCCACAAAGCTGTAAGCATCAAAAGAAAGAAAAGACTGAGGCTATGGTAACAAAATTGTTCAATGTGTTTAGGATTAAAGAAATATTTTCATCTATAAAGTGGTAATCGTGACTTGCTTTATCTATCTCATGGTCATATTGTGGACAGTAATACAAGGTTATTGCTCTGTTAACTCATTCAAAATCATATTTGTGGTAATAAAACAATGAATACTAATGTACATAATCACATAAAGTAAAAAACCAAAGATTTAAATGTAAAATGACACCCTTGAAATGTGTACAAATCACCTCAGAAAACCCACTTGGAAGATATTTTTTAATTATATGACAGATAATATTTGGATACAGCTGCAAGGTTATCCAAAGTTGAGTATCATCTTTAAATAAGGTGGCCTCTCAATAGACTACCAGTGTTTTACATTTATGCCATAAAGGATTTTGATGGCAGGTACTATTGATAACTAATAAGGGTTACTGGAAAGGAAGAATTGGACAGTAAGGATCTGTCAGTGGATCTGCAATATCACTCAAGAACATTGGGCCTGATTTTATTAACCGAATATCAATATTCTACCATAGTCTCAAACTTAAGTGGTTTAGTTGGTCACTGTTGTAGAGTTAAGAGATGTATAAGAGTAATAAGAGAATAATAAGAATAGAAATATATACGATGTATAAAAACAGAATTGAGAGAGAGAGAGAGAGGCAAATTTCCTCTCTAGAATAATTTAAAGTAAAATTATTCAACATCATGTAGACTAGACCAAATGCTTTCAATGGCCAAACTGGTCTAAAGTCTATGGACACTGCAAGATGGTGAAAGAGGAAGCACCAGGAATTTGTCTCCCCCGCTAGACAACAAGTGCATTGGCAGAATCTGTCTGATGTAGCTATTTTGAAACTCTGTAGTTTATCAAAGCCTTGCAACTTCCAGGGGAAGACTTGGATGTAAATTGCACTTGATTTTGATCAATTTTATCCCAGCAGACTAGCAGCCATTCATCCTCCACTAACGTTTAGGCAGGCAGTTGTGCATGTATTCCAGGAGCAACCTGCACACAGCTTGCAGAAACCAGGGTAAGCAAAAAAGACCCTGTTCTCCAAACATAGAGGATCTGTGCTATGGTTGATAATTGCTACTGCTGATCTCTGAAGTACAGACAAAGAGTACGTGAGTACTGTTGTTACATCCTCCCCCTCTTTGTTATTAGTCCCTTCCTCTCTGGCTAAAGAGGTTGCCAAAAGTTGTAAAGGGCCAGCACATTTCCCCCCTTCTTTTTTCTCTTTTTCTTCTTTTGGAAGCCAGACATTGAAGACTAGGACATTGAAAAGCAACTGTAAATTTGGGAGAAATTAGAAAGTGACTATGTATACCAAGGGAAAGGCACAGATTCATGAAAGACAAGATGACCTTGGGTTTACACATTAGACTAATCCTTGACACAGAGAGAGCTCATAGAATTAAAAACACAAAAACAATAAATGAAATCAACTACAAAAACAACAATAACAAAAAGAAAATGGGGAAAAGAAAGAATCTGATTTCCAGAGTTATCATGTTATTAGATTCAAATGTCCAATATTGAACAAAAAAAATCACAAGGCATAAAAAGAAATGGGAAAATATGACCCATTCAAAGGAGAATAAAAACAAATCAACAGAAGCTCTTTGAAATAGACCTGCTGTCAGATATACCAGACAAAGATTTTTAAACAGTGATCTTAAAGATGCTCAAGGAACTAAAGGAAGAAGCAAAGGAAGTGAAGAACATGATGGATGAGCAAAATGGAAGCTCTACTAAGTAGATAGAAACTCTGGAAATTCTGGAGTTGAAAAGTACAATAACCGAAATAGAAAATGCCCTAGAGAGATTTCAAAGCAGATTTAAGCAGGCGGAAGTATTTCAGCAAACTTGAAAATAGGACAATGGAATATATCAAGTCTAAGAACAAAAAGAAAAATGTTGAAGAAAAGTGGACAGAACCTAAGGGATCTGTAGGACAGCATCAAGGAGCCCAACACATGCATTGTGTGAGTCCCAAAAGGAGCAGAGACAGGAAAAGAGGTAGAGGGAACATTTGAAGACATAATGGCTGAAAACTTTCCAAATTTGAGAAAAAGCTGAATATAAACATTCAAGAAATTCAACAAGCTCCAAGTAAGTTGACATCAAAGAGATTCAAACCAAGACACATTTTAATCAAATTTTGGACTACCAAAAACAGAGAATCTTGAAAGCAGCCAATAGAGAAATGCTCCTCAACGAGATTATCGGCAGATTTCTTCTCAGAAACACAGGAGGCCAGAAGACAACAGCCTAATATATTCAAAGTGTTAAAAGAAAAAAAAGTCAAGGGAGCCCCTGGACATCATGCTAAGTGAAATAAACCACACACGAAGACACATAGTGTATGATTCCACTTATATGGTGTACTTAGAGTAGTCAAAATTATAGACAGAAAGTAGAATGGTGGTTACCAGGGGCTTAAGGGAAGGAGGGGCGGGGAATTGTTGTTTAATAGGTATAGAGTTTCAGTTTTACAAAATGAAAGAGTTATGAAGATGGATAGTGGTGATGGCTACACATTATGAATTTATTTAATGCCCCTGAATTGTATACTTAAAAATGGCTACAATGGCACATTTTATGTTATGAATATTTTGCCACAATAAAAATCTGGGGGACAATTATGAACACTAAAATCCCAGACATATTCCTAGGGTGGGGAAAAGCATACAATTTTAGACCTGGAAGTTACATGGGACCTATAGGTTATAAGAATTCATAATGAATTCTCCCTTGAGTAAAATCTAAATTGTGTTAATTTTATATACTAAAGGGGCAAATATACATTTTCACTTTTCCTTATCTATATCTAATTATAAAGGAGTTAAAACAAGCTACAAGCAACTAAGGGAATGTCTTCTTCAAAGTAGGAAAATACCGAATATGTGTGAAATTTTCTCTATTCTAAAAATATAAATTAAAAGAATGAAGGAGAAAGAGGCACAGAAATCTTTCAAGCTAACAGACTTCATCTAATCAATTAGCTTTTTAAGTTTTCCTTAGTCACCTTGCAAAATCAACAATCTAAATAAAAAAATATATATATGTATCCACTTAGAACTGTCCATTAATTTTGGATTTGAGTTTGTAGATTTAGATGCAAATAAATGTATTCAACATTTCCTAAACAAACAAAATAAAACAAAACAAAACTTTGGTAGTTTGATATCTTGCCACAAATTCTGATAGTATATCAAAGAGTGAAATGCAATGCACACTATATTAGTAAAAAGGATAATAAGTCACATTTTTTTAAGACTTACTGTACGCCTACTATTTTACAATTATTTTTCATTTTATTTTCCCACTAAATTTGTGTCATTAACTCTAACAGATGACTAAACTAAAGCTTAACATTTTGCAATGATATGATTTAGGTCCCATACATAATAGACAAGAATAGACAAGAATCGATATTCAAATCCAGTTGTGCCTGGCTCCAAAACCTGTATTTCTTGGAGACACAGAGACTACAGAGAGGTGACTCGAGAACCCCTAGAACTGGAAAAGGTGGAGGGCAGGCAAAGCCAAGACCCATGCTGAGTCTCCTATCTCAGCTTCCACCAAAGCATTTCATTGAGTATTAGTTCATATACTGGACTTGGATGTTGTTTCAAGAAAGTGTTTTGTTGCTAAAATATTTTAAAAACCACTGTTGTAAAGCAAAAACATTTCATGATACAAGTGTGTATTACTATTTTTTTTTCCTTTAATAGATTCAATTGGTAGCCTTAAAAAACAACCTCAAAATTACCTTGCTATGAAAAAATTTTCCGCAGGTTCTCCTGAGTCTTCATAGCTTCAGGCTAGGTTGTGATCAAAGACTTTCCTCCAAGTTCACTTTGGGCACAGCATTCGAGGTCATTATTTCTGTGATTGCCTTTTTAATAGCTTGATTCTGGAGTCATTTTCACAAGGATTTCAATTCTTCACATCTATCTCATATTAAAACTTCTTATCTTTTTGAAGGGTGAATTGTAGGAAAAGGAGAAGACAAATTAGTTATATTTTCCTAAAATTATAGGTCATCCATTCCAGTCGTAGGAAACCGATTGTTTCTTTAACTAGGCATGGGAAGTGGACCTGGTGCCATTACTTCACTCGCATTGACTAGTGCTGCTACCTTACTCAGACGTAATTTATTCTCTGTCAGTTATTGGTTTATTCCCAACAATGCTTTTAGGTGCAGATTTCTTCAAAGTTGCCAGAGCAATGAAGCCAACATTTAGAAGTGCTTATAAGTTTCCTGAGGTCAGAGACCTTGTCTGGTTCATTTTTATGTTACCTTCCTTTCACCAACACTATGCAAGACTAATAAATTTTAAAAGGAAGACATTTCATTTATATAATATTTAGAGGAGGGAATACAGAAATGAAAGTGTATAATAGAAGGATCAAATAAGATTACATTTATCTGTGATTAAAACTAGTATTTTAATTACTTTGCATGTGTGTTATATTTGAATAATGCCTTGTTCTCCTGCACTCTCTCTCTCTCCATGAACATAAAATTATGTATGAGTCCATCTTTCCTACCACTGTTGTCTCCACATCTAAGAACATAGTAGGTTCTCAATATTTATGTGCTAAATGAATAAGCTAATTTATACGAAATTCAATTTTTTATTATAATAGGTACCACATTGGAAGGGACTATGTCTACTGCAAGGCAACTTTTGTCTCACTTTGCCATATGGCTCACTGACTTGTATTTATTTGACTGTAAATTAATTAATTTTGGCACTGAATTTCTGTATGTATTTATGACTTAAGACACCAGGCAACTTCAGAGTGGGAGTAGAGAAAGGCACTTACAGTTTGGGACTCATAAAGGAATGTTTTTATGAGGACAGTAATATCTCGGATGGGTTTTGTACAAATTTACTGCATTCTCCTCATGGAAGAGCTTAATGTAAGAGTTGTAAAAGATGCCCCGATGTAGGGCCATCACTCATTTGACAAAAGAAGAATGAATGGATAAATAAATGGTCAATGATTTGTTTTATGTCTGCAGTAACGTAACCACAACCCTGTATAATATTTCAGCACAAAGATATTTATAAGCAGGCATTAATATCTCAGCACATACCTCATGGCGATGCTGAAATACCTGTAAAATATTTTCAAGCTATTTTTATTTGAAAGTAAAACAATTATCAGGTAACATTTGCAGCCAAATCTACTTCATCTTGAAATAGAAGTGTATTTAAGATCATAGTACCAATTCTAATGGATTGAGGGACCCATGTATTTAAAATCACCGTAATGGATCGTGAGTATATTCACAAATTATTAGACCCTGAGAAACAAGGAAAAATCATTGTTATCTCAGATGACTAAATAGGTCAAGTGTTTTTCTTAACATAATTGAAATTCAACCATCATAATTCCTATGGACCATGACTATATATATTCAGATTCATTGATTTAAGTTAATTTCTCAGACAGTTTGTTTTAGAAATATTCAGTTTTGTGAAATGTTTCTTTATATAGTGCCTTGCATGGAGCCATGGCATGAGAAATGATTAATACACACCTGTGTCATGCTATGACTATGTATTCCTAGACAACCGGTTACCAGTTCTCAAATATCCTTTTAGCATGATTGATTGATTGATTTTTAAGAGAGGTGGGAGAGGGGCAGAAGGAAAGGGAGAGAGAGTGTCTTAAGCAGGCTCTATGCCCAGCTTGGAGCCTGATGCTGGGTTGAATCTCACAACCCTGAGATCATGACCTGAGCTGAAATCAAGAGTCTGACACTTACCTGATTGAGCCACCCAGGAACCCCCTTTTAGCATGATTTAGAAGTAAACATAAGAGCAGGGAAAGACCATGATGTATATAATATAATCTAAGGTGTTTTTTTTTTTCTGTAGTGGTATTAATTTCCCTAATATTATTTTGAACAATTTCCTCATTTTTTAAAAAAGTAGCCATATGGGGACAAAATGATTTAACCCTATTTTCTTCCTGTTGTTCCCATGTCTGATGTTCCCTCAAAGCCAAAAATGATGCAAAGGAAATTGTCCTGTGTTAACTTCTAGTATACATTATGACTATATTATTGAACACTATATAAACTTAAGCAACTCTACTTATCCTTTCTAGGAATGGAAAATCAAATACTGCCTTTGAATAGTCAAAGCACATAGTTATTCCTTTGCCTTACTTTGCTCATCTCTTTATTTGCCCTACTCTGTATAGGTGGACAACAAAAGCAGACTTTAGGGTTAAATTAGTTATTAGCATTATGAAATACCATTATAATTCTAGAAAAATAAGTGAATTAATATACAGTAGTTAACATGTTTATGACATGTGCCAAAATATCTTAGGGTTTTCCTAATGTCTTATTTGGTGAGAAAGTTTTTTTTTTAAAGATTTTTTATTTACTTATTTGAGAGAGAGCAGGAGCAAGGGGAAGGAACAGAGGAAGAGGGAGAAACAGACTCCCTGCTGAGCAGGGAGCCAAAAGTGGGGCTCCATCCCAGGACCCTGAGATCATGACCTGAACCAAAGGCAGATGTTTTAACCGATTGAGCCACCCAGGCACACCAGTGGGGAATATTTTTTTTTTAATTACCATCAAAAGAATTATTTTCCTGCCACCATTTTATGAGTCTGCTAACACAGTCCCTATTTAAAAGATAATAAAAGAAAGGTGAGATCTATTTTTTCCCCCAAAGAGAATGCAACTTATAAATCTGTGGTTTGCGTTTAGGTTTCCTGACACCTCGTGATGTCTATTATTCTAAATTATGATTGACAAAGTGATGTAGCAAAGCCTTGTACTTAGCAACACATTTATTTATCATATTTCTAAGCAAATATATAGTTATAACTACTACCATATTGACTAATAAGGAACCTATAGCAGTTGATATTTTATGCTAGAAGCCATCACAAACTCAAAAGATCCGAACCCAGTCAAGTTTAAAGTTATACTATAATATAAGCTACATTATTACTGTTTAATTTTCTATCTCTTTTATAATCTAACCTATATGAAGGTAGGGATTTTGCCTGATTTACTGATAATTGTATCATAAACACTTTACTAAGATAAGTATATGGTACATGGCTCAGTAAGTATTTGCTGATCAAATCAATAAAAAATGAACTCTAGGGGAGGAGAATACATGCAGAATTTCATTAAACAAAATTGTTCTAAAAGATGAGAAGAAAATCAATGGAAAAAAATTGACAGTCCCCAAGAGTCCCAGTTTAACTCTTTTCCCAGCATTATTTAATAAAAATTGTATATATTTGGGTTGTACAATGTAATGATTTGATATACATATACATTGTGAAATGATTACCACAGTCAGTTTAATTAACATATTTATCACTTCACATAGTTACTCTCCCACCTTTCTGTTTGTGTGTGCTAAAAATATTTGAGATCTACTCTCAGCCAAATTCAAGTACACAATACATTATTATGAATGATACCCACCATATTGTACATTAGGTCTACAGAAAGTATTCATCTTATAACAGAAAGCTTTTATCTTTGACCAACATATCTCTTTTTTCTCTAACTCCCAACTCATGGTAACCATTATTCTGCTCTCTCTTACTATCAGTTAGACTTCTTTTTGAGTCCACATAAAGTGAGATCATGCAGTATTTGTCTTCCTGTTGTCTGACCTATTTCCCTTATCCTAGTGTCCTCTACCTTAATCCATGTTGTTGCAAATGGCAGGATTTCCTTCTTTGTTAAGGTTGAATAATAATTTTGTACATATAAAATTTCATTTGTCAATGGACAATTAGGTTGTTTCTATATCTTGGCTATTGCGTGAACATGGGAGCATAGATATTTCTTTAAGATAATGATTTTTATTTCCTTTGGATATATACTCAGAAATGGGATGCTGGGTCATATGGTAGTTCTATTTCAAATTTTTTGAAGAGCGGGAGAGGAAGAAACAGGCTCCCAGCAGGGCTCGCCCTGAACTGAAGGCAGACGCTTAACGACCGAGCCACCCAGGAACCCCTATCTTTTACTTTTTGATAATAGTCATCTGCGCAGGTGTGAAGTAGTATCTCATTGAGGTTTTGATTTGCATTTCTCTGATGACTAGTGACAGTGAACGTCTTCTCGTGTGCCTGCTCGCTATTTGTAGGTCTTCCTTGCAAAAATATTTATTCAGGCCCTTATTCTATTTTTAATTGGATTATTATGATTATTTTTGTTATTGAGTTGTAGGAGTTCCTTAGAAAGCTATAGTCATCAAAACAGTATGGTACTGGAATAAAAACAGTCACATATGCCCATGAAACATAGTAGAAAGCCCAGAAGTAAATGCAAGCATATACAGTCAACTAATCTTTTACAAAAGTGCCAAGAGTACACAATGGGGAAAGAATAGTGTTTTGTTTTTGTTTTCTATAAATGGTGTTGGGAAAAGTGGATATCCACATGCAAAAGAATGACATTGGCCTTTATCTTATGTCATACACAAAACCAACTCAAAAATGGATTAAATATATAACCTGAAACTGTAAAACTCCTAGAAGAAAACATAGGGGAAAAGCTCCTTGACATTGGTTTTTGCAATGATTTCTTGGAATTGACATCAAAAACACAGACAATGAAAGTCAAAATAAACATTTGGGACTATATCAAACTAAAAAGTTTCTGCACAGTAAAGGAAAAGGCAAACCTATGGAATAGGAGAAAATATTTGTAAACTAAATATCGTATAAGGAGTTAATATCCAGTCTGACTTGTTTAATTGGTTATTTTTGTGATTTGACAATGTCCTAAACATTCCAGTAAAATGAAATAATTCAGCAATAGAACCCAGTGAACTTTTGGACAAAATGAAATTGGCAAATATATGGGCAGATGAATTTTGGCAAAAAAACATTGCAATAACAAAGTTGTTCTGATCATTTGAGCATTGGGTTGTTAATAAAGTTCTCCAAGCAATTTGATTGTTCTCTTCCTGTGCCTTTATCCTAAGGTACAAGTTACAATTTTATCCCTGGAATTAACAACCTACAGCTCGCTTAACAAGATATTTTCCCTATCTCCACTAAAACAGGTGACAAGTGATGAATATGACCCATCGACAAATACATACTATTATTGTATCTCACTAAATGTGCATGATTCAGATTCTTTGTCTATTAAATTTAGTATACACATCAACAGATATTTAGAATTTAGAAGTCAACTCTTTGAATTGAATTGGAATAGCCTAGACCTAATATCCTGTGGCTCATCAATAGTGCCTGTCTTTTTTAATCTCCAAATTTTTGCATTAAAATTCAAATTTCAGAACTTATTTGACTCACAGTGTCATCAAATCTGGTAAACTCTTCTTTAGGCTATCTTTTCTAGGCTCACCTAACTGCAGTAGACTCAGATATTTAATGACTTTATATAATATTCCACCACAATTCTAGTTTAAATTAGTGGGGGGCAACTTGAAATCTTCCATATTTTAAAGTCATTTAGAGTTTTGTTCTGGTTGTTAAGCCTTCAAAAATGTTAACTCCAAAAAATAATATTAGAGACATTTCATCAGCATTTCTCTGTAACTCAAGTTTTACAAATTTATCTTAAAAGATGTGGTGTAGCCAAAGATATGGTTTGAAACTTAGGACAGCTGAAGAATTTGATTGGCGATCAAGGGATCCCTAAGATGAGATTTGTGGACATTTTTTTCAAATACTTTGAGGACTCTGTTGGCTTCTTGATCAGAGAATTTGCTGGGAATTGTAACCCTGATATGTCTTAAAAATCAAAATAAATAAGCCCATTGCCTCCTTAAAAAGAAGAAAAGAAGCATATTCTGAGTATTATTTTGAAGATAAGTAACTAAGTTTTTAAGCATTTCTATATGTATATACATGTATTGTATATTTTCAACCCAAGACAATTTTATTTTACAAAGCTAGTTGCTGAACCTGTTCAATGTGTCCAATGACTTAAACATAGAATATGTGTGTGTGTGTGTGTGTGTGTATACTTTTTTTTTTTTAATTTCTTGCTTGTATAATGTCCAGGATGTATGATCCTGGCACACTGAATAGTCTCCTTGCAGGAGTGGTTCATGAATCCCAGTATCTTTCTCTTGTGGTTTTACTTACTTCAACTTGTGGCTTCTATGACTATTGTGTTTATTTTTGCTCAAGATGGCAGAAAGGAGAAAGAGCTTGGAGTTCACATATGGAAGTTTTTAATGAACCAGTGGTATAAGGGATTAATATGACTTTTCCCTATATTCCACTGGCCAGAACACCGCCACCTGGTTTAATGTGCTGAGTTGTGTTCACCCATAATTTATATGTCGAAGTCTTAAAAAGTCCAGTATCTAAGAATTTGGCCTTTATGGAGGTAATTAAACTAAAATGAGGTCTTTCCCCTTTAGACTATTAGTTGTCTGAGGTCAGGAATTAGATGCTCTCCTTGCTTCCAAAGTGCCTAGCACATTGAATGACATGAAGTTGGCATTTAATAAGTATTTGTTGAATGAATAAGAGATTATGTCAACATGAAAAACCCTGGGAGGAATGGTAAGAACTGGTAAAAAGATGGCTGATGATCTTCAGATATATTCTTTTCTGGGTTATTCCAAGTTCTTTATTTCTTGCCGCAGAAACTGGCTTGTGTATTTAAATTAATGGTTAATTTCCCTGGGATAGTCAAAAGCCAGCAGTTACTTTGGTAAATACCATCAATATGGAGCATCTGGTTCTCTGAAGTTTAAGTCCTGTGTTCAAGTGCTATAAACTGTTCAGTCTAGAGACAGGCAGACTCCATCCCCTGGCAATGGCAGGGGAAATTTGATCTCAAGAATGTCTCCTACTACTTTGCATTTGTATGCTCTCCCAGACAATAGCCTTTCATTAGACTTTCAATAACACTCCTCAAAACCAGCTGAACTGTCAGGAACTATATGTCACTGTCTTACCTGTTTTCTTGGTTGTCCCATTAGCATACTTAGGTGCCTATAGGGATTTGAGACCACTTATCAGAAGAGAAACAGAATTATGAAGACTCCTGAGTCATTCAGAAATATTCACTATCCCAGAAAAGCCCAGAAGTCATCAAAGGTTAGAACTAAAGCTGATAGTGATAAAAGATTATCCTGCCTAGAGAGGTAGAAGCACCAAGGTCATAAAGAAAATGAGGGGTGAAAATGTTTTTATTTGAGATAAAATAATAGAGCAGAAAAAGTGGTAGAGAGGAAGGAAAGGTTTTTGTGTGTATGTGTGTGTGTTTTCCTCAAGACAGCAGTAGGGTTGTGTGAGATATTAATGTCCCTCAACTGTACAAGATTCTTGAGTAGCTTTGGGAATTGGAAAGTCTGCAATTTACAACCTCTCTCCTCTCCTCTTATAAGCAATTTAACCAAGCTCCTGTTAGCAAGAGACGCTTAAGCAACAGAAATCCTAGAGGAGATTTTTAAGCCCATAGTAAAGATAATACAATCCTTCTGCATAAAAACAAAGGATTATTAATGCTGTGCTGCTGGTGAAGTCTCATTTCACAACCGATGTAACTTTCTGTATTAAATCAGCCCCACCAGCACTGGAATGAGCCAAGCCCGGGTGTCATTCATCACTAGCCATTTTGGCTGCACCAACCATAAAGCCAGCCCTCAGTTTGACCCTTCCAATGGCTCACCCTCCCTGTGTGAGCAGAGGTTTTTATCTGTAGACATGCTGATCTTTTTCAGGATTCAAATTTATTTTTCTGACATGGTTCATGTCTCCTGTCTCCAGGTGCTTGTCCTCTGAAAGAAGAGCCTGCCTTTGCGGTACACTTCCCATAGCAGATCATATCCCTTTGGCAATCTGTAGCCCTGGCTCCTTTTCATCTCTTAAATCTCAGTTTATGACCCATTTACCTGAATAATTCATAATCAATTGAGACACTAATTTTGCCATTTGCTGAATCACCCAGGATGTATGTCAGGAGAAGGTGCTATTTAATGCAGAGTGATTGGTGATTGACAGAGTTGGCTTTTTGTTTTTGTTTTTGCTTTGTTTTGTTTTGTTTTTTAGGTTAGAGAGACCTGAGGAAAACACATTCCTCTTCCTTTCCCAGATGAAAGCTTATATTAAAACAGGTGATGTTATTTTATACCTCTTTCTTTCCTTTTTCTTTTTTCTTCCTTTTTTTTCTTTTGAAAAATCAATCACCTTGTGGAAAGCAAGTCCTTTGCTCACACCTAGAATGGATAGCTCATTAGAATATTTTCTAATCGTTATATTGCTCCTCTATTCTTGAGGTGTTATCAGTGGGGGACTACAGTCATACATTATATATGAGGTCACACCAGTGTGACTGTAAACACCAACATTATTGAATTCATTCATTCCTCAACACAGGTTTCTTGAGCGCCTACTATATGCTTGTAGGTACCTATTTGTGGGTGCTAAAAGTACTGAGTAAACAAAAAGGACAGCATTTTTTGCTCTTCTTAAGCTTCTATTTTATATTCCTTGGACTTCATCATGGTAGGATGGTGTCACCAAAACACTGCAGTCTCTGAAACCAGTGAACCTGAAGTTTCCCCAAATATTAGAAGTGTGATGTTCTATCAGGGAAGCACCGTATAATGTTTTTTTCATAGCCTTTGGAACCAGACAGATCCAGTTTCTCTTTCTGGCTTTGTGACCTTGGCCAAATTATTCAACTCCTTTGAGTCTTAGGTTTTCTCACTTGCACAAGGGTGAAATTAATACCCCATCCCATCCCAGACTATGATAGGGTCAAGATCAATATATATGTAGTCCATCGTATCATATATCTAAATGTTTAAAAGGTATGAGGCAAGTTAACATGCTGTTAAATAGAATGTCTTCTTACTCTTGCCTTAATATTTTCATAATGACCTGGAAGTCCAATTTAAAATTTAAAATTCTTGAATTCCTCAAAGTTTTGAACATGGAGCACTGGTGCCTGGTCTGCAGTCTCTAGCCCAGAGCTCATGCTTTCTTCTCTTCCCACTTCCAGTTCACTGGCTCACCATGAGAGATCCCTCGGGTTCCATTTGCAACACCTGAACAGCTGTCCCTTGACTGCCCCCTGGCCTAAGTTGCATGTGCCAAGCTTATAATCTACCTGAAGGAAATGGACCTCAGAAACATGCACTTGCATACTCTGAAAGGGCTTGGAAGGAGGGCAAGGGTTTCCATGATCTCTGGTAGCCAGAACATTAGCCATGTTAAAAGATATCTGAAACCTATTAAAAATGTTGAGTTCATTTGGGCAAAATCAGTTCAGAGAGGGCAATATCTCATCTAGCAGATCAAAATGGAGCTCTGAGATTCTAAACAAGATGGAAACTTTTTGTAGGCAGAAGGGAGAAAGAGGAAGATGTACCATGAAAAAGTGGGTTAGTAATTGCAGCTACTTTCCTTTCCTAGACAACAGGGGTTTATCAGGCAGATTACCCAGCTAGTGCTGATGAAGTGATTCCTAGACAACAGGGGTTTATCAGGCAGATTACCCAGCTAGTGCTGATGAAGTGATTCCTAGACAACAGGGGTTTATCGGGCAGATTACCCAGCTAGTGCTGATGAAGTGATTCCTAGACAACAGGGGTTTATCGGGCAGATTACCCAGCTAGTGCTGATGAAGTGATTCCTGGATGATGGGCTTAAGATTCCATTTCTGTGAGAGCTAAAACTGTAATTAAGTCTCATTTTGGTGATGCAGGGCTTAGCACGAATAACTCCATTTTGGGCCTATTACCTTATTTTTTTTTAGTATCCAGGATTAGAGGATGTCTCAGGGTTCTGGCAGGCATACGCTTTTTGAGTCTATTGACTCCTTTCCTTATAAGAGTGAATTAGGAGTAGGGCCAGAGTGGGCCCTGTTAACTGAGGAACTGTTAACAACTAAGGTAATAGTAAGTCTAAATGAAGAAACAAAAAGTTCTTATTTTTGCGCTGAACTCATAGTAAATACTCTACGAAAGTGTTCTAATTTATATCAGCAGTAGAATAATAACAATTTTGTCTACCTCAAAGATATACTAACATATTTATAGCTACCATCTCAGTGCCTGGTATTTAGAAAGATCTTAAAAGATGTTTTTGCCATTTATTCTTCATGGGACATTAAGAGGGTAGCTGATGCCAGTGCCAGGGGCATTGATGGGCTCAGATTCTTCAGAGTTCTCAAGGGTATCTCCTGTAGCTCTGGGGCTATATACTAAGGTCTGAATATATTTGAAGGCAAGTTCTTCTTTTGGTAATATATTTTTGGGAGGAACAGATAGTTTTCCACTGAGAACAAAGGAGAGGACATTGCTATATTTACAACAAACACTAAGCTACCATGAAATTGCTCATCTTTTGATTTTAATTTCATGCCCCTACAGAGGTGCACTCATAGGAAAACTAGTTTATTCCACTTATCAAAATGAGATGAATGGGTGAGATTTAACAGCAGCAGCTTGATGAATGAATGAACATATTTTTATGACATTAACATAGTTAAAATTCACTATTTTTCCCCATGACCTCCCACATATCCTGATGGCCTGTGGCATATTTTAATCCTTAGAACAGCCACAGAAATAAATAAAATAACTACATTTGAAAATGACACAGCAAACTACCTATTTAACAAATACATACAAAAAGAAAAAGGAAAAGAGAATCGTGAGACATATAGACAATAAATAGCCAAATGGTAAACATGTCGTGAAAAATGAATGATTTTCCTCTAAAATCAGGACAAAGCAGAGAGATTTGTTCTTTGCCATTATTTTTCAATATTGTGTTGCCAGTGTAATAAGAGAAAGAAAAAAAATCATCCATATTGGGAAGGAAGAAGCAAAACTGTCTTTGATCTCTGACATTGTGATCCTCTATCCAGAAAATCCTAAGGAATACACACATGCACACATGTGTTCTCTCATCTATGTCTCATAAACAAGTTCAGTAAGGTCATTGGTTAAAAAAATCAGTATGTGTCTATATATTATCAGCAAACACACCAAAAATGAAATTAAGAAAATTATTCCATTCACAATAGTATCAAAAGAATGAAATGTTTTACAATAAAAAGAACAACAACAACAACAACAAAATATGCTGAAAGAAATTAAAGATCTAAATAAGTGGAGAGGCATTCCAGGTTTGTGGATTTGAGTATTGAATATTACCAGGCTGTAATTCTCTTCAAATTGATATATCTATATACTCAACGTCTTTCCTATAAACATCCAACAGATTTTTTTTTGCAGAAATTAACAAACTGATCTTAAAATTTATATAGAAATGCAAAAGAAAATTGCCAAAACAATTTTGATTAAGAACAAAATTGGGGGGCGCCTGGGTGGCTCAGTCGTTAAGCATCTGCCTTCGGCTCAGGGCGTGATCCGGCGTTATGGGATCGAGCCCCACATCAGGCTCCTCTGCTGGGAGCCTGCTTCTTCCTCTCCCGCTCCCCCTGCTGTGTTCCCTCTCTCGCTGGCTGTCTCTCTCTCTGTCGAATAAATAAAAAAAATCTTAAAAAAAAAAAGAACAAAATTGGATAACTCATACTTCTCAGTATCAGAACTTAATATAAAGGTATAGTAATCAAAATGGTAATCAATACAACACGGTGTTTGCCTGAGGATAGTCATATAGAGCAAAGGAAGAATTAAGAGTACAAAATAAATTTTTGTATTTAAGGTTAATTGATTTTTGACAATGAGGACAAGTCAGTTTACTGGGAAAAATGCATACTTTTCAATAAATGGTGCTGGGAATTTGGATATCCTTATACGAAAGGATGAGTTTAGGCTATTACTCCATGCTATTGACAAACATAAACACAAAATGGATTACATATATAAATGTAAGCATTACCACTCTAAGCCTTGTAGAATAAAATACAAGAGGAAATCTTTAGGACCTTGAATTAAACAGAGTTCTTACATATAACACCCAAAACACGATCAATACAATTTTATAATATGAATAATTGGGCTTCATCAACATTAAACACTTTGGTGCTTCAAAAATGATCATTAAGAATTTTTTTTTAAAAAGCCACAGCCTAGAGTAAAATATATACCATATCTCTAAATGACTTGTATCCTGAATATATAAAATATTCTTGCAACTCAATAATAAGAAAATAAATAACCCAATTAAAAATGAGCAAATATTTGACTAGACATTTTATTAAAGAAAACACATAAGTGTCAAGTAAGCACATAAATCAATGCTCAACATTAATAACTAAGGAATGCAAATGAAAATCATAATGAAATAATACTTCACGCTCACCGGAATGGTTATAATAAAAAGATAGACAATAACAAATGTTGATGAAGATGTGGACAAACTGGAACCCATATACATTGCAGATGGGAATGTAAAATGATGCAGTCACTTTGGAAAACAGTTTGACAGTTTCTCAAAAAGTTAAAAATAAATTTACTCTATGGCCAATAATTCCAATCCTGAGAATCTACCCAAGAGAAATTAATACATGCAAATTCCTGCATGTGAATGCTTATAGCAATGTTTTCCAAAACAGCCCCAAATTATTAAAAATAAAACCAAATGTTCATTAAATGCTGGATAGATAAACCCATGCAAAGGAATACTTTTCAGCAATTAAAAAGTAACATTATATGCTATGAGATGAGTGAAACTCAAAAATGTTATACTAAATAAAAGAAGCCAGAAACAAAAGACTATGTATTCTATAATTCCATATATATGAAACGTGCTGGGGAAAAACACCTGTAATGCCTGAAAATAGATCAGTAGTTGCCCTGGGGTGGTGTGGGAGTTGAGATTGACTGCAATCGGACATAAGGGAATGATGGAAATGTTCTAAACATGGCTTGTAGTCTATATATTTACTAGTAATCATCGGGTGCATACTTAAAAAAGAAAGACAACTGTAACATTAGAAAAGAACTTGAAGTTATTTCATCCAATCTCTTGTTTTTAAATTATATTTCAGATTGACATAAATCAGTGATTATTATAAACTCTCTAAATGATGTGAATTATGAATTTAAGTTAATGAATTCTCAAAATGTATTTGAATCTCAGCCCCAGAAAGGTTAAATACTGTGCCAATGTAATACAGCCAGTAAATGGTTAAGATAATATATCAATCTGGATTTTTGTTGCTCAAAAGTCTGTGTATATGCATTTCCAATTATGTTTCCCAGTATATGATATACACTTCACAGTAGTGCCATACATCTGAAATACTACTCAATTTGAATGATTGCAGTTTATTTTCTCTTTGACCTAGTTGTGTTTTCTAAGACTTTTGGCCACCTAGGGAGAAGGATTTCTTTCCTTAAATCAAACTATGTATTTGACACTTGTTAAAAAATCCAGTTCATAGAATGCCAATGGACAGATGCCAAGAGGGAGTAAGATAGAAAAATGAGCAGCAGATTCAGATTCGGAATCAGAAATGATAAGATTATACTCTCAAATGCCCCAGTTTCCAGCATTGTGGATTTAGAGTTTTGTTAATTAAGTTCTCTGAATTTATTTTCTTTAATTAGATAAATAACACCTCTTTTCATGTGTCTGTGGCCATCTGTATGTCTTCTTTGGAGAAATATCTATTCATGTCTTCTGTCCATTTTTTAAATTGGATTATTTGGTTTTGGTATTGAGTTATTGAAGTTCTTTCTATGTTTTGGATACTAACCCTTTATTGGCTAAGTTAATTGCAAATATCTTCTCCTGTTCAGTAGGTTGTCTTTTAGTTTTGTTGATTGTTTCCTTTGCTGTGCAAAAGCTTTTTATTTTGATGTAATCCAATAGTTCATTGTTTCTTTTGTTTCTCTTGCCTAAGGAGACATATCTAAAAAGATGTTACAACAGAGATTCCTGCCTGTGCTCTCTTCTAGGATGTTCATGGTTTCAGGTCTCCCATTTAGGTTCTTAATCCATTTTGAGTTTATTTTTGTGTATGGTATAAGAGAGTGGTCCAGTTTCATTCTTTTGCATGCAGCTGTCCAGTTTTCCCAACACCATTTGTTGAAGAGATTGCTTTTTTCCCATTATATATTCCTTCCTCCTTTGTCAAAGAATATGAAAACACTAATTCAAAGGAATATATGCATCCCTATATTTATTGCAACATTATTTAAAATAGTCAAACTACAGAAACAATCCAAGTGTCCATAGGTAAATGAACGGATAAAGAAGATGTGATGTGTACACACACACACACACACACACACACACGTGCGTACATGCATGCACACACCTTGGATTACTCAGCCACAAAAAAGAATGGAATCTTGCCATTTGCAACAACACTGATAGATTGAGAGAGCATAATGCTAAGTGAAATGTTAGAGAAAGACAAATACCATATTATTTTACTCATATGTGGAATTTAAGAAACAGAACAAATGAACAAAGAACAAAAAGAGATAAACCAAAAAATAGACTCTTAACTATAGAGAACAAGCAGATGATTACCAGAGGTGGGTGGGTGGATAGGTGAACGGGATTAACAGTAAACTTACTGTGATGAGAACTGAGTAATGTATGGAAGTGCTGAATCACTATATTATACACCCGAAACTAATATAACATTGTATGTTAACCACACTGGAATTAAAACAAACAAAAAACCCCCAAACCAAATAGAAACAAACAAAAAAACTTGAATTGAAACATGAAAAAGAATAACATTTCACTTGTAATTTGTACGAATTTGTCATGTGAAGGTGATGAGCACTGTCTCTGTGAACACCCACTAATAATGAGTCTGCTTTCTTTCTTACTGACTTACAAGGGAGCTTATGAAAATCTATAGTGCTCACTTAACCTCAAAAAAGAACTTGCTTTAATTGTGAACTTTTAAAACTGCTTTCTCTTTAAATATAAGCAAACTTCCTCTTTTTGGATACTCTGATATTTTAAGTTCAATTATTATCATGGATTCAATAAGTCTACTTGCATTCCAGATTATTCTCCACCATATAAAAGATGATTACTAATTGGATGATCCACAGTCATGACGTTCAAGAAAACACGCTCATTTTCTTTTCCACCCTTGACAATTCAAGAATTTGATACTTTTTCAAGTGACTATAAGGAAAATGTCAGTTGACATGAAATTCTAATTTTCACCAGTATTATTGGCTCTACTCACCCAAACACGAAGATAACCTCATAAATCCTAGTGCATAGTAACCATGGATTGAAAAGCTTTTCAGATTGTTTAAACCTACCACTTTAACTCCATCTTTCAAAGTAGGCTTTTGCTGAGTTGCTCATTTCTCTTGGTGTTACTCTATTTTCTTTCCCACTTTCTTATAAACATGAGTCTTGTATCAGTTATGTTTTGCCTGATGTTTGCCTTTTCATTTTTTTTAACAGTGTCTGTTGAAGCGTAATATTTTGTTTGTTTTTTGTTTGTTTTTAAATGAGCTCTACGCCCAATTCAGGACTTGAACTCATGACCCCAAAATCAAGAGCCACATGCTTTACCAACGGAGCCAGCCAGGCACTTTCTAATATCAAACTCTTTTCTTGATAGTAACTTTTTATCAGAGAGTGACTGAATATTTTCAAAGAATCTGTTAATTTTCTCTACCCTATGTTTCAGATTAGTTTGTTCTTTATTCCCATAGCTTTATATTCCAAACTTTCTTTCCCTATAAATGAGTGGGTGTTCTATTTCCCAGACCTGTCTGCGTCTTTTGTTCTAACAGCTGTTTTTTTCTCACTCATCTACTCTTGTCCTCTTCCCTTTTCTTCCTGCTTGCCTCATAGAGCCTTCCTGTTCCACACTCGTGTACCCTCAAGCCATGTTATACTTGGCATTAAATAGGTCATTTTCATCTTGAGACTGCCATGCTACATTGATTCTCCAGCGGGCAGTCTAAACTTCAGCCTGACAATCAGTAAGCTGTTATTTTACTCTAAAATGAACTACTCCTCTTTACCATTCTTATCCCCTCATTCCAGGCAAACATATATGTGTGTATATATGTACATATACAAACACACACACACACACACACATACATATATATATATATATATATATATATATATATAATATACACACTAGAGTCCTCTTATTTCCTGGCTATTCCCATACATCCTTGTTGTGTTAGCTTCTATTGATGTAGTAACAAATTACTACAAACTCAGCAATTTCAGATAATACATTTATTATCTCATGTTTTCCATGGGTCAGGAGTCTGAGCACAGCTATCTGGATCCTCACAGGGTGAATCAAGGTACTGGCAGAGCTGTGATCCTCATCTGAGGGTCTGGATCCTCTTCCAGTATTACTGGTTATTGGAAGATATAATTTTCTGGCAGGTATATAGGCATTTTCTTGTGGGCTACTAGCAGGGGGCTGCTCTGAGCTTCTAGAGGTTGTCCCTCAGAAGTTCACAGCATAGCTATTTGTGTTGTTCCCTAAAGCCAGCAAGAGTACATCTCTCTCTGACATCTGCCCTCTGCAAAAGAAAATTCTGCATGTAAAAAGTTTACTTGGTTGAGTCAGACTCACTCAGATAATCTCCAGTAGTTTAAGGTCATTTTCAAGGGACTTCAATTACATCTGCAAAATCTTTTCGTGCCAAGTACCTTGATTAGCATTAGATTGAAGAGAGGATGAATAGCTAAGGGGTTATCTTCAGAACCTTGCCTTCTATATCCCTCATTTGTACAACCCTCAAGGTTAATCTCAAGCCCTATTGACCCCTTGTTTCTTTCTCCAAATTCTTTTTTCTATTATAAACTTTGAATCCATACATAGGTTTTTAATTTATGTTTATGGTGTCAGTATATAGAATTGTGTTTTGTTTGGAAATGTGTGGCCCACCCAACTACCTATCCACAACTGCAAATACACACACATATACATATATACTCTCCCAATGTTGATTTTAATATACTTGAAGGTACAAGATAATCTTTAAAATCTCTTTTACATCAAACATATTCCTTGACTATGATACACCAAACACCCCTACAAGAAAAACTTAGTGTTTAGAATAGTGGTAGACTTACAGGGTTCTATGCTAACCTTCTCTTGAGAGGACAGAGCATCTCTGAACTACTATTTAGGTGGAAAGCTCATTGTAATTTTCCCTAGTTCACAAACAGCAGAACTTGGAGCTGACACTGTAGGGTACTAATGAAGCTCAATTGTGAACTAAACTGGGTTGAAGACAAGCAGGCGGCACTTTCCAATGGTCTTTCTGCAAATATTACTATAGGATTTTAGTCTAAATCATGAAGCACTTTACTTGATAAGCACACATTCAGAAGACATCCATTTGAGAAATGATCTTCTGAAGTGGTTGAGAAATCCCATGCTCATTTTTTACTAATTCTTGAACCAAGATTTGCAGCCTAATGCACTTACAAATTATTTCTTCACTTTATAAGAGGGTGGGGGAGATTAGAATGACGAAAGTTTTTAATAGAGAATTTTTTTTTTGTAACTGGGTGTGTCAAAATCCACAGGCTGTATGTTATGCCCATATTGATAGAATATTGAAACAGAAAGGAATTTCCTTTCAGAGTGAAGGCAAACATACTTTCTAACACTCCTCAGATTGTAGGATAGTAAAAACTAGAGGAGGAATTAACATTTTTATCCATGTGTCTTGTTAAACATATGCACATATAAATTTCCAAATTTTCAATGTTCAAGTTTCTCTTTTTTTGAGAAGAATAAATTAGAGCAGCTCTGGTTATGATGGAATAATTCCTGCCATTACTGTGATTAAACAGGTACATTAAAATAAGCAGTGATGAATTGAAAGCACAGTAGAATTCTTGGTGGGTGTGAACTGATGAGTAATCTTAATAGAGGTAAAAGGTGCCATGATTTTTGCACTATAAAAGAATTTTCATATCATGAATTACAGCGATAAAGACAATGTGAAGCGTGGTGACACATTAGTCAAAGACCAAGCATAAGTGACCTAGGTACAGTTTCTTCTTTTGGAAAAGAAGAAGAAAAAGACAAAATTTATTCTGCATCTGATTACCTCAATTTACCTAAATTTGAATCGTTCCTACATTTGTTAATTGGTGGTGTCTTATTCTACAGTCCATGACCTGGATTTACATTGTAGTTTGGTTAGAGCTAAAATTCAGTTATAAATTGGTATTTAATTTGATATTCAATTTAAGCTAAAATATTAGAAAACTGCCTAGTCTAGCCCATCATAGAGCAAAGGAAAATCAGGAAAATGTACATCAGTTTCCCCTCTAATGAATGTTGCATATTAGTCAATTATTAGTAAATAAACTCAGCATTTCTCGAGGTGAAGCACTTACTAGTTTACATAAATGCAGGTGGAAGTAGGAAGATCAGTAAAAATAATTTGTTATAGTATAAATGATAACATCATCATTCAGCTGTATTTTATTTTACTTTAATTGTTTGGCATAAAGTACCAACTGACCACCTACTGAGTAGAGCATCTAAAGACACGAGTCAAAGGAAAATGACCTTCTGGAGTAAGCTGAGAATCCTGTAGAAAGAGTATACTCACCAGATTCTTCCTATTGACATAAGTTTGGGATACATGATAAAGAACAATTTAAAAAGGTAAAAAGTTTTGGTTCAAAAGTATTACTTTAATTAACTTATGTAATATTTCCACAGGTCCAACAAAGTTTGACAAGGAGGAAAATAAAGTTTAGTTAAGAACGTAATACTTCAAATATCAAATATCCAGTAAGTAGTAAAAGACTCAAATACTTTTCATGAACAATCATGGTATTTCAGGCAGGACACTGGCAGATAATCATTAACAGTTTACAACTTCCAAACTCCATTCTTCAATGGACTACTAAAATCAGAAAGCCACTATAAATCCCAATGAAGTCTTCACGTGATGCTCTGAACAGGGAAACATTAGAGTGAGGGTTGAAATTTCATGTTTAGAATATTGTTCAACAACATTTCATCAGCCGACCCTGACTTTCAGGAAAAGAACTTAAAATGGCAGCATTATCAATCTGAAGATCCACGAGCTAAAAAAGGAGATTTTTAAAGGGCTACCATAATGGCAGATTGTTTGAGATACTGGTAACCATTTTTGGGGGTCAGTTTCCAGCAAGTCTCTGGGTTTACGGGAGTGAAGTCTGTGCTGAAGGTTGAGAGGGAAAAGAGGACATAAAAATGAATTTTCCCTTTTCCACACACAAGGAGTTTTGTGCCGAGTTGGCTGATGTGTGTCAACATCACGGTATCCTTCCTCCCGGGAACCAAGAGGAATTTTCTCAAAACTAGAAGGGACAGCTGTTTTGCCCCCATACCAATCCAGCTTCTGAGATATTCTATTAGTGACTTATGCTCTTCCCCTAAAATGACAATGAATTGTTCTATGTGCTAACAACATAGCTTAAAAAAAAGTAAAACAAAATTCTGCATTTTTAAAAACATGATAAAAAATAGAATTTCAAACTGTACAGTCACGAGAAGTACACAGTTATCAAAAATGCACATACATCATGTGGCTTCTCCAGCACCTTCAGGTTTCTGTGTCTGGTCCATTTTGGCATTTCCACTTTCTGCAGGGTTATTCCCATCCTTGCCAGCATCAGCTTTCCTCTTTTTCCTTTATGGTGCCTTCTCTCCCTTCTTTGCAGGGACTTTTTTAGGCTTGGGCTCTGCCTTTGGAGGAGTGCATCTTCTCTGTGATTATCCTTCACCTTGGCTTTGCCTCATTCAGCATCCCCTTAGCCTTTAGCTTGGGCATGGCAGCGTTAGAGAAACTAGGCGCTGGATGCAGGGATGCAGTGGAGGTGGGCTCTAGCGGGTCAAGGGGTCTTTCTTGCCTCTTCTTCACGCTCCTCCTAAGAATTCTTGTTCCCTCTTGATATCTATGTCAATTTTAGGATGCTTGAAACACTCTTTGAGGTTGCCCCCTGGAAGCACTGGTAATCACATATGCTAGGCGGGACAACTCCTATAAATTTACATTGTCAGCGCACCTGGGTTGCTCAGTTGATCTGACTCTTGGTTTCAGCTCAGGTCATGATCTCATGGATCGTGGATTGGCAGGATCCACGCTCAGTGGGGAGTCTGCTTGAAAGATTCTCTCCCTCTGCCCCTCCCCCCCACACACTCTTTCTCTCTCTCTCTCAAATAAATAAATCAATCTTTAAGAACAAAAGAATTTACAGTGTACACACTTTAACCAATCTGTACATACCATGGCAGGTCATCTTGCAATAACTAACTGTAATTGGGTCTCCTACTAATAAAAGTAGTCTTTTCTTAGACTGTGGAGATATTTCTGAATGTTTTTTTGAAAATACACATGAGAGAAAAAAAGATGGTCTGGCAATGCAACTATGAGAGAAAATTAGATAAATTATTTTCAGTGGAATCTTTAGAGCCAATGATTCTCCTGAGGTAATAGTGGCCTGTTATTCTTTCTGGACCAAATTTAGTCGCTTTATGTCACTACTATATACTTCTAGATACTTCCAGGTTTTCTAGAATGGGAGATTTTACATAATGTATTACATGTCTCAGTTCTCACCAAGGGGCTATAAAAAGCTCAGGTGGCATAGTCTGAGAGATATTTCAGAGATGGACATTTTAATTCTAATCATATGCTAATTTATTTTCACGTGGGTTGTTTATTACTTTGAGAATTTCTCAATGCATTCTTGAAGCATTTCCATAGGAAGTAAATATTTCTAATTTTTACTGAATTTAGCATCCAAAAATGTTTGTTCTTTATAGTTTTGTTTTAACAGAGATGTGAGTGAATTATAGATAAGGAACTATTTCTAGATTAAGAATATTACTTATATAATAACGTTGCCCAGTTAATTATTTTCTCCCAATATTTAAAACTCAGGTTAAACATATTAACAGAGTGGAAAGACAAAATATAAATAGAAATAACTGATATTCATAGTAAAAATCATCTTAAGACATAAAATGGAGCAGAGTATGGAATTTGAAATAACAAAGATATTTAAATTTCCTGTGTGAGCCTACGAAAATTTATTAAATTTTTGCCTCAATTTCTTTCTTGATAAAAATAGAATTAATAAAATTGGTGTTCCCTTGTTGTAGAGAATAAATGAAAAAAAAGAAATAAAGGAATAGATATATATTTTTGACATATGTATATTTTTATTTTATACAGTAGATAGCATTTTAGTAGGTATTCAAGAAATGGTACCTTAATTTTGTTAGTATTTAGAACACATTACAGTTTATAAATATTGCTTTTGTATGGAATAATATTTTTTTACCACTTTCCCTTTGTTACATATAAGAACCTGAGACTCTGAGAGATTAGATGATTTTCTCCAGTTTTTGCATGTAGCAACTTTCTAATGATGGCTTCATACATTTATTCTACAAATATTCTGACGTTTCACATTATCTAATTTAATCTTCACAACAATGGAAGAAACTGAAGCACAGAGAGCTTAAATCATTTTCCGTGGATCACACAGCTAAAGTGTGTGAGATTAGGGGGCAGGACTCCTAATCTCTGCCAGATCTCAAGCTCTTCATATTACAGCACTCTGAACCCCAATGCGCTAGAGGATACCATGCTACATTTCCAATCTAATCTCCATTCTCTCTCTCACTGTGTTTTTCATCCTCTAGCTCTGCAAACTGCTTACTGTTCCCCAACAGTTTTCCAACATGTTTTACTCACATACTGAAATTTTATTCCCACTTGTATTTACTAATTACATTCTCAGTGTTCTCCCAAGTTTTGTGTATGCTGACCTCTCCTTTGAATTCCTTCAATGAACTACCCAGGCAAAATCACATCATCTTTGTGTTTCCACGGCTCTGTATACAAGAGTTTCTAATAATATTTGTAACCCCTTGTAAGCCAAAAATAAAATATCTAACCACTTCTTTAAAACTATGTGTCTGATCTAAGCATTTTACATGTTTACTCATTTAAGCATCACAAAAATCTAATGGGTTAGTTATTATCATCACCCTATTTTCACAGATATCACAGTGAGGTAAACTTCCTAAGTTCACCCAGGTGGCTCAGCCTTTGTATGCTTCCTGTTTTCATGTTACATCTTTTTCCACCTTCTCTTTTCCGTGTATTCTGTATTTACAGTTTCTCACTTGTAGACAGCGGATAGTTAGCTTTTGCTTATCGATCCATTCTAGACATCTCCATCTTTTGGTTGGGATTTTCCTAAAAATGTGTCCCAGTGGAGAGGATATTTGATTTCACACTCGAAGAGCAACTGAACAAGGTTGTCCATGCACGATGGCTCTAGCATCACCGACAGAGGAAAGAGCCCAGGCAAAGACACAAATTCCCCAACGTAGCAAAGGTGTAGTTTAAAAAATATGTTTGGCCCACGTACCTTCTTTATATGGTTTTCTATAGGAGCACTTTCTGCCTTCTACTGGAGGATTGAGTTTTGCTGTCACATGTATACCAGATGAACCCCTGCTACTTTACGTCTCCTGGCAGAACCCACTAATTGGGCCAGCTTTGGATGTGTTAGTTAAGTTAGATTCCCCAGATCTCTCTTTTGAGGATTAGAACTAAGAAATACGGACACTTGTATTGGAAAATGGTGACACACCAAAAAACATACTTGATGAGGAGAAAAAACTACAGCTTTATGTAGTAGTTTTGTCTTTCTTTACAGAGACCAGTATATTCCTTTCAACATCATTTCCATTTAGTAGCGTGGCACTATTTATTCAGGCCATATAGATCTATTAGGTTTACTGCAAAGATGTTTTCAAGATTCCCATGGTGCCTTTTTTGGCTACCCTAGGAGAGAGAGTAGCAAAAATGACAGCCTGTACAATCATGGCAAAGATAGTGTGAGTGAATAAAAAAGAGAAATCAACTCAGTTCTTTCCATTTTATTTGCACTATTTCAGTGTCATGTCATGAATATTTAATCATGCCTCACCGATATAGAGAAATAACAGGGTATTATGAACTAGAATGGGAATGGATACTAACATGATCAGAGATGGTTATGTTTTTATGTGTTCTATAAAGTCCCATATACAGTTACGGAATTCCATAAATAATGCCGATTCTGGCTTAATATAGTCAGTACCTAATGTTCCATTTGAGACTGGGATTGACCATGTTTTCATATTAAAGAAAAATAATACTAATCCAAAACAGTTTAAAGGATTGGAAAACACTACAAATCAAAGATGTGAAGAAATGATAGACCACTTTCTTTATATTAAAAAAAAGAGTATAAAGTGTTGAATTATGGCAGAGACTTGAGTGGACCATAATGAATCTCAGTGGCTGAAAGCTGATTCAAAATAAATGGAGATAATTAACAGATTGGAGATCTGCAAGCAACAGGTAATTGGATTATCAATGGATAATTTGTTTCCACGGACGTTTTTACTATCTGCACATCTGCAATATTTCATTCTTGTCATTTTGTTCTCTGAAAGAATGTCCTCAAAACTCAGTTAATCCCCGTATGATCTCTGTAATTAAGTTATTTTGAAGAGATGGGTACTGCATTTTTATCCTCAAACAACATCCAAATCCCTCATTTTAATTACAAATGACACTTTATTTCCGTTGCTTTTGTACTGACCCTTTGAAAAGAGTGAGGCTTTTTTCATTCTCTAGGGAGCACAAACCCAAGTTTAATAAATTTAATCTTTTAAAATATTGATCATTAATCTGGGTCTTTTTGCTAATCACAAAAATCCAACATTTCAAGTTTCAAATATCTTTTCATCAAATTTCTAACTTAGCCGTAAATTTGAAAGTCTCAATTGTTCAGTGAGCCTCCACATTACTGGTTTTGCTGTTTATAGTCATGTCAAGGCAATGGCAGTCAATTTTCTCTTTCTTTAAGAAATATGGATGACCACTTCCCTGTGTTTGTGGAAAGAATAGGGGGTGGTTTTCAAGAGTAGTGGTTGTCATAAAGATTTTGTTCTAACTAGCTAAAGCATGTAGCAAAGTTTCAAACACACAAAAAAGCAGACAATAAGACCAAGACTACTAACACATCAGGTCAAAGTCACAGAAATGGTAAACCAAGAATTTTGTGAGGGGGGCATTATGTGTGACAGAAACACCATTAACAATCCTCGGCCTTGGTTCCCAGACCCAAGTATTCTGTAAAGAGCACACTCTGAAGCCAGACACACTGGCTTCCTATCCCACTCTTACCTCTTATTAGCTATATAATGTTGTATACATTACTAAACACCTTGATTCAGTGTTTTCATCCATGAGTAGAACATAATATTAATCCCCAAATGCCAAATCAGCAGAAATGATTAAAAGAGTAATAAAGGTCTTAGACCAGTGTCTCCTGACACATGGTTGTCATTATGTTAGCATTTATTATTGTTATTACAGTCAGTGGAATAACCATGGGTGTGTTAACTCATAGCTAAATGAAGCTGTGAAAGCAGTCTAGAATTCAGTCAGATGTTACTATGACATTGGTAAGTGTTGTAGTGCTACAAGACTGCTAAAATATCAAAATAATGAATCCTTTTGTCAAGTTCTATGGTCTTCAAGACTGAACCAAAGATATTTAAATATCATACGATTTATATCTCATTAAATATCACATAATTAATTCAAAATTATGACTTTTAAGTGAAAAGTATGCTGTTTTTAAATACAGTGTTAGAACATTTTAAGACGACTTGACACTGTATTTGTTGTTACTTTTTTAGATTCATGACATCTACTTAAATTTTCAGAAAGTTTGATAGAACATTAAAATACTCAGAAGGGATGTTGAGTATATTAAATTTATAAAAACCACTTGAGCCATATGAAATAAATAAAAAAAAATTTAATTAGCTAAGAGTTACGGGTCACCTTAAAAATAATGGTCAAAATTTTGTTTTTATAAAAACATGAGTTGTATACTGAAGTAACAGATTTTAAAATTTATATAAACTTTTAATATTTAAAACTAAAGACACTCTGGATAATCTTTTTTGGGGGGAAATCTTCAAGGGAATGTGTGTGTGTGTGTGTATTCATGAGTATCATATTTAACAATCATTATCATCTTCAAACTGGTTGGATAATTTATCATCAACCTCTTTCTACTCCTTTAGATTGTGAAATTTTTCGGAAATTTTGAGACTAATTTGAAGATCGTTTGGGGTATTACCTGGTATTGTACCTGGGTATCAAAAATTGGATAATAATAATAATAAGGCTTAATTTGTTGAAATTTTTGGGAGAAAGGATTACATACATATTGGCAGTAACCTTTGGAGTCTAAGAAGACAAGTACTAAAGTTTGAGGTCAAAAGGAACATTGCAAACTGGAGCCTTCTTATTTGAACAGGATCACATGAATATAGGAAGTCAATGAGTATAAAATTCTATGGTACTTTGGGCAAAAGACAATGGCTACAAGAGAATGAGGATATTTAGATTCTCTAAACTTTCTGCTACTTCTCTGTGTTTTTCAAGACAAAACCTTTTCTTTTAAAAACTTCTGTGTTTGCACATTTTATACGATTCTGTCACTGTTTTCTCTTTGTTCTTCTCCAGATTTTAATAAAGTGCTTTTGTAATTAGGATAGTAATAGTTTCTGGTCTCAGTTATCACCTTGGTGAAACCAAGGATAGGATTTCTGTACACATTTAGAAAAGTATTTTGGAGGGGCCAGTGATCCCTTGGGGAGAAGACTAGCGGAGAAGGGAAGAGACAGGAGCTAAAATTTGCTGAGAATATAGCAGGTGCCTTCTGTCATCATTTTATGATCCCTTAATAACAATCATCTTGGCATAATTATCCATGTTTTAAAGATTAAAAATGAACCAACCAAAAATCTGAGATTGTGACTAAGGTCACATAGCTAGTAATTAGCAAGATGGTTGTCAAACTCAGGTCTGATGCCAAAGTCTTTAATTTTTCTAAAAATAGTAAGGGAAATAAAAACTAGTGATAAAGTCAGATGTGTTTCCCACCAAAAGATTTTCATTTCAGACCTCTCTGCTCCTCTATCTTAATCTTCTAAGACGATATCTGTATTTGACCTTTATAATTAAATTTATCATGAGAAATCAATTGCTTATTCCTGTGAGGTATATTACTTCATTCTATGTCTGCTAGGTTGAATATCTCACTAATTTACAGAAGTCATGTTTATTCTTAATTTATTTTTTGTCCATTATTTTCCATTTTGTTTTTGTCATGTGGTATTAAATAGTACAAGAACCTTTCTTAATGATTTTCGAAAATATATGGGATCAATGCCCATGGCCAAATTTGTTTGCTTTCACTAGAAGAGTAATGTTAATTTCAAGTGTCTGTGTTTTTCCCCTTAGGATCTGTTTTAATGACTCTATGGTTAGGTAATCCATGACTGTTGAATGCATACCAAAGTGAATTGCTTTGCTTCACACCATTGTAACAATCCATTCAGCCAGAAGAGGCCAATGGAACACAAATTAATGACGTTTGCATTGATTCGGTGTGAGTCTAAATTACTGTAATGGAAATGTCTACACTGTCAAATATTTTTTCTACTGCCTTTGAAGAAGTAGTGTAACTGTTTCCTCAATGTATCACCAATTGGTTTGGGGAGGAGAGGAAATTATAGCTACCTGTTCCTATTGCTTACTTGGTGCCAGACATTTTGCTAAATATATTATAAGCATTTTCTCAATAGGATATGGGCTTTAATTAGTTGCAGGGCTATCTGTTTATTTGTGTTTTTTTAAACAAAAGTTTTATCCTAAGGCTAGTATCAGAATGCAAAATAGAAGTTTCTGGTGATAATTTTCTTTAAAAAGCCATTTTATTCCCAGTGTTACTGCTGTAGTATTTCTGAGAATATGAGAAGATGGAATTAGAAAAAGAGTAGGGGAAGTTGCCTTGGACCATTCAGGTAGTTTGGGGATTGCAAAATTGTCAATGGAGTTGGCATTTCTTGGCAGGCCTCTTTGGAAAGACTGTATTTCCTGTGGATGTGGCAACAGTTCTGAGGGTCTGTTCAGGCCTAGAGGTAAAAATCTTGATAGAGGGTGACTACTGATAAATCACAAAGTTGACCAGGGACCTCTTATGACCACCTGTTTGTATCAGCTTTTCTCCCCTTCTTAGCCCCATCTATGGTTATGCTGAGGGAGACTGGCAGCCATTGGGTATGGTGGCTCCACCGTGTTCTGCATGAAGATATTCTGCCCTTGATTGCTGCATTCTGGGTCTCCCTCTACATTTATTCTTTTATTTCAAAACAACTCATTTAGTGACCAGTGTGTGTCAAACACTGACATCTTCATAGCCAATTCTCATCTTACCGCAGATCATTTCTCCGTGTTATCTTAGACACAAAAAAATGAATATTACAACATTTTTATTCTAATGCTGTGCCATAGAGATGGAGTGTTTTGTAGGGGCCATTTGTATAAGCAGTTTCTATTTTAAAAAATATGCAAATTAGAAAAGGCTTAAGACCTTAAGCCTTAAGACCCCAGAACTTTTGACTAAAGCAGGGCTCAGTAAATAGAAATTTACTATAACTGTCCCTCTTTCACGATGAAGAAATTAATTGGCTTGGTGAGGTAAAGGAACTTCCTGAGCTGAGATGGCTACTAAGTTAAGTGTTAGAGAATGAAAATAGACCTCAGTTTCATCAACTCTCTGGACTAATCATTGATTAAAATATTCAAGCTTTCAGTGACAGAGACGATGCAAATGATTTGATTCTACAATATTAGTCTCTCTGTTCTTTCAGTTTTGTGAAGGCCGATGTCATAAGGCTCTGAAGATTGCTTCACTTGTATATGACTTAAACACAATTTTTTTTTTTGAAGATTTTTATTTATTTATTTATTTGACAGAGAGAGAGGGAGCACAAGCCGGGGGAGTGGGAGAGAGAGAAGCAGGCTTCCCACTGAGCAGAGTAGCCTGATGCAGGGCTCAATCCCTGCATCCTGGGATCGTAACCTGAGCCAAAGGCAGACGCTTAACAACTGAGCCACCCAGGCGCCCCTTAAACGCAATTTCTAATGGGGGTTGTTAAAACAGGGAAATCAAGTACTGGTCTGGAATTAAGAAACAGAGTTTCTTTTTCTAGGGATACACAGTTTGCAACGCCCAAATGACTTTTCTCTGAGCTAATTCAATACATATTACCCTCTCACATGGGTAATATTTATTCTTTGAGAAAATTTATTAAAGCAGTTGAATAATTATCTAAATCTTTTGCAGGTTGTCTGCATGTTTTGGTGTCTTGTACCCAGGCATAGGTTGCCAAATTATAGAGCTTAAGTTAAAAACATGTTATGGGGGGATACCTTATCACTCAGTCATTTAAGCGATAGAGTCCAGGATTGGGCTCCTTGCTCAGCAGAGCCTGCTTCTCCCTCTGCCTGCTGCTTCCCTTGTTTGTGCTCTCGCTCTCTCTCTGAAAAATAAATAAATAAAATATTATATATATACATATATAATAAATAAATAAAATATTATATATATATGTATGTATGTATGTTAGGGGGGCATCTGGGTGACTCAGTCAGTTGAGCAACCCACTCTTGATTTTGGCTCAAGTCATGATCTTGGGGTTGTAGGATCAAGCCCCATGGCTCCAGGCTCAGTGGGGAGTCGGCTTGAGATTGTCTTCCTTTCCCTTTGCCCCTCCCCCTGCTCATGTGTGCCTGCTCTCTCTCTCTCTCTCTCTTTCTAAAATAAATAATAAAATCTTTTAAAGAATGTTATGAATGTATTTATATCTATCTTTATATATCTAGTTTACTAGTTTGTCTGAAAATGAGTCATTTCAATTTATAAGCTGGCCAATTGGCCCAACAAAAGAAACATTTAAATCATGAGAATCAGTTGAACTCTTTGCACATGTAGAAAAAGGTGAGCAATTCAGCATCCTCATCTTCATTTGTTGAAGTAATGAAGATGTGTTGATGCACGGCAGGTGCCATGGCTGTTCTCCTCTTCGTGACGGAACTCATTTTCTACAAAACTCCAGAGGAGTTGTTGTAATTTCATCTACTACCAAAGATATTGTTTGTTCAGAAAAAAAGTAATGGAAATACTGCAACAGGTATTGGAAGCAGTTATTAAATAAATAAGTACTACGAAGAAAAATTTCTTTTGTCTGTCAAAACCCTCTGGTGTTGCCAAGTCATTTTGTATCTGTTGTTCAGGAGAGACAGGGCTGCTCTCTTCAAAGGCTCATGAGAAAGAAAAAAAAAATCAACTTTGCAACTTCTAAAGAACAGAGGAAAAAGGTAACGATGAGAAAATATTTGTGTTATTCCTCAAATCAAAGAAAAATTCAAAATTATTAATAAAAAGTCTCCCTGGGAAACTGAACTTTAGTAATACCAATAAGTTGATAGAATGATGTAGTGCTCTTTTTCTATTTCATTTGAAAATATGGAAAGGATAATATTTTAATGGTTAAGGTAATCCAGTTTATATTTTTATAGTCCTTATATGTGTGTGTTTTCTTTCAAATCTAACTTATTAGGAAGATATAGTGGTTCACTTCTCACTGATACACAGGTGCAGAGATCATTAGAGTATGTGTAGCCTGACTGAATTGTATGGGTAGATTACTGATGTATTTGTTTACAGAGAAGAGTGTCTTTTCATCTCAATAATATGTTTTTAGACATTCGGTCTACAGGAGGATATCTATTACCACCTTTCCTCCACACACCCAGAGAAAATCATTTGTTCTTTCGCATTCTCTTGACACCAACCAAGAGTGTTTATATCACATTTGTTAAAGAATAATTTTCAGGAAAAAATAAAATCATGAATCTCATACAGAGATAAAGTGAACATGTGATAAAGATTGAACTTAACTCATTATTAATGAGGGAACTGATAAGATGTTACAACTAGTTCAAAAGAGAATGCCAAGAACAGACACATTTATAAATCAAGATTATTAAAATGAATGTGCCGATGAGGGAGGGCAAACTGGATTCCAACACAGTGGCAGAGAGAAATCAATTGAACCTTTACCAGACAAAATTTACTTTCATGTGTATAAGTAAGAATCATTTTACATTGCCATGGATTATCTATAATTTAAAGAGTTGTCTCTAACTAATAAATAGCTCAAAGGCAAAGACAGATTAGAATCAGATAACTAGGAAATGTGTATGGTAAAAAATACATTGTTGTCCACTGGAGGTATCCATTACTTTTTTGTACTTACTGCATGTTATCTTACACACTGTAATATTGTGGTTAATATGTTGGCTACCTCTCCAATTATGTTCTGCATATTTGTACATCCTTTTCCTTCTAGCTAGGTATTGGGCTTCTCTGGGTCCAGAACTGTGCTTTGAATTTGTTGTTGCTGTTGTTGTTGTTGTTTGTTTCCTTGCTATTCCTAAAAAGGAATGGGAGAAAAATGGCTACTTCTTAAATAGCTACTGGAATGAAATTATAACATTGGGTGTTGTTGGTCAACCACGATGAAACTTTGATCTTCATGGTGTGTTGTTTGATAACACACTGTAAAAAATGTTTTTGGAAGCTTAGGGGAAGAATGTTTATTTTGTTGGGTATAACTGGTGAACAGCAACACTTTCAGCCTTGCTTCAATCCTTAATTTATGTATGTTCTTACAGATTTTAATTGGTGAGAATTCTTTCGACCCCAGCTTAGCCTAAGCATCCAAAAAATAAAAGGGGGGAGAAGGGGGTAGAACTTCAAATGAGACAAGTCTAGGTTCAAATCCAGTTCTACCACTTTAGTCCTTAGGAGCTGTGTGATCATAGATGATTATTGCAACTTAGTTTTTTTTTTTTTTTTCATTTTTTAAACTGAGATGATAATACCGTAACCCAATAATATTATGAAGGTTATATAACATGTATTAAAAGCTTAGCCTATGGAGGAATGCATAAATACTATTTTCTTTCTTCCTCTCTTTTCCTAATTTAATTTAAATTAAATAAGAGAAAAATCAAACTGAAGACCCAGCACAGTTTCAGACTTGAAATTAGCCTCAATACTCATAACACGGATTTTTAAAAAATGCTTGAACTATTTTAGTTATAAGATTAGTTTATAACACTGCTTTTTTTTTAACTTGAAGATTTAAAATGTACTTTAAGGTTAGAACAACTTTTAAAAACCAATACCTTGCTCCATAATAATTAGAAAAAGCTGAGTTTATTAAAGGGTTTTTCTCCCTTTTCACCTGTTAGAAGATTAAAAAAATGTCAGAATATTTCTGGAATTCAAATATTTCCTGTTGTATTCCATTCATTCTACCCCCCCAATTCTCTCTCTCTCTCTCTCTCTCTCTCTCATAATTAGGGGAGTCATCCAATTCAGAAAACAAATTGGCCATTGTATTTATATTCCAGAACAGAAAATATCACCATTCAGAAAGAGCATTCAGTATGTATGCAGAGTTGGTCTAGCGCTCTCCTATTCCTTTCATATATAAAAATAAAAAATCAGTCTCTTGAAAGGCTTGATTACTTGGACAGGAGTAGTATAGGATCTTTTCTTTGCCAATCCCAAATGGGCACATATATATATTCCCTTTTATAAGCTATTTCTTCGTTTACAGATTACAGTGGAACTTTCAGCTACCACAGCAAAAAATCATCATGGGAGCTTCATACTTTAATGTGATCTTAAACAGTACTTATTCTCTCAGAAACAAATTTTGCCCTCTTTGTTTGCTAGTATTTTTATGGCAGCTACACAATTACTTTTTTTCCTCTAAAAAACCCCCAAAACAACAAAAACAACGACTGCATCTGCTGAGGAGTGAAAGCATTTGGAGCAACTTTAATTGCTGCACTGTTTCTTTGTGAATTATTCGTCAGAACAGTTTTGTTACCTTATTGTCTCCTTGAGGTTGCTGACTATTTAAAAACAAACACAAGATAAACATAAATAAACAGATATATCATGTCCTCTGGAAAGCATCTAAATAATGGGAAATTAAAATGCTGGAGTTGCTATAGATATATTTAGAGATTCCTGGGCTTCTGTGGTGATTTAAAGGCACATATGAAGTCATTGTACATGATTCTTCAGCAGAGGGGTTTTTAGAGACTGAAAAATCCCCTCTAAAGTCCAGTCACAGGAAAGTTAAAAAAAAAAAACAAAACTTCAGTTTTTACTGCAGAAAATTCTAATGCTTCAGGGTTTGGAACCCAGAATTCAGTAGATTGTATCTTGAGTACTTCGGCATTTGGAAGCTTATCTTAAAGGAGCTGAAATAAAAAAGTGGGGGTTACGTACTGAGGAGAGTTGACCATGCTCACATGACCAGCATTCTAGATGATTTTAATTTATGGGCTGATCAGTTGTGAACCAAATCCTACTTTCTTCTCATTAGTGATAATTAACAATTAATGGAGCAGGAGAGAAGTCCATCTTACAAAATCCTTTTCTTCTGTAAGACATCTGATTATAGGTTATGTTTTCCCTTTAGAAATTTTACTCACACTAAGATAGTGTTTAATACAGGGAGGTAAAAAAGTGCTTAGATTTATGAATTAACTACATTATATATCAGTAAAACTTCAAAAATATTAAAGACTAACCTCAAGGAAAGGGTAGTTCAGAATGGAGAAGACTGCATTATCCACTTTTTTAAACGATTGATGTGTAGTCAGGATATATAGTGATTAAGCACAAAAAGTCGTGGCAAGAAATAACATGGATTTGAACTGTAAGTCCATCTGAGTCCAAGTTGTCCAAAATCAAACGCTTCATCCTGTCCCTACTTTGCTCCTACTCTAATATTTGTTCAGATTGAATGAAGATTATCTCCCCAATTGCTCAAACCAGGTATTTTGAAGCTTTTCCTAATACTTTCCTTATTATTTATAGTCTACCAACTACTTGGGCTATTGATTCTACCTCTTAAATATTCTTAGAAATTGTTTACTGCCCTTTTTCTCCCTGTTCATCACCCTGGTCTAAACTATGAGCCTCTCTAGAGTATCCTGCAGAAACAGATTGTGACTGGCCTCTGCCTTAGGGCTTCATCGTTCTTTTAATTATCTCTTAATCATGTAGCCAAGTAGTCTTCAAAATCTGATTATGTCAATCCAACTCATTCTACCTCTCTACCCCCCAACACACACACACACACACACACACACACACACACACACGCACACACACAGTTAAAATGGATTCATTTTAGGAGAAATTCTTAAATAGGTATCATGGCTTATTGTTTCCTGAATGATCTGTCCTCTGTCTCTCCAGCCTCTGTATCTAAGCTCATAAATCTGCATATATCTGCCCTTTAACTACCTGGCCTTGAAGAATCAAATTTTTGTGCCAACATTTCCAGCAAAAATTTGAGACTCACTCTGACGGGACTGATAATTTGGTTTAATGTGGATTGTGTAGCTAGGTATGGAGTTACCTTTACTGGAATTATGTGGTTTTCTAAACCAAAATTGTGACCATTCTGGAAAAGGATGGAATGTTTACTAAGAAGACAACCCACCAGTATCCACTAGATGAGTATTTCTAAAATTTTAATGTGCATAGGAATTATCTAGGATGTTGTTAAAATGCAGATTCTAATAAGGGGTGGGGTCTGAGATTCTGTTCCTCTAACAAGTTCCCCGGTGACATTGATGCTGCTGGTCAACAGATGTCTGAGCAGTAAGGCGTTAGAGAGTTTTACTCACATGTATATCAGATAAAGTAGAGTCATTAGAATCTGAGTTCAGGAGTCCGAGAGGCTAGGATTCAAATCCTGAATCCAATTGTTACTTGTTGGCCAACTTCAGGAAGTTACTTAAAATCTCAAAGCCTCAGTTTTCATATCTATTAAAGAATAGCACCTACCTCAAGAGGATCTTTTGAGTATTAAGTGAGACTATATATTCATAGTGCTTCATATAGGATTGCCATGTTCGATATTATTATACTAATATTAATGTATGAAATAAAACACAACACACTAGTTAAGATCATCACTTTCAAAGAAGTTACTGTATTCAGAGAAAGAACAAACATGGCTATGTGAAAATCTATGAGGTCCCATTCAATCCAAAAATGTCATTACCAGTGACATAAAAATGTAATTATTAGTAAAATCAATAAAAGTATAGTATTTTTATAATTCATATAAATGGGAACTGAATTAATGGAATTTTCTCTTGGCTGTATTACTTTTAAATATATAATAGGAGAAGACAATTCGGAATAAAATTATAATTCTTTCTAAAGACTAAAAAAGATTTAATCTCCACTTATTTATCTGCTTTCAGAATTAACATGTAATTTTAAAAAGAGATTAAGACTAGATATTGGCCAGGTGAAAAAAATTTTGATTCATTTTTTCAGATATGCTTAGAATTCATTGAAATAGACATAACGTACATATATCTAAATTGCACTTCAACATCAAATTACACCTTACTTTGGAAAAGTTAGTTCTTTCTTGAATTCTGTGAGAGAAGCAGGCTATGTTACTTTTGCCTTGTTTGTCCAGTTGGAGTAGGCAACTGACAAAAAGATAGAATACAAATGTTCTCTTCTTCCTGAGGTTACTATTTCTGGTTGAAAGAAAAGGACCTGAGTCTTTATTGGATGAATTCATTTGCATTTGGCTTCAAATTGAGAATAACATTGAGAGTGGGGTGGGTGAGAGATGCTTTTGGCCAAATTTGAAATGAGTTGGAGGAAAAGAGTGACTCTAACCTTATAGATTAAGATGTTGTAGGACCTTCTTACTGTCCCCTTTGGGTTAAGATAGAAGGCATATGCTTCAATATTAATGACCTTGAAAATTATAATTTGCATTCAAATGATTGCATAATCAGCAATAAAGTCCCATCTTTATGTTAAAATTCAGTGCTAACCTTACAAAACATACAAATGGAGTAGGAAATGTACATATATTATAAGCTGGGATGAATATTTTTTAAATGTAATATCTGTAGTAATATATCCCTAGTTTTCCCTGAAAGGAGTTACTATTTTATGAAAAGTGGTACAAGAGACATGACTAAATTCAACCCTAAACTTAATTTAAAAACATGAAGAAAAGAAGCAGCAGCCACAGTACGTCTGATGAAGGTCTGATGATATTTGCTTCTTGAACTTAAATTTGATTTTCATGCAACTTAGTTTGGGGAGGGTATTAGAGAAAGTCTGAAGACAGTAGGATGTTTCTGGACCAATCTCTTTGCTTCCATTGTAATCCATCTCTACCAATCGGTAGAGACAGATTGGATAGTATAGAGACAGATTGGATAACAAAAATGGAAGTACTGTGCAGGGATTTTAGGATGGAGGAGGAGGGGCGCCTGGGTGGCTCAGTTGTTAAGTGTCTGTCTTCGGCTCAGGGCGTGATCCCAGGTCCCTGGGATCGAGCCCCGCATCGGGCTCCATGCTCCGGGCTCCATGCTCCACTGGAAGCCTGCTTCTTCCTCTCCCACTTCCCCTGCTTGTGTTCCCTCTCTCACTGGCTGTCTCTCTATCAAATAAATAAATAAAACCTTAAAAAAAAAAAAAGGATGGAGGAGGAAAGTGGGATTAGTATGTGTACTGCGGGTGTGGGGTTGGGGAGGACCTGAAAAATCATTTTGTGTCATAGGAGAAAGAAAAGAGAAATGAGATCTATCAATGTGTCCACAAGAAGCAGCTCCTTCTAATCAGGTTTTCTCCCTTGTTTCAAAGGTTGCTTCTTTATTATGTTACTTCTCTATATAGCACATGAGAAATACTTTTATAAAGAAAATATGATAAAGATAAGGTAGGACATTAAAGTCAGATAATTTTTCGGTACTTTTGAACAGTGATTTTGCCCCTATGAGACACTTGGCAATGTCTTAGAGACATTCTCACAAGTAGGGAGAGGATGCTTTTGGCACCTAGTGGGTAGGACAGGCATGCTGCTAGACATTCTACAACACGTGGGACAGTACCCCACAGAAAAAAAAATTATTCCACCCCAAATGTTAATAGGGCTGAGATTAAGAAATCCTCCTTTGGAATTAGGGAGCATTCATTGTTTGTTTGCTTGTTTATTGAGCTACACTTGACATATACAATATTAGTTTCAGGTGTATAACATAGTAACTCAATATTTGTGTATGTTGCAAAATGATCAGCATACTAAGTCTAGATGTCATCTGTCACCATACATAGTAATGGAACTTTTTTCTTGTGATGAGAACTTTTAAGATTGACTGTCTTCGTAACTTGCAAATGTGCGATACAATATTATTAACTATAGTCATCATGTTGTACATTACATCCCTATGACTAACTTATTTTATAACTGTAAGTCTGTACCTTCTGACTCCCTTTACCCATTTCACCCACCTCCCATCCTTCTGCCTCTGACAGTCACCAATCTGTTATCTGTATCTATGAGTGTGTGTGTGTGATTCCACATAAGTAAGATCAAATAATATTTGTCTTTCTCTCATTTATTTTACTTAGCATGTGTCCTCAAGGTCCATCCATGTTGTTGCAAAAGACTTCATTTTTTTTCTGGCCAAATAATATTCCATTGTGTATGTAGATACTATATTTTCTTCATTCGTTCATCCTTTAGTGGACACTTAAGCTGTTTCCAAGTCTTGGCTATTATAAATTGTAAATAATACTGCAATGAACATGGGAGTACAGATGAGAAACTGATTTATTTTCTTTTAGCTATATACCCAGAAGTGGGATTCCTGGAACTATAATAGTTCTAATTTTAGTATTTGGAGTAACCTTCATAGATATTTCCATAGTGGCTGCACCAATTTAAATTCCCACTAACTGTGCATGAGGGTTCCCTTCCCTTTACACCCTTACCATTCTAACAGGGGTGAGGTCATATCTCATTGTGGTTTTGATTTGCATTCCCCTTATGGTTGGTGATGTTGAGTGTCTTTTCATGTTCCTGGTAACCATTTGTATGTCTTCTTTGGAAATATGTCTATTCAGTTTTTCTGCCCGTTTTTAAATCAGATTTTGTTTTGCTATTGAGTTGTATGAGTTCTTAAAAAGTTAAACTTGCTTCTTATAAATATCTTAAATTAAGATAATAGGTTGAACTGCTTTATAAACTATTTAAAGTAAATGTTCAGACAATGTTTTATAGGGAGATGAATGTATCAATAGTTCTAGAATCAGAATCCCTGAGTGTTAATCCTAGCTTAAAATTTCTCATCTGTGAAATGGACTTATACTTTGAACTATTTCATAGGGTGAGTACATGGATTAATTGAAATAATTCATTCAATGCACTTAGAATAGTACCTACCATATAAGTACTAAATAAGTATTAGCAATGTTTAAGGAAAAAGAAAATCCCAAACAACCACCCATCATTGCCTTGATTATGGGCTCTAATTATCTTAATGTTCCTCAACATTTATGCCACTAGATGGATGTATGTTGGGTTGTTTTAGTCTCCAATAAGGGAGAGTAACTGGGGATAATAAAGTAATAGCAGATTTTATAAGTATAAATGCAAACAACAGCTTGACTAGATTACCTGGAATTTTATGTGGCTGAGGATTACTGAAAATCCTTTGCCAAGTTATAAAAGCAAAAATCGGAATATATTCTGTATAATTTTCCTTATTGGTCTAGCTTTTGTTGGTACTATTGTAGAAGATACTTAGTCCTTTTTCCACTTGGCAACATCTTTCTATGTTTTACTGAGTGCAATTATGCCCTTCGTATCTATATTTCATATTACATGAATACAGTAATACAAAAATCCATGATGTTTGTATACAAAAATCATCATTTATTCAGCAAATGGCAATGTGCTAGATGCTGGGAATACAGAGCCACATAAGACCAGCTCCAGCCATGGAGCATACAGACTCTTGTCTGGGAGAGAGACACACACAGAGAAGTTGCAGTACAGCGTGCTGAGTCCTATCTTAGATGCAGGACATAAGTGCTGCTGCTGAAACACACCATTTGTGAACTACATTTAACTAAATGGATGGACAATAATTTTAATAAGCATTAAAAATTATAGAGGAGGTAAACTGCTGCACTTTAGTTTCATTCTCTGTAAATGTGGGCAATGGTGGTCTAGAGAATAGTAGCAATGGCAGTGGGTTTACTTAATTTTATCCCTTTTACAATTTACTCTATTGTAAGCATCAAATGAGATGTCAATTATAAAAATCTGTTGTAACATCACCCACCACCAGAAAACAACAATAACAACAACAACAACATTTAGTTTGTATATAAGGAAGTATAAACACCAACAGCACAAGAGTGAAGCTTTGGTTTTTCTTTGTCACATAGACATAACCATGAGGGTATTAGATTCAGTCCTGGGGGCCTTCCTCATCTTAAGGATTATAAACACATTGAAGGGAGAGAAAGTTATTAAGATAATGACATAAACACAAATAATATAACATGGAAATAAGTGAGAAAACGGGGCATAAACAGCCCAGCAGTATGAAGTCTCCTGGGGCAACACAATAATTGTTTCCCAATATTACAAACATGGTTATGTCATATAATACAAGGACTATGTCATGTAATACAATTGATAGACATAAAATTGTTGGGTAACGTATTTGTTTCATCCTATATAGGAAAGTTAAAGTTGTAAAAAATGTGAAATGAGTTGTTGTAGGTTGCAGAGATTCTTCCTCATTCAAGGAATTTGGCCACAGGACTGAACACAGATGACAGGATTACTGAGGAGACACACAAACATCATATAAATAGTGATGAATGATCACTTTTTCCAACACTGAGAAATTCTGATTTTAAAATGGGAAACTGGATTAATTTGTATTTGACTGAAGTTACTAATGAAAGTTAGGAATGTATTAAATGTTGAATACTATTCTGCGCTGCATTCAAGTATAAAGAAATAAAATTATACCGCTGGTGACCCTTGGATCTGTCACAGAAATGAGATGTCTATCTCATGAGGCTATTACAGTCAGAAAAAAAAATTAAATAATGACAATTAAAGAGCGGCTGGCTTCTCTAACTAATGAAAAGTTCAATATCTTCTAATTATATTGGTGGCACAGTATGGTTGCGAAATATGACGTAGTAACTCTAATGCAGTACTGTAATGAGTCTTTTCATTTCAACTCTCTGCTGTATGCTTCTAAATCTCTTGGGCGTATGAAATATGCCATTGCTAGAGGACAAGGGATTCAATGTTTTTGACATGATAGAGGAGGGTGGCCGCTTAGGAAACAAGATATTTTTAAAATTCAATTCATTTCAGCAATTTATTACTATTTACCCTCTATCATTCCTTAAGCTGGGGATAGAAATAATATAAAGATCAATAAGGTATGAAACTTGCCCTCAAGTTGCTTGCTGTCTAGTGGGAGAGTAAACACATTAAAAGTATCCGTTACAGAATGGGAAAGTGTATTAATGAAGCTATGCCCAAAAGCCATGGAGGTATATGGTCGAGAGCCATCTGATCTGCCGGTGGATGGATAGTGAGGACAGTGGGGAAGGAAAAGGTCAGAGTAAGTTACATTTGAGCCGGGTCCTAAAAAATATGTGTAATTTATCAGAGTAAGCCTTACAAATTCTGTAAACATTATAAATACAGCTAATCATATGAAAGCATGACACAGTTGGTATGACTATACATTCGATGTCTATGTTGGCAAAGACCTGAAGGTGAAGTTGTAGACTTAGTATAATAAGCAAATGGGATTGGATCCATTAAAAAATCTTTTTTTTTTTAAGATTTTATTTATTTATTTGACAGAGAGAGAGAGACAGCCAGTGAGAGAGGGAACACAAGCAGGGAGAGTGGGAGAGGAAGAAGCAGGCTCCCAGCAGAGCAGGGGGCCTGATGCAGTGCTCGATCCCAGGACCCTGGGATCAGGCCCTGAGCCAAAGGCAGATTCTTAACCACTGAGCCACATAGGTGCCCCATTAAAAAAATCTTAAACTTATTTTCCTCAACCATTTTTTTTCCCAGAGCTCACCTTCTTCCCAGTATATCGAGATGGTTCTCCATTACTGTTTCTGGGCTATGAATCCTCTATCCTGACCTATTAAAAATAAATCACACAAATCTACTTTTTTGAGATACAAGCCATTTTGCAAAATTAAGCTCTCCACCCACTCACCTAGTTATGCTCACATGTTTTCTAGATTTCAGTCTTTGCAATTTATTAAGAACCTTAGCACTTGACTAATTCTATTTGACTAATGACTAATATATAACTTTGATTGATGGCAAGTCTGTATGGTTGGTAATCCCTTCAGTGTTTGACCTCTCAGTTTTCTTGATGTCCTGACTCCTAAGGACCTTCTCACTTTCTTTGCTTCAGTCAGCCACCTTCAAATTCCTATCTTTTCATTTGTTGTCTATTGTAAATTCTACTCCTCCAAAGACATTACTTCAAGCATTCTAAACTCTGACCACAAGCTTCTTTTCCCAGACAGCAGGCTTGGCTATGTCTAATACAATGATTTTTGACCATCATTTCCACCTCAAGGTCCTCTCCTTTCTTCTCTTTAATCCTTGAGTTCATTTCTTTGTTTGTCAATCTATCCAGTACAGGTTGCTTGGTTCATCATTATAAAAACAAACAAACAAACAAACAAACAAACCCCCAAACCACACTTGTCTATTCTGTAAACATTTTAGGTCATTGTTCCTACAGAGTCATTGACAGTAACAATAACTGAACTTATCAAAGCAACTAGATATTTGAATTGTCTAGTCTTTTTTTACTGTCAGAGAGTTTGACCCAAAATGGCATATATGATTACTTTGAGAAGAGAGAGAGAGATTTTCATTAACCCTCCTATGAAAAGTATTCCAGGGCTTATAACATAAACTAGTAAAGCAAATCCACTTTGAAATTCTTACTGTCATTTGGGACAGTTAGATTTTTATATAGTTGGTTGGAAGAACAAATGTGAACTGAAACTCATGATGGAAACCAACAGATTTTTCTTTTTTATACACAGATGGACTTTTGTAAATAGTACATACCATAGAACTGAAAAGAATAATTTGTTTCTGACCATGTCTTATTAAGTTGCTAGCTATTATTTTTCCTACATAAACTTATGTATTGTATATTTTTATCATCTAATCATCTTACAAATCCATACATTTCTCACCATCTCCACTGCAACTACCCTAGATCAAATTGTCATCATGGTAAAACCATAATACGCTTCTACCTGGTCTTCCTGCCTTTTTCTCTTTCCCCCTTCAAACTCAGGCACATACTAAAACTAAAGATATGTTTTCTAAATGTAAATCTTTCCCTTTTACACTTTAAACATTTTAGTGCCTTCCCACCTATTATTCTTTGGGTAAAGGTCTAAATCCTTCAGATAGCCTAAAGGGTCATGTCCTGATCCCTACCTTCCTCTTCACCCTTACCTCCTAGAATACCATTTTTTTTCTTTGTAGTCTGTCTCTAGCCTCATTCTCAGACTTGCGATAAAACATTTTCTCTTCTACCACCTCCATGGTTTTGGTTTTTCTCCAGAAAAGCTGAGAAAAGATAAATGTTACCCATGATTATGTCCTCTTTGCCTATCACAGTACTTCACTAATAGAAGTAGTTCAGTAAATGTCCATTTACTTAAGAAAAGAAAACCAAAGGGACTGTGTTGTCACATAGGATTAATATTCATTGTTATATGGAATATTTCATTGTTCTTAAATGACCCTCATATGCACATTTTTAATACTTAAAAAATCAGGACGTATCTTACAATTGATGATATGCTACTTTCTACCAGGTGACCTTCACATCATAGTTGTCAAGGCAAGCATTGTGTAAAATTGCTTTTGCAGATGGCATGATGGTACAACTATAATGATGGTTTCTTACAGTCAAGAAACCATCAGTGGACCGTTTGAAGAAGAAATATGAGTCCTGTCTATTGTCTCAAAATGTTCTGATGGAAGTTACAGAATGAGTTTCAATCATTTGAGAGGCAATTTAAGAGGTAGTAATGGGGAACTCTTTTAGGAAATGTCACATTATCAAAACTCTTCTTTAGAACAAAGGAGATTACCATGTGGAAAAGTATGGATACCAATGGCTCTGAGTTGAAAGTGATTCAGAAGAGAAGACCCCTGAATGAGGTGATGTTATAGGAAAAACTACAATCCATTTATTCTGATTACATTTTTCTTTTTATGTTCATACAAAAGTGATATAGACAGAAAACTTTTAAGTAAGTGTAAATAAACAATTCTAAGCGATGAAACATTGTATCATGGTTTATATGGCAGTATTTTTTCTTAGTGGTATAAAGTATGCACACATTTTATAACCAATGGGATTTTATATTTAATGAAATTTATTAACATCCACTATTTTATAAAGTTCTAAACCATTTCATAGATATGTTTTTCTTTAAAAAAATTGTAGAGTCATAAATAGGACATTGGAGATAATACAGTCCAGTTTTCTTACATTGAGGATCCAAATCTTAAATGGTGGTTAAATAGAGTTACCTATTTTCAGGTAACTCTATTTAAGGAGCTTGTTAATGATCTGACAGATTCAGTGCTTTTTTCCTTGTCTGCAGAATCCATGTTGAATTGCTCATCTCTCTCAATATTATATGGAAGTACTGTATCTCCACAATCTGGTTTTGTACTAGAAAGAACTGGCTTCTTAAGCAGAAGGTTCTAAAAGTGTATCAAGATGGTAAGAAGTTCCAGAAGCCTATTTTATCCTCTCTGTTCCTGATAACTTGCCTGCCTGCCATGTGCTGAGGCCTATGATTCAAATGAGCTCTCCACAAAATATGGATACCAAAAATATCACTTGCTTCAGAAAAACTTCCTCATCCACCCCCACCACCAAAAGGAAAAAAAAAATTGCCATGATAAGCAGCCTTCCCAGAAGGAAATTTTTACATTCATCCTAATTCACTCTGAGCTTCTCATAAATAATAGGAACCACCAATGCACTAAGAAGGGTTTGATTTTCCAATATTCAGGGTAGCATCAACTTTTTTTTTTTTAAGTTTCATTATAGTCATTTACCAGGAATTCAGATTTAAGTTGGCAAGCTTAGAAGTAGTCAAGAAAAGTACTATTTTTGTTCTCTATTCTTTATTAGTTCCATCTTTAGGATAAAATGTCTATAAAGCCGACAAGCCCAGTGGCTGGACAATAGTCGGCACTTTATAAGTATCTGCTAAAATGAAAAGAAAGAATTATCTTCCTTCATTCTGAGACTGGAAGTGAACTCACAGTCTCTGCAAAGCCAAACGTTAGCACCAAAGTGAGTCCTGTAAAAGGTCTTTCCTGGGAACTCTGTTTCTGATGGCAGATTTCTTTAATAGCACTGCTCTGTCTCGTTGACCACTGACTCAGTGGGTTTGATAGGAGAAAAAACTCACTATGTCACAGAGCTAGAAAAGGCTGACTCCAACAATCCCTAACAAGCTATATATGGAAAATAACACAGCTATTTCTATGGTTTTTCTCTTTTTGTTTCCTTCTCTTCTTTCTTCATATCAAAAATGCCCTTTTTTTTTTTCAGTTTGCATTTGCATTTCTTTTCCAGAGGGTCCAAACTCCTGCTAGGTGTTTCAGAATAAAAATTAAACCAGGTTTGTTGTTGTGATTGTGTAGTTCAAATCTATGATGGCTGATTACTGTAGGAAAGAGACAGATTCTTGAAACTTATGAATTATCTTCACAGGAAGTTATGGAGACTCGTAGTGTGAAAAGATTCATGGAATCCTGTCAGGTTTAAGAGGATTAATTTGAGTTTGGGTCTTGTGTTCAGTGGTAGAAATTATTTAGCACCAATCTACAGAGGAACTACTCACCCTGAATTTGGGTGGAGTAATATAAGCAACAGCTTACAAGGGAGAGAATCATTGGGTTATATTTTTCCTCTTTCAGGCTATAGAGTATGACAACATCTGGAAAGTTGATTGCTGAACATATAACTCATTTTTGGATGAGTTGGCCAGTCTATATGGGTTTTATTAGAATGTAACAATATTCAGTTGATTCATTACTATAATTCCCTGGTTTGTTCTACAAAAGTGTAGTGAGTACAATCAATGTCTCCCATGTGAACAATGTTTATTTAATAGAAAGATATTTGGCATTTTCTGCTACGTGCCCTGCTTGGTTGTTAAATAGACATTATGTTTTCCCACTCTTGGTTATTTCTCTGCCGTTCTTCAGATACCCACCTCTCCCTTGAGCACTCACTATGGTTCCAGGAAAAGTGACTTCACCATTGGTTTACTGTGGAGCTGAGTACTGAGCTAATCAGTGAAAAAACATCTGTATTATTGATTTGAAGATAAGTAAGTCCTCCAATGGAGACCAAGAAGATGCAAGATGTCTGTGGGGAGTTCCTTAGAAGGTTTCTTCCTCAATCTTCAAACTCTTCCTCTTTCTATGGACTTAGAGGAGGAGCAAGTAACCTGGAGTTTATCAACAATCATCTTGTGACCCAAGAGGATGCTTTTCTTAGGATGATGCTGATACCATGCATGGCAGAGCATAGGGGCTAAGAACTGAAAAACTGAATGGTGGGTCAATGAATCAAACAAATTGTGACACCTGACCTGCTTCTGGCACCTGCAATTGTAGGGGATAATAATTCCTTTTTTTTTAAGCAGGTTAAAGTTCAGGTTTCCGTTAGAGGCATCATAAAATCTTAACTGCTAGAATGTGTGTTTAAATATTTGACATAACCAAATAGAAATGAGGTTTATTAACAGAACATTCTTCAAAAGATACCGCTGGTCTTTTTCTGTTTTTTTTTTTTTTAATTTAAGAATAATAATCTGAGCTTTATTGTATAAATATGCTGCTTTGCAAAATGTATATCTATCTATTTATTTATTTTCCAGTGTGTCTTTCTTTTTTATTTATTTATTTAAATTTAAATTCAATTAGTTAAGTATAATGTATTATTAGTTTCAGAGGTAGAAGTTAGTGATTCATCAGTCTTATATAACACATACATTAATGTACATCACCCATCCTCCCACCACCTCCCCTCCAAGAACCCTGTTTGTTTCCTATGATTAAGTCTCTTATGGTTTATCTCCCTCTCTAATTTTGTCTTTATTTTTTCCTCTTTTCCCCTCTGATTCTCTGTTTTCTTTCTTAAACTCCATATATGAGGGAGATCATATGATAATTACCTTTCTCTGATTGACTTAAATAACTTACATTAATACCCTCTAGTTCCAACCACATTGATGCAAATGGCAAGAGTTCATTTTTTTTGATGACCAAGTAGTATTCCATTGTATGAATATCCCACATCTTCTTTATCCATTCAACTGTCTATGGATATCTGGGCTCTTTCCATAGTTTGGCTATTCTGGACATTGCTGCTATAAACATTGGGATGCAGGTGCCTCTTAGGATCAATACATTTGATCTTTGAGGTGAATACTTAGTAATGCAATTCCTGGATCATAGGGTAGCTCTATTTTTAACTTCTTGAGGAACCTCCATACTATTCCCCAGAATGGCTGCACCACACGTGTATTCCCACCAACAGTGTAAGAGGGTTTCCCTTTCTCCACATCCTCACCAACATCTGTCCTTTCCTGACTTGTTAATTTTAGCCATTCTGACTGGTGTGAAGTGGTATCTCATTGTGGTTTTGATTTGTATTTACCTGATGCCTAGTGATGTGGAGCGTTTTTTCATATGTCTGCTGGCCATTTGTATGTCTTCTTTGGAGAAATGTCTGTTCATGTCTTCTGCCCATTTCTTGATTGGATTATTTGCCCTTTGGGTGTTGAGTTTGATAAGTTTTTAAAGATTTTGGATACTAGCCCTTTATCTGATAAGCCATTTGCAAATATTTTCTCCCATTCTGTCTGTTGTCTTTTGGTTTTGTCTTTTGCTGTGCAAAAGTTTTGATTGTGATGAAGTCCTAATAGCTCATTTTTGCCTTTGTTTCCCTTGCCTTTGGAGACATGTCTAACAAGGACTTGCTGTGGCCAAGGTCACAGAGGTTGCTGCTTCTGTTCTCCTCTAGGATTTTGATGGATTTCTGTCTCACATTTAGATCTTTCATCCATTTTGAGTCTATATTTGTGTATGGTGTCAGCTAATGGTCCAGTTTCATTCTTCTACACGTGGCTGTCCAATTTTCCCAACACCATTTGTTGAAGAGACTGTCTTTTTTCCATTGGATATTCTTTCCTGCTTTGTTGAAGACTGGTTGACCATAGAATTGAGGGTCCATTTCTGGGTTTTCTATTCTGTTCCACTGATCTATGTGTCTGTTTTTGTGCCAGTACCATCCCGTCCTGATGATTACGGCTTTGTAATAGAGCTTGAAGTACGGCATTGCAATGCCACCAGCTTTTGTTTTATTTTTCAACATTCCTTTGGCTCTCAGGTCTTTTCTGGTTCCACACAAATTTTAGGATTATTTGTCCCAGCTCTGTGAAAAAAGCTGATGGTATTTTTATAGGGATTGCATTGAATATATAGATTGCTCTTGGAAGCATAGACATTTTAACAATATTTTTTTCTTCAAATCCATGAACATGGAATGTTTTCCATTTCTTTTATCCTCCTCAATTTCTTTCATGAGTATTCAATGGTTTCATTAGTACAGATCCTTTGCCTCTTTGGTTAGGTTTATTCCTAGGTATCCTATGGTTTTTGGTGCACCTGTAATGGGGTCAATTCCTTAATTTCTCTTTCTTCTGTCTCATTGTTAGTGCATAGAAATGCAACTGATTTCTGTGTGTTGATTTTATATCCTGCCACTTTGCTGAATTCCTGTATAAGTTCTAGCCATTTTGGGGTGGAGTCTTTTGGGTTTTCCACATAAAGTCTCATGTCATCTGTGAAGAGTGAGAGTTTGACTTCCTCTCTGTTGATTAAGATGCATTTTATTTCTTTTTGTTGTTTGATTGCTGAGGCTAGGACTCTAGTACTATGTTGAATAACAGTGGTGAAAGTGGACATCCCTGCCATGTTCCTGACCTTAGGGGAGATTCTCTCAGGTTTTCCTCATTGAGAATGGTATTTGCTATGGGATTTTCATAGATAGCTTTTATGATATTGAGGTATGTTCCCTATATCCCTACACTGTGGAGAGTTTTAATCAAGAAACAATGCTGTACATTGTCAAATGCTTTTTCTGCATCAAGAGGATCATATGATTGTTGTCCTTTCTTTTATTAATGTAGCATATCACATCGATTGATTTGTGAATGCTGAACCACCCTCACAGCCCAGGAATAAATCCCATTTGGTCATGGTGAATAATCCTCTTAATGTACTGTTGGATCCTATTGTTTAGTATCTTGGTGGGAATTTTGGCATCCACATTCATTAGGCATATTGGTCTGTAATTCTCCCTTTTGGTGGGGTCTTTGTCTGGTTTTGAGATTAAGGTAATGCTGGCTTCATAGAACAATTGTGGATGTTTTCCTTCCATTTCTATTTTTTGAAACAGCTTCAGAAGAATAGGTATTAATTCTTCTTTAAATGGTTGGTAGAATTCCCCTAGGAAACTATCTGGCCTTGGGTTCTTGTTTGTTTGGAGATTTTTGGTTACTGCTTCAATTTCCTTGCTAGTTATGGATCTGCTCAGGTTTTCTACTTCACCCTGTTTCAGTTTTGGTAGTTTATAAGTCTCTAGGAATGCATCCATTTCTTCCAGATTGACTAATTTGTTGGCATATAGGTGCTCATAATATATTCTTATAATTGTTTGTATTTCTTCAGTATTAGTTTTGATCTCTCCTCTTTCATTCATGATTTTATTTACTTGGGTCCTTTCTCTTCTCTTTTTGATAAGTTTAGCCAGGGGTTTATCAATCTTATTAATTCTTTCAAAGAACCAGCTCCTAGTTTCCTTGATCTGTTCTACTGTTCTTTGGTTTCTATTTAATTGATTTCTATTCTAATCTTTATTAATTCTCTTCTGCTGGGTTTAGGCTTTATTTGCTGTCTTTCTCCAGCTCCTTTAGGTGTCAGGTTAGGTTGTGTATTTGAGACCTTTCTTGTTTCTTAAGAAAGGCTTGTATTGCTATAGACTTCCCTCCTAGGGCCACCTTTGTTGCATCCCAAAGGTTTTGAAGAGTTATGTTTTCATTTTCATTTGTTTCCATGATTTTTTAATTCTTCCTTAATTTCCTGTTTGACCCATTCATTCTTTTGTGAGATACACTTTAGTCTCCATGTATTTGAGTTCTTTCCAAATTTCCTCTTGTGATTGAGTTCAAGTTTCAAAGCACATGGTCTGAAAATATGCAAGGAATGATCCCAATCTTTTGGTGCCTGTTGAGATCTGATTTGTGACCTAGTATGCAATCTATTCTGGAGAATGTTCCATGTGCACTGAGAAGAATATGTATTCTGTTGTTTTCGGATGGAATGCTCTGAGTGTGAAGTCCATCTGGTCCAGTGTGTCATTCACAGTCCTTGTTTCCTTTTTGATCTTCTTAGATGGTCTGTCCATTGCAGTGAGTGGGATGTTAAGTTTCTCTACTACTACTATAAAATTATCAATGTGTTTCTTTAATTTTGTTATTAATTGGCTTATAGAATTGGTTGCTCCCATTTTAGGGACGTACATATTTACAATTGTCAGATCTTTTTGTTGGGTAGACCCTTTAAGTATGATACAGTGTCCTTCCTAATCTTTTATAACAGTCTTTGGTTTAAAATCCAATTTGTCTGATATAAGGATTGTTACCCCCAACTTTTTTTTTGATGTCCATTCGCATGATAAATGGTTTTCCACTCCCTCGCTTTCAATCTGGAGGTATCTTTGGGTCTAAAATGAGTCCAATACCCTGTGTCTTTTGATTGGGGCATTTAGCCCATTTACATTCAGAGTATTGAAATATATGAATTTATGCCATTGTATTCCCTGTAAAGTCACTATTTCTGTATATTGTCTCTGTTCCATTCTGGTCTATGTTACTTTTGGGCTCTCTCTTCACTTATAGGATCCCTTTTATTATTTCTTGAAGGGCTGGTTTAGTGATCACAAATTCTTTTAGTTTCTGTTTGTCCTGGAAGCTTTTTATCTCTCCTTCTATTTTGAATGACAGCCTAACTGGGTAAAGTCTTCTTGTCTGCATATTCTTCTCATTTAGCACCCTGAATGTATCATGCCAGTCCTTTCTGGCCTGCCAGGTCTCTGTGGATAGGGCTGCTGTCAGTCTAATGTTTTCCCCTTCTAGGTTATGGACCTCTTGTCCCAAGCTGTTTTCAGGATTTTCTCTTTGTCTCTGAGTTTTGCAAGTTCACTATTATATGTTGAGGTGTTAATCTACTTTTTATTGATTTTGAGGGGGGGGGTTTCTCTGTGCCTTCTGAACTTGAACACTTGTTTCCTTCCCCAGATTAGGGAAGCTCTCTGCTATAATTTGTTCCAATATACCTATATACCTTCTTTCCCCTCCCCCCCTTTCCTCTCTTTCCTCTTCTTCTGGGATCCCAATTATTCTAATATTGTTTTGCTTTATGGTATTACTTATCTCTCAAATTCTCCCCTTGTGATCCAGTAGTCGTTTCTCTTTTTTTATCAGCTTCTTTATTTTCCATCTTTTTGTCTTCTATATCACTAATTCTCTCTTCTGCCTATTTATCCTATCAGTTAGAGCTTCCATTTTTTTAAAATTGCATCTCATTAATAGCCTTTTTGATTTCAACTTGATTAGATTTTAGTTCCTTTATTTCTCCAGAAAGTGATTCTTGACCTATCTTCTATGCTTTTTTCAAGTCCAGCTGGTATCTTTATAATCATTATTCTGAACTCTAGTTCTGTCATCTTACTTATGTCCATACTTTTCAGGTCCCTGGCAGTCAGTACTGCCTCATGTTCTCTTTTTTGAGGTGAGTTTTTCCATCTTGTCAGTCTGTCCAGAGAGGAATAGGTAAATAAGAGAACAGAATACTAAGATGACAACAAGAACCCCAGAGATATATACACTAAACAAATCAGAAGAGACCTGAAACCAAAAACAAAATTAAAATTAAAAGGAAAAAGGAGAGAGAGAGAATATAATCAGACAGGTGAACAGAACAGAGCAATACACTAGATCTTGTGTGTATTTTGGTCTGTTTGTTAGAAAACTAGATCCCAAATATGTAAAAAAAGAAAAACTTGTATGTAGAAATATAAAATTAAATACAGTGAAAAGATAGAATGTAACTGTAAAAATGAAAATCAAAAGACACACGCGCACACACACACACACACACACACACAAAGAAGGAATAGGAACAGACCAGTGAACAGAATTGAGCAATACACTATATCCTGAATGCATTTTGGTCTGTTTTTTTAGAAGAAACTACATCCCAAAATTGCAAAGAAAGGGAAACTTTATATATATATATATATATATATATATATATATATATATATATGAAACATATATATATATTTAAATACATTGAAAGGATGAAATGAAACTGTAAAGAGGAAAATTAAAAAAAAACACAAAAACTTTAACAACAACAACAAAAAGAATATGGTCAGGCAAGTGAAGAGAACAGAGCAATACCTTAGATTCTGGGTGTATTTTCTTCTGTTTGTGAGAAGAAACTTCATCCCAAAATTGTAAAGAAAGGAATACTTATATATATACAAAAATAAAATTAAATACAATGGAAGGATAGAATGTAACTATAAAAATGAAAATTAAAATGATTTCAAAAAAGAAGTTGATGAAATTAGAAGTTTGTTGAAAAAGGAAAGAGAAAAAAATTAAAGAATCATGGGGGGGGGGGAAATACATGAATTCTATATACTATTTTCCCCTAGCACTGGCGTTTTGCAGTTCTGTGCGTTTGGTAAACTTGGTCTTAGCCAGATGTTCTTGCTGATCCTCTGGGAGAGGGGCCTGTTGCACTGATTCTGAGGTGCCTTTGCCCCAGCAGATTTGTACCACCCTTGCCAGGAGGCCAGGCTAAGTAAGCTGCTCCTGATTGTTCTATGTGGCTTTTGTTCCCTGAAGGCTTTCAGTGCTACTTTAGAGGATGAGAATGAAAATGGCGGCTTCCCAATCTCTAACCTTGAAGTCGAGAGCTCTGGGCCCTACTCCTCAGTGTGCCCTCAGGGAAAAGCCATCAATCACTCCTGTCTCCCTGGTCTCCAGCCCCACTCCATGCTTCTCAGGCTTTGACTTGATGGAGCATTTCTATCTCAGGCATATGATTCCAAACCCTGCAGACTCCTACAGTGAGCACCTATGCGGCTCCTCCCAGGGGAGGGAGGGAGGGTCTCCCTGTGGTTCTGCTGTTTGCTGGACCTCTGCTCAGACAGTGGTCACAGGACTGTGCCATGGTTCCTGGTTTATGGCAACACTGAGCTGAAAACCCACTCCTGGGCTCGCTGATTGCAGCTGGCTTCCCGACTCTGATGCCTGGGAGCTCTGCCACACTCAAGCACTCCCATTCTTTCTGTGACTCTGGGGATCCTGTGGCCACACTGTCCCACCTAGGATTCTGCTCTACTTCACCACCTGAGCACCTTTCAGGCAGGGATGTCTCTCACCAGAGCAGACTTCTAAAAGTTCCAATTTTGTGCTCCACTGCTAAATCATTTTCTGGTAGCTGGCTTATGAAGGCTCCCTCCCCCCATGATTTATTTTCCCATATATCACCTCGGAGTCACTTCTCTGCACCTCCTACCTTGCAGCAAGTGGTCGCTTTTCTATTTATAGAATTGCTATTGTTTTCTTAGATCTCCGGTTGAGTTTGCAGGTGTTCAGAATGATTTGATAGCTATCTAGCTGAATTCTTGGGACCAGATGAAACTAAGGTCTCCTACTCCTCCGCCATCTTGGACTATCTCCCTGTATATCTATTTAGAATAAACACAAAACTTGTTGAACTCAAAAAGACTTTTAATTAGGAGTGATGATCTACAATAAAAAAAAATGAAAATTTGACAGATTCTATTGTATCCTTAAGTATAATATACAAATATGAGCACTAAGCAAACTTGTAGGACACACTTTAGAAATTCTATGGATAAGGAAAAGTATCCCTTGGCCTGCAAGCACCAGCTACTTTCAAATGTTGGAGAAAGTTTTATACTCTATGCTCTTTCCCAGAGCATCTGCCACGCATTCTCTACTATAATGTTGTGACACAGAGATCTCTCAAACTTCTATTGGCAGAAAGAATAATTAGGGTATGAGTCTTTTCCATAAGAACATCATACCAGACCTGGCCTTACTGTGGTGTAAGTCCTAAGGGAAGGACGCTAGCAGCCTGCCCTGTATGCTCCAGGGATCGACTGTCAATGCCTCTAGTCAGCCTGCTTAAGGACATTCTCCAGACTGTCATCTTCAATAGGTGTCAGTTCATCTATTTACCCTAAAATGAAAACCAACCAAGATTCACCATTCCCAGGTAACCTGAAGGTTTTTTTCCTGCTCCCTTTCCCACCTTCTTTTTATTGATCTGTTTTTTCCTGTGTTCTATAAAAATAGTTTAAAGACATTCTCCTAAGTATGTAAATAAATTTTATGCAATAGCCAAATAATACCTCCAGTTAATGACTTTACTGCTTAAATAATTCTGAGCTATCCTTTGACAGGTCCATGCTGAAACATATTCCCATTTCTTCCCTGACACTGCTCAGAAAAATGAATTACTATGAGTACACTAAACCACTTGGCTAAATATTCAATAATCTTGCTTAAAATAATTGCTCACTTTTTCTTAAGAAACTGTGATGTCTTATATAACTGTGTCTCAGTCACTTAGTGGAGTTCAATCCCCCTAAGCTAATATCGGGCAAAATTGCACATTCATACTACTCCGCCCAGATTTATTGATTTATGCAACCAACCAATCTGACTCCTCTGCCATGATTGTTCCAAACCCCTTTACTATGCTCATTGGAACTCACGTAGGAGTTCCTTTTCTCTGTTTTTTCCTTTATCTCTATTTCTTAATTGAAATCTGGCAGTCTACCAAATGCGCCGTCTTCCCTGTGGCCCTCTCAAGTGAAAGAGGTTTTCTTACCCTGTCTCAAACGTACAAAAGGTGAATTGTGGCAAGTACCCCCGCTCCTGCTTCTCATTGAAGCTTCCCAATCATTTAATTTTCTAACTACTTAGAACCAAAGCAATACAGAAATAAAAACCCAATACAAAACAGCTTCTTTGAATATCATGCCATCCTGTGCCACTTCATTTGGGAGCTAATATCTCCAGGATTCCCAGTCGTTCCCACTCATTAGTTGAAGAGTTAAATTTTTGGATAACAGAACTCTGTGTGACTATTCTGGATTTTTTTTCAGTGAATTTAATGCATTTAATATATTTATACTCATTACCTATCTAATGCATTGGATCCTTAATGTCTTAGCTTTCTATCTTCTTCCATATCACCCTCACCACCCACTCCTTATTCGCCCCAAGCCATCATATAACAGAATGCTCATCTTTCAAAATCTTAGCGATAGACCATGACTGCCAATTCTTCCAGCTTACTTTTTCTTGTATTCAAACTACAATATTTCTTTGACTTTGAAGAGTTCTTCAAGTAATTATTATCTTTTCAATTTTTTGTTCTTTTTCTTTTTGTTTTATTATGTTAATGGTAAGGTACCATTCTCTCATCTCCTCTCTCCCCCCTTATACCATTTTTTATTCTATGATCTATTTTTATCATTATCCTAAGGTCCTTCAAGGTTCTTGTCTTTCTCTCACACTTTACATGAAATCTATTAAGATACGCTTTTAATTTTATTTTCAAAATGTATTTAAAACATTAGTATGCATCACCACTTTGTCTGTAACCATTCCATTACAAGACTGTATTGTCTTAAACCTGGGTTATTTCAAAGGCTTCTAAAATGATATTTCTGTTTCCACTCTTGTGTTCTGCTCCTTCAGTATCCTTCTGAACACAGCCATTGCGTGTGTGTGTGTGTGTGTGTGTGTTTTAATGTAAAAAAAATCATTCTACTGGTTTTCTTTTCACTCACAGTGGAATTCAGTCTTATCTATATTCTGAAAAGCTTAAATGATCTGACCTCTGGCTTCCTTTTGGTTTTCATCCCTTAATATTCTTCCGCTTACTTTTCTACTCCAGCCACAATGGTTTTCTCTTCACTCTTCAATTTTTCCAGATACACCTGTTCCTTGGAACTTTTGCACTTTTTGTTCCCTCTACCAAGAATGCCCTTCTTCAAGATAGCCTCAAATTTTACTTACATACTTCTTTCTTATTATTTCTTTTCTTCGGTTTATTTTGTACTTAATTTTCTCTTATTTTTCTATTTTCCTAAGGTGGAAACAGATTATTGATTTTAGATCTTTCTCCTTTTTCTAATATATATATTCAATGCTATAGGTTTCCCTCCAAGCACTGCATTTGCTACATTCTACAAATTTGATAAATTGTGTTTTTGTTTTAAATCAAAATATTTTTTTAAATTTTCCTGAGATTTCTTATTTGGCCCATGTGTTACTTAGAAGTGTGGTTTTTTGTTTTTGTTTTTGTTTTTAGAAGTGTGTTGTTTAATCTCCACGTATTTTTGGATTTTCCATTTATCTCTCTATCATTGATTTCTAATTCAGTTTGTGTTCTGAAAGCAGACATCATATTATTTATATTCTTTTAAATTTGTGCAGGTGTGTTTTATACCCCAGCATATAATCTGTCTTGGTGAATGTTCCTGCTGTACTTGAGATGAATGTGTATTCTGCCATTGTTGAATGAAGTAGTCTATAGGTATCCTTTATATCCAGTTGATTGATGGTGTTTTTGAGTTCAACTGTCCTTACTGATTTTCTGCCCACTGGATCCATCCATCTCTGATGGAGGAATGCTGAAGTCTCCAACAATGATAGTGGATTCATCCATTCCCCTTTGTTCCAGGAGTTTTATGCCTTATTAGTTTGATGTTCTGTTATTAGTCTCATATACAGTAAGAATTATTATGTCTACTTGGAAAATAAACTTCTTTATCATTATGTAATGCCCTTCCTTATTCCCAGTAACTTTCCTTGCTTTGAATCCTGCTCTGTCTGAACTTAAGAGAGTAGGTACTCTACTCTCTTTTGATAAGCATCTGCATGGTATATATTTCTGCAACCACTTAATCCTAATCTATATGTGCCTTTATATTTGTGGTGGTTTTCTTGTAGACAACACATGGTTAGGCCATGTTTTTTTTCTTTTTTAATCCATTCTGGCGTTCTCTTTTAATTAGTGCAGATCACTGACATTCAAAGTGATGCTGAATTATTGATATAACTGGATTGATATCAACCACGTTTATTACTCTTTCCCACTTGTTGTCTTGTTCTTTGTTGCTGTTTCTGCATCTTCCACACTTTTCTTACTTTTGTGGTTTTAATTTAGCATTCTATGATTCCATTTTACTGCCTTTCTTAGCATATCAGTTACACTTTTTTTTTTAAGATTTTATTTATTGATTCGACAGGGTAGAGACAGCCAGTGAGAGAGGGAACACAAGCAGGGGGAGTGGGAGAGGAAGAAGCAGGCTCATAGCAGAGGAGCCTGATGTGGGGCTCGATCCCAGAACGCCGGGATCACGCCCTGAGCCGAAGGCAGACGCTTAACCGCTGTGCCACCCAGGCGCCCCTCAGTTACACTTTTTTTAAAAAACTCTTTTTAGTGGTTGCATTAGGGTTTGCAATATACATTTACAACTAATGCAAGTCTAGTTTCAAATAAACTACACTGCCTCCTGAGTAGTGTGAGTATAATAACAACATAATCCTAATCCCTCCCTCTCATCATTTGTATTATCACCATCATCCATTTTGCTTATATATAAGAATCCATAATCACTATATGATATTATGAATAACAAGTTGTTATTTGTTAGATCAATTAAGAATAATAAAAATGAATTTTTATTTAACCTTCACATATTCCTTCTTCAATGCTTTCCTTTCTTTATGTAGATCCAAGTTTCTGGTCGATACATTTTCCTTCTCTCTAAAGAACTTATTTTAATATTCCTTGTAAGTTAAATCTACTGGCAGCAAATTTCCTTAATTTTTGTGCCTGAGAAAGTCTATTTCTCCTTCACTTTTGAAGGATAATTTCACAGAATACAGCATTTTAGATTGGTGTGTCTTTTCTGCTTTCCAACACTTTAAATACTTCACTCATTCTCTTCTTGCTTGCATGGTTTCTGAGAAGTCATATGTGACTCTTATCATTTCCCCCATGTATAAGGTAGTTTTTATCTTTAGTTTCAGGATTTTTTTTTTTAATCTTTGATTTTCTGTACTGTGACAATGATATGCCTATGTGTTTTGTTTTGTTTTGTTTTGGCACTTATCTTGCTTGGTGTTTTAGTGTTTGACATTAATTTAGGAAATTCTCTATCATTATTTCCCATATGTCTTCTCTTCCTTTCTCTCTTTCTTTTCTTCTGGTATCCCCAAATATGCATACATTACACCTTTTGTATTTGTCCCACAGTCCTTGAATATTTTGTTGTTGTTGTTGTTTCATTTTTTGTTCTATTTGCATTTCAGTCTTATGGGTTTCTAATGAGATATCCTCAAGCTTAGGGATCATTTTCCTCAGACTTGTCCTGTCTACTAATAAGCCCATCAAAGGCATTTTTCATGTCTGTTACAGTGTTTTTGATTTCTAGCATTTCTTCTTGGTTCTTTCTTAATTTTTCCATCTCTCTGCTATTGGCCCAACTATTCTCATATGCTGCTGTCTGCCTCATATGTTAGAGCCCTTAGAGTACTAATCATAGTTGTTTTAAATTCCTGGTCAATAATTCCAATATCCTTGCTGTGTTTGGTTCTGATACTTGCTCTATCTCTTGAAATCATATTTTTTGCCTTCTGGTATGCCTTATAAGTTTTTTTCTTCATAGCTGGACATATTGTACCACGTAAAAGGAACTGTTGTAAATGCCCTTTAGTAACGTAGTAGTGAGGTATGTGTAGGACTGGGAGGGGTTAGGAAGCATCCTATAATCCTATTATTAAGTCCCTGTCTTTCAGGGATCTTGTGCCTCAGACTGAACTTCATTAAGTATTTCTGTTTTTTTCTTCCCCCTTAGGTGAGATAGGTTGGCTAGAGTGGGCAGAAAATAGGTATTTCCCTTCTCCCATGTGGAAGGTTACAGCTGCCCATAGTATGTCTCTGTCCCCAGGTCAATTAGACCCTGATAGTACTCTGGCAGATTAGGCTCTGGTTAACTAGTTTCTCCTGATGAAAGACTCTCTTAAGAAAAACAGAATGCTCTGGTATATTTCGATATGGGGCTTTTTCTCTTACCCCTGCCAGAACCATGAGGGAATTTTTTCCTGATATTTACTGTGAGTACCTAGTCAAGCTGCTGAAAGAAAAACTCACAGTTTTGCAGGTAACCCCCCTCCCCTTGGAGTTTTTAACCATTAAAGTTGTCCACACTGAGCCTCTAGCAACTTGTAAATTACAGGTCAGGTTCTTCTACCCAGCACCTGATGATTTCCTTTCTTGCATCTCTGCTTAGGTAAGGCACAATTTCCCATATCTGCCTGTCGGTCTCTCCAGTCTTGGGGTCAGTGGTTGTCCTTGTATCCTCTCCTCTCCTACAGATGCAAGAAGTGTTGTTGAGTTTTCAATCTGTTTCACTTTTACTTGTTGTTAGGATAGAGTGGTGACTTCAAGTGCTTTACATAAGGAACAGGAAACCAGAAGTCTTTGCTTATCCTAATTTTCTGATCTGTGTAATAGAGCTATTAACAATATCTACCTCATGAGGTTGTACTGACTCAAAAATGTTTACTAACTTAATATTTTCCCAACTCTTCTAGGAACTTGGTATAAGGAAATATCAAGGTTGAACATGAAATATTCTTATTACTAGTCTTTTATAAATGGGGATATTGTTACTTTAATTTTTAATCCCCCAAAATAGATGCGATAACCATTAATTGACAGATTTGTATTTATAATGTATGATTCCTTTCATTATCATATATTTTCATAAAACTTAAAATTATTCCTTGGCCATTTTCAAAATACTTTCAGTTTTAATATTTATGTAGCCCTTGATCATTTTAAAATTTAAGTAAACTGATGATCCCTAGTTATGTACTTAAATTAAAATTTAGAGTGCATACAGAGAAAACAAGGATTCTGAGTGATTGATATGAACAAATGCCGAAGCTACAGGTGCTTGTTCTATATTTGCTTAACACCTTCAGGATGATGAAAGGATAAAGACCAGCTTCATTTGAGAAAAAAATGAAAGCACTTTAAATAATATAGATGATGTGTTAGAAAACCCCAATTGTTTTGTTTTGCCTCCAAATACATGTTCAGAGAATAATGTCAACATTCAGGCAAAAGTAGTTGAGTTTCTCTTATTTTTCATTACTAAGTAAGCCTGACTGTTAGAGCAAAGTTATCACAACACCACGTTAGGTTTTCATTGTTTGAGACCTTCACTTAGGCACGCTGCTGAAAATGAATTAAGATCAGAAGATCATTTGAGATGGATAGAGCCTCAGGTAGCAAAAATTCTAATCAGTGCTCTCTGCCTCACAGGATGGACTTCATTGTTCATTACCTATTGTTAACAGATGGTTGTTCATGGTCCTCATTTAGGGAATAGAGGTCCTCACTCCATTCCCCAGAGGCCATATGTTCCTCGGCAAACCTACTGTCCTATCTGGCATCACTCCACCTTAGTACTGGAGAAACTGGGTTGTCAAAGACAGAAATTTATGAGTCAGAGTTCAGTTGCATTGTCAGTTGGTCCAAAGAAAATTCATGTTTGGAAATCCAGAGGATGCGGCTGTAATTTTCCCTATTTACAGAACTGGAAGCCAGAAATCAAACTACCTACAGTGAAGCAAATCACTATACTTAGAACAATTTTTTTTTTAAGAATACTGTTTTGAGGTAATTTGGTCACTGCCAGATAGTACAAGAGTGTACTTGGGAATAAGATATTTCCAAAAATTAAAATTTGTGTGAGAGCATGCAATACTATTAATTTTAATGAATGGGCTTTCTCTGAAACATTCTTACAGATTATTTAACAATTGGAATAGGTAATCCTGTTGTTAGGCAGTGCATATATACATAGGCTTACAAATGTAAAAGGGAAGAAAATATCTGGATTGACCCTATGTCATTAATCTTAGCAAAGGGATGAGAATAACAGTGATGTACATTTTCAGTACATTTTCCAGGGTCTTTTTGTGTTGATTATTTCATTTAATCCTCAGGACACCCATTGAGTTAGTTACTTTAATCCTCAATTTTTCAGATGAGAGGCATTATCCAAATTTCTCAAGATCACACAGTTCATAAGTGTTGGAGCTGGGACTCAAACTCACATCTTTGGACTCTTAAACCCTGGTCTAATTTCACTAAATTTCAAAATCAAAATTCATTTTTCTTTCCCTGGAATGATATTTTGCTTTCCCTTGAGAGAATGGTTTTCATATTTTACCATCACTTCCACAATTCACTTTGAAGTAATTTATAGCAAAGAAAAAACAGTATAGAAATTCATGAAGACCCAAGGAAATTTTCTTATGGTAAAAGAAATGCTCACACATTCTTCACAATGGAGAGAAATCATCAAAAGTTGTAGAAAAGGGAAGTGAGCAGAGCCATGAATAGCTTTTCCACAAGTACCCATCTTTTTTTTTTTTTTCAAGATTTTATTTTATTCAACAGAGAGACAGCCAGCAAGAGAAGGAACACAGGCAGGGGGAGTGGGAGAGGAAGAAGCAGGCTCCCAGCAGAGGAGTCTGATGTGGGGCTCGATCCCAGGACTCTGGGATCACGCCCTGAGCCGAAGGCAGACGCTTAATGACTGAGCCACCCAGGCGCCCCGTCACAAGTACCCACCTTAATCCCTGTTCTTCCACCTTTCCTTCTTTGCAACTATTTGGGACTTTCTTGCTGTTTGAGGAAGAAAAAAAATCAGTTGATTTCTTAGGGATCTACGAACTCTTAGTGATCTAACAAATTAGTGATCTAATTATGAGTGATTGACACAACTATTAGTGCTCTAACAAATTAACCCTCTATGATTTTGAGCATTTGTAAAAGACTATATTAAACATATATGAAGAAAGAAGATGAAACAAATGAACGAAAATCCATGCAGTTGGGGGGTGGGGAGAGTCTCAAATATGAAGAGAAGAGAATATCCTGTTAGCATTTGGGAGTTTGGCAACTGTGTGATTTAAAAGTAAATTCTTTTATTTTTCTGCATTATTTGAGTTTGTTTTCTGCATATATAGGAGAAAACTAAAAATCTCACTCAAACTACCAAGTAAGAGAGGAAACAACTTAGTTCTTCTTCCTATGCCTAAGACATCATAAACAGTACACCCCCCCAATATATATATATATATAAAATTTGGTTCCTTCTGAATTGAGAACACCTAGAAGTCAAAAGACAAATGTGAGGAGATTGGATTTTTAATTTAAGAGATATGCCTACTTGAAAATTGTCAAGAACCACCTACTTTTAATCATTTCCTCTTTCCTGAGCACAGAACAAAATATATTTTTAAAAATCATAATATCTTCCTACATAGAATATAAGGCTGATATTTTTTAAAAAGTGAAGGAAAGCATTCAGCTTTTAGAGGGCTTCTATCCCCTAACCAATACCACAGATGTTTTAAAAATACAGAGTGATTATACAGATAATATTCAATGAGAAGAGTAATTCAGGAAATGTGCTCAAACAGAATCAAATCAATATTACTGAATCTCCTGTGAACACAGTTTTAAATATTACTTTCTATTCCTTCTAGGGTTAGGTGATTGATTATAAAAATTGCTCCCATACCTCCATTCTGAATAATTACACTCTATTTACTTGTCTTTTCCTCTCAGTGCCATGAAAATTACAGCATTCTGATCAATAAAGATATAAAATCAGAGGAACAGAAACATTGGTTTCTGCCTTTCCCACATTTCACATTTTTGTAAACACAAATACTTGTCTGCAATTACTTTCCTCTGAAGGTTGTGTTTTATGAAGTCTTTTTAAATGGGAAATACTGGATAAGTTTTTGTTTTGTTCTGTTCATTTTCCTTATCACATCCCATCGGATTGTCAGCTAAGCCTGGCAGTATACATCCCTCCAATGTCTTTATGCCTAGTTCCATTTGTTTACATCATGTCCAAAACTACAATAGTGTGAAATATGAAGGCAAGTTTGGGCTGCAGTTAGGAAATTCTACAAAAACCCATTTTGGTTATTTTGATCATTAATTAACATTTCCACTTAAAATCAAGACAAGCACTTAAAATCAGCAAGCATTCATACTATTGACTCAAATCAGTTGAGTTTAGTTTTATTTTCTTATTGCTAATGTTCCAGGCTGATCTTAATTGGTTTGGGTATTAGAAAGCCCAGGATAAACTGAGCCAGATTTCCTTTTAGCTAAATGTAAAGCTCAGATTGCTTTAGTGATTCCTAAAAATAATGTGGAAGAAACTCAGCCACTACTCCTTGACAATGCTGGTAGAGGCATCTCAGAAAAGATAACAGTTGACATTCTGTTTCTGTTTGAGGTTCTCTAAATTGTTAAAAGAACCAACAAGCATTAACCTGGCCCAGAATAGGTCCTTTAAAAACAAAATCATATACCAGACCTTTATTAAGAGTACGAATTTTAGAACTAGGTTCCAATGGGTTTGAATCTTATCCCCACTCACTGCTAGTTGTGTAATTTTGGCCAAAATGCTGAAACCTCTGTAAGATTTAGTTTCATTCTTTGTACGATACAGTAACATTCATGCTTACTGAAGAAGTTGTTAAGAGAATTAGATAAGTTGCTCCTCATACTGTGATTAGCAAAATGTGGTGGCACATAGTAAGTATTCAGTAAATATTAACTGTTAATTTTGTAACATATTTATTACTATTAAATAGTCCATGGTAGCTGTCAGCTACTTCAATCAAGGACTACTTTTTCTATCTGTTCAACTTAACCACAGTACCTGACAGAGACTAAACATTTTTGGAATAAATGAACAATGATGACTAGATTTAGCTTAAAAGCTAAAAGTTCTGATTGCCAGTATTGATTTTGTTGCAACCTAGGGAGTTATTATCTTAAGACATATCATTCCTAACTCATAACCTCTCACAAAACTGCCATGGCCCTGAGGACCTTCCCCATCCTTTTTTGATTCCATGGACTACATTCAGCTAGGTAATGAAATGGAGTTATACTGGCTTGATGACTCCCCAAGGTTTCTTGAGAAAGAGAACTATACGCTTCCCATGATGTGTGGGAGGTCAGAAGAAGGAGAAGAAAAAGACTATGCACTAGCCTTCCAGAAATTCAACTCCTTTCCAAATTGCTTTTTCCTAGAATGCCCTTTCTACTGTCCAACTTTGTTTCCTGTCACACTGGTCCAGTTAACTTTGGGTTAGAGATGGACTATCTGGTGTCAAATTCTATTAGTTCAAACTAGTAGTGTAGATGCCATATGATAGCATTTCCTGCCTCCCTGTCTTGACCTTCCCCTTTCAGAAGAGAGGAAGTCACCTTCACAGGGAGTTTTATAAGTTGCTGATATTATCCAGTGATTTCTCGGTTGCTTTATTTTGAATAACAAAGGGGAACATGTATTAGTGGGAAATGACTTCAATCAATGGCTTGTTTAGGATGCTTATAGAAGCCACTTGACGCCAAGTAACAAGGAAAAGTGTGGAGTGGAATAAGTTTGTCAGATTTAATGATTATTCCTGGGAATTGATCTCACAGTTGCAAGGATAGATAGTGATTGTAAATGAGTCTTTAAAAAAAAATCACCTTATAAATTTGGGTATTTACCTGGAGAAAATGAAAACACTTATTCAAAAAGAAAATGAATAAATCAGTTAATGTTTAAAAATCTCCTTATAAATAGCTATAAAAAGGTTACATTATAGATCTCACAAGTATAAATTTACATGATAGGTAAAAGCTGTGATCTGAATGGGTCCCTGTGTGTCAGTATCAAAGTTTCAGTGATGGAAAGAGGTTCATGCATAATTTTACACAACTTTGAAGAAAGTAAAAATTGTATGTTTTAATAACCTAGGTGACTCAAAAAGTGCCCCAGTAAGGACTCAACCATTAACATAGAAGAGGGACAAGGAGAGTTTTTAAAAACAGTTTTTATGAAATGTTAGTACAAAAATAGCTATATTTCTAAATTGCTATACCTCTTTATGTGATATGTAATTTCGTGTATTGTTATAATGAAATTAAGAAATTAAGTATCTTAAACATATACTTTTATTTTCTTACACTTTTCAAAAAGTGTTGTACAACATGTCAACCAATAAAACAATAAACAAATATTCTCCCTGTGTATTAGGAGTTTGCCTTATATTCCAGGAATATAATGTAGTGTAGGGTCATGCAGGAGTGTAGGGTGATTTATTTTTATCATTATCTGCATATTTGAGTTTTCTGCAAAGTGATCCAGTTGCTTTACTTTTAGTGTGTGTGCACATGGGTGTATATGTGGCAGGGGAGGTCTAGGGGTAGAGAGGACAACTTAAAATGCCCATGACAGAGAAAGTGACTTAATATTACCAGATAAATATTAGATTCTTTTCTTTCTATTTTTTTTTCCTATTCCTTTCCTTGGCACTTCTATTTAATTTCCCCATATGAAGCTCCATCCACAGATTCATAAGCTCTTGTGTGTGTGTGTGTGTGTGTGTGTGTGTGTGTGTACATGTGCAAATGTGCATGCATAAGAGTTTGGGGTTAGAAAGGGTTGATAAACATCTAATCACCAACATTTTCTTCCTTCAAAAATTGCAAGAAGCCAAAATAAGTGTTGTGAAATGAAACAAACATAGGCATTTCACAGATATCAAAAAAAGAAATAAAATCAGTTTTTAAGCTATGATCTTAGTGTTTAAGACTAAAGCACAACTTCTGATAGAGCTGTAAAGTAGTGCTTACTGTGGTGAAGGGCCATGGTGGATTTCAATATTCAATGTAGTCTCCAGCTGGTCTTTTATGATTCAGTATCTTTTATCTAGTTTTGAACGAATATTTTTGCTAATCTGGAAAATCTTGTATCAGATTGGTTCACATACTGCAAATCTGAAACATATTATTTTTTTAATAACTGGACAATTTTGAGCATTAAAAACAAAGTACATTTAAATTGAAGTAGAATATATAGAACACTTTGATAAACAAGAGTGCCATTAAGCCCACACTACTTTAGATAGACTTTACTTTAAATGGCTTACCCAACATAAATGTATACTTGAATGGTGATGCCATTTAAGTCTTTGATGCTGCTTTTGATCAAATCTTTATTGTGTAATGAGCCATATTGCATAATCACCAAAAGACAAAAGGATAGGCACTCTGACAATAAAATTGGGAATGTTATCTTTTTACCAGATAATATGTCTGATTGTCTTCTATGGCCATTAGACTAAACTGTTGGAGTCCAATAGTTAGGTTAGTATGATGCTAGACCACTCAATGAATTGATGGTTATTTTATGTAAGAAACCTTAGATAACATTCCATGTTACTCATTAACTCTTGGCACTTTTCCATTTTCTATCACTTAGCTATGTGACTTCTTACATTTTAATGGCTTAAAGAAATGGCTACCTTGAATTGCAAGGTCTCTAAATAAGAACGTTAACTACTAGAATATTATCTTCCAAATAATTGGAATCTTACAGATGTACATTTGGGTCCCATCCTCCCCCTCAATATACCTGAACTATCATGGCAACTTTGCATTGACTCTAGACAGATATGTGAATAAATAGCTATTTATATTGGATATTAAGATACAAAATTATTTCCATGGAACCCTCCTAATGATTATTCTACAAAAATAAACATTGTGTTCCAAACCCCCTTTTAATTACATTTCTGATGTAATGAACTTTTATCTTATGATTCAATTGGTATATGTGTGAAATAAAAGTGTGAGTTCTTTCTTTGTTCTTAGAAAAGTCATTAAATTGTGTGATTCCATGAATAGAGGTATTTATTTTTGGTAAAAATCAGTTTTTAATTTAAAATGAAGTTGGCATTTTCAGTATCTACCTGAAAAAAGGAACAATGACTCAATTAGAATGCCAAATAAGTGAGAATTTTTTTTATAGAGTTCTGGTTTTAGAAATAAAATATATGGTATTTTTCACAAGAGGTTGTGGGAGAGATATTATAGATTGACTATTTCCATTTGGGGGGGAAACATGCACTTTCACTTCCTACATTTGGCAGCAAAAGGAAGTGTTGACTCATATATGATTCTAACATCACCTTTGATTATGTGATTCTATGTGCAGAAACTGTGAGGTGGTCATCACATACAGGAATAAAAACAACACTTTAGGAAATGAGCGATAGAATTTTGAAAAAAAATAGGTAAAGACAGTAGACATGAAGGTGTGAAGTGTTTCATTGTTTGGAATGAATGAATACTTTAAGTTACTTTTTTGAACAATTTAAATTGAATTATTTTCTTCTTTGTATCTCTCTTAAACACTTTTTTTCTATTAATCACTCCCTTAGCCATTCCTTCGCCCCTCTTCTTCAAACACGTATGTACCATTTCTGGAATTAGGAAAATCTTGTTTGTTGGACAAATTCTGTTCTGTTCCTGACTATCCACGAAAAAGGAAAAACTGGTAACTTTCTAGTAAGGGGACATAGGAAATAAAGTAGAAAAGTAAAATCTATAACAGGTAAGATAGTGACAAGTGCTAAGAATAAGCTTTAGGGCAGGAAAAGAGAATAGGATATACGTGCATGTATGTTGACATTTTTAGCAGAATATTCAGGAAGGCACCAGTGAGAAGACAAATGAACAGGTAAGAGAAGCGAGGAGGGTATCCATGAACATAGCTGCAGAAATACTCATCAAGGACAAAGGAATTGCAGATGTCCTAAGGAACACTTCTGTCCACAGGTAGGAGCAGGCCTGGAATGACTGAAGTTCATCAAAGAGACTAAAAAGAGCAAAGGGAACAAGGAGAGGAGATGAGGTCAGAAAGGTCATAGCAGCATACCTCAGCTGTTAAGAATGTAAGTGGTTTATTGTGTGTATAATGTATGGTTTACTATGTCCAAGAAAGATACCTGCTATCTAGGCCCTTGTGAATGGATTAAGGACTTTCTTTCTATGTGAAATGGTAGTTTTGGAGAAATATTTAAGCAGAGAAGTGGCACGTTTTAATGTCTGGCTTTTATATTCAGAATAATCCTCACAAGTAAGAAAGAAATCCTACCCCAGATAATGGTGGCTTAGATGAGTGGGGTAACAGTACAAGAGATAAGAAGAAATCAGATTTTAGGTATTTTTTTGACCATAGAACAGATAGAATTTGCTGGTGAATCTCATGTGGGGTATAAAAGAAAAAGTTAATTCAAGTATTTCTTTACTGTTTTTGCCTAAGAAATGGGAAGACTTGAGATGCTGTTAACAGAGGAAGAGAAGACAAAGGAGCTGGATTGAGAGGAGGGCTGGGCATATTAATTAGAAGTTCAGTTTTGGACAAGGTGAGATTGGGAATTTATTAGACATCCAGTTGAAGAGGTTAAATAGACCGTTGGATTTTAGAGTCTGCAGTAAAGATCCTCAGAAAATGGATGATATTTCTATATGTCATCCTTTTATCTGTTCTGCCTTTATGTTGTAAAGCACTGAAGATCAAGATGGGGTTTGGGTCTGAGCTTAAATGTAGCAAGACGTAAACTTAGTCATGAAAAGACCCATTTGATCTGTAGACATTGGTCTCTTATATATTCTCAACCAATGTTTAAGGATTTATCTTTATTTCCTATTTTATTGAAAGACTATAATATTGATTATTTTTAAATAAATATAGCACAATAATACATCTTTCTGATATTTCTTTCATAGTTTCAATGGCGAGTACCTATGGGTATGGGGCTTGGGAAAAAAATGATGGCCAGGGAAGCCACCTGATCTTGATTTTACTTTGGATCCTTGGCCAGAAATGCAATAGTACCTATTCGTTATTGGCAAATTCACCATAAAATTATCTCAAACTTTGAATCACAGTCTGGTTAGTAGTATTTTCTTCTGAACATCTCTCTCTCAAGGGCGACTGTAGTAGGAATGGGATTTAGACTTGTAATCCTGCTCATGTTCTGACACCATGAATTGGGGACACTGTGGTAGTAGGATGACTTCCTCAGAAGACCCCGTCCTCCTCCCCTTCCCCCATGGTGTCCTCTATCTAAGGCAGCTCAGTCTAGGAGAGTCATAAAGCAAGAGACATGAAGCAATTGCCCAGATCCTTCGTGCCCTACGTGTGATTCTTGCCTAAGCTTGGCCTGCATTCGGCACCAGAAGCATCATCATTGTCCCCTAGATGAAATTTTCTTATTAATTGATATAAGTAATCTCCACGGGGATAAAAAATTGTTGGGTTAGCATTATATGGAATAATTATTTTGCTCCAATCTCCTAGCTGTCAGTTCTGTAAAAATTACAAGACAAATAAATATTATGCAAATAAAAACTCAGGGGGATATTTAGATGACATACACTTTAATTTCTGATTGGAAAGATTGGAAAGTGGACAAGGCGTTATCTACGATTGAGTGTATGGAAGCATACGTGCACAAAAATACATTTTTTTTCCACCCTGGGATACGTGACAGGCTTTGCGATGAATATCTGTCATTTGTCGTGGCCGGGTTTCAAAGATTTAATCTCAGTAGTGTAAAACCTAGTGAGAAATGCTGCAGGAATGATCTTTTCAAGGTGTAGTTTCTTAATTGAGAATACTGGCAGTTTTCAATTCTTCAGTTCTGCATGGGCGTTTGTTGTTCTCATGCAAGGAGATTTCTGCTGACAATATTCCTATTTGTGAGTGCAAGGACAGGAGACCCCTGACATTGAGGGGAGAGTCTGAGCAGTTCTTATTGAGATGCAAAACTAGGAGCTCCCCTGACTCACTGCCTAGCTACCTGATTTTGCCTGTGTAGGGGAAGCAGAACAGCATATGCAATTCAAAATTACACTTCTTTAATCTTAACTACTCTGATGATGTAGAAAATATATTTTCATTACAAATAACTACGCGTCATGGGTATCGCTGCCCCTTACTCAAATGCAAAACCTCAGCTGTTAAGAATATAAGTGGTTTACCATGTGTATAATGTATATACGGTTTACTATGTCCAAGAAAGACACCTGGATTATGGAGTTTTACTTGCTTGCATATTTTTCATAATTTTCTTTTCTTTGAGGCATCCCGTCTTCGGTCACTTTTTAAAAAGACCCAATGTTGCTTTGGGATCCTTCTCTTCCTTTTGGTTACTGACCTGTTTGTTCAAAATGACACATTTTGTCAACAATTTCTATAATGAGTTTTGGATTGGAATCTTTCTTCTTCTCCTTGTTGAATGTTCCGCAAGTCCTATTGTAATATAAAGCAGGATGAAGGTGGCATTCTTAAGCCACATATGTGTTCTGTAACTAATCAGGAAGTAAGAGTTGGTCTTTGACGGTTTATTCAAGAAACTATACATAGTTGCCTGAGATACATCTCACTGAGCTTTTTAATTCTGTAATTTAGAAATTCCAATTTCTGAAGACTGCTAATTAAGATATACTGACGTTCTTTCTTCAGAAAGTATACAAAGTTATTTTTGAGTTTAGTGCTATTTGAGGTGGGTTATAGTGCTATTTGAGGTGGGTTATACCAGCCCTCCAGTTTCTCTACCGCCAGAGAACTTTTTGGCTTGTCACTGATAGCTGAAATTACTGAATGGCAACTGCAGATCAGGCTGAAAAAATTCATTGTGTTAGCCAATGTCAAAAATTAATAAAACACAAGTATACCAAAAATAGATATTATAAGAACATCACCTTTTTTGCTTATCACTTCGTAGTTTCATTCATTCTGCCATCATGGATTCCTTGTGCTGCTTATACCAGAATATTTCTGCATTTTATGAAAATACTTTCAGGGTACCTGGGTAGTGCAGTCAGTTGAGCTCCTGAATCTTGGTTTCAACTCCGGTCACGATTTCATGGCTCCTGGGATCAATCCCCACATCGGCCTCCATGTTCAGTGTGGAGTCAGCTTGAGAATCTCTCTTTCTACCCCTATCCCACTCTCTTGTTCTCTTTCTCTCAAATAAATAAATAGATCAAAAAAAAAAAAAAAAAAGGAAAATACTTTCCAGGACGTTTGCAAGTTCATGTAAATAGCAAAGAATTTGTTTGACATTGAGTAATGCCCAACTACTTTGTTAATGTTTATGATGTTTTAAATGTCCAATATGGCAAAACAATTGTCAGTCTTTCTAAATGTTTTTGCCTACTACTCCTGCATTAGGATGCCTGATGTAGTACAGGAGTATCAAAAAAGTCTACATCAATGTATTGTTAGGAATGTTGGGGATGAATCAGGGGCAAAGATGTACCATGCGCCAATGCCACCATAGCTTGACATATTAGGTATTACCTAATGACATGGAAGACCACATCATAGAACATAAAAAGCTAGTACAATATTTTTCATTGCAACTTGAAGAATGCGCAAAATTGCTAGTATGACTTACTAGATGTATCCTGTAACATGATAGTAATATAAAGTAAGATATTTTTGTTTGAGATTCATTGCTTAGATACACAATTAGTTCTGAACTGTAAAAACTATTGAGCATTTTGTTGTTGACAAGTAAGTTTTGTATAAAAGTGTGTTCTGATGGTGCAGCTGCAACGGTAGGACAACATTCTGAGTAATTACCCAGATTAAGGATCTTCCTCCAGAATGCAAATCAACTCATTGCTTTCTTCACAGAGAAAGTTTTATGATGGGAAACAAATAATAAGTCAATTGATATAACTGCAGTACTTATGGATGTAGTAAAACTTGTGAATTATATAAAAACCATTGTGCTAGAGTCTATTCTCTTTAGTATGTGATAATATGGATGATGATTATTAAGAATTATATTCTTCAGCATGATGGTTATTGAGTGGAAATTTTCTGCCAATCATGTTTAAACTATGTAACAAACTCTATTTCTACAAGATAAGAAAACAGTTTAGTCCCAGTTTTTAATATGAATTAACAACAGACATACCTATTTTTAAAATTTCACTTTTGTTTCTAATAACCTTAAAACTTCCCTAGAAGAAAGTCATGTCATATTGTTTACATATTATTGCAATTTTGTGCATTTACTTCTTCAGGAACAACAGTGGCTGGTCTTCTGCTATTCATTCCCTAGCCTCGTAGATAAGGAACAAAAGCAGCAACGGTGTTTTTGTAGTATGGTGTTTAGACATTTTAAGAGTAGTGTCTTGTCCTACCATTGAGTGTCTTGTTGGATGTCTCAGGCATTCTTCGAATCCTGCTATTCTTTATCCTAGCATCTTTTATAAATGTCTTGGCTACTTGAGGTAGCTGGAGTGGATTCTATTGTTTATAACTAAGAACCCTGACATTGCAACCATGAAGCAAGTTCCCTCTTCTGTTCTTTTCCCCTCTCCCCTCCCTCTTATAGATTCTATGTGGGGTGATAATATCATCTTCTTAAGTCTCATGATGCTCCTTTCTAGGTGTTATCATTTTGTCCCAGTTTTCAATGGGCTTTCTTCTCTTAGCATAAGGAAGTATCTGCAATAATAATAACATATGCTACTCCTTCAATAACTGCTGCACCATCAGGATTGGACAACAACCTTCTTTATGTATACCATACGCCCCTTTCTTTTTGCTACACAACTGATATTATGAAACTTTTTTTGGCTACATTTACATAGATTTTTAGTTCTACAAGGCAGTGCTTCTCCAATACCTCCTATGAGAGACTATTTAAGTTTTTTTTTTCTAGTCCATTGTGTCATTTTGGAAAATGTAATAATGAATTACTAAAAAAATTAAAAGCACAGACATTCATAACAGAAGCTCATATATTTTATTATTAGATTCAACAAAAATATAATTAAATTTCAATAAATACAATTAAAACAAATAGGGTCAAAAATATAATTAAAAATTATACACATTGTTTATTGAACGTGTACATATAAGTGAGTAATCTAGAGATTTCCTATTATGTTTGCAAATTTCACATTACAGAATATTAGCTAAACAAGAAGTTATGAGTAAAGATTCCGTATATCAAGTGCCCATTCACACACTGAACAAACACCACATATATCGTTATTTAAACGACTATAACAAATGAGCTTGCTTCTTGCTTATTAATTTATATATTTCCAGGTAGATCTGGATAATGAGTGAAATTTTTCTTCTGATAACCTCTGGCATGAATTTAATAATCAGATACTGTTTATGAATATATCATTAGAAAAGGCTAAATTAAAGTTATAGAATTGTTTTTTTTCTTTTCAACAGATCTGTGGATATTCTATGGTTCTACTGATCTAGGCTGGGATCAGTTAGCCTTGGTGCCAGACTGATTTGGTTTCAGGTCTTCCTCACATCCTTTCATGTTCTTCTTGGACTGGAAGCTCACTGGGGCATACTCTTCTTATAATGGGTCATAGGAGCACAACAGAGCAATGTAAATGATACATAATCTAAGCCTCTACTCAGATAATACTGACATTCTATTGTTAAAGCAAATTCCATGGGCAACTTCAATAAAGTATGGAAATATATTTCACTTACTCTAGAGAAAGAATTGTAAAGCCACATTTAAAAAGTATAATGCCAAGAGTGACTGAGAACAATTCTTCAAGCTACTACATCTACTTTCATTAATATCCTTTTACTTCGGGGTTGTTGCTGAGACATGATTATTGCTTAAGCCAGCACAAATCAGAATAAAAGGGTAATGATTCTTAGTCAAAGTCATAGTTATAGTGGCAGGACTTCATATGGTAGCTTTCCTTCTTCTGGTATTCATGGTGAAGTTTAATAGAAAGCATGCATGGTTCTATTTTAATATATTCTATACAATGGGAGGATAATATACACAAAGCCAGTAAAAGGCACGTGAGAGGCAGGACTTCATATGGTAGCTTTCCTTCTTCTGGTATTCATGGTGAAGTTTAATAGAAAGCATGCATGGTTCTATTTTAATATATTCTATACAATGGGAGGATAATATACACAAAGCCAGTAAAAGGCACGTGAGACTAGAATACAGATAGAAATGAAGGTGAAGTCAAAGTAGCATGTGCAATATAACCTTGGAGAAAGGTCACCATTCTTCTCTAAGATAGACCACATAGCCATCACTAGTTTTAGAAAGAATTACCCTGATCTTCTTTGTAAATCTCACAGAGGGAGGGAACATATGATATCACACTATATCTTAATAGACCACCTTAGTTTAATCCCTTTAGAAAAATGCCTAACCACTTCAATGCTGCTAATATCAAGGGTTGTGGTAGAACTACTACATTTTAACTAAATAGCACCTAAATATTTAATAATAATATAGCAATATAAATTTCCTAAACTTGATCATTTTGATGGTATTATAGTTATATAGGAGAATGTCCTTGTTTGTGGAAAATATACAATAAAACATTTGGGTATAGGGGTTATCATGTTGGTAACTTGTTCTCAATAGATTCAGGGAAAAAATAGTTCTTCGAATAATTCTTTTCAACCTTTCCATAAGATTGATAATTGTGTCAAAAAATTTAAAAAGCTGCACCAGTAACAAAAATGTGATATATTTATGAATAAATATAGCAAAAGGCATTAAGACTTCTATGTAGAAATGGTAAACACTTACTAGAAGTCATTTAAAACCTAAATAGATATACTATGTTCATGGAGAGGACCTTGCAATATTTAAAGCTATCAATTATCCTGAAATTGATTAACTTATCAAATAGACTACAATATAATTAGTAACAGCTTTTCATGGAACTTGGTAAGTTGATCCAAAACTTCACATAGAAGAGCAGAGGGCTGAGAATAGCAAAAATTCTTTATATGAAAAAAAAAAAAAAAAACCACCCCAAATCTGGGGAATTTTCTTATGATATAACAAGGCTTATTATAATGCTTTGAATAGAGATCTCAGAAATAGACTTATGCACATATGGAAACTTGGTTTAAAGCAGATTTGTCACGCAGATCAGTGGGGAAAGGATACATTTTTTTCAAAATAGTAATATGATAGCTGGTTATACAATTAGATTCATTTTTCTCACTGGAAATTTTTAGTGTCTTTTCAATTCTCTCATTGCTCTGAAAATCATGAGGATGTCCTTTAGTGTGGATTATTTTTATTCATTGTGCAGGAAGTGTGGTAAGCATTTTAAATATGAAAACTAATGCAATTCATTCAGTCTATCTAGACAATTTTCTTGAATTAAGTCTTTGGTAATTTTCTACACTATTTTTTTTTTTTTCTGATTTGCTTCAGGCACTCCTATTATTCAGATATTGGTCCTTTTGTACTGATCATTTAATTTTGTTTTATTATCTTCTATTTTAAGCCTTTTTTAAAATTATTATTATACTTACCAGGAGTTTTCCACAATATTTCCCCACCCTGTATTGAATTTTAATTTCTTCTATATTTTTCAATTCTGAGGGCTAATTTTGTTCTCTAAATATTCCTTTTCATAGCATGCAGTTCTTTCCTACATGTGATTTTTTTTTTCTTCTCTCTGCAGAAATTAATTATAACTCCTTTTTGCATGTTACTCACTCTACATTGTTTTCACTTCTTAAAATCATTTTGGAAATTTGTTTTCTATATGTCCTGATAGAAAATGTCTTCTATTGATATTTGGCTACTCCATATAATCAAGGGAAGCTCTCAAAAGCTGATTGGAAACTCTTTGAATTGATAAGATCAGTTCCCTGGTGGATTTCACTCTAGATGACCTAATCAAAGGACTTCATTTGGGGACCCCAACTGTGAGGAACTGTATATGGATGTTTGTAAATGTGTATGTTTATGTGCATATGTATGTTTATATATACACATATACGTATTTTTCCCTCTGAGAAGGATCTTCTATCTCTGGCCATAGGTAATAAATTCCTCTATCATTATCCTGGACCCCAAGTAGGGTGATAATAAAAGTAGTTAACACAGGGGCGCCTGGGTGGCACAGTTAAGCATCTGACTCTTGGTTTCTGTTTGGGTTGTGATTTCAGGGTCCTGAGATTGAGCCAGGTGCCAGGCTCTACCTTCAGGTGCAGAGTCTGCTGGAGATTATCCCTCTCTCTCCCTCTGCCCCTCCCACCCGTGCTTGCTCTCTCTAAAATAAATAAATAAATCTTTTTAAGTAGTTAACACATATATAGTGTTTATTTTTTGTCAAGTACTGGAAAATATATGCTTCACAAACTTTCACCCATTTAATCTTTACATCAGTCTAATAACTATAATTATACCCATTTTTCAGAAGAAGAAGTTGAGGCACAAAGCAGAAAACTAACTTACCTAAGGTCATAAAGCTTGTTAAGATGCAAAACTGGGATTTGAACTCAAGATAGTAGGCTCCTAAATGGGATATATTTGGTTTCTTATCCAGCCATGCATTTAATCCTCCGACCCTGCTTTCTTTTTGATGGAATTACCCTCTTCTGTGCCTAGTGTTCCTCCAGTTCAAAGTACTATATTGTTGACTCTACAGGTGATATACCTTCAGTGCTTTTCTAATGCAGGAAAAGGTCATTGTCAATCTGAGTTGGGTGGGTGAAGATCAAAGTGTCCAAACTCTTAGCAGATTTTCAAATTATCCTCCTGTTTTTAGCTCCATCTAACCACATTTACAGAGGTCTGTAGTTCAGCAAATTCTTGCACATTTCTAGGATAATGCAATGCAAAGCAGGTGGTTCTCTGTCTTCCTCTGTGGTTATTTAAATTTCAGCTTTCTCTGGTCTTCTAAATTTGTTACCACTATCCATCTGTTTTACATTCCCATATTTTTTGTTTTTGACTTTAATTGTCCTTATATGATATTTCTTTTTAAAAAATTTCACTTTACACTTGTTTCCATGAGAATTGAAGAGGAAACTGGGGTGAATATGTGTGTTTATTCTCTCATGTTTAATAAGAACCCACTTTTATCTGTTTTTCTTAATGCAAATTACTTGCAACACAGTTTTTATTTGTAGATGGTGGATTCCAAACTGAGAATCATGTGCTGGATCAAGAAAGTTCCCTTTCATCATCTAAAATTTCCTGATCTCAGTTTGTTGAGGAGCACAGCAAATCAGAAGCCAGATCCTAAAGACTGGCTGGAAATACTGAATCTGCCACATCAGTCAAGGCTTTCTATCATGCAGGGAATGCAAGTCCTGAATATAAGTTGAAAGCTAGAGGAAGTAAGGATGACTCTCCCAGGCTCTACTCAGAAGATCTAGAAACTTTAGGCAGATAAGCACTGGTGTAGTATCTATATAAAGTCCCTCCATCTTTAAGCTCCTACAGCCTTAAGTCTACATATATTAAATCTGTTTGAAAACCAGACAAAATAGGAATTCCTGTAACAAAACAAAATTCCTGTTACAAAGAGGAAACTAGGAAGAAATTCAACTGTGTAGTGGTTCTTAGCTTTTGCTTTACATGAAAATGATCTATGGAGTTTTTTTTGTTTTTTTTTTAAGCCCCATTTCAAAGATGTCCCACAAACTCAATTAAATTTGAATCTCTAGGGGTGGAGTCCAAGTAATGGTATTTTTTATGTCTCTTCAAGTTATTTCAATATTCAGTCTTGTCTACTGGTCTCATGCATGGTTTGAGCAAACCTGGATCTAACAATAAATGTGTTAAAGACACTTAACTGTTGGTTTCTCTGTGGCCATCCCTGGATCTTTTGGTATGGGACTAATTCAATAATAGAGCAAAGCTGAAGATCATTGATCTGCATTTTAGTGTTTGGCTATTCCCCCTTGTTGGTATTCCTTTCAGAGCTCACTCTAAGCATTCCTTCTTTGCTGCCAAGTTATTATTCTAAGACCTCTTAAACTCCTAGTATAAGCTTATGAAAAATATATACATATATATTTTTTTTCTTTCTGGCAAACTTTATAGCAACTGGAGACAACTCTCACAGCAAGGTGACTTGGAAGACTGAATATAAATAACTAGATCCTGAGTTGCATTAATTGGTAGAGATGGAAAGTGGGAAAGTGAATTTCAGTCCTGTTAGATTTTGTTATAAAGCAACTTCTCTCCCTAACAGCCATCTTAATTTAATTACCACTTTATCCATTACTGGCTGAATTTGTGACAATGGCAGCTTTATGTGTCTCTCTTAATAGGAACTGAGCCGAGCTTCCACTTGAAGTGTCAGGGTCAGAGGAGCAGTGGTTGAAGTGCCTCAGTACATCACTTGAGTGGAAGAGCTTTCCAGTTAATATACTTAGGGGAAGTATGAACCGCTCCACTCCCTCCCCTCACCCCTTCCACAACACCATCCTGCTGGCTCTTAACCATGTTGGGAAATACTAAGGCTCATTTAAGGAAACAGTTGGTGGGACATATAAGGAGAGAAGAAGGGCGTGGAGTTTTACAGATTTTGAAAAGGAGAACAAATGTTAAGTTTCCTGCAATACTCAAGACATCGATTCAGTCAAGAAGTGGAAATAGTTGTTAAGGGGATACGCACAACGGAAAGGATGATGCCTCCTCTGAGATAAATGGAAACACCACAGTGCAAGTACATGCTTATCTATGTTCTTTTTAGGTTGGGGGAAGTGGACTGAGAGAGGAATATGAATGCCAAGTGCTTTTCTTCATTTGTATCCCCTATTACAGCAGATTTACATGAGGTTGATCTCTGGCAGGTAGGGAATATGAAAGCAGTTTCAACAGAGCACATTCAACAGATAAAAGGCCATGTAGGGTCTTATTTATGGCTCATTTCAATCCCAACTTGTGATCCTAAAATTCTTCCATAGGATACCTAGTAATAATTACAATAACTTTGTAATGCTTTGGGTTTTTCTTAATTAAAATGAGAAATTTTAAGTTTCTGCTTAAAATAAAATTCCTGAAATTAATTGACCATAAATATAAACACTGTATGAACAAATAACAGAACCTTAAGAGATTCCCATTGACCAGCCCAGGATAGAAATGGGGTGAGCAGTCAGGGGGGTCGGAAGGGATGAATGATGAATGGCAACTCAAGTTCAGGAAGCAAAAAGCAAAGATAATATGCTTGCAGAAACTTTGCCAACTGCATTCCCAAACCACTTTATTAAATAGCTGATGTCATTATGAAATAATTTTGATTATGACAGTCAAAAAGAGTGGGCAAATTAAAAGTGGGTATAAGAGGTACCTGGGTTGCTCAATTGGTTGAACATCCAATTCTTGATCTCAGCTCAGATCTTGATCTCAGGGTCATGAGTTCAAGCCCCATGTTGGGCTCCATGCTGAGTGTGGAGCCTACTTAAAAAAAAAAAAAAGAAAGAAAAGAAAAAAACAGTGTGTATAAAATATGTATCAAAATATATATGTGGTTTGTTTGTTTTTTTAGAGTAGTGGATGATTCCATTTTCCAAACCCACATATAAGTAGTTTTGGAAATTAATATGTAAAAAGGGAAGCAGGAAAATTAGCATGATATATGCCACAACATAGGCATTTTTATTGGTCAGAATTTTGAGGCTGCAATTGACAGAAAGCTCAAAACTGTTAGGGAAAAAAAGAAACAAGAAATGCGTTCCCTCATATAATTTAAAACTTTTTGGGGGTGCCTGGGTGGCTCAGTCAGTTAAGAATCTGCCTTTGGCTCAGGTCATGATCCCAGAGTCCTGGGATGAAGCCCTGCATTGGGCTTTCTGTTCAGCAGGGACCCTGCTTCTCCTTCTCCCTCTGCCTGTTACTGCCCCTGCTCATGCTCTCTCTGCCTCTGCCAAATATATTTAAAAATCTATAAAATAAATAAAACATTTTTGTTGATCCATAAGCAATCTGAAATTAAACACTTGGAGCAGGATAAGTGGAATATGAGGTAAGATCATGTGCCTACCACTGGAAGAAGGAAGTAGGGTCAAAGCCTTTGGATCACTATGTTGAAGTAAGAAAAGGGGTGATTTTCTGGAAGGAAGATCAAGATGTTATCAACCAAGAGGATATAGATAATGGGAAAAGAAAAACAGCTGATGTTATCACCAGTAATTAAGTAATGCTAATTGGATGAGTGGCCATGTTATGAATGGAGTAAAAAGAAAATGAGGAGAACAAGTATGGGAACAAATGTAAAGGGTCAAGGCAAAATTAACATTTTGCAGTGTATCAGAGTGTACTACAGTATCCCCTTTATTTTTATCTTTTGGTTAAAAGGTTTTCTTTCTTCCATTGAGGTACAGCCCATGTTACACTAGAGGTAGCAATGTATCGTAATTTCTGATGTTTTCATATATGAAAACGTCCCATTCCTATGAACCACTACTGCTTAGGACTGAAACTACGAAAATCAAATAGTTTCTGAATCCAACCAGGGCCTTGTTTGTTTGTGTGTTCTGGTTTATTCCTTTTTTTCTCCTTTTCTTTCTACCTGAAAAGGAGATCCTCAGATCCACACCCATACACTTTTTTTTTTTTTTTTTTTTTAGTGGAGTAGGGCTTAGGGAAAGAGAATAGGCAAGGACCTAACTCTTTATCAGAGCACACAACACTGATGTGATGTTCTCTGGAGGACCCTGGGTGATTAGGTGAACAGCAAATCATCCAGGTCAAACTAAGCTGGGTTGTCATCCTTCACTACATCTCAGGATGACCAGTTAGCACTTTATTTGGCACCTGGTGATTACCAAAGCAAGGATAGGTTCCCTTCTTTTCTGGATTACACAATTATCAATAAATCTTAGATTTCTAGTTTATTAACTAAGCAAACTTTTTCTTGCCTAGTAATGCTTTATTATAGGAAATAATGAGGTAAATAGTATTTCCTGTTTAATGTTTTGAGGAAATGTGTGATTCAGTTTAACTTTCTCTTCATTGTAAACACTATTTCAAAAATTAAAGCACCTATTCAGTTGAAGAAATGTTAATTCCTGAAGGAGCAACATTTTATCTAGAACTTGCTTCAAAAAGACCTAAGCTGTTCCTAATTTCTCTGTGTTACTTTGATCTGGAAATTGAGCTAGAAATTCCATAAGGTGTGATCTGAACCTTACTCTGACAAAACTCAGGGTTTTTTTTTTTTGGCAACACTAATCATTTGCATACTTGAGAGAAAGTGTTGATTTTAAGACAACAATGCAAAGAACAAAAGAGTAGAGTGTTTCAATGCTTCCAGTGCTCTCCATGTAAAAACAGAACAATTAAAAAAACAATAGCCACATCACAGATCTGAATTATACCCCTTTATTCTGTCAATAATTGTGACAGCCTCAAAAGTAATTACCGATGAAAGACTTTGTCACCTTTCTGTTAAAATTCATTTAATGACAAGCATCTTAGCTTGGATCTGAGTCATAGCTACTATTTTTTTTGAGACTTCACTGTAAATTGTATAGGATGTGGAGGTGGGGTAGTTTGAACAAATGGACATGTTCTTTATATAATATAAGAGTGCCAGTATCTTACCCTTATTCATTATTCATTTATTTCTAGATTATTTATTTCTAGTTTTCTCTTATTTATTATTGTCCATTATAGATCATGGAATAATAATTTTAGATTTCATTATAATTGTAACTTCTAATGGAGTGTTACCTATAATAGACTAAAAAAATCCTTTCATCTTTATCCATTAAACACTATTAAATTGAAGTACAAAACTTGTGTTAATCATGCAAGATATTTTTGGTGAGAAAAAAGAAAATTCTTCAATGGGCTTTTTTTTTTGGCTTGTCCAAGAGAACACGATTCTGATGCATTAGGGTATACTTTCTTATAATCAGTATCTACAGTCCAGCTCCAAGGCAGCAACTGATGTGAAAAATAACCATTACCCTATGACTCATTCACACTTTGCCCTTCTAATCAGAAACATCAGGAAAGATGCTAATTCACGTCAAAATATGACACTTCTTAGATATGCCAGGCTTTTCCTGGCTCCTTGAATAATTGGGCTCTTTGTGGCTACGGCCAGTCAACACCACTCATTGTGCGCCTTGTTTGTACAAGATACTTTGTTAAATAAACACAGTAAAATCTTACACAGCACATAAAAATGATTGGTTTTTAGGGAGTTGTTTAGCTTAAAAAATAACTGACATACACACAAAAGATGATACTAGCTATCTAGATTACATTCTTAATTATCAGTGTAAATAATACATATAAAAGGAAGAACTGGCACTGATGTATCAGTTTTATCATTTCTGTGCCTGGATTTCCTCATCTGCAAATGGGTATCTTAATAAAACCTAAGGTTGTTGTGGGTATAAATTATACGCTCTGTCCTATAAAATCATTATTCGTATCTATTTCTCTCCCTCTCTTTCTCTCTACTTTAGAATACTACCTAGAACATAATTGTCATGAGGGAGCAGCAGGCAAGCTGAGGACAAGGCACAAGCTGACACCCTGCAATACTCCCCTCCCACCCCCCAACCTTCCCTTCCCCCCCTCCCCACCAGGATATGTAGGACCTTCCTCAGGCACTCCTGGCTGCCCTAAAGCTAAGGGATGGAACAACAAATGGTTAACTAACAGAGATCACGGTCCAGCAAGATAGGAGTCTCCCTCAGTTCACAAATGTCTTAGTGATTTATAAGAAAAGGCATTCTTACCAATCACCTAACTTCCAGAGACCCATAGACTCAATTTCCTGGAGCTCTAACATCACCCACCCACCCATAGTGATGTGGGAAACAAAGGTAGAAGAGAATGTAAATAAAATAAAATTTCCTTATAACCTGAAGCCATGGAAGAAGGACTTGAGATAGAGTATAGCTTTCCTCCAGGAAGGTCCCAACCATCTTAATGTTAATGCTTTACTAAAGGGAAGAATAGCCTTAACTTGACAATGGGAAGGACTCCAGTATCTCATAGGCCCTCTTTAACATACAAAAATTTTTTTGAGAACCTCCCTTTTTCCTTACCCCCAACTCCCAAGTACATAATCAGTCACCCCTCACCCTGTAATGCAGCTCTGTCTCCCCACCGGGTCCTATTCCCGAGCTTTAATAAAATCACTCTTTTGCACCAAAGACATCTCAAGAATTCTTTCTTGGCCGTGGGCTCTGGATCTCACCTATATTCCAAAATTACATCAATAATGTTTATATAAATGTCTTTTATTTCTCTAAAAGCTCATCTTATTTTAAATTTTCTTCTTGTTGATTATAATTAGGAAGGTTTCCACCACTGGATTTTAAACTGTATGAATATACTTCACTGGATCACCGTCAAAGTTATATCACTGTGATTTTCCTAAATACAAATACTGAAGGTAAATGAACGTTGACTCGGACTGTGAGATTTAGATCTGGACTGAGGCTAGTCAGAAGCAATTAGAAACTGAATGATGAAGCAGAGGATGAAAATCTGGCAGCTGCAGATGATCTTCCACTGGATATTAATTTACTTCAAAATTGCCTGATGTTTAGTGTCTTGATAACCACGTTTCTTATATTTTGTGGAAATTTTCTTGCTAGGTCAGATGGTAAATTCTTCACCTGTTATTTTCTCTTGAGTGGGGGATTCCCGTTTCTTAAGAGAAAGCTTGTCATACCTTATTAAATGAGATTTATTCTGAAATATGACATTACAAGTATAATGTTGGGCACACAATTTGTCAGATTATGAGTCAATTTGTCCAATTATATATCTTGGTAAAAAGGAGATTTTTTTAAAAAGATTTATTGATTTATTTTAGAGAGAGTGCATGTGCAAGGTGGGAAGGGGTAGAGGGAGAGAGAGAGAGAGAGAGAATGAAATCCTCCAGCAGACTCCCTGCTAAGTGGGAGCCCAATGGGGCTCAATCCCAGGATCCTGAGATCTTGACCTGAGCCAAAATTAAGAGTCAGATTCTTAACCGACTGAGCCACCCAGATGCCCCAAGGAGGATAGATTTTTATTGAACCTATGTAAATACCCATATTGCCATGAAAATGTACGAAGATTCCACAAAGCATTTCTCTCTCAATTCTGAGAAATTATTGAGAACATATTTTATTTAAAATGATTAATTTCAGTTTGGAAAAGCATAGCCTATTATACTAAGGTTAAAAGTGCTTCCTCAGGGGCACCTGGGTGGCTCAGTTTTTAAGCGTCTGCCTTCGGCTCAGGGCGTGATCCTGGCATTCTGGGATCGAGCCCCACATCAGGCTTCTCTGCTGGGAGCCTGCTTCTCCCTCTCCCACTACCCCTGCTTGTGTTCTCTCTCTTGCTGGCTGTCTCTCTCTCTGTCAAATAAATAAATAAAATCTTAAAAAAAAAAGTGCTTCCTCATTGTCTTAGTCCACTCAGGCCGCTATAACAAAACACCATAGACTGGGTGGCTTATAAAAAATAGAATTTTATTTTTCACAATGTAGCCTGGGAAGTCCAAAAGAAGGGCACTGTATATTTGGTATCTGGGGAGGACCTACTTTCTGGTTCACAGACAGCCTTCTACTCCTTGTCTCCTTACTTGGAGGAAGGGGCAAAGAAGCTCCCTGGAGGCTCTTTAATAAGGGCATTAATCCCATTATGAGGACTCCACACCATGAGCCAATTACTTCCTAAGGACTACCTCTAAATCACATTGGGCATTGGGACTTAACATGTGAATTTGGGAGGGGGCACAAACATTCGGTCTATAATACCTATATATACAGAAAACTAGGACATTAAAATTATACCAGTAATATTTCAGACAAATATTGTATGTTTTCTAATCATTGTCAACTTGGAAGACTCTTCTAATCATCTATCATTGAAGCACCAATAATTTAAAGTATCTGACACAGTCTTTTCTCTTCTTCCTTCCTTCCTTTCTTTCTTTTTCTCTTTCTTTCTTTTTCTCCTTTCTTTCTTTCTTTTTCTTTCTTTCTTTCTTTCTTTCTTTCTTTCTTTCTTTCTTTCTTTCTTTCTTTCTCTTTCTTTCTTTCTTTCTTTCTTTCTTTCTTTCTTTCTTTCTTTCTTTCTTTCTTTCTCTTTCTCCCTTTCTTTCTCTCTTTCCTTTTCTTTTCTTTTCTCTCTTCTTTTCTTTTGAGATAGTCTTTTCAACAGGCCTTTTACTATACTATTTCAACAGGCATTTGACTATACAGAGAGTCTAACCTGTTTATAGGAAGTCTTCAGGAAAGCATCAATGGGAAGCAGAAACCTGTTTGATTTGTTATTAAATGATTTAGAGTTAGTATGAATATTAGAAGAGAGAGTAAATTTTCTATTGGGGTTCAGTACATAGTATTTCAGGAGTTTGATCAGTGCTTCTCCTGAGGGTAAAAAAAATATCATGGACAGTGAAGAAATTGAAAAATCTCTAGGAGCATAAACAGTATAATTTCTGAAATTCCGTTGTAATAATATTTTATTTGTATAGTGTTTACTTAGAAAAGGCTGCCTCTTTCTTCTACTTTGATCATTATTCCCTCACAGATTTTATACTAGTGTCAAGGTAATTATGAATATGGAACACAGCAAACAACCTTCATTGTTCCTATCATCTCTTTTTTTACAAGGTGAAGTAACAAATATTTGTGTTTAGGGCACCTAGGTGGCTCAGTTGGTTAAGCATCTCCCTTCGGCTCAGGTCCTGATCCCAGGGTCCTGGGATCAAGTCCCGCATTCAGCTTCCTGCTCAGTGGGGAGTCTGCTTCTCCCTTTCCCTCTGACTCTCCCCCCTGCTCATGCTCGCTCTCACCTTTCTCTCTCTTTCTCCCTCGCATGTGCACACACTTTCTCTCAAATCAAATCTTTGAAACACACACACACACACACACACACACAAATATTTGTGTTTGTCTAGAAGACCTATAGGAGCCCTCCTGAATAGATTATTTTTTTCTAAATTTGGGATCTGATATTTGAGGCAAACCAAAAAATTAGAACAGATTTAATGACTCAAGATAGGAACATAGATGCTGAGAAAAAAATGTCTAGTTATCTATTTAATAAAACTGATAAAATGTTTAAGATAAACATAAAAGATAAAAAAGAGTTTTGTAAGAAAATTTAGCTTTCTCATGAGAGGATTTTTTTTTCTTTTTTTGTTTCAATTAACTAATTATATCATAAAATCAATTGTATGCGGAGAAGATTCTTCTGTATAATTTATGGAATCTCTGCTGTGTGGGAAGTTTACAAAGAAGAGAAAGAATGATATTTTATTATCCCTTAAGAGTTTCTAAGACTTATTTATCAATTTGATAGAGAAAGAACCAAATTTTTGTCTTGCAGGAATATATACCTGACTGGGAAGTTTTCATGAATCTTCCTCACCTCCTTAAATTACCTGGAGAATAAGCCCATCAAAACTGATTGAACTTCGCCAAAATTTAAAGCTATTCATAGCTTCCTACCAGTCTCAGGTATTATAAACCAAGGCAAATAAAATTAATTTCCCTCATGCCTTCTACTACTTGTATACACACTAATGTTTTCTTCTTTTCTATATTTTTTTTATTTGGGATCAAATTTATACGTCAAGACAAAACTATATTTTTTTTCCTCGAAAACCAAAACCTCAACTTTGCATAACACACTGGTTCTCTCAATCATTATCACTCATAGTAGAGTCTCAATAATCCATATTGGTTGTAACTTTGAACCAAAAGACTATCTTGTATTGAACCAAGAGAACTAGGAGATTGTACCAAGATTTGCCTGTTATGTATAAACACAATTTGAGCAGACTGTCATAGTTCATAAAAACACACACCACAGGCTTAGCCTCATATAACCTCTCCTATTTTATTCAAGTGGCAAAACGACCATCCATGCTTTGATGTTATTACCCCATCTACTTTTCCACCATAGGACACAGAGACTCATGGCATTGTAGAAGAGATTCAGCCCATTATATAATTGTTTCTCATTTTAAACATGAAAAAATTACAGAAACAAGGATCCATATGTTACTGGAGTAGAGCTTTAGAATTCCAAGTGTAAATATCAGAAGACATTAGTTTCTGGTGTGTACTTATTTTTGGTTTTCCTGATGTAACAACTTGAACTGAATGCTGATATACATAATGCCCAGTGGCCATGTAATCTTATATCTTAAAATGAAATTTTTGATGTGCTGTACCTCCAATGCAAATCTGGTCAAATGGCTGCTTCTTGTGGCTCTTGGCTCCAAACTTATAATTCCATAAAATTATCTCTATTAATTTGGGGAACTTTGGACCAATCAGATCAATAAGCTTTTCTCTTAAAATACTTTGAGCTGCACGAAACTAACTGTATCCCAAAGGTGTGTTTATACCCCTACTGTAAAAAGACATATGACTCTCATAGAATTCAGAATTATCTTTATACCTTCATGATATTTTAAATCAGCAGTTATTTCTAGCTGCATGTCTTCCTCTTTAATCTGATAAAGACACAAAATTGGTGGGACAGGGACCTGGGAAGTATAATTGCATCAGCTGAATGACTCTAAAGGTGGAGTGAATGGAAATTTGTAAGGTCCATTAAATGTAGAATCATCCATTTCAACAACACTAGTGAAAATCAGAATGGAAGAGTCAAGAGCAATCACACAAGATGAACTAGAGTATCCTGAAGTGGCGGTCCACCGGTGGTAGGAGAAGGTTTAGAGAAAAATTTTCTAAAACTTAAAATCACGACTTTCAGGCACATTAAAAAAATAACTGATGTGATAGGTTTTATTTAACTCATAAATTAATGAGAGTAGCAGGGAATGTTAAAGCTTATCCACACAGCATTCGAGAAACTAGGGTATTTATAGTGAATTTTAAAAAGTAATGTTAGGAGAACATCCTTGCTACAATGTAAAGCTGTCTTGCCCATGATTCTGACTCAGTCATTACACCTCAAGCTCAAAAGAGAGGTTGGGATGATGATCAAAGATGAGAGAGAAAATCTCTTTAACAGAGATACAAATAAATATGGTAGGTGCTTCTTACCACCAAGGGGCTAAGTATAGAAACTCAAAATATATTGATATTAGAACCTATAACACTATGTTGTGGGCAAACTAAGAGGGAAATCATCATAGTACCTGGAAAAAAAAAAGTGAACACTAGATAACTGGAGTCAGGGACTCACCCAGATACAAATACTTATTGCACGAGGAGATACATTATTGGTAGATTCAGTATCACCAGGAAGTGCCTGAGGACTTGCAACAGATGCTCAGCAGAACTGAAGGTGATGACCTTGAGGAAAAAGAGATAAGAATTTAAATGATGATCAGATGATCAGAAATGGCGTGAACTTGCAGTTCCAAAGCCGTAGACCAGTACAACCAAGGAGGAAGGTGAAGAGCACTTGGTGGAATGTTGTGACAGCAAAGAAACAAGTACTTTGACAAAGTATCTGTCTTGGAAATCTCCAAGGGAAGACCAGAAGGAGAAGGGACTTGGCTCTTGTTGCTTGAAAAATGTAAAATTGGCCCAGTGTACTCCAAGATTAACTAGGAAAGCAAATTTCTGTGGAAAGTACAAGTTGGTGATAACTATGGGATGTTAAGATTATAAATAATACCATGTAAAAGGGTGAGGTCAAAAATTCTAAAATCTAAGATTACTAGGTGCAAGGATAATTTATATCATTTTTCATCATCCAATCAAGGCAGAATAGATATTTCCCTGTACTACTCAAAATGTAATTAATATAATTTTTTCTCAAACAGAAAACCTTGATTATCCTTCTGAAGCTCTTCTGACACACTCATAGTGAGTTAATCTCAACTGATGAAAAGAGGAGAAATATGGAGCTTGGCATGAGGCAGATTTTTCTGGGTACAGGGGGTTAGTAAAATAGTAGAGGTTTGATCAATTTTTTTAAGAGAGTAAAAAAATCTGAATGCAAGAAATTAGTATAAAAAGATGCTTTCTCTATAAAATGACCTTCTCCCACCTGCCTCCTTAAAGCTTAACCTCTTGAATATGTACCCTTGTTCTCTAAGAAAATCCTTACATGGCAAACATTTCTAAGTGTTCTCCTACACTGTAATTACATTTCTTTTTCTCAAGGCTTTAATTAAGTCTTATATACCTGGATGTTTTATATAATAGTGTCATGGAAAATAAAGATATAATAAATAAAGTGTGCTTTGACCTATTGTAACTTTTCCAATGGTACTGGTCAGAAGAGTTCTGTGTCCTGTTGAAGAAACAGTGACCAAGAGTTCCAGACAAGACCCTGATGGTAAGGAAATTCCTCCTTAAGACTTTGGTAACAGTGGGCGATAAGCAGAACACCAGAAGAAGCATGGACAGACAACTCAAGAAGAAACTAAAGTAAAATTTACTTTTTCTCTGTATACTAGAGAACTGACCATTGAGGGTAGTGGGATAAAATATGGTAGAAGTTTCCACAGAAATGAAGAAACTGAACATTAGCATGTAGGACCACAGGCATGCTGCTTGTCAGCATAATGCTGGATAGAACCTGAGATCTTTCAAATTTAAGTAAAATGTATTTTTCCACTGGACTGGTTTTCCTGGAAGGTACTTGATGAAGATATAGCCCTGACAGGGTCCATGTAAGCAGTAAAGAAGACACGTGGCCTTCCACAAAGGAGAACAAAAGAAGCCACCAGAAACTAGCTTCAAGTTCCCACTCCATCCGCAATAATTATGGGATTTTATGCAAGACAATTCACTTTGAGCTTTACCCATCTATGAAATGATTAAAGTTATTACCTTCTTAGAGTGTTGTGAGGTACAATAATGATCTATAATTCTAAAGTATTGACAATATTAATGTTCTACAAATCTAAAGTACTGATAATATGCATACAATGAAAAAGAGTCTTTCCAAATCTTGTTGTGAATCTGATTTTCTTCTCCTTCCTTATGAATTTACCCAAGTTGATATATTCATTCATTCAATGAATATAATTTTCTTGTTTTTTTATTTCCTCTCCTCCCCCACATGTAGAAGTTCTGCCATTGTAGAAATGTAATATTTGTTGAATGAATAAATGATTAAAGTAATGACTGAATTATTTAGTGCCACATTTTTCCTGATCTTTGCTTGGTGCTTAGAATGAGATGAATAAGAAATATCTTTTGTCCCCATAGACTTCATCATTTTCTGTCTTGAATATATGAACTTTTAATCATTGCATTCCAACTTCCCAGTTTACCACCAAATGAGATTCTTTTAAGTAAGGAAATGCACACATATAGAGCAGTTCACATTTTATGCATATTTAATGAGCCCAGTGAATAATAATCTGTGTTCATCTCTGGCCACATTGTGTTGCCATTTTAAATGGTAAATACAAGCCTAGTGTGCTTATAAGGCCATCAATTTTAAATAATTCATGTTTCCAATCATGTGTTCTCCATGAACACATCTTTGTCTTAAATGTGGTCACAAAAAAGAAATCTTAGTAAAAAGAAGTCAATATTTTCCTGTTTTGGTTCTCATAATACATGGTGCTATACAAATTTTGCAATGGTCCTTCAATAATCCTTCTGAATCCTCCCACAAAGGATAGATATACGGCTGCTGGAAACCTTGCAGAGTACCATCCTACTCCAACTAATACATGTGTGAGGGTGGTGAGAAGTGAAGGTAAAATGAGTAGCAAGGAATAAAAGGTCCTTCTCCTCTTCAGATGATGTCTTAAACTTCAATGGGTTTCTAAAGGCCACTCATCAGAGAGTAAAAGGGCCACTGTCAAGAGGAAGACTGCACTTTAAAATAGTCTCTCTGAGGTTGGTTAAGCTATGATTAATTTTCTCTTCTCACATCATTTCTCATATCCTCTCATTTTTTTCCTTTATCTTATTACACATTTCTACCCACCGGGTGATGGTTTTTTACCATTTTGTGCACACCGTTTCAAATGAAGACCCATATTAAAAGGACAGCAGTTGATTACTTTGAAATTTTAATTTTGGGACAAATTCATTTTTATTTTTGCATATAAAAATAAAATCCTAACCCTTTTATATAATGCCAAAACAAAGTATTAACATATATCCTTTCATTTGTGTAGTAACTTTCTTGATAAATCCGAATTCAACTTAAGAGATTTTATTGTCTCATCCCATATGGATCGGTTTGCCATTTGTTTATTCATAGTTGTTTCTAATTTTCAATGTAGAAATATTTCCCCTCAATGAGATAATAAATTTCTGAAAATCAGCCATCTTCTTTCTTTTTTTTCCCTCTGGTTTTTGTGTTCATTCATTTACCCTTTCATCAAATCTTATTAACAACTACTGTGTACTAGGAATAGTACTTATAACATAATAAATACAAATATAAATGGAATAATAAGATATCTTCTCTTCCCTTAAGAGTGTAATGGGCTAATATGGAAGTTTCTAACACATAGTCTCTATAGAGAGCTTTCTGTGTTTTGATAATTATCTGCAAGACATACAAATTTTGGGTGAGTATGCATACGCTCATTTTTTTGATAGAAAAAACATTTTCTAAAGAGAATGATTTTGAGATCTCCATCTGTTAAAAAATAATTTATAGCCATTCTCTGCTCTGTTTTATTCCTGTTCTCTTCCAAACTTCTTCTTATTCCCTTCCCTTTTATGAGGTCTGTCATTACTCATCTTACTTAAAATGAGACCATATACACTTAACTATCTGTTAAAAAAGAGACAATAGGCCTGAAATGGAGTCACTTGTGCTAGCTCATGTCACCAAACTGAGACTTAATACCTAACCTAAATTCAGTTTCTGTCTCTCCCAGGATCATAATCTTAACTGGTCAGTCTAGAATTTCCTGGTCAGCACTAGGGAAGTAATTGTCCCAATACACCTCTGCTGTCCCCCAAAGAAATGTTACCTTGCTTGCAACAATCTACTCTTTTCAAATAACGTCCTTATTCTTCCTCCTTCTGCCTATGAGAGTCGTCCATTTTGTACAGCTCCTTGGAACTCCTTTCTATTTGTTAGATGGGATGCTGCCCAATTTATGATTCATTGAATTAAGCCAATTACATTTTTAAAGTTACACAGTTGATTTTTTTTTGCAATCCTTTTGAGAACTTTATCTTAAAAATATTAAGTCATTCACAAGAATCACTTCTAGAATGGTGTCATGAGGGCCTCTGCAGACCCACTCCCCTATGAAATAACCATCACTGAAAAGAAATTATAAAGCAACCAACTATTTAAAGTCTGTGGAAATTGTCCTAAGTTATTACAGCAAATAAGAATTATTTATTCAAGAAACTCTACTAAATTTCAGTAATAATAATAGTGAGAGGCTGTGGCACTTGTGCTGTGATCTCACCCTTCTCTTCTCCATCCCAGCTAGGTAGGATGAAGCTCCCAGGTGTGGGAGGTGTGGCCAAGAAGACATGGCTCTCACTCCTTCCAGCTTGCAATCAAGTTCTATGGTATCTTCCAGCAAGAGGCAAGACACCAGCATTTCTCAACCACCCGCCCTCTCCCTCCATTTCTCATCTGCCCCACTTCCACATTCCAGAGGTCAAATTCAAAGAAACTATGGCTGAAACGGTCAGGAGCTCTTTTTCCCTACCCTGCCCCCACTCATAGTCTGAAGTCTCTACAGTGGTGCAGCATGCTACAAACACAATGGCCTTGAATGCCCTTACCCTAGTCCTTGTATAGGATGAAGGGTTCACACCTGGATATGCAAGCTGAGGAGACTGGAAGCTACTGCCATCAACCAGTGTCTTACTCATAAAGGAGGTGTTATATTCTGAGAGAAGTGAGCCACTGCCCTTTCCCCAAGCCCCTAAACAATCCCTCAGAGATTTTGCCCACAAGGAGAGTTAGACCTTAAGAAGAACGAACTCTGAGCTTCAAAGATCTCCCAAAGGAATTGATTTTATTTGAAACAGAGTATGGACAAAGTTTGAGACTAATGATAACCTTGAAAACAATGGAGATTGTGTTGTAAGCAACTAAGAGGAGATTGGTAGCTCTTTGAGAATAAAACTTTATAGACCATCTAGTTTATCAGAGATAACCAAGAAAAAAAGCAGCTCAGAAAAGACTTCTAGGGCCTCAGAATGAATGAATGACTAAAACAAACAAACAAACAAACAAACTGACCTCAAAAACTACCCTTGCAAAGGGTGCCCCTAGAGCCTCTGGAGTGAGTACAGCCCTGTTGACACCTTGATTTTTTATGTCTGCCCTCCAGAACAATGAGAGAATACATTTGTTTTAAGACACAAAGTTTGTGTTAATCTGTTATAATAACTCTAGGAAACTAATGTAAACAGTAAGCTGACAAATTAGATCATTTCAATGAAATGGTCAAAGGCCATTAAATAATATATAATAAGCAATATGTTTATAACAAGCAAATGTTTTTACCAAACATTTAAACAAAAATTAATACTATTTTTTTCGCAAACTCTTGTAAGAGAACGGAACACTTCTTGAGTAATTTTGTAAGGCCAGTATTATTCTCATGCCAAAACTGAAGATATCACATGAATAGAAAATGACAGACCAATATTTTTATGATTAAAGAAGCAAAAATCCTCAACAGAGTACTAGCAAACTAGATCTGACAATATATAGAAGGATTCTATAGCATGGTCAAGTAGGATTAACTCCAGGAACACATGATTAGTACAACATATGATAATTAAGGTAATACATCGTACGAGAGAATAAAAGATGTATGCCACATGATAATCTTAGTAGATGAAGAAAAAACATAAAGTCAGTACCCTTTTATGAGAAAAACACTCAACCATCTGGGAATAGAAGGAGATTTCCTCAGCCTGATCAAAAGCATCTATAAAAAACACAAATAACATCATTTCTAATGGTAAAAACTGAAAGCATTCCCCTACAATTAGGAGTAGAGTAAAAATGTTCACTCTCACGACATCTATTAAGTATTATCATGGAGGTTCGATGTAGGGCAATTAGGCAAGGAAAAAAAATGAACCCAGATAGGAAAGGAAGAGTGAAACTACTTTTGTAGGTGGCATGACTTATATTCCTTCTAAGGAATCCAGTAAAAAATGCATTAGAATTAGCAAGCATTTCAAATGTAGTATATCCAAAGGATTCCTCTTAATCCCTACTCCCTGCCCTTTCCCCAAGAAAAACACCATCTTGTTTTAAAACTTTTTTTATGATATGTTAGTCACCATACAGTACATCATTGGCTTTTGATGTAGTGTTCCATAATTCATTGTTTGCGTATCACACCCGGTGCTCCATGTAATACGTGCCCTCCTTAATACTCATCACCGGGCTAACCCATCCCCTGACCCCCCTCCCCTCTAAAACCCTCGGTTTGTTTCCCAGAGTCCATAGTCTCTCATGGTTCATCTCCCCCTAAGAAAGAAAGAAAGGAAGAAAGAAAGAAAGAAAGAAAGAAAGAAAGAAAGAAAGAAAGAAGAAAGAAAGAAAGAAAAAAAAGTGAAAAACACCATCTTTTCTCCACTCTTCCTTAACCTTAATCAAAAGCAATGTTCCACTCAGTTGATCTAGGTAAATCTCAACATTATTCTCCTTTCTTCTTTTTCCTCATTTAACACATCTAATCCATTAAAATATGTTATACATTCTACTTTCCAAATATATCCTATTATTGTCCCATTATGTCTATTTCCCTCCTTGACACCCTAATCCAGATCAATAGGATCTCCTACCTGTACCAATACTATAACCTCCTAGCTGGTCTGTAATCTGCTCTGTTAAAAGTTACCAGAATTCTCTCTTAACATGTAAACAAGATCATGTTATTCTCTTGCTTAAAAAATCCCCAGTGACTCCTCATTGTATTTCAACATTCAATCTCTTTTTCAGTCTTGCAAAATCATATGTGATCTGGGGTCTTTCTACCTCCCTGACTTCATTATATCATGTCATGTCATATCATATCATATAACACTATCTGTCTCTCCTTTTTTAAATTTTCTCCTTTGTTAACTATGTTAGCTTTCTTTTGATTCCTTGATTAGTCATGTATATTTCTTTGGTTTTTGCAGTAGTTGTTTCTTCTGCCTGGGATGCTCTCATTAGGAATCTTCTCAGGCTAACACTTTGTTAGCATTCAAATGCTCGTTTAAATCTCTCTTTAGAGAGGCCTTTTCTGATCAACCATACTTGGTTACTATATACTCTCTACTGTGTCATTCGTTTGCATTTTTGTGCAGCACATTATCACTAGATGGATTTTTTTAATTTAATTTAATTCCTCCACCAAAATATAAAGTCTATGAGAGCAGACACCTTATCTTCTTTGTTCACCATGGTAATATCTAAGATAGCGTGAACACTTTTAAGATATGGAATGTACTCATAAATATTTGGGGATGAATGAAATAACTAATGAATGATCTTAATTATATGATACAGTCATATAATTACTAAATTGGAAATTTGGATACAAATAAGATGGTTGGGCTTTGTGCCAAAGATAGCCGATATTCAGTAATGAAGAAATTTTCAGGAATCAGGTATGTAATTGAATTCAAAAGAGATACAATGCTTAGCTCAGAGAAAGCTTATGTATCTGAATACAGAGGGATGGTTTGTGGGGTGTGTTTTGGAAAATGAGATGATCACGAAGCAGAAAGGAGAAAGGAGGTCATTCTTGACAGAGAGGACACTGTGGACACAGGCTCAAGGTCATATAGGTGGATTATGACAATTCAAAGATGTGAATCCAGTTCAGTATTACTGTAAAGCCCACAAATGTCCTTCTGAGTTCACTTACAAAAAGAAATCTAGTTGTTTGGAAAGTTCTCTAATAAGGATACAAAGTATTAGAATTCTGACAATTATCTATGTGAGCGAACAGTTTCCAGGTGACCCTTGATTTGAAGATCTAAGCAGATTCTGGAGGTATTTTTGTCTGTTTCTTTTTTTAGTGCTATTTACAGAAAGGAAACATTGGCAGAAATACTCAATCCTGGTGTGCGTCCAATTTCTTTCTGTTTTGATTGGCTAGGCTTCAGTAAATGATTTTCACATAAACAAAGGGACATTTGAAATACTGATCTGGAATCCTGTATTTCTTTCTGATGGCTGATGTTGATGAGTCTGGGTGCTGAAGTTCATGAAGGCAATGAACGTAGGCTATTGGCGTATGACAAAAATATGGTATTTATTTCAGATTACTGGTTATATAATGGTAAAATAGACTTGAATTTTGAGGTGGAGGAAGGAAAGGAAAGGTCATCAGGTGCCACTCAAAACAAGGTTCTAGATTGGAAATCTATTGAAAAGTTTCAACATCTACTATAATTTTTACAAATTATATTTAGTTACTAGGAACTATTTAAACTTAATTTGTTCACCTTTGATTAATTCTTCCAGCTACTTTGGAGAAGATGCAAATCCATATGGTTAAATGTAATTTAGTTCTAACTGTTAGGTTTTATGAAGACCTTGGCAACAGAAATCTGCAGAAAAACTGTATCCTTTGAGAAAATGATTTATCAGTTGCAGAAAGACTTGGAAAGAGTAAAGGCTCTTGCTGAAATTTTAGAAGCTTAAATACATAATTGTCTGTGGAATGTAATAAGGAACAGCCCAATATGATCTAGAAAGTGAATAGCGAAAAAAATTTCCTTTCATACATGATGTGCTTATCTGGGCTTTAATTCCTGGCTATTTTGTATAGAGATACACAGAGACAGCTACAATAAGATAGGAAAGCCAAGGTGAAAAAACTTAAGAGTTGTAAAGCCATTTATTTCCATTATAAAATGTAACATTTTATTCCAACTTTAAAAGGGATGAGTGCTCCCTGAAAAATGCTGCAAAATAAAAGAATATAAAAAAGGAGATAAAATCATTGCTAATTCCAACATCCAGATATTAACATTTTGTCACACTGAAAACTTTTTTACCAGACCGGTGGATAATGCAAAGATAGAGAATAATAGTTATCATAGCTTTATATAATTGGCATTAACCTGTCATCTTGTAAATACATGGCTGTTTTTTTTTCTTTTTAATTCATTCTTTGTTTTAACATTAGGCTATATTAAATATTCTTCAAAATTATAGTATATCTGATGAATAACATTCTATAACATATGGGGAACATAAGTTACTGAGCAATCATTCCTATTATTTTGTGGGCTTAGCCTTTTTTCGACTATGAACAATTCTATAGTGCATATCGTCTTACCTAAATTGCTATACTTAAGAACTTCCCTCAGAATAGACTTTTGAGGAGCTTAGTTCTGGCACAGAGGGTAGAAAATATTTTTGTCCTCTCTATAGATACCCAAAATTATTTCTAGGCCTGTAGCACAATTTTGTCTTTTAACAGCAGTGATAATTTCTGATCACACTATACCCTCTCCTGCAATGAGTTTTAGTCCTAAAATCTATCTTAGCAGAAAATAGAACTTAGTTATTTTAAATTAAATAATTGGATCAGTATTAAAGTAAAACATTTCTATAAAAAATTATACTCATTCTTTTACAACTATTTCTATTGTTTATTGCTCTATATGATAATAATTTCAGATTTATGACATCTTTACATATTAAAGAAATTAACTTTAATCATAATTATTACAGAATTTACAAGTTTTTAAAAATCTTTTAATGTTCTTTGTAACTATTCTGGAGTTTAAAAAATTTATAAAATGTGGGGCGCCTGGGTGGCACAGCGGTTGGGCGTCTGCCTTCAGCTCAGGGCGTGATCCCAGCGTTATGGGATCGAGCCCCACATCAGGCTCTTCCGCTATGAGCTTGCTTCTTCCTCTCCCACTCCCCCCTGCTTGTGTTCCCTCTCTCGCTGGCTGTCTCTATCTCTGTCAAATAAATAAATAAAATCTTTAAAAAAGAAATTTATCAACTGTGCACTTAAATATTCATCTCTGATTACTCTTCCATAGAGCATCATCCTTTTACATCTGTCTATATTGTTTTTTGTTTTAAGATTACTATTTTTTACATATAACTTTTAAATTTATTGGATGACATGTAGTTTAGTTGGTCTATGATATAAAATAGAGACCCAACCTCAATTTTTCCAGACACTTTTCTAAGAACTATAGTTTAAAATAATATTTTCCATTAGTTCTTAATGTTTCCTTTAAAATAAATTTAATTCTCATATGCCAAAAATATTCTATGACATTTGAAGGTCCCTCCCGGCCAGGAGTGCATAGATATTCCGTGGGATCCTCTTCAACCGTCAGATCAGGTGAGGGGGCTGCAGTGTGAAGTTGTTGTGTGGGCCCTTTCCTGGGCCACAGTGAGGTCACATTGCCTAATTATTTCCATCTTGAGTTAGTGAAAAACTGAAAACTCTTTAACTTCTTCCTTAGCTGGTTTCTTGTACAGTCTGAATAATCAGAAGTAAATGGCTTTTGGGGGGAGAAATCTCAACAACAGGACACTTTATTATGGACAATTATGTCTATGGGTATAGTTTGGGAAAACGAGATATAGCTATAATGAAGGTTAAAATTGCTTTGCATAATATGAGTATCTTCGTTTCAGACATGTAATATCTCTATAGATTATGGCTTTAGGAAAATGATAATTCTTTATTAATATGGACTTAAACATCACTGAGTCTGAAAATAATTTTATATCCTTAGAAGATGTGTGTGACTGTGTCTGTGCTGTGTGTGTGTGTGTGTGTGCATCTGAGTGTGTGTTGTCTGGCAATTAACTGGAGAGGCACTTAAAGTTTTAGTTTTTTGAGTTTTACTTTTAAGTCCAGTTAGTTAACATACAGTGTTATATTAGTTTCGAGCGTACAATATAGTGATTCAACAATTCCATACATTACCCAGTGCTCATCATGATTAAATATGCTCCTTAATCACCAGCACCTACTTCACCCATTCCCCCAACTCACCTCCCCTCCGGTCACCATCAGTTTGTTCTCTATATTTAAGAGTCTATTTCTCTCTCTCTCTCCCTACTTTGTTTTTGTTTCTTAAATTCCATATATAAGTGAAATCGTATGTCTTCTCTAACTTCTTCTCCTTAGCATTATGCTCTCTAGCTCCATCTATGTTGTTGTAAATGGCAAGATTTCATTCTTATTTACGGCTGAACAATATTCCAGTGTGTGTGTGTGTGTGTGTGTGTGTGTGTGTGTACACATTCCATGTATATACAATGGGCTGCTTCCATATTTGGGTTATTGTAAATAATGCTGCTATAAACATGGGGGTGCATGCATCCCTTTGAACTAGTGTTTTTGTATTCTTTGGGTAAATACCCAGTAGTGTGATTGCCGAATCTTAGGGTAGTCCTAGTTTTTTTTTTTTTTTTTTTTTTAAGATTTTATTTTATTTATTTGAGAGAGAGAGCACATGAGTGGTGGGGAGAGGCAGAGAGAGAGGGAGAAGCTGACTCCCTGATGAGCAGGAAGTCAGACACGGGGTTCCGTCCCAGGACCCTTAGATCATGACCTCAGGTAAAAGCAGACGCTTAACCAACTAAGCCACGCAGGCACCCCTATTTTTAACTTTTTGAGGAAACTCCATAGTGTTTTCCACAGTGACTGCACCATTCTGCATTCCCACCAACAGTGCAACAAGGTTCCCCTTTCTCCGCATTCGCACCAACACTTGTTGTTTCTTGTGTTGTTGATTTTAGCCGTTCTGACAGGTGTGAGGTGATACCTCATTGTAGTTTTGACTTGCATTTCCCTGATGGTGAGTGACGTTGAACATCTTTTCTTGGGTCTGTTGGCCATCTGGATGTCTTCTTTGGAGAAATGTCTGTTCACATCTTATGCCCATTTTTTTTGGATTATTTGGGGAGGGGGTGTTGAATTTTATGTTTTGTATATATTTTGGATACTAACCCTTTATCAGGTATGTCATTTGCAAACATCTTCTCCCATTCCATAGGTTGCCTTTTAGTTTTGTTGTTTCCTTCACTGTGCAGAAGTTTTTTGTCTTGATGTATTCTCAGTAGTTTATTTTTGTTTTTGTTTCTCTTGCCTCAGGGGACCTATCTAGAAAAAAAGTTGCTATAGTTTTTGTTAGAGAAATTACTATCTGTGCTCTCCTCTAGGATTTTTATGATTTCAGGTCTCACATTTAGGTATTTAATCCATTTTGATTTTTTTTTTCTGTGTATGGTGTAAGAAAGAGGTCCAGTTTCATTCTTTTGCATATTGCTGTCCAATTCTCCCAATACCATTTGTTGAAGACACTTTTTCCCCTTTGGATATTGTTTCCCGCTTTGTGGGAGATTAATTGACCAATAATTGAGGGTTTATTTCTGGATTTCCTATTCTTTTTTTTGTTTTTTAAGATTTTATTCATTTATCTGACAGAGAGAGAGAGAGAGAGAGCACCAGCAGGAGGGAGTGGCAGGCAAGGGAGAGGGAGAAAGAGGCTCCCCGCCAAGCAGGGAGCCCGAAGTGGGGCTCAATCCCAAGAAGCTGGGATCATGACCTGAGCCAAGGGCACTCAACCAACCAAGCCACCCAGGCACCTCGGTTTCCTATTCTTTTCCATTCATTTATATATCTATTTTTGTGCCAGCACCATACTGTTTTGATTACTACAGCTTTGTAATATATCTTGAAGTCCAGAATTTTGATGCCTCCACCATTGCTTTTCTCTTTCAAGGTTGCTTTCGCTATTCTGGGTCTTTTGTGGTTCCATACAAATTTTAGGATTGCTTGTTCTAGTTCTGTGAAAAATGTTGTTGGTACTTTGATAGGGATTGCATTGAATGTGTAGATTGCTTTGGGTACTATAGACATTTAAAAAAAGTTTTGTTCTTCCAATCCATGAGCATGGAATGTGTTTTCCATTTCTTTATGTCCTTTCTTCTTCTTTCATCGGTGCTGCATAGTTTTCAGAAACAGGTATTTCATCTCTTTGGTTAGATTTATTTCTAGATTCCTTGTTTTGGGTGCAATTATAAATGGGATTGATTCCTTAATTTATCTTTCTGCTGCTTCGTTAGAGTTGTATAGAAGTACAACAGATTTCTGTACATCGATTTTGTATTTTGTGACTTTACTGAATTTGTGCAACAGTTCTAGCAGTTTTTTGGTGGAGTGTTTCGGGTTTTCTACGTAGAGTATCATGTCATCTGCAAATAATGGAAGTTTTACTTCTTCCTTACTGATTTGGATGCCTTTTATTTCTTTTTGTTGTCTGACTGCTAAGGCTAGGACTTCCAGGACTCTGTTGAGTAAAAGTGGTGAGAGTGTATATCTTGTCTTATTTTTGACCTTAGGGGAAAAGCTCTCAGTTTTTTCCCATTAAGAATAATGTTAGCTGTGGGTTTTTCATAGATGGCCTTTATTCTGTTGAGATATGTTCCTTCTAACCCTATTTTGTTGAGGGTTTTTATCGTGAATGAATCTTGTACTTTGTCAAATGCTTTTTCTTCATCTATTGAAATGATCATATGGTTCTGATCTCTTCTCTTATTGATGTCATGTATCACACTGATTGATTTGTGAATATTGAACTACCCTGGCAACCAGGAATAAATCCCACTTGATCATGGTGAATGCTTTTTGTGTATTGTTGGATTAGGTTTGCTGGTATTTTGTTGAGGATTTTTGCATCTGTGTTCATCAGGGAAATTGGATTATAGTTCTCTTTTTTTTGTGATGTCTTTTTCTGATTTTGCAATTAGGGTAATGCTGGCCTCATAGAATGAATTGGGAAGTTTTCTTTCCTTTTCTATTATTTTGGAATAGTTTAAGAAGAATAAGTACTAACTCTTCTTTAAATGTTTGGTAGAATTTGTGACACCATCTGGTCCTTGACTTTTGTTGGCTGGAAATTTTTTGATTATTGATTCAATTTCTTTGCTGCTGATTGGTCTCTTCAAATTTTCTGTTTCTTCCTGCTTCCGTTTTGGCAGGTTATATATTTCTAGGAATTTATCAATTTTTTTCTAGGCTGTCCATTTGCTGGCGTATAGTTTTTCATAATATTCTCTAATGATTATTTGTATTTCTGTGGTATTGGTTGTTATTTCTCCTCTTTCATTTGTGATTTTATTTGAGTTCTTTCTCTTCTTTTCTTGATAAGTCTGGCTGGAGGTTTATCAATTTTATTGATTTTTCCAAGGAACCAGCTCCTGGTTTCATTGATCTGTTCTAATGTATTTTTTCATTTCTATATCATTTATTCCTGCTCTAATCTTTGTTATTTCCTTCCTTCTGCTGGTTTTAGGTTTTGTTTATTTTTCTTTTTCTAGATCTTTTAGGTATAAGGTTTGGTTGTGTGAGACTTTTCTTGCTTCTTGAGGTAGGCCTATATTGCAATCAACTTCCCTCTTTAACTGCTTTTGCTGTCTTCCAAATGTTTTGAACCATGTGTTTATTTTCGTTTGTTTCCGTGCACTTTTTAGTTTTCTCTTTATTTCCTGGTTGACCCATTCACTGAGTAGGAGTATATTATTTAATCTCCACTTTTGTGGTCTTTCCAGACTTTTTCTTGTGGTTGACTTCTAGTTTTATAATGTTGTGGCCAGAAAAGATGCATGGTATGACTTCGATTTTGAATTTGTTGAGGTTTGTTTTGTGGGCTAATATGTGCTCTGTTCTGGAGAATGTTCCATTTGCACTTGAAAAGAATGTGTATTCTGCTGTTTTTGGATGGAATCTTCTGAATATATCTGTTAAATCCATCTGTTCCAGTGTGTCATTCAAAGCCATTGTTTCCTTGTTAATTTTCTATTTAAATGATCTATTATTCTAAGTGGGGTGTTAAAGTCCCCTACTATTATTGTATTATTATCAATTAGTTCCTTTATGTTTATTAACTGTTTTATGTATTTGGGTGCTGTCATGTTGGGTGCATAAATATTTATAATTATTCTATCTTTTTGTTGGGATTGTCCCTTTTATTATTATACAGTGTCCTTCTTTGTCTCTTGTTACAGACTTTATTTTAAAGTCTATTTTGTTCAATATAAGTATTGCCACTCCAGCTTTCTTTTGACAACCATTTGCATGATAAATGTTTTTCCATCCCCTAGCTTTCCATCTGTAGGTGTCGTTAGGTCTAAAATGAGTCTCTTGTAAGCAGCATATAGATGGGTCTTTTTTTTTTTTAATCCATTCTGTCACCCTATGTCTATTGACTGGAGCACTTAAAGAATAAGGTGATATAGTTTCACCTCAGATAAGAAAAATGGGGTAGAACCTGGAGGTCAGAGCCCAATCCAAATCAATTCTTTTGCAGAAATTACTCTCCCCCCTTGACACACTATATTGGAAATGAGGTTATTCCTAGACTGAATATTGCGATTTTGGGAAATGTGTTGGATGATTTGGGGAAACTGTTGAAGACTTTTTTCCTTCTTATTGACATTTTTGTTGAAGTATAACATACATATAGAAAAGTACACAAGGGGCGTCTGGGTGGCACAGCGGTTAAGCGTCTGCCTTCGGCTCAGGGCATGATCCCGGTGTTATGGGATCGAGCCCCACATCAGGCTCCTCTGCTATGAGCCTGCTTCTTCCTCTCCCACTCCCCCTGCTTGTGTTCCCTCTCTCGCTGGCTGTCTCTATCTCTGTCGAATAAATAAATAAAATCTTTAAAAAAAAAAAAAAAGAAAAGTACACAAATCCTAAGTGGAGGAATTAATTTGTAAACTGAATACACCTATAAGCAGCAGTGGGATTGAGGAACAGAACATTACTAAGCATCCCAGAAAAATTCAATGTGCAATCATCTATTTATTTTCCCCCTAGGGTAATCACTATTCTGATTTTTAATATCATAGTTTTGCGTGTTTTTAAACTGTACCTCAACATAACCATATACTTTTTATATTTGGTTTCTTTTGCTCAAAATAGTATGTCTGAGATTCATTCACGTTGTTGCAAGTAGTTGTAAATCATTCATTTTCATTTCTGTAGAATATTCCATTGTTTGACAATATTTTTATTTATTCGACTCTTGCTGGGATTTGTGTTGTTTCAGTTTGGGGATCTCCTATGCAGGCTGCTACTAAAAACACTCTAATACATGTCTTTTGGTGCACACATTTCTGTTAATAACATACTTAGAAGTGGAACTGGTGGATGATAGATTATGTTCAGTTTAGGTTTGTACTACCAAGTAATTTCCCAAAAAGTTTAACAATATATATACCCACCAGCAGCGTGTAATAAGAGTCCCTTTTCCTCCAATTTTCTGACACCTCTTTCTATGATGCCTTTTAAATTTTAGAATTTCCCTCGGGTCTTTAGTGGAATTTCATTGTAGTCTGAACTTGTAGTTCCCTGATAATAAGTAAAGTGGGACACTTTTCAAGTGTGTGTGTGTGTGTGTGTGTGTGTGTGTGTGTATTTTTTTTTTTTTTGCTACCTACACATCCTTTTTTGTAAAGTGCCTATTCAAGTCTGCTTTTTTTCCTGCTGATTTTTAACCAACTTGTAAACGTTTTTTTTTTGTCGTTGTTGTTGTTGGTTTGGATTTTTTTTTTTTTTGCTATTTCCTACGAACTAGATCCTTGTCAAATATATGTGCTGCAAATATCTTAGCCCACTCTGTAACCTGCCTTTTCACTCCTTTAATCTTTTGATGGAAAGATGTTCATAATATTCACATGGTGCTATTTACTTTTTTGTTTGCTTTTTATTAAGTACTTTAAAAATTCTTCATGATATTTCTATGCCTAACCCAAGTTCAGGAGATATTCTCTCTGTTTTCTTGAAAAGTCTGATTAATTTACCCCTCACAGTGACATCAGGAACATCTCTGAAATTGAGTTATTGTTGTCATATGAAGAAAGATCAAGGTTTCTTTTTCTTTTTTAAAAAAAAGATTTTATTTATTTACTTGAGAGAGAGAGAGGGAGAGAGTGCACAAGCACTGGGGAGGGGCAGAGGGTAAGGGAGAAGTAGACTCCCCACTGAGCAGGGAGCCCAATGCGTGGGGCTCTATCCCAGGACCCTGGGATTATGACCTGAGCCAAAGGCAGATGCTGGAACGACTGAGTCACCCAGCCACCCCAAGATTAAAGGTTCTATATTTCCTATGTACATTTCAACTTACCTCACACCATTTATTTAAAATACTGTCCTTTCTCCATTGTACTATGGTGTCACTTCTGTCATAAATCAGCTGACCACATATACGTGTATCTTCATTGTGTTTCATTGGTTAGGTTGTACATTCTTGTTAAATCACTACACTCTCTTGATAATTATTACTTTACAATAGAACTCATTCTCTCATGATGTCTAGCTTTATTCTTCTTTAAGAATGTCTTGGCTAATTTGGCCATGATAATTTCTGTAAGAATTTTAGAATCTACCCTTCAATTTACATGCACACTATACCACCTCCCCACCCTCCCACTCCTAACCCACAGACATACCCTTCCAGGAATTTGAGATTGAATTAAAGCTACAGATCTATTAGGGGAGAGTTGGATTTTTAAATTGTTTTTAACTTGAGTCTTTCAGTCTATAAAAAGTCAAGAAAGATATGAGTAATAATAGTCTAATATTGGATATTATTGATCAAGAGGGAAATTTGTCTCAGAAGAAGAAAACTCATTAGATTAAATAATCAGGGATGCCTGGGTGGCTCAATTGGTTAAAGTCTGTATTTGGCTTGGGTCATGATTCCTTGAGCTGGGATCAAGTTCCACATCAGGTTCCTTGCTCAGGAGAGAGCCTGCTTCTCCTTCTGCCTGCTGCTCCCCCTGCTTGTGCTCCCTCTCTCTCTCTCTGACAAATAAAATCTTTCAAAAAAATAGATTAAATAATCAATGTTCTTTATAATATGTTAATAAAAATAGAAATTGGCCAGTGAATTCAAGAAAAAATAGGAAGATGAGGAAGAAACTGGAAAAACATTGCATTCTTGTGACCATTGAAATAAAATGAGTCAGAGCATACTACAGTTTAGCTGAAGGGAGGGGAAATAGCTGTGGACTTGTTATTGCTATTTTTAAATGAATTGATACATAAATATTAAAAATGATAATTTAAAAATGCCTAATACAGTAAATGTTGAGAAATAAAACCTTTAAAAACACTTTGACATTATGAGAAATTTTTAGGAGTTGTAGGGGCGCCTGGGTGGCACAGTGGTTAAGCGTCTGCCTTTGGCTCAGGGCGTGATCCCGGTGTTGTGGGATCAAGCCCCACATCAGGCTCCTCCGCTATGAGCCTGCTTCTTCCTCTCCCACTCCCCTGCTTGTGTTCCCTCTCTGGCTGGCTGTCTCTATCTCTGCCAAATAAATAAATAAAATCTTTAAAAAAAATTTTTTTTAGGAGTTGTAAAAGGCTCTTGAAACCAAAATTTGAGAACTACTGTGTTAGTCTTTTCAGAGAGAGAGAAAGAGAGAGAGAGAGAGAGAGAGAGAAATTATCAGAAACTGCTAGCCCAGAAGCTATACAAGATTACAAGTTTATATTACTAAGAAGAATCCTTGGAAAAATCACACTAGTTTGATAATTTTAGTTGAAAACAGGAGAATGAAATTCACTGAAGTCAAAAAGCATTATAGGAGAAATCCAGTGGAGAGACTTTCTTTGCTTTGTTAGCCTCAAGATGAAAGAAATAATAATAGAGGTTTTTACATTACCCAATCTGAGATTCCTTAATGAAAATTTGAGAAAAAAAGTTGATTTTCTTGCTTTAGAATGTGCTCAATACTCTGTAGATAAGGAGAATTAACACTTCTCATAGCCCTATATCAATAATTAAGCTAATTGAGACTATCATTTTTGTGATCAAGAATAATCGTTGGAGATTATGTCTTATCAAATTGGTGGGGTCACTAAGAAAAAATTATTTGCAGCTTGGTAGTAAAGCAAAAATGTGAATGGTGTACTCTTTCAATTTTTTTACTTAAATTTCCATAACAAATTATTTAACAACTAGAAAAATGTACCTGTGGTTGATGTTGCTATTAAATAAAGGCTCACACACTCATAAATTACATGTTGGTTTGTAGGTCTTATCCAATAAATTGCAAATATTTCTGTCTAGTAGAAAAACAACCCCAAAGGTTATATATTGTCCTGTAGGTCATTAATCATTTTTCTTCCCTCTGAATAAATTATTTCAGAATGCCTTTCATGGTGGATCATTCTAATTTTCATTTGACCCAAGTCTTCTATCTGACCAGTTCTCTCCCTCATTAATGAGGTGAGTAAAATCTTTGTCATGTGTTCATTCTATATGTGCATAAAATCTTTTTTTTTAAATTTGAAACGTTTAAAGACTTTTTAAAAAATTTGCATTTATCTTATCACCTATAAATGCAGTGGTAGGCTGAAGCCAGTGAACATGGGCTCTAAAGAGCAGCTTGCATCTTTTCCCAATTTCACATTCAGATCTGTAAGGTCACTTGCAAGAAAATCAGCCATGGTGGGAAGATTTACACCAAAATAATTGGTATAAACTAAAAATCATGACTTTTTGTTATTCTCAAAGAGAGAATTTACCAATATGCTATGCATGTAACTAAAAACCACATTACTTAATTTTCTTGTTTTGAAATTTTGAAGTGTTCTTGGACTTTTTTCCCCCGACTAAAAATGTCTCTTAGAGTTATCTATATTGTTGCATCTAGCTGTAGTTCATTGATGTACATTGATGTATTATATCTTACATTGATGAATTATATGTACATGTGAATATTCCATTCATCCATTCTCTTACTAGTGAACTTTTGTGTTGCTTCCAGTTTATGTTATTACAAACATTATTGTTTTTATAGCTATAACCACGAATGTACATTTTAATCAAATGTCTGTTTGAATCTTATCTATTTGTCTACTAGGTTTTCTTTATTTTAAATTGACTTAGGGGATACATACACACAAATACTAGAAACATATGGAATACACACATACACACAGAGTCTGTAAGCTCTATTTGTTTCAAAGAATTTCTCCTACTTTGTGGCTTGCATTTTCATTTTTTTAGCAGGGATCTCTTGCTAAATTCCAGTTCTTAATTTTAATACAGTCCAGCTTGTCATTTTTCCCCATTAAGTTTAAATATTCTCTTCGTGCCTTATTTAAGAAAAAGCCTTTGTCTATCCTGAAGTCAAAAATATATTTAGATTTTACTAAATAATCTCATAAAATTCATATTATTTTTTTTACATCAACATTATTTTAGACGTATTTAGAAAACTTACCACAATTTAATGTTTTTTCAAAAATCTGCAGTAGGATTAAGCTTCATTTTTTTTCCATATAGGTAACTTTTCAGCAACCTTTATTGAGAATGCTATTATTTTGCTATCACTCTGGAATAATATATTGAAGGGTCCACAGATAAGTGAGTTTGTATCTGAGCTCTTTATTTTGTACCATTTTTCTAGCTCTCTGTTCTTATGCCAATGCCATATTGTCATGTTTGTTGTAGTTTTATAATTAGTCTTGACATTCAGTAAAGCAAGTCTTCTCATCTTATCCTTTTTCTTAAAGACTATTTTGGCTCTTCTTGGTCACTTATATTTAAAAAGAAATTTTAGGTTTGTCTTGTCAAGTTCCCCCAATTTCCCTTTTGGATTTTGATTAAAATTGAGTTAAATCTAAATTTGGGGGAAAGTATCAAATTCAAAATATTGTCTTCTAACTAATACATCTGCTAAATCTCACATTTTATAGAACTGACAGCTTTATGAGTTTCTGTATAGATATCTTTTATATCATTTGTTACTTTTATTCCCAAGTTTATGATACTTTTGTCCTACTACAAATGGTATATATTTTTACATTTTATTTTGTACTTATTATTAGTTCCCAGAATAAAACTGTATCTCTTCAGAAGTTTTCTTCATATTATCCTCAAACAAAACAAAAATAAAGGTATGGAATATTGTGGCTCCTGTGTTTTTCTAGAGAGAACTTCAGAGATTAACAAAATAATTCTTTTAAATAATTTTTTAAATCACTGCAGGTTATTTTTCACAAAACAAGCAAAGTTTAGCATTATTACTTAAATAGTGTGACAGATAAGAAAAATTAACAGAAATATGCTACACAGGATATATGGGTTAGGTAGTATTCATTTACGTACAAAAAAGCTGAAAGAATTTCAAGAAAATAACTTTTATTGTTCTCGTTTTGCTATTTAAATATCTACCAATTTTTCCTCTTTGAGGGTAATTTACAAATGTAACACACTCAAGCTACAAATAATGTATCCTGATTAAAAAATTCTTTAGCAGTGCCATTATAGTGTTGGCTTATTGTTTTTTCTAACCTTTACTTTCTAATTTGAAGATCTTTTAAAAAATTATTTAATTGTTGTGTCCTTGAAACTGAAGTTAAAAAACATATACTTTATACAGTCTGTATAGTTGTGATGTTCAACAACAATTTCTTTAAAATATCATTGTATAGTGAATCAAGTACAATGGTTTATAATAGAGTCCTTCAGTCCAAACAGGATATATGTAACTGATTTATTAAGAGCAGATGAGATTTCAGTCTCTTAATTCAAAGAGGAGGCAACTAAGTCCCAGAAGCGTGAGTTTACCAAGATGAAAAAGTCTGTAATTAATATTTTGAGAATAAGTTCAGTCAATTTGGTGGCAGTGGAATTATTTTTGAAGGTTGATAATATCAACATGGGAGCAAAAGAGAGAAAAGCGTTCCAGGAAAAGAGACTAGTAATAACAAATGTCTACACATAGAACAGCACAGGAGACCAGCTGGGAGAATATGAAATAGTTTAGCTTGAATAGAATACAGGTAACATAAGGGAAGTGGAAAGAAGTAGTGTAGGTTGAACAGAGATCATAAAAAGGTTTGAATACGGAGCTAAAGAATCTAACTTTATTTTAACCCATGATTAAAAACTTTTACAAAGAGGAATGTAGCATTCAATTACCTTTCTTAACTTCTGGATCTAGGTGACCATTTTTTTCAAGTTCAAATTAAGAGTTAGAAAATGGAAGCTGGGGCGCCTGGCTGGATCAGTAGCTGATGTCAGGATTGTGAGTTTGAGCCCCACATTGGAAATAGAGCCTACTTAAAAAAAAAAAAAAAAAAAAAAAAAGAGGAAGCAAGAAAAGAAAATGGAAGAAGTAGAAGTTTTGAAATAATTATATTTTATAAATTTTAGAAAAGATTTATTGTCTCTGGGAGAAAGGTTTTTTTGTTGTTTTTTTGCTTTTTGTTTGTTTTCTTAAGTCCTTGATGATATGGAATAATGGCACTCATTTTCTTTTGCTGGCAGGGAAAGAGGACTGAGCAGCAATAAATGAACAAATACAAAAACAGTTAAATATCAGGTGAAGATGAGTGCAATCACAGAGGGATATGAAGAGAATAGCTTAGGAAGTACTATTTATTGGATATTTATAGAGACACCCCCCCGCCCCAGTCCTAGGAAATATATTTAAGCTAAGATCTGAAAAACATGGAGGAGCCAGCCAGGAGATGATTTGAAGGCAGAACCTACCAGGAAAACGAAAGAAGAACCAGCACAAAACCACCGCATAGAAATGGACTTGTCTGTGAGGCCCAGAATGAAGGACAATGGGCAAAAGATAAGCAACAAGAGGCATAGTGGTATAATAGGGGGCTAGATCTTACCATGCCTCGTAGGTTAGAGTTAAAGATTCAGGCTTTATTCGCAGTTGGTTATAATGCACTGAAGGTTATGATTTAGTACTACCTAATTATGTTTGATAAGGATCCCCCTGGAATTGTTTCACGGCTGACTTACAGGGTAGCAAGGGTAAAAGGAGGGAGTCTACTTATTCCATTAATTTCAGGATATCCTTTCAAGGTTAAGTCAATAGTACTTGACTGCATGCTGGCTGTTAGAAGTCATAGAAAAATAGAAATGAAGAAAGAGTCACAGGATTTTCAATCAAGTCATTAAGTTGAAGGGTGTTTGCTTTTTTTTTTTTGAGATGAGAAAAACTAGAGGTGAATATGTTTTGAAGGAAATATTCAAATGTTATTACTTGTACATAAAACTTCAGATGCTTGTAAGACATAAAAGAGATTTCAAGTAGCTTGGAGCTCAGAAAAGTCTTGGCAAGGAATATGAATTTGGGAGTTATTGGCATATGGGTGGTATTTAAATCCATGGGCATGGATGAGATCACTGAAAGTAAACATTATTTTCATGTCTATTTACATATTTCCTTAGCTCATTGTTGGTATTTCCACACAGTTAATGCACCTATCTTTCACTAGTGCTCATCCCAGTTCATCTAGGTGCCTAATTGTTAATTACCACTGAATTTAACAAAATTGCTAGGGGACAGCTACAAAACAAGTTCTGTTAAAAGGCATTTGCTGAAGTCTCTGAGCTGTAATAAACATTACATGCTTACTGGTGTACTAATAAAGGTCTAGTTTTACTAAAATAATTTAATTTTCTTTCCCCAGAAAGAGTTTAATAAACATTTGAATTAAATTGGTAGCTTAAAATACTCAGTATAATCAGGGCAGCAATAGGAAATGTAATTGTGACTCACAGGAGTAAAAGTGAACAGTGATCAGTGATCAGGAAAAGGAAAATTTATAGAGAAGATGAGAGATCCCTGGTGCTGAATAAATGATCCCCGTGAGGTCAGGAGTCAGAATTCCAAAATCACGATTTACAGCACATTAGCGTTGATGGCATTTTGTTCTCTTACTGTTCTAGATTCAGAGATGAAACGAATGGAAGGTGAGTACATGGTGCTGAGTGGTTTTCCTTCCATTCCTTTGGGAAGTAAAAAAAATCTGTTAATAAAACCTTCCAGATTCAACTGTCTGTTGAACTAGATTTTAATTGCTACTACATAGGAGTTTATAGACAGCTGTCCCATTGGTAGGTTAGCTATCACATGCCCAACATTAAGATTTAGCATAATCAAGATATCCTGATTTGGATTCAGGAAAATTTGGAACGTGGAGCTTTTGAATGAGCTTGGCAAGGCAGCATGCTGCTTTATTACACGTGACACAGGCTGTGAACAGATGCGGAGGACTGCAGTAGACTTTTCGCCATTCTTGAAAAGTTCCAGAGGCATACACGCCATAGAAATACTTCAGGAATTTTAGGACTGAGGAGATTTAGGATAGGAACATGTAAGATTTTAGGGGAGAAACAAGTAAACGGTAGGGTTGGAATGGAATACACTGGGGAGTTGCTGAATAAACATTACTTATGTTGGCCAGACTTTACAATGTGTGAGGATCATCTCTTGAGTGCTTCCTCTGTGGCAGGTACTGTGTTAACTGCCATGCTTTATGTCAGGTAATCAATGCAAAATCCTATAAAATAGGGAATATAGTTGTGCTTATTTTAGAGATGAAGAAAACTGAGGCTCAGAAATCATACAATTATTAAATAATTAGGCTTGAACCCAAACTTTGATTCCAAAGCCTATATTCTTCATCGTTGTGTATTCTGATAAAATGTGTACTTGAGCCTGTCTAGGGTACAAAGTATGCAGAAAATTTGGTTAAGTAAAACCTGACTAATGCTTTTTTTTTTTTTTTAGTCTATCATCCCTTGAGTACCCTTTATTTATATGACAAAAGGGAGATTATCCAAGTAAATCTAATCTAATCACACTAGCCCTGAAATGGGGAGGCAGAATGGGAAGTCAGGGAGATGTGAAATGTTAAAAGAGCTTGGCACTGCTGGCTTTCAAGATGAAAAGAGCAATATTAGAAGAAATGCAATTGGCCTTAAGGAGCAAAGGAAAGCCCCACCCTGTGCCCCCAACTGACAAAGAGTAAGGCAGTGAAGACTTTAGTCTAACCGATACAAGAAGCTGCATTCTGCCTACAACATAAGTGAGCATGGAAGCAAATTCTTCTCCAGATGCTTTATAAAGACCAGCCCTACAATTGTGTAATTTTGGCCTGGTGAGACCCCGAGCAGAAGATCCTGTTGAGTCTGCCTGGATTTCGGGTCTACAGAAATTGTGAGACAATAAATGGGTGTTGTTCTAAGTTGTGATAATGAATATGCAGCATAAGAAATGAACACAGTGAGACATAGTCAATCTGCAGCACCCTAATTTCCTTGTTTCTTTTGATCCAATGAGGCAATTATAAGGCTTTGTCTAGAGAACCAGGGATAAGATAGGCTCTCAAGAGACTTTCAGCTCCATCCAGTAAAGATGGCAAAATAAAGTTTTATTACCAGTGCTTTTATTTATTTTTTTAAAAGATTATTTATTTCAAAGAGAGATAGAGAGCATGAGCAGTGGGGAGAGGGAGAAACAGGCTCTCTGCTCAGAAACAGGCTCCTCATTGAGCAGGGATTCTGATATGGGGCTCGATCCAGGGCCCTTGATCCCAGGGCCCTGGGATCACGACCTGGGCCAAAGGCAGATGCTTAACTGACTGAGCTACCCAAGCACCCCTATTTTCGGTGCTTTTAATGGCCCTTGGTATCTATACCAGATTTAAAATCTTGTTTCCAACATTTAAATGCTAGCAAACCTTAGTTCAATGTCGTGCCATTTCTATTGAATGAGGGTAGCGTTGTGAGGTGGGAACCGAAGATGGCATTTTACAACTCTTGGTCTTAACATCAATTGACAAAACATAGACATGCCTGATAAAACCACAAGAAATCTCTCCCTCAGAACTGGGCACTTTGTATTAAGTAAGATTTAGTATGAAGAAATATTGACATGAAAAGAATAAACTGGGCAGTTGTCCAATTTGGGGACAAACCACACTGAATATCTGATTTTAAAAATTAAATGATTTTTGTCCATGTCTCCATAATTTAATATAAATCCAAACACACACACACACACACACACACACAGAGCTTGAAATGTTTTAAGTTAATTATCCTTTTTACAAATATGTATATGCTATTTAATCTTGATATGTTCTTAATGAAATGCTAATGTAAAAAGAAAGAAAGATCTGCCTGAGTGGCTTACTTTAATAAAAATTAAATGAATTTCATATGAATGCTAATATAGCCCAGTCATCCAGTCCCCAACATCATTTTCACTGCACTACCGATGTTTCAGAAACAGATCCTGACAAGGGACTGCCAATTAGATGAGCAGGAAATAAGCTCAAGTAAAAATGTTGGTTTTAACATGGATGAGCCCTGAGAAATTATGACTGTAAAAAGCTTCCGTTTTAATGACACCACTTTGTCTCTGGTAGGCATGCATTAACAATGAATCCACTCTCCATCTTTCTTGCTTCATAAACTTTTATACCCAGTGTAGCCTTAGTGACTTCCCTGGGGAGGACGACTCCAATAATTGACAACTGAGGCCCAGACTATTCAAGTCATAGCCCAGGAGCATCCATGACTCTCATATTCATAACAAACACACCCAGCTCAAGAAAGTATTAATTTACTCTGCCCACTTGTCCAGAGGATTCTGCTTCAGGACTAGAGAAGGGGGAAAGGGGAAGTAGCCTGTTTCTCAGTTTTGTTTAAAAATGTGTGGATATGCAAACAAGTGCAGACTTCTCAACAAATTAATCTGAAACAATCTCACACTCGTGTATAGCCCTTGCTCCACTGATACCCACTAGATGTTAAAGATGGACTCAGCCATCTGTGTGTCTTCAACACAAAGCAGATAGATGGTAACTAATGATATTTATGACCATAATCACTAATGACACTTTTCCTTGTTGGTATGTTGGGGGCATACACAGAATTTACTTTATTCCATTTAATCCTGATGACAACTCTCTGTAATAGATACTAGTCTTAAACTTAGATATTGAGTTTTATAAATGTGTTGCCTAAGAAACTCAGCACATTTAAGAGCTCAGATGTTTGATAAATTTGGTGAATGAATGAATATTGATCTCATCTTTGTAGGAGTCCTCTAAATTCCATCATGATTGGACTATCATTGGGATCTGTGGAATATATATTTCTTCTAAAGCAGAAAAACAATGTCACTAATGAAATTTTTATTATATTTTTTCCTAAGCTAATCCTATTACTAGGGCCCATGAGATTACTTTAATGTACTTTTATATAGGCTTTCCAATTATCTCTCCTTTCTTTTATCTACTCAATTTTTGCTTGCTTGGCTCCTAACTCCATTAATGATTAAAATAGATTCTCTTTCACTACTTCACCTATATTGCCATCCTGCTTATGTATCTTCATGGCTCCTCATTTCTTCGTGTACTGTGCTGAAATCTCAGCAGATTTCTTTAAATTCTTCACTCATCAAGTAGGAATCAAATGTAATTATCAAAACCACTTGTATCATATTATTACAAATATGATAAAACATAAAGACCCTAAGATGAGACAGTATATATTTTATTTTCATATTTTTATATCCCTAATTCTCTTATTTTTATGTATATGTTGGTAATTTAACAAATATTAGTATAATAGAATACTAAACCTTGAAAAGGTAATATGCAAATTATATGATTTAGCTTAATATTAGCTTGAGACATCCAGCTCATGTAAAATATTGGTAGAATGACGATTTTCACCATAGATTGTCCTAAATTTATAATATTAGCAGTTTGTGTGTACTATTTCCCTGGGGCCATTCAATTAAAAAAAAACTTTTTATAAATAAATTTATCAAAAATATAAAAAGATAAAAATAATACTGTAATGAAACATGTACATTTCATTCAGCTTCAATAAGTATGAACTTGTGTCAGTCTGTTTCATGTGTTCCTCCCTCCCAAATCTTTTTTTTTTCTTTCTTTAAAGGCTAGAGGATTTTCAAGCAGTCCTAGACAGTATGTTATTTCATATTTTCATACATTTCATTCTTTCATGAAGACAAATATACTGATATGGACTTCTGTTTCTTTGTTAACCCACATGACATTATCAATCTTTAAAAATATCAACATTAATTACTTAACACCATCTAGCATCAAGCTCATATTTAAATTGTCCCAGTTGACTCCTAGAGTTTATTTTAGACTTGCTTGGTTCAAATCGATTTCCAAATAAGGTCCAAACATTCATGTGCTTATTATGTTTTTCAGGTCTTTTTTAATCTATCTATAATAGTGCTCCTCCCTCTAGCTTTTAGGTTTTTATTTGTTGAAGAAATAAATGTTTTATGGAATCTTCCATACTTTGTGTTTGACTGATTGCTTCTTGATTGGATTTTTTCACTGTTCCTCTATCCCTTCAATTTCTGGTAGATTTGTAGATAGACCCAGAGGCTCTGTTAGATTCAGCTTCCGATTTTTAGGCTAGGATAATTCACATATGGCCATGTACACGTCCTTGCATCACTTCATGAAGCACTTCTTATGGTCCTGTTGTTACCATTTGTGATGCTGAGATTGAACTGGGCTCAGAGTTGTGATCCTACCTCGCTATTCAGACAGTGCCAGGTGGAAAGTTTTTATAAGTGTTCATGTTTCTTGTTATTGTCATTGCTAGTGTCCAATGTTAAGTCCTTTGCAAGAGGTGCCACATTTTAACATGTGCAACGTTTCTCTTCTCCAACTCATCACTCTCAACTCTGTTATTAAGCACAACTTTGGTAAAGCCTGTCAAAATATACTTTAGAGATCTTGGAACTTTGGCGAAGGTAGGATTTAGATTAGTGCCCTAGGATGCAGAAATGGTTCAAGACACATGGAAAGTAAATAATGAAAATCAATAATTCAGTAGAAACAAGCAAAAAAGCCAGAAGTATGAACCCCAATAGTCTCTAGAAACTTTGGGATTAACTACACTTCCCATGACTTTGGATTGAAATTTTAATGGGATAATTAAATCTTAAAACTTAAAGGCAAAATGAGATCAGCACACCAGAGAGGCCCAACAACTGATTCATTCATCAAAAAATTTATCTAATGGGTTGTTACCCAGTAAAATAGTTTTAGCCTTGTTACAGACTGAGTGTTTGTGTCTTCCCACTACCAGGACCACCAAACTTATCTTAAAATCCAAAGATCCAATGTGATGGTATTAAGAAGTGGGACCTTTGGGAGGTGATTAAGTCTTGAGGAAGGAGCCCTCATGAGTAGAATTAATGCCTTTCTCAGAGACTCCACAGAACTCTCCCACTCCTTCTGATATGTGAGGACACAGTGAGATCACTGTATATGTACCAAGAAGCTGGCCCCACCAGACAACACATTTCCTGACATCTTGATCTTGGACTTCACAGCTTCCAGATCAGTGACAAATTGCTTAAGTCACCTACTCTATGGTGTTTTGTTAGAGCAGCTGAAATGGACAAAGACAAAGTGCTCCCCACCTTTTTCTTTTTCTACACTTGATTTTTTCTAAACTTGAAATTTTCTAAACTTGAAATTATGCAGCACTTCTGATGAATATGATTTTAGGTTACTGAAGACAAACCACAATAGAAGTGAACATGTGCACAAAGAAATTTATGCTCCCAGGAGGAAGAAAAAAGTGTAGTGTTGTGTCTGCTTAAGGGATTCTTCTTGTTAAGTTGTGATCCATGAGTTTATGAATTTGTTATTCTTCTTTTATTTACACTTCAAAAGATTAGAGATAATAAACACTAGCAAGAGATATATATTTGTCATCGTACTGAAGTGTAAGTATGCCTTCATAAATGAAAATATCTGGGTTTCTGCAAAGAGACATTCATTTAATCTTCAGGATGTTACTGTGAGTTTAATGGATGAGAAAACTGGGCTCAGTGTAGATAGAAGTTTGCCAGCGTCACATTATAGGGTCTTGTCACCAACAGAATTGACTTGGAAGCAAAGATTCTTGACTCCATTTCCATGCTTTCATTATGCCACCAATGAACTGGAAAATAATGACAGGTAAATTGTCAGAAGAAACAGAAGGTGTCCATAATGTAAATTAAGAAACAAGAAATAAAATATAAAGCATTAAAGTAAATCAATAATTAAAATATCAAGTATTCTAAGAATAAAGTATATATAAAGTATTAAATATAAAGCATTAAAGTATGTGTGAAAATAAGATTTTTTTGACATAGGTAAAAAATGTACACTTCATCTTTATTAGTTCACAGAAGAGCTCTTCAGATTAGTTAACATCGATGATATTCCATTTTAAGGTGAAAATATCACTGAAGGGTCAGAGATCATCAGAGTTGTCATCACTGTAGAATTAACATACTTAAAGTGTTCTGAGGATGAAGAAGTCTCCAATGAAAGCACGGCTCTTTTTTTTACTTCTGCTCTTGATTTCACCTACTTCTGTGCCAGTAATGTGCATCATGACAAAATAAACCACTTGTCCACATTCCCTGGGCTAGCGGTGAGCCACATCTGATCCTGACGCCTGCATTGACAGAGCTCCTCCTGCCCCTCGGTGTTCTTTTTTTTTTTTTAATTTTTTATTATGTTATGTTAGTCACCATACAGTACATCCTTAGTTTTTGATGTAGTGATCCATGATTCATTGTTTGTATGTAACACCCAGTGCTCCATGCAATACATGCCCTCCTTAATACCCATCACTGGCCTAGCCCAATCCCCCACCCCTCTCCCCTCTGAAACCCTCAGTTTGTTTCCCAGAGTCCATAGTCTCTCGTGGTTCATTCCCCCTTCTGTTACCCCCCCTCATTTTTCCCTTCCTTCTCCTACTGATCTCTCTGCTATTCCTTATGTTCCACAAATGAGTGAAACCATATGATAATTGTCTTTCTCTGCTTGACTTATTTCACTTAGCATAATGTCCTCCAGTCCTGTCCATGTTGCTGCAAATGTTGGGTAATCGTTCTTTCTGAAGGCTGAGTAATATTCCATTGTATATATGGACCACATCTTCTTAATCCAGTCATCTGTTGAATGGCATCTTGGCTCCTTCCAGGGTTTAGCTATTGTGGACAATGCTGTTATGAACATTGGGGTGCATATGGCCCTTCTCTTCACTACATCTGTATCTTTGGGGTAAATAGCCAGTAGTGTAATTGCTGGGTCATAGTGTAGCTCTATTTTTAACTTTTTGAGGGACCTCCACACTATTTTCCATAGTGGCTGTACCAACTTTCATTCCCACCAACAGTGTAAGAAGGATCCCCTTTCTCCACATACTCTCCAACATTTGTTGTTTCTTGCCTTGTCAATTTTTGCCATTCTAACTGGCATAAGGTGGTATCTCAATGTGGTTTTGATTTGAATTTCCCTGATGGCTAATGATTTTGTTTTAATGATTTTGTTTTTTTAATTTTTTACCTAAAAATAACTGTTAACTATAATTTTTATGTCTGTAAAAAAATACAAGCCATGAACACCAAAAACTATATTTTTCTTCTTTTGTAAATGGCAAAAAAGTGACGCAAAATATCCTATAAAGTTTTTTATACATTAGTAAAAAGGAAAATAATTTTAATTAGCAGCTGTATTGATTAAATATAATTTAAATATATGACATAACAGTTTTAGGAACCATTTGAATTTTATATACTTAAAATTCATAAAACATATCAGGGTGTCCCTAATCTCTGTTTTGATTGGCATCTATTTGGATTACTCATATTTGTTCCTATGTCAGATAGGACAATATTCTCCAAAACCTCTGTGCCTTTCAGTATTTACAGAAATTTTCATTCCTCTGTATGCCTCTCATGCTCTGAAGGAACATCTGTAAATTGCAATCTGACTTGAAGAAGTTGGAGTGCATGCTTTCTTTTTGATTTGGTATATTATAAGGAGGCAGACTGAATTGCACTTGAGTAATAATTTGGAATGAGACCCTAAATAAGACTTTTTTTGAGTTAGCTTATGGCTGTTCCAAAATTCAGATAAAACTGTCCAGTAGAGTGGGTGATAAATTCTCTGGTTTTCTAACCTCAGATAGAATTAGTAAGAGGACTCTTTAGCAATTTATCAACAATTTCTCTACATGCAATATGATATCCTTGGTATTGTGGGAAATGGAAAGAACCATAATACAGAATCCCTGTCCTAAAGAAGTTTATACTTTATGGGAGAAGACAGGTTTAAGTATATACACAGCAATGTGAATTAAACCACAGCTCTCTCACAATTCTGGTCATGACAATTTGCGCAGTGATAAAAAGAGATAATAAAATCTAGGAACAGAGAAATTTCTAAGGTATAAAGCATCTTTTATTAAACCCTGCCCCCACACCAAAACATAAAACAAGAAATTTTTTATTTATCCAGGTGAAATCTGAAAAGCCACTTCTAGTACCTAGTATGGCAATTTGCACTTAGGAAGTTTGCTAGGGAACTGCCCTGTGGCTCAGTTGAGCGTCTGCCTTTGGCTTAGGTCATGATCCCAGGGTTGTGGGATCAAGTCCCACATCGGGCTCTTGCTCAGCAGGGAGCCTGCTTCTCCCCCTCATTCCCACTGTTCATGCTTTCTCTCACTATCTCTATCTTTCTCAAATAAATAAATAATTTTGTAATTAAAAATTTTTTAAAAAAAGGAAGTTTCCTAGGCTTACATCATATCATCAAGTCTTTACAACATCTCTGAAATTAGTGGTATTAACTCTATTTCATGGATGGAGCAATTAGAGGTGCCAAAGCCTTGTTGTTTCTTCAAGTTCCCTCAGATGGCAAGCCAAAGGAAGAACCCAGATAATTCAGACTTGAACATTTGTACTCATTCAACTGAACCATTCGATGTTGTTACTAAGCATTTTAATTTAAATGGATAGATGTCATGCAGGTGCATTTTAGAAGTTCTGTTAGTACCCATACTGGATGTCTCTTTAAAGCCTATCCACATAGCCCTCTTTAGGAACACTGAAAGAGAAAGTATTCAAGATTATCCTCCAGTTTTCAAATAGAAGAGGAGCTATGGAACTTAGAAAGCTTTCCCTCTCTGGAACCAATCCTTTTTCTATGTCATTCTGGAAAAAAATCACTTTCCAGGAAAGTAAGATGTAACCTCAATGAGGGTGTTGTTTTTGCGTGATGATACATTTAAGCAGCATATGATATTATGGGTTAATATTAATGAAGGGAGGAAACATACACAGAAACTTTGCGGCCTAATGGCTATCTCCTGCCTCATGACGCACCCTAAGGTCTGAATGTTGGCTTAAGTCTGACCTCCTCCCACCCTTCCTGCCTGCTTGCCCATCTGGATCCTCCCCTTCGTTCTCCTCCTTCCTTCTTTTTCTCTCACTCTCTTTGTCACCTCCTCACTTACTTGTCTCTTACTCTTTCTTTTCCTCATCCCTTCCATCTCTTCTCTCTCCTTTCTCCTTTTCTCCATTCTCTCTCTTTCTCCCTTCTTTTTCCCTTTCTCTGTCTCCCTGCTTTATTCCTCTTTTAAGTGAAAGCATCTGTAAATCTGTCTCTCTCTCTCTCTTTTATGCTACATAGTAAAAAACATTGTCTCTCCTGAAGTATTTATTCCTCTGTCATTTCTATTTATTGCTTGGACCCCTTTTTAAATGTATTTATTTATTTGTTTATTCACAGTCATGAGCTTAATGTACGACAAAGCAAGCATTGTAAATCAATAATAAAGAGATAGAACATCAATACTTGAACATTGATACTTGTTGGAAATCATCAAGTTACGTCTTCAGCTCTGTAATGACTGCTTATCTCTTGGTGGTCTCCCCAGCCCGAAGTATTTCCCCTTGCCTCATAACTACCCCTCCCCTGATTCTTTGATATAAAAAAATCAGATCCTCAGAGAATGGCCTGCTTGGGCCACCTTTAAATGTTCCTGCGGGGGCATATTGGATGGAAACAGCTGTGTTCAAAAGAAAAGTTTCTGACAAGGCACATATGAAAAAAAAATTACAGCAATCACTTTCACAACTCTGGTGAAGCCAAAATTTGTTTGTGTTGCTGATTGTTCTATAGTAAAAACTGCCATCAATGAACAATGCTTTCCATTCTTAGCACATTTAGAAATTATGTAAATTAAAAGAGGAGACAAGAATATTCTGATGTGCTTGAGTATATCTCTGTGTAATGACCACAGTTGTCCCATTTATCTCCTCAAACTGTCAGTATCAGAGGCTTCCAATGGAGAGCCCAGATTAAAAAGGCAAATGAATCATAAATAAGCTTGCTCATCCTTTCTGCAGATGACTGTCTAGCCTTTCGCTTTAGCTTTATTTGAAATATACATGTCTGGTGGAAGCTAATATGGGCCTTGGAAGGGATAATGAATAGGGACTGCATCCATTCATAATGGTAAGAGAGATTTTAAGTGTTGAGGCTTTTAAATTTCATTTGGGATCTGACGTATGGGATTATCTGTATTTGGATTTAGAGCTATCAAAATTTCCATGAAAATGGCATGGGAAAAAGATAGTGGCTCGAAATGCAAATACATTCTTCTAGTCAAGAAGTAAATATTTCTTGCATTGGCATCAAGTTTTATCTGCTGTAAATAAATGTGTATTATTTTACTAGTTTAATCTTGTCAAATTTATATCATTAAGTAGATCATTAAATAGATAAATACGGTGAGGTTTATTGTGCGGCAGACAATGTTGATCAGCTACCCAACAGCTATCGTATTTCTCTGATAGCCCTGTCCTTTAATGTTTGCATGGAATTCCTGAGGTGCTGAAGCTAGATCAGGGCAGTCATCAAGGGCGTGCTTTCGTGACATAATGAAGAAATAGAAGGTTTTAGGAACCTTGATGAGCTTCTGAATTAACTTTGGAATTGTTCAAACTCTGAATTTTAGTTGGGCAAGATCAGAGACTGGCAGACCCTTGTTAGAGATGATGGTTTTTCTAGCTTACTGTGAATCTATTGTATTCTTGTGATCCCAGAGAAAAGTTTTATTTTTGCAGCGGTAACATGAAACAAATGGTTGCATTTTGACAGCTTATGTAGCAGGGACGTTTGATGACACATATCACATTCACTTGGAATGATGTCTCAGGTCTTTTTGTTTTTTTAAGATTTTATTTATTTATTTGGCAGTGTGAGAGAGACAGAGAGAGCACAAACAGGGGGAGTGGCAGGCAGAGTGGGGAGAAGCAGGCTCCCCAACAGCAGGGAGCCTGATGCAGGAAGCCTGATGCTGGGGCTCTATCCCAGGGGCCCTGGGTCATGACCTGAGCTGAAGCCAGACACTTAGCATCTTAACCACTTGACTGTCTGAAACACCCAGGCACCCCAGGCCTTTGTTGTTATGCAGAAAACTATGGAACAACCTAACTTCTCAGAGATACTGGCAGAATCAAGACCCTGTTTCCTATACAACTCACTCAATAACCCATTCTCATATGAACTTCTACTCCTTTCCTGACTCATTTTTCCTGATCCTTCACTCCTGGTTTCTCAGAAAGCTTTCCAAATCATCTATCTATACCTGCACCAATGTCCTTGTACCAAGCTCTGCTCTTAGATAGATCTCCTACTAATACACCTATTGTCAAATATATCTAGTATCATAATTTTAGAGATTTAAATTGTATACTTTCAAAATGATTAGAAATAAATGAAGAAAGTTTTGATTTTGCTTGGTTGAACCAACTGGTTGTAGATTGATTGCTGTTAAGGGCTACAAATCTTGTATCTGATTGGGGAAGGAGGATGGGTGTGGCTAGGGTAGAAAGCAGTGCCCAGAAAGCTGATGCCTAGGTAAAGCTCACCACTGGGAATAAAATTAGATCTCAGAAATCTGAATCTCAAGCATAATGAATTGAAAACCTAGTTAGAGTTTTCCTGTGTAACTCAAAGATAAATATAGTTTTAGTTTAGCCGTGATTTTAAGAGTTCGAGAGTTTCTTACATTCTGCTCATTGCATCCTACCACCAATCTTCCTTCTTCATGACCCCTTCCCACAACTTATAGAAAATTTTCTGTATGGAAAAACTAGCTCAGTTTAATTGACTGTCATCATAAGGTATATGTAATTACTATATATGGACATTATAAAAGCCTTAAAATCATGAGATAAAATTTCGGTAGGGAATGGTTTAGTTGATTTTATGTTTTAAATGTTTTTTTTTTTTTTTGTAACCAGTAAATGGATAAACAAACAAAAAAAAGGTATATAATTTTAAAATGACTAGGCATTAAAGTCCAAATATACATTTTTATCAACTGTATTTTATAAATACAATTTAGACCTTGAATATATAAGAGACATGCAAGCAATTGCAGGGAAATACCTGTGGTCATAATACACTCTTCTCCCTCCTGGTGACTTTTCATAGAATCATCAAAACTTTACTATATATGTACTCTCTACTAAAATCGTATGTTTATTGGAGGCAGGTGCAATGTCTGATTTATCTTTACTGCACCCACTGTATATTACCATAGTGCTTTACATAAATACTTTATACTTCACCTCCCCCTCACACACACTCTCCTGAATTTCAGAATCATTTTACCAACTGCCTACTTTACATCTGCACTTGGATGCCTCATGGCAATTCAAGTTAACCATGCCCATATCCAAACACTTGATTTCAACCTGAACGAGATGTATTCCTTCCATTGTCTTCTCATTTTAGTAAATGTAAATGCCATATGTTGGTTGCTCAGGTCAAAGTCTTGGGTATTCATCTCTCTTTCCATCACAATACACATCTATTCCAAAAAACAAAACAAAAACAAAAACAAAAAAAACCTACAAAAATCTCTATTAGCTTTTTTCACTATTGATTTAAAATTTGACCACTCTTTATCATCTCTACCCTTAACATCCTTTTCCAAGTCATCTTATGTCGCATTGAATTATTGTAGTTGCTTCCTTATTGACTTCCTTCCTCCCACTATCTTCCCTCCTTACTGTGTATTTCTACTCAACTATCAGAGCTTCCTGACTCACTGAGTCAAAGTCTACCTTGTCATTAGTGATCTGGACCTCTATTACCTCTCTTACCTTATTTCTTTATATTCTCTCTCTCTCATCTGCTCTAGGAACATTTCCTCTTTACTGTTCTTTGGATCTGCCAAAGATCCTTTTGTCTCAGGACTGTTACACTTATTATTTCTTCTGCCTGATATGGTCTTACTTTAAATATCTTATGTCTTACTCCCTGTATTAGTTTTCTAGGGATGCTCTAACAACATACTACAGACTTAAATAACAGAAATTCATTTTCTTATAGGTCATTGGGCTGGAAATCCAAGATTGAGGTATCAATATGGTTGGTTTCTCCTGAGGACTCTCTCCCCTTGTCTTGTAGATAGCTGCCTTCTTCGTATGTCCACACATGGCATATGTACACCTGATGTTTCTTATTCTTCTTATAATGGCATCAGTCCTATTGGAGTAGGGCCCCATCCTTATGTTTTCATGTAACCTTAATTACCCCCTTAAGAGCCTTATCTCCAAATGCAGTCACACTGTGATTAGGGCTTCCACCTATAAATTTTGGGAGAGCATAATTCAGTTTATAACATTTTCTTATTCTTTTCAAGCACTCTACCAGCAAGCGCTTTTCTGACCAGCCTTTGAAAATTGCATTCCACTCACCATCACCTTTTTGTCCACCCCCATCTGTTCTTCAAAGCCTAGGTTTCACTTTCTTACATTCCCAGATAGTGTGGATGCATGCATCTGTTTTCTTTTAGGAGTGATGATAGCTTGGGAAATAGAGGAGGCTCACAGGAGGGGCAAGGTGGGCCCTTCAGGCAAGGGCCAAAGAATAGACCACCTGGACACCTGGATTAGGCTATGGATATCACTGGTTTTTTGTTTGTTTTTTTAAAGATATTATTTAATTATTTGATATACATAGAAAGAGTGAGAGAGAGCATAAGTGGGGATAGGAGCAGAGGGAGAAACAGACTCCACTGTGCAGGGAGCCCAATGTGAGGCTCAATTCCAGGACCCCAGGATCATGACCTGAGCCAAAGGCAGAGGCTTAACCAACTGAGCCACTCAGGTGCCCCTGGATAACTGTTAGACCTGGACCAAGAGAGAGAAACAGTAGGAGTTAAGATGGAGCTTGATCAGACAGAGGCTCACCCTGACCAACCTGAAACTGTATATCCCATCAGTTTAACTGACACCAATAGAATGTCCATACTTGAGGAGTCATCAGTCCAGAGAATAGCACAACACACCTAAGTCAATTTTAAGACCCTGTTCATGTGATGATATGTGAACAGTAAACCCCCTCATACAATACACTACCTTGAAGTGTAGCGGGGGAAAGGAGGAGAACTGAAACACTGGCTATATATCTCAAAGAAACCAATCTCCTAAAAATATACCTCAAATCATAAAATTAAACTGAGATGACCAGACTTGACCACGCCCCTCCTCAAAAAAAATGAACTTTGATTCTTTTTTACTCTTCTTACCCAGTGCAGGCATGGAATGCAAGAGGTATTCATGAGGATATATCACTTTTAGGGAATAAAGAGCTATATTTTTTGGCAAACTTGAGTGTACTATGCATAATTCCAGAAAAACTAGAACTCTTATTCCAGGAAAACTAATGCTACAGATCACATATATATTTGAAGTATATGCGTGTTTAAGCTTGTTCAGACTCAACTATGCATGAAATTCACTCTTGGTTCTGTCAGATCATTGATTTGACATTGATCTGATTTGATTATACGTGGATAGATGATATCAGCTCTAATATTGAGGAAGTAGACAATGCAAAGTAATTAGTCACAAAGCTCTTTTGTAAGCCTCCAATATAATGAACTCTGGGCAAATTAGTCCGTAAGCATAATATCTCCCATTTTAATTTGATTTCTGAGCTCCAGAATTAGGAGAGCCATCAGTAAGATCCGTTGTTATTTTGCCCAATATAATTAGAGGGTCAGCAATTTGATCTTGCCTTGATGACAAAACAATTATCTATGGCATCCCCTTTCCCATTTAGGAAAAATAAAAGCCTGTGCTTACTGAGGTTTCTTTTCTAATTAAGTAGAGTTAGTCCTGGTTTCACAGGGATGGAATGAGCAAAGCATAAATGTCAGAACTGAAGCTCAGTGTGAGTATAAAGAATATCCCAGGCAGGAAGACTCACAACTACAGCAATCATGATGCTCCAGCCCTCGCCTTCTTACCTTCCTGTCTCTGTCTGTATAAACTATCAGTCTTTTTACCTCCTGTGAGTGTCCCGGTGGCTCTCCCCTCCCACCTGGCCTACGTCTGCATGTGAGCTCCCAGCTATTCGGCTCTATGTCTGGTCATTTTATAGTTCTCCATTCCCTACTGCTGGAGTTGGGAGTTTTTCAATGGAATTGCATTTTCTAGTTTCTCCAGCAAACTATAAGAAAATAGAAATCAATGCAAAATGTTCTAGCAATTTAAAAATGAACACATGTTTGCTGTTTTTTTTTTTTTCTTTTTACTTTTTCTTTTACTGTAGCGAAAGTTTGAAATTCTAACTCCCTTGGCAAACCATTCCGATTTCTTATACCCTTTGATGACAAAGTTCTCTTAAAGGACTATTTTGAAATTTTTGACATTGTGTTAGACCCATTTCCTACCTATTAGCAATCAGTATTCAATGTCGTGGCCCATAAGTCAGATGGTAGTTCTTAAAGATGGCTTATACTTACCATGTTAAGGTTCTTTGCTTTTTTGCTCCCCGCTTAACACTTTTTATTTTTCCTTGACTTATAAAAAACAGGAGTATGGACTATATATGAAATGGCTGAATCTTTACTTCTATCATTAAATAGACAATGTTCCAAATTACCTTTTTTCAAATGGTCTCTCATAAAGTCAGCCAGTGATAGCAACCTGAATACTCCAGAGAAAATGGGACCAAAACCCACAGTGTGCCCTATAGACTCTAACAGAAGAAAAAAAAAAAAGAGAGAGAGAGTTTTTAATGCAAAGAATTCTCAACTTTAAAACAGAATGAAATCCTATAAACCTCTGCTTGCACGGTGAAACTAGCCAAGTACATGAATCTTCCCCTTTAATCTGAGTTTACTCGTCCTAGCTACAGGATAACCCCTCGTCTGAAGTAAAGTCACCTGATACCTATTTTCGGGCTTGTGCATTTACCAGCTCTTACCAAAACCAACTTCCCAGAGCAGAGTTCTTATGTGTCGGAAAAGCATATGTACAGATATCTGCTGTGGCAAATTTAGCTGTGTCACTCTGATCAAATTGCTCAACCTTGCTGATTTTATCGATAGAACATGAACCATCATACCATCTTCATAAAATAGTTTTGAGGATTAGTGAAATAATAAAGAAGTTTAAGCACTTAGCATGGTGCCTAGCAAATAATAAAAGCTTATTAAATGATCATTGTTTTGTTTCTTGAGTTTTAGTATTATTCCTAATTTTCTTCTGGAGAAGAAATTCTCTTTGGAATTTTTGTTGTCACTAAGGATTGTGTAAAACATATTGACAAGCTATAATTAAAAGGCAATTCTCTTGTTTTGGGCAAATAGGCATGTTTAGGAAGTCCCCTTGTAACCTTGCATCCTTTCTAGTCACGAGGTTACACAGAAGACTTACTAGAGCATTGCCAAGTGAATGGTACATCTCTCCTTCATATATGACATCAGGTCTCCCACAAAGTGCCCGTTTTGAGCTTTCAGAAGAGAGTAGAAATGATTCATCTGTCCTATATCCATTGAGTTGTTGAAACCGTGAGATAATTGTAAAATGTAGTTGAAAATTCTTTAACACTCCTCCCATTGATAGATAGCATTTATAGCCTTTCCCCTTTATCTGTACAGACTTGTAACTGCTTTAACCAATAGAGTACAGCAGTCCTGACTCCAGGTGACTTCTAAGGCTAGCAGATATAAAGCCATGACACTTCTGCTCTTTTTCATGGAGCCCTGAGCTACCTTATGAAAAGTTCAACTACAGTGAGGCAGCCATGCTGTGAGGAAGTCCAAAGAACATGGAAGGGACGTTCGTAGCTCCAGGGGATAGAGTCAGTTAAGCTCAGCACTGCGGTCATCCCCGCCCAGGTGCCAGGTTTGTGAATGATAAGCCTCCAGCTGAGTGTAGCCACACCCCCACCCCAGCCTTTGAGTCAAATTCAGGCGATTCTTCCCAGCAGAAATCCCCAGACAGTGTGAAACAGAGTCAAACACCAGCAGTTGTGCCTTGTCCAAATTCCTGCCCCACGGAATCTATGAGCAGAATAAAATGGCTTTTGTTTTATGCCACTCACTCATGGGGTAGCTTGTTATGCAGAAATTTGTAACTGGAACACTCTCAGAATTTTAGCAGATCTTCTGGGGTAGAGAGGTGATTAGGTAATGACCAGTTACTTTTCCAAAGAAATCTATTCAGATGAAGACAAGAAGGGCTGGTAGTACAGAGTGGGCTCAAACAAACTGCTTCAGGGGAACCTGCCATATGGTAATATATGGGATTGAGAAATTAACTTCAATAAAGTTTAGAAGCAGGTTTAGGGGACTAGTGTAACCGAATTCCAGTCTCCTAAAAAGATGTGGTGGAAGATACTAAATAGAAGAATGATGCACAGATTTAAACATAATAATCCATGTAATCAATTGCTAAGGAACCAGCAAAAAATATCGATTGGGCTCTGAACTGTATCAGTTAAGGCTAATCTGTGCATTTTACTGATTATTGCCAGATTTCTTAATTACAATCAAGGTGTTTTATCTGTAAGGCCAGGGGGTTTGAAATGCCCTAGGATATTTTAAAAATACTAGTGTGCTCTGAGAAGATAATTGTTCTTTCATGTTAAACATATATCTCCACCAATAACTTTCTTTGGTATTAAAATTTGAAAATAAAATAAAGATTTTTCTCTTTCATAAAATATTCATGTATACCTTCAGAAACAAGATCTACACATTATAGATTAGTCAGCTCAAGACCTATAATGGTATTTGACACAGGACAAAGTAACTCCGTTTGGGAATGGTGACAATCAAGAGTAGATATTTCAAAAAGGGACCAAGCATTTCAATTTAAAAGCCAATCGAAACATGAGAGTTTTTAAAAATGCTTTGTTTTGAGGAGCCTGGGTGGCTTAGTCAGTTAAGCATCCCAGTCCTCATTTTGGCTCAGGTTATGATCTCAGGGTCTTGAGGTCAACCCCCACATCAGCTTCACATTCAGGGCTCTGGGAGCCTGCTTTGGATTCTGTCCATTTCCCTCTGCCCTCCCCTCCAATCCCCACACCTGGCACACGTGCTCTCTCTCTCTCTCTCTCTCAAAAAAAAAATGCTTTGCTTTCTTTAATGTGATTTGAGTGTTTCATAAATGAATGCAGATGCTTTGTCTAACAGAGCTATGTAAAATTGTTAAAAATACATTGTGGCATGTATACATAAAAACAACATACAGACATTTGCCGTGCCTCACAGTATCACCAAATTTGGAACTATCTGCAGCTGATGACTTGCACACTAAAGTCAAGAATATGATAGTTCGGGGCGCCTGGGTGGCGCAGTCGTTAAGCGTCTGCCTTTGGCTCAGGGCGTGATCCCAGCGTTCTGGGATCGAGCCCCACATCAGGCTCCTTTGCTAGGAGCCTGCTTTTTCCTCTCCCACTCCCCCTGCTTGTGTTCCCTCTCTCGCTGGCTGTCTCTGTCAAATAAATAAATAAAATCTTAAAAAAAAAAAAAAAGAATATGATAGTTCATGATTCCTAGATAAGGAATTATTTATTTTTCTTCAACTCCATCCCATATGTGCCTGATTCTGCTTCTACATTTTGTTGGTGAGCCTCTAGGCTATTCTTGGACAACATTTTACTACTGGCTAAGAATCTTTGTGGTAAAGATAAGCATCCAGATGCAATACTCTTTCTTGCACCTTCTGTAGGACACACACACACAAAGATGGAAACTTGTGGGATACCACCCATATTCTTCAGCTGTAAACAGGGGTACAAATTGAGACTAGAATCTCTTCTGCAGACGCTAAGTCACTTGGGAATTGTGGGGATAGTTAAATCCTTCTTATACTTCCTGGCTTAACCATAGTTCTTAATCAATTTTTTACCATAATTATGAATAAAGGCTTGTAAGTTTGCGAACAATCTGATTTTTGATTGATTGATTTTTAGTTTTATTGAGATATCATTGGTATATAAAATTGGAAGGTATTAGGAGGTATTATTGATTTGATATAGGATTTTCACTTGATTTTTCTTTTTGCCTCAGTTGGAAAACAGAGGGTCGGAAGAAGGCATGAGTACTAGGATTATTATTAACTCCTAAACAAAGGCCTGAGAATATTTTATAAACTGCTTGGAGAAGATTTGTCCTACATCTTCAGAATAAAAAGAGATGTAAACTAAAACTCATCTGATGGTCAGGCCTTGCAGCTTTCATGTTTCATGAAAGTGAGGGCCTTGGTTCCAACTCTGGCAGTTTCCCAGAAGAAAGTTCAGAGGTAACTTTGAAGTGTTGTTACAGATAACATCTGTATTTGATCTTTTCAGGAAACAGAGCTTTTGAGTATATATTTGACATGTTACAGAAGTACATCCCACTGATAGTTTTGGGGGTTTTTTGTTGCCTAAACATATAATGGAAGGCATAGAATTAATCTTCATATGCTTCTGTGTTGGTTTCCTAGAGTTGGCATTACAAAGTACCACAAACTGGGCAGCTTAAAACAATAAAAATCTACTCTCTCATTGTTCTGGAGGCTAAAAGTCAAAGATCAAAGGGTTAACAGGGCCATGTTCCCTCACGAAAACTGTGAGGAGAATCCTTCTTTGCTTTTGTCAGCTTCGGTGGTTTTCTGTCAGTCTTTGGAGTCCCATGGTTTGCAGCTGTCAATCTCCGCCTTTGTTGTCCCATGATATTCCCCCCTGGTGGGTGTGTGTATCTCTGTCTCTTCTGTTCTTATGAGGACACCAGTCATATTGGATTAGAAGCCTTTCGTACTCCAGTATGACCTCATCTTAATGGGTTATGCCTGAAATGATCCTATTTCGAACTAAGGTCACATTCTGAGGTACTGGAGGTTAGGACTCCAACAGAACTTCTGAGAGTACACAATTCCACCAATAATGGTCTCCTAAGAGTAATTCTTAGTTTTATTTTAGTATACAGTTTTAGATCACATTTTCTTCCCATTTCCTAAATTGCAACAGTTAGAGCAAATTATAGACAGGCACACTTATGTATAGTCTAGTATTTCCAAAATATATAATGATTTTAACATCTAGCTATCTCAGAAGCTCCTTTCTCGCATCCTTCCTTTTTATTTTTTTGTCTTTCTTTGTCCTTTATAAAAGGGCAAACGATGCAAGAATACATCCCCAAATGATTGAATTTATCTGCAAATTGCTTCCAGGTGCTCATATCACTTTCTCTCCATCTTCAACCGAAAGACAAAAAAAAAAAAAAAAAAAAAAAAAGTAGCTTCAATGTCACTGAAGAGCAAAATCATGAGGAATTTAAATGGTTTTGGTTTTCGCCTCATTTTCCTTCTGAAATATTTCTTGTTTATATTTCTCTGGTTTACATTTACTTATACTTACCATATTATACCACAGTACAGTGTGAGACTTTTATTCATTCTTATTTTCTAGTTGCCAACATAGCACGTGGTTCACAATAGGCATTAAATAAGAGTTGATTGACTTCAATGCGGAGTTTTCAAGTGCTTTAATTCACTTGAGGGTACCTAAAGTATCACGACCTCAAAAGGATTTATTGGTAAGAAACAAGTCAGAACAGATTAGTCATAAACACATAAAAGAAAGAGTTGAAATTCCGAGGACATCTGTTTATATTCTATTTTTTATTGTAGATGTAAATGGTACTTTAGAAGAGCTTGAAATGAATATTACTCTGTTATAAACTCAATATATGATTTTAATTTACTTGGCATTCCTCCACCTCTGTTACTCATAAGAAAAGGTTAAAAAAAAAAAAAGATACGGTTAACAACTGCATGTATTTGCCTACAGTCACCAAAGAGTGACATTTTTTAACAGTTGTCGACATCCTCTCCCACCCCGTCAATCTTTTGAAAATAAATTGAAGGGACCATGACACTTTATCCCAAAATACTTTAGCAAGCATCTCATAAGAATAAAGACATTTGCTGCAGCACTAATGAAGAGTAACATTAATTCAATAATACAATCTAATATATAGTCTTTATTTAGTTTGCACCAAAATTTCATTTATCATTATTTTAAAGTCGAAGATCCAGTAAAAGTCGATGTATTTGATTTGTATGCTTTATTAGTCACGTTAAATCTAAGACAGCCCCTTTACCTCTTTTTTTTTTCACAGCATATGCTTTGTCATGGAGTTTATGCCACCTGCCCTGCAAAACATCCTACATTCTACATGTAACCAGTTGTTTCCTCATTACTAGGTTAAGATTCCACACATTGGGAAAGAATGTTACAAAAGTGATGTTTGTATGTTTAGCGCATCAATCCTGGAGGTGTGTAACATTCTGTTTCACAATATTCATAGTGTTGAATTTGATGACTTGATTAGGGGCCTGGTCAATAGAAATTATAAAAGGTAGTCTTTCTGGAAGGTGGTTATGTGCATACTCAGTTCCTCTGAAACATTTTATCAAATGGTTTTAGCACCTTTTGATGACCCTTACCTGGATTAACTATTACATCGGGATTATGAAATAGTGTTTTGCTAATTCTATCATTTCTTCTACATGTATTAGCTAGAATTTTCCTATAAAAGAGAGCCCCCCCTTCTCTTGCTCTTCATCTCTATTGTTATCATTGCCATCATCATCATTATTATTATTTTTAGTATCACTACAGGTGTAATTTCTAAAAATTCCATGTGTGATAATCTATCTTATTATTCAATATTCAGTTTAATGTTCAAATTGTCTCATCTTTGATACATGGAAGTCCCAACACACTAGCTCCTATGTCCTTGTTTTCAGGCACAGTGTTCTAAATTCATTTTATGCTTTTTCTGTCTAAATTCAGAACCATTCATTTCTGCAAGGAGCCTGGTTTGTTTTACTAGGAAATGGTATTTAGAAACCAATATCTGGGGCCTAGACATCCTTAGGATACTGAAGTGTCATTATTTCTAAGCCCTCTGAGTGGATACCCCTAGAAAAATAGTTTTACAGAATACAAATCTATATTAATATGTCCAATTCTCAACCAACCCCACAGCATTCATCCTTACTCTCCCTACTTCACATTTACCTTTATCTTCTTAGTCAGTGAAATCTCTGGTTTCCAAAAATATTCAGTATATATACTCACTTCCCCTATTCGTGAATATATTAAAAATAATTTTGAGTCCTATCACCAGTGCCTTTACCAACAACGGACCTATAAATCAATCTCAAGACTTTGGGTTGTTTTTTTTTTTTTAAAGATCTCTTTGCCCTTAGAATTTATTCCTTGAGAAGGGTGTTAAAAAGTTATGTGAAAAAATTATTTAGTCTGTTTTCATACTTTGAATTTGATATAAAGTTGAATTTTATAATTTCTATTTTTAGTCAATTTGAAAGTTTTTTCCATAATTTACTTTGTATTTCAAATTTGCAAAACATGGACATGTATTAAAATTCAAACCATTTTAAAAAATATACTTGGAAAATTCAGACTCCCATTCCTAGTCCCTCATCTATACTACTCATGCTGCAAAAGTAACATTTTCCATTAATATCTGGTTTATCTTTTCTCCGTTTCTTTTCTTTTTGCAAAAATAAACATGAACATCTCACACACACACACACACACACACAAACACACACATTCGCATTTCTCCTTCTGTCTCACACAAAAAGTAGCCTACCATATACATTCTTTCATACCTGTCCTTTTTCATTTGACAATTCATGCTGAAAAATACTGTCAGTCTATAGAGGTCTTCCTCATTGTGATTAAGTGTCATGGTGCTGCATTATGTGAATGCACCATAGGATTTTCAGCCCAGTCTCTTATGAATGACATGCATGTGGTTTCCATTGTTTTGCTTTGCCACATCATTCCGGAATGAATAAGCAATAATCGTGTGCACATATTGTTTCATGTTGGTGGGAGTGTAGCTCAATGACAATTTCTCATAAGTGCAGCACATTAGTCTTCTAAATTCTTGTAAGTGCAATTTTCATGAGATAGTCATGTTTGTAATTTTGATGTAAATTCACCAAATTCCCATCAATAGTGGTTGCATCATTTTGCTGTCTGACAAGCAAAGTCAGATAGTGACTATTTTTTCAGAGATTTATCTAAGAAGTTTATTGTTATCATATAAAATTTCTGCCAAGCATTGTCACAGTGGAAAAGATCTTACTAAAGTTTTATTTTCCATTTCTTCTACTATGAGTAAATTTCATAATCTTTTCACATGTTTAAGGGACCTTTGTCTGCATTTTTCTGTAAGGTGCTTTCCTTTACAGATGCTTTGATTTTTTTTTTACATTTTTATTTGAACTAATTTTGTATTACAGAAAGTTATAGTCTTCACCCAGTCCCCCCAATGTTAATATCTTACATAACCATAGCATACCTATCAAAACCAGTCAATTAACACTTTTTTGAACTACACACAGTATTCAAATTCCATCAGTTTTTCTACTCATATCTTTTCCTGTTCTAGAATCCTAGATATATCTATTTGATTTTGATAACTGTCTATATATTCAGGGTAGTAGTGCTTTTCCTGTGATTGAAATTGTCAATATATTCTTCCAATTTGTCATTTGTCTGTTCCTTCTCTCTAGAACATCCTTCTTTCTTTTGTTTGACTCCACTTATGTATGCCTGGCTATTTGTAAGCTGGTTAAATTCTTGTAATTCTCTCTCATGGCCCCCTCAGAGTTTCCTCCATAGCATTTAATAATTGTCAGACTTTTATGCTTATTTACTTACTTGTTTTGTCTCTCTCCTCCTTCAACTCTAAAAGCCATGAATGCAGGAGCTGTGTTTAGTCACCACCATACAAACACCTGGAAGACCACCTGGCACATATTAACTTTTTACCATTATCAATTGAGTTTCTTAAGTAAATCATCAAGAAAGTATCCCGTAGAAGAAATCATTGAAAGAAGTAAGATTATTTAGTTTAAAACAAGGAAGGTTAAATAGGAACATGATACACATTTTCAGATATCTAAAAAGTGATCCCGTGGACTGATTTCTTGTATGTAACTCCAGAAGCCAGCCAGAACAGCAAAAATCCGCTATTTTTTTTCTGAGAATGGAAAATGTTTTTCTAGTGTTTTTTCCTAAAATTAGAAGAATTAAAAAATGGAATGGAAGTGTCTTCTGAGCCATGGAGTATTTTCAAAGAGAAAACAAATTTCAGAGAGGTTGGAGAGGAAGGAGGTTCATGCATAAAATTGGTTTGGCTAAATAAATTCCACTAAGTATATTTCCAAAGCTAAGATGTTATGAAGCCATGAAAAGAAACTTTCAGGGTGAATGTTGATATAACCATTCTTTTAGGAGAAAGAAGTAATTTAGTATTAGCCCAAAAGAATGACTTCATCATAGTGAAATTTTAGCAATTGAACATCTAAGTGGGAACATATTGTGGGTAGTAAATATTTCTGGTCACCAAAAAATAATACTATATTTATAATCTTTTTCTCAGATTATCATATGGATCATGCACTAATCTGATACATTTATTAAAAAGTGAAATTAATTGTATGTGTTATCAGTTTTTCTTTTCTTTAGACTTGAGCTGGAGTTTGCAATTTATATATGAATTAATGAAAAACAGCTAAAAACTGAGCTCTAATGCCTGAAATACACATTTCTACATTGAGTATATCGTCAGGTCCTTAGACAGTACCCAAAGCACATGAGCTGATGCCCAAGCTTGAAGAATAAGAAACTTATTTTAGTGTTTAATCTCAAATTTCATGGAATGAGCTTTTGGGAAATTACATGTCCCACTAATCATGTCAATGTTGCCGTGGCATCCCGCGGTACCCTTAAAGATGTTCCATTCATGAGCCAAGCTGAATTTAACTCCTATCTTACTCACTGACTAATGAGAAATTCAGTGCTGATATCTAATTAAGGGCTAATTTGAAGGACATAAATGCACTAAACCTAATATTACAGTAGAGCACACATGGCAGAAGGACAAAATCTGTGAAAGACAATGGAAGTGAATTATTAAATAAGCAAATATAAAAACCTAGGGGCTCTTTTGCTTATGGCTGGCTACCAGTTTGGAAGGGCCCGTCATTTTTCAGTTTTCTTTAAAGCAGACATTCTACATATCACCATATGCTCAAAGAAATTCTGCAATTTCATAATCTGCTCTACATTTTTTTTTAGTTCGTTGTATTTGCCGCAGAGGGTGAGTTTGCAATCGCACCTGCACAGTTTGATGTTTATAAAAATGGCAATTATGATGATGTACCATTGAAATAAAACTTCGCTGGATAGAAATTAAAGAGTGAAAACAATGATCTGCTAAAAACTATTATTTTGTCAGGCATTCCATTCATCAGAATTGCAATTAATTTCTTCCTCTCCTTCGTCATTGTGGTTGAAACAAAGACCAGTAATCTCACATCTGGTTACAGATTTAAAAAGAGAACACTTCCTTCTTTCACAAAGCTCTGTAAGTATTGTGTTTACATTGTTCAAGGAGATAGTTAAAATTCTCTGGTGTTCAATGTTTTATATTTACTGTGATTTAGACTCTGGAAAATTTGCAATCCAAGTATGGAAGCAGTGTTTTATTAAAAATAAACATCTTAAAACAGCCTCTCTTGCTTTTCAGTTGCTTTGAAATGTCTGTGATACTGAGATTTAAAAAATAATGTTAGTGCACTGTTAGCATTCACTTTACATTTCATATGAAACAATGACTATTTTTGTACATGAATAAAATCCAGAGTCTGCAAGGGTTAGCATTCATCTTGTCATCATATTTGTAATCCAGCACTTCATTCTGAAGGAGTCACCTTGCTATGTGAGTTCTGTCATGTTTCCTGCCTTCCTTGCCTTTATACCTTCTGCTTTTCTTGTTTTCTTGCTTCCTACTCTCCCTCCTGCCACTACCACTAATGTCAGAAGACAACACGGCTTTCCATTTGGTTCTTCCTATAAATAGTTTAGAATTTGGTTTTATGTCCATGGTGGCTCCTTGACTCTGTTTCTTCCCACCACTTTTCAACTGGGCAACTGTATCAGTGTACTCCCGCTGCGTTACAAAAGGGTCCCCGATTTGGTGACTGAAACAACATAAATGTATTTATGTAGAAGTCTGAGATCAAGGTATCACAGGGTTGGTTTCTTCTGAGACCTCTCTCCTTGGTTTGTACATAGTCTTCTCCCCCCTGAGTTTTCAAATGGTCTTCTCTCTGTATGTACCTATGTCCAAATCTCCTCTTATAAGGACACCAGTCATACTGGAATAGGGCCCACACTCAGGACCTCATTTTAACTTAGTTACCTCCTTAAAGACACTAGCCCCCAAGAGTGTCACTGTTTGAGGTATATATTCTTTGGTAAAGTATTTCTTAAAGTCTTAGGCCCATGTTTTAATTGGGTTCTTTGTTTTCTACTTGTTGAGTTTTAAGAGTTCTTTGTATATTTTGGACAACAGTCCTTTGTCAGATGTGTCTTTTTCCCATGTTTTCTCTTAGTTTGTGGCTTGTCTTCTCTTTCTCTTGATATTGTCTTTTGCAAAACATAAGTTGTTAATTTTAATGAAGTCCAGTTTGCTGATTAATTCTTTCATGGGTCATGCGTTTGGTTGGATATAATTCTTCTATGTAAGCTGTTTTCTTCCTCTGGCTTCTTTCAGAATTCATTCTTTATCTTTGATTTTCTGTAGCTTGAAAATTATGACTAGAAAAAGTTGAGTTTTAGGATTTTTAGTTTTTGCATTTATTCTGGGTATTGTTCTCTGAGATTCCTGGATATGTGGTTTAATGTCTGACATTAATTTGGGAGAAGTTGTTAGTCATTATTTTATCAAATATTTCTTCTGTTTTTGCTCTTACTTCATCTGGCATTCCCATTATGCAGCTGCAAGTACCTTTGTGGTTGTCCCACAGTCCTTAGATATTCTGTTCTGTTTTTCTAGCCTTCGTTCTCCTAGCCTTTTGGTTTTCAAGGGTTCTACTGATATGTCCTCTAGCTTGGATTTTTTTTTCTCAGCTCTGTTCAATCTACTAACAAGCTCATCAAAAAGATTCATATTTGTTACAGTGTTTTTTATCTTTAATATTTCGGTGGGGGAAGGGGGTTCTTTTTTTAGGATTTCTCTCTCCACTTAGGTAGCTCATCTGTTCCAGCATGCTGTCTACTTCATCCACCAGAGCCTTTAGCATAACAATCATAGCTTATAATCCCAACATCCCTACTTCACCTGGTCTGATGTGTTCTCTCTCTGTCTTAAAGTTGTGGTTTTTGTCCTTCGGTTGGCCTTGTACTTTTCCCTGACAGCTGGGCAAGATGTACAGAGTGAAAGGAACTTCTGTAAATAGGCTTTAGTAATGTGGTGGTGAGATGTGTGGGCAGGGGAGGCATTCTATGGTCCTATAATTAGGACTCAGGTTTTTAGTGAACCTATTAATCTGTATTAGGAACTTCATAGAGCTTCTCAGTGTTTTTCCTCCTTTTTTTTTTTTTTTTTTTTTTTTGGTGAAACAGGATAGGTAGAGCAAATTGGAGTTGGATATTTCCTTTTACCCAAGTCAGTTAGGCTGTGATAATACCCCAGCAGGTTATCCTCAGGTTAATTAGTTTCCCCTGAAGGCAGTCCTTGTTAAGAAGAATAGAACGCTCCTGTGTTTTTCAACATGGTTCCTTCTCCCCTCTCCCTGCCAGAAGCGTCAGGGGATTTTCGTTCAGTGTTCACCTTAAGAATCTGGTCAAATTCCTGGAAGTTAACTCCTGACTTATCCACACTGAGCTTCTGGCAATTCGTCAATTTCACGTCCAGTTTTCCTACCTGGATACTGATTCTTGAGGTGGTTTCCTCTGAGTGTCTCCTCAGGTAAGCTATGTCTCTGTATTCCTCCGTCTCTCCAATATTGGGAGCAATGGTTTGCTCTGTTTTCTCCTCTCTTAAGGATCCAAAAAGTGTTGATTTTTGACTGTTCAGCCTTTTACTTGTTACTAAAACAGAGTAGTAACTTGAAGATGTCTTACGTGTGAACCAAACATCAGAAATATTTAGATGGCTATTTTCTGGGATAGAGGAAAGGAGGTGTGCCCCTATGAAACTTCTAGTGTGGTCATGAAGCCTTAACTGCAGAGTTAGATGCATGTATTGGGTTCACAATTTAAGTCATTCTGCTTCTACTTCTCTGCTTCTCTGTTGGTAAACATTGACTAGGAATCACAACTGCCTACCCACACAACTGTCAATCAGTCTTACGTCACCATAAGAAGCTTAATAAACGCATTTATAAGGAAAATATCACTGGTAGTTAATGTAGTAATTAGCATTAACAGATTTTTCAATTTCACTGAACTAAATTTAGAAAATTTTGTATAGAAAAGCACAGAGATAGCATTTTTTATTTACTTTATTCTTTAGCTAGTTTTATTCATTTCGCCTCTTCCATTACACTGGCTTTTAAGATTGAGCCATCAATCTCTGAAATAGAAATCTGCAAAATATATTTTTACCAGAGGCAAAAGGGATTCACTTAACATTTTATGTTAAGTTAGATAGGTTGAGAGACTTTTGCAAGCACCTTATTTGGATATTTATGAAGGTACTGTTTCTCTCAGAAAAAAAGTCTTTATATATCATTTGGAGCATTTTCACCTCTCTCTTTTTCCCCATTAGAAGTAAGCTTGATGACATATGTACATACATAAGATTATTCTTCTCCAAGGCTCATTTTCTCTTCCTTAATGCTTGGGAATTATGATCCTAATGGCTTTCTTGCTGCACTTAATGAATGATTTTTCATGTTCTACCTGTTTCTATCCAATTCTTTATAAAGAGAAAAAGTATTTTAGGATGGCCATAGATATACATGTAGTGATTCTCCATTAGTAGAGATTGGCAGTGCAAAGTACTCTAGTTTAAGAATATTATGTCTATCAGCCAAAGGGCACCACTCAAGCTAATGGAGTCTTCATTTCCTGTAATGACTATTCTACCCTTTACATATAAGCAAAGGACAAAGTACCAAAGAACTACTTTAAAAAAAAAATGGTTAAGGAAAAAAAATAAAAATAGGAATAATCTTTGCAGAGATTTCTGGGCATCTAAGATGTTAGCTACCCCTTTAGTATTTCCTCTTTCAAGATGCTTTTTTCTGGTTCACATTAAGATGCTTATTACTTGAAGAAAATTAAACTTTAGAAGTAGACATTGTTTTTTCTTTTCTTTTTTTTAACGGAACCCAAAAATATAAAAATGGAAAGAAGCCTAAGTAAAACCTAAGAGGTTCTTTTTTTTTTTTTTCTTTTCCCCCTCCAGTCTGAGAAATCAGAAGCCTTCATCAAAAACACAGGCAAGCAAATTTAGGGAAAGGAAATGATAATAGACTAAACCTGTTTTTTCTCAAGAGAAACCAATTAGAAATGTCATAAAACTGCAAGAGAAGCAATTTTCAGAAATCAATAAAAAATTTGCCTCAGAGAAATACAACTATCTACATACATATAATAGTTTCATGATGGATATTGATATTGAGATTACAATTTATAAATAACTGACAAATACAGTATCAATCCATGTTTGGTTAATCCATTTCACAACAGAAAATTGGGACTTATGAAAGTCAAATCTTTTTTAAAGGTTATATCCCAATAAGTCTGAGTTGAGAGCTCTGAATCTGGTAACTTTTCCTTGCTACATATTATAATTTTGATTCAGTTTTAAAATCTTAAGTATTTTACCTTTATTCATTTTTAATCTTCCTTGTTAATTTAGAAATGTTTTGCATTTTCCATGTGAAGTACATTAAAATATTTGTCTAAAAATGTTTTTGATTAAGAAATATATTCATAAAATAGTTTTAAAATATTCTTTTCCTGAAGCAATTTTTAAAACTGCAGCTTGGCCTGGGAGTCTTTATCATCAAATATTCCTAGTGAAATTCTCCATTGGGTTCAGAGAGAGAGAATTGTTTCATTGGCATTTGTTTATTAAGAAAATAGTCATTACCTATTGTTAGTTTTTACAGGATAGATATTTACTCTAAATCTTTATCTACCTATCATCCATCCATCCATCCATCCATCCAACCAACCAAACTCTTTTACTTCTTTATTTTTCCCAGAGCCAGAAGGAAATAGAGAAGTTCTAAGATGGTTGAAACAAAATAAATTAGTTCAGCAGAAGAAACTAGGCTGAAGGTCAGATAGTTCGAAGCCAGAAGGGATCATCTTGTCACATTCTGAACAATGAACAGATGAGGCAAAAGAAACTTAGAAATTTTGAATCAATTTCCCAATTCCCCAGGGACTCATGACTCCTAATTTGAGTTCATTCTGCTGACACATCCAAGCTAACTGTACATATAGTTGTAAAAAAGTGGTTGCTCTTTTCACCTATGAATTAAGTGTTTATGTATTTATATATTCATTAATTGTGAGCCTAATTTTCTAAAGGTTGATGACCAATAATTAGAAATTACTTGACTTTAATCCAAATCCACAAAGTTATGTGCCAGTTTCAGAAGAGAGAAAGTTGAACGTCTGTATTCAGAATATATAAGAATATTTTACTCAAATTGTGAGCAGGAAAACAGTATTGGTAGGTAACAGCTTTGTTGAGAATATTATAAACTATACTATAAACTAAACTATATAAACTATAGATATTTGCTGCTTTAAAAAGTCTTTCCTATAATTATTATTTTCAGCCATATTATATTTTTCAAGTGTTTTCATTACTCTTTTTTGTAAAGATTTATGTATTTTTTTTCTTTTATCCAGAAAAGGAAAGGTCAGGACAAAGCATAGTTGAATGCAGTTTCTAAGTAAACATCTTCTTTTTAAATGAGACAATGAAACAGCTGAACTTAGGCAAATACTCTCACTTATTGGTAGTTTTACTTAAATGTCAAGAGTCCTAAAGAGGAAATCAAAGGAGTGTCAGAAAACAAAGTTTGTCAGATCAAACTAGTGTCAGAAAACATTATCATGTATTCTGTGGAAAAAATAGTTTTTGTTTTCATTTTTAACGAATAACATGTAGGTTAAGGGTTACTTTACATTGTTCTCTCTCTTAAAATCTTAGAGTAAATTAAATCCTAATTAATCACCTTCTCTGTATGATCATTTGAGACTGCTGATATATAACCTTTATAGCCTTACTTTTTGTGTGAGCTACATCACTGTGTCTTTGTCTCAATTTTAAGTTTTTATTTAAATTCCAATTAGTTAATACAGTGTAATAGAAATCTCGGGTGTACAACACAGTGATTCAGCACTTCCATACATCACCTGGTGCTCACCCCGTCAAGTACACTCCTTAATCCACATCACCTGTTTAACCTATCCTCCCACACACCGCCCCTCTGGTAATCATCAATGCGTTCTCTATAGCTAGGAGTCTGTTTCTTGGTTTGCCTCTCTCTCTCTCTCTTTTTTTTTTTTTGCCCCTTTGCTCATTTGTTTTGTTTCTTAAATTTCACATATGAGTGGAATCATATAGTATTTGTCTTTCTCTGTTTGTCTCAATTTTTGTTTCAAGTATTTGCTTGAATGTAAATATGATGCGAAAGTATTTTTTGCTGTTGTGGTCAATGCTTAATTGACATGTCATTTCACAAAGCACTATGATTCAGATAGAAAACGTACCGCAGTAGAGAGATTACTGGCTTTGTGTGGAGACAACATTCATGTGAAAATCGCAGTTCTACTATTTTCCAGTTGTAAATATGTAGGCAATTTATTTAATCAACTTCTCTCTGTAATCCCAGTTTTCTCATCTATAAATAGGAATAAAATTCTTTTCTCGCTCTTAGGTTTGGAGTATTAAATGAGATCGCATATCCGAAATTCATGCTCCACACATGGACACAAAATAAGTACTAGAAAGTGTTACTTTCCCTTTCCTTCCATTTTCTTCCCTTCAGCCCTTCCTTTTTCTCTTTTTCTATGATAAGTTTCCCCACTCATTCTTGGGGATAAACCTTTCCTTTGTTTTTTTCCTCAGAGACCTATACACCTGAAAGTCCAATCTCTCTTAAGGTCTCTGCCATGCTCAAATAACTAAGGGGATTTTTGCTCTTTCTTACAATTGTGAACTGAGCAGATAGGGATTTACCACTTGACTGATCTCTGCAATGTCAGCCAGGGCAGTTGAGAGTCAGGGTCTGGCTGATAAAGTGTCTAAATGTGTGTTTCACTTGGACAATTAAAGTGGAAGGACACAGGCAACATTCACATCAGTTCTTATCCCTGGTTTTGATGAAGAGTTAACCAAATAAAATGATCCTGTCACATTAAAACCTTACAATCCAACAATGACTACACAACTTGGATAGAAATCTGAACAGGATTCCTTTTAACTCCTTGGTTTCACATTAACAGCGTGTACCGTATGTCTTATGCATTGTCTTGTTATTTAATATCTGATATCATCCTCAGTGTACAGAGAGGTAAACTTGGCTGGGAGAGATTTGACTGTGATTTGTCCAAAAATATAAATGGCAGACCTGAAATTTGAATGAATAGCTTGCTATAAAGATTATACTTAAAATGTCAGTGATCCATGGTGACCACAGGTCTTTGAACAGAATGTTGTTTTCATTAGCTTTAGATCCAAAGCACATGACAGACTTGAAAATTCTTTCAAAATTCCCAGTTCCTGGAAGACTGAATTGTTTTCTGAACTATCAAAACTATTTCTGCTCTTTTTGGCTTTAGTTCAAATACTGTTTTTCACTGAATGATATATGAATGTGTAACAACTTAATCAAAATGCCTAGAACTGAAGAGAAAAAAAATATCACCATCATATTTTGATCTTCTGTGAATAATATTTGACAAGTAGAAATAGTATATAAATAATAGCTAATGGAGAATGTTCGGCTTTCACATTACATCTTCCTTCTGGTAGTATAAATCGTCATGGGGAAAAATGCCATATTTTATTTATTATGACCCTGAAGAGAGCAAAATAAATAAAAAAAGAACATTGTGGGGCTGGGGTATGATCAATATGAGATTTCACTGAAATATTAACTATTCTGTTGATGATGGATTGATCCCTTGTCTTCTCTATTGTTGAAGTTGTTAAAGCTGCAATACTTTGCAGCAAGAGGTGAAGAGAATACAAATGCATTAGGACCTAGTTAAGAGTATGACTTATTATATGAGTTGATCTATGGCACAAATTTAATCATTTTCAGAAATAAAACTACACAGAGAAAATATCTGATCAGTGTAAATGCTATTATGTCTAATTTTTTGACCACTACAAAAATCTCTTGTGGTCATTCAGGTTCTGTGCTTTCTGCTGCATAATTTAATCTCCAACAAACATGCAGAATAATTAAAATGTAAATGAGATTATATCACTTTATGGTTACCTCCTGACAGTCACCTAAAACAGGGTTTCTCAATCTCAACACTATTGACATTTTCGGCAGGATGATTCTTTGCTGTGAAGAACTGTCTTGTGTAGTGTAGAATGTTTAGTGACATCCCTGGACTCAATTCACTATGTGCCAGTAGCGCCCCCCCATCTGTGACAACCACAAATACGTCCATATTTGCTACAACGCCCAAACTGTCACCTGCTTGAGAACCATTACTCTAAAGACTTTATAATGACTACAAAATAAATTGCACACTTGTTATCCTGCCCTCCAAGAACCCCAAAATGTTCTGTCCATATTTGACCTCTCACACAGTATGTAATAAACTCTCTCCTGTTCTCACTACACTCCAGACACATCTGCCTTTTTTTTATTTCTCCAGATTCCCAAGATTATTCCCAAGGGAGGAGCCCTTAAACAGTCAGCTCAGACTGCTCTTCCCAGGACCTTGTCACAAACTCTTTCTTGTCTCACATCAGTTGTCACTCCCTTGGGAACTTCCTTGTTCACCCTATTTAAAATAGTCACCTGGCCCCTTCCATTGGTATCACCTTGTCTTTATACCTTTCACAAAATTTATTACTGTATTTTATGTTTTGCTTTTTTAAATCTCTTTCCACTGGAATGTAAGGCATATAACAGGTGCTTTGATTTGTTTAACACATATTTTTTATTAAACCTAACATTATTCTAGACATGAGGAATATAGTATTAAAATGCAGGACACTTAAGGCTCAATAAATATATAAGCTGTAAAATCAAGTAGGATTTAATTATATTGGGGCTGGAATAGATTATGATAAATATAAGAAGTGATTTCAAGTTTTAGAAACCTGTATCAAAGGTGAAAGCTATTAAAAAGTATTTAATTCCTATCTGCAATAGGATAATTAGCTTTATTATTACCCATGTGTATGATATGACAAATGAATAGGACTATGACAAAAGAATGAAAGAGAATGAGTGATATGAGAATGAATAAATGAGAAGCCCCCTGACTTCTCCAGGTGGTACTTGCTGCTCTATCTTCTTTCTTCCCACTGTACCAATGCATCTGTGCTGTAATAATTTAACATGAGACCTACAATTGGCTATAAGGTCATTGGAGGCGGAATCATGACTTTTCATCCAAATAGTTGCAGCATTTTTCACAGTCTTGGTACAAGTAGGCCACCCATATATATTTATCTGTTGACTATCCAGTGTATGAATAATATTTGAGTATTGATTACTTTATGAATCCTGATTTGTTCTATTAACACCTGTTGTTCAACTTCATACCATCAAGCACTATTCTAGGCACTATGGTTTCATTATTATGCATGCTTTACTTCTGCTCTCTGGGGTAACATGAAAAAATGCTACAACAGTAAAAGCCCTGCCCACCCTCCTCCCAAAACAGAATGAAGAAAATCGGTAATACTAAACTGATGGAACTTCATTGTTTGAGCTTTCCTTTTCTCTAATTTGAAAGCCTTCTACTCAGTCAATGGAATTAATGATGGGGAAATTGAGAATCAATGAAAGGAAATGCGCTCTGTGCATTGTGTGTAGCCAGGCGGTAGAATTCTGACACAGATGAGATCAAGTCAAATAATGTGGTTGGATATGAAAATAGAAGAGATTGCTTTATCTTCATTCATAGCACTTGCAGTTATTACTCTATTGATCAAACAAAGAAGAAATTTATCTTTTGCTTCTAGGCATATTGATAAGTTGATTGCAAAGATAAATGTGTGATATTTTGATCTTCTGTGGGATTTATGTTGCAGTGTGGAAACGGGGGGAAGGGTTGATGTATGGGATTGATCCTAGTGCTTCCAGAAGAGTGAGAGATCAGATACCTAAACTGAACCTGTGTGACGAATACAAGGATCCAAACCACATTCTCTAAGGCCTTCGAAAATTAGCATTGGGACAGTTATTAAAATAGAAGTGAATTGAAAGGTAAAACGTTTTATGAAAAATTTCATTTATGTAAAATTAACACTGGATCGATAGAAAAAGAAGGAAAATGTTTACTGAGTACTGATCCGTCATAGACACAGTTGAAGTGGTCTTACCTAGTTATCATAACGATTCTAGCAAAGAGAGGAAAACTACTAATTGAAAGCAAACCACATATTAGCAAATATTATATACTCTGTGTATTGGTGCAATTCTAATATTCAAAATAATGCATGAAATAGTTTTATATTTTCTTAAAATAACTAAAGAAGGCTGACCTGCATGAGACCAGTAAAGAAACCCATGGCTCTCTGATAACGGCTTGCGTTTAAGCCTCTCAGCACCATTTTTCCAAAGAGAAAATTGCAGGTCATAATACGTAAACAATTTAGTTGTGATGTGTCACAGTAAAAGAGGAGGGGAAAACATTTTATGACTCTCTAGAGTAAAATGACTGTTGCCTCCTTATCTTCCATTTAGAAGCTGCCCTGAGCCATTACTTTACCACAAAAGGATTTAATTTGAACATTTTGAGTGTGTTTTTAATAGAAAAGGCCGTTTCTAAAAAGGAAATAATCAGTTGAGAGTAAAATTTAATTTAAATATTATCCTGCAAACATTCTAATATTATTTCCTATAGAACAGAATTCCATACGAGGATTCATCTGTATAGCATCTCACTGCTCACTCTAGTGCCCCAATGGCTTTATTCGGAGTAAAGCATCAGGAAACAGGAGGTTGTGTATAGGGAGACAAAATAACGTTTGGTAGCAAAGAGAGGCCCAATATTGAAAGGGAGAAGTATTTGAAGGGGATTATCAACAAACCACTTTTCTAATTTCAAGCTCATGCATTGAATGGACCAAATTAGTAAAATCTTTAAGAAAAATATGCAGACATAGGTAGTCTTACAGAATTTGTGGCTTGAATTCATTAGTACAGCTACTTCAAGTGTACTTATCTAGACAACAACTATTTATTGAACTCATTCTAGGTGCCAAGCACTGTTTCAGATGTTTGGTATAGAGTCGAGAAAGAAATTGTTCCTCCCCTCATGGAGCTTGCAGTCTAGTTGAAAAGATGAATATTCTCCAAATAATCATATAACAAAAATATACAAATACAAAACTGTGTTTACTTTTAAGGGGAAAAAAAAAGCACAAAGTTGGCATGTAACAGGTGACTCCAACCTGAAAGATCAGGCAGAGGTTTCCTGAGAAAGCTGAGTGGTGAAGAATCTGTATAGAAAGTAGGTGTGGGGAGACGATATGGGTCATGCATTCTAGGCAGAGGGGAAAAGCAAAAGGGACTGGAAAAGAAAAAGAGAAAAATTCCAGAGGACAGTAAATAGGGTAGAGGCTGGACAGAGAAGTTGAGGCTGAGACCGCTTGAAGCCATCAACCTCCAAATTTCAGTCTCTTACAAGAACACACATTCTTCTTGTGTGACGTGAGTGCTGCAGGCTGGCTGTAACTCGGCTGGGTTCTGTTCAGTCTCACGGGCTCCTCTGGGATCTGTCTGGGGAATGGCTTGGTTCTACACGGCTTCCCATTTTGTTTCACAGTGACTCTAGTTGTTCTCATGGTGGGAAAATGCATGCTACCTACAGGCAGAATGGTAATGGGGAAGAGCAAATAGGTACTTGTGAACAAATGATACAACCTGTCAGTGGCTCCTCTTTGATTACAAATATTTGCTTTGCTCCCTGTGAGCAAAATATACTCATTTCTTCCCCAGGACACCCAGAAAGTTCAATCACATACCTGACTCCAAGTACAGGATGTCATGATCCATCCAAAGTTGGTATTAACTCTGTACCTTTTGTTCAGGGAACCTACCTACTAAAATCCCAAGTTACCCTGAATCTTACAAGCTAAAAATATCCAACATACAGAAATACAGTGGTGGAAGGGGAGTGACATGGCCTGTGAACACTTCCATTCAGAAAAGGGGAAAAGACAGGGCAGGCAGAATAGTCACAAGACCTAATCATTTCCGAAATCATTCAGGCAAATGTTGTAATGTCTCTTTATTCCTGTAATAGGGAACTTATCTCCGCCAAAATAGTTTGAACTTTCTTAAAAAAAAAAAAAAGTACTTGAGTCAAGTTACTTCCGTATGCCATTAGCAACATCAGTGCTTTGCTTTGTTTTGTTTGCTGTATTTCTCTCCTTTGACTTAATGAAGGGTACTTTGAACTTGCCAGACTTCCATACAACCCTGGGATTGATTTATTCCCAGTTATTCTAGTCTAACAGAGTGGATTTACTGGGGGCCAACCTAATGTAACCAGACCTTAATTTGGTCTTTGTCCAGAGTCTCGGTCTTACTTTGAGAAAATTTAACGAAATGAAGATAAGAAAATTTGCCTCTTCCAATACTGAAATCCGTAGAATTTCTTTCTTTTCTCTTTCATCTGTGATTCTGAAAAGGCCAGTTATTTTCCAAACTTATTTCCTGTAATCATGTGCACCTAATAACCCATAATTCATCACCCAAAGCCAGATTCATTAGGAATATTTTCTCCCTTTCAGTTTATCAGTAATGATAGTTGTATAACATATTTCAGCACTGCAAATTTGGGGTAGCATTTTTCATCCTCCTATAATAGTTTACTTGTCACATGCCACCCAGCCTTAAATCCATTGCCATATATTTTTTATTTTATTTTGTGATAACCTCTACTTTTAGATTTCAATTTATGTACTTGTTAACTTTTGTTAGGTTATGTGGCATAATAACCTACCTCAAAATTGCAGTTGGCGACAACATATTTATTTCTAATTCATGTTACATGAGAGTTGTGGGTCTGCTATGGTTCTCCAGCTATGGTTCTGTGACTCAAATGGGGTCTGCAGGGCTCATTGGGCTCTTATTAACACCACATGTCTTCTCATTCCAGAATGTAGGCTAATGGGATATTGTCTGGTATGAGCTACTCTTCTCATAGAAAAAGTCTGGGAAAAGAAGTTCCCAGACAAATCATCAATCACGTTTACATTTTTCCTTAGATACCAGAGATTCTACAGGCAAAAATATATCACATGGCCAAACTCAAAATTAACGGGGCAAGGGAAGATGGCAACATGAAGAAACAAAAAATTATGGACAAATAGCATAATACAATTTAAAACTCCCACAATAAAGAAAGAAAACAAGAAAGGAAGGAAGAGATGGAGGTAGGAAGATAGACGCTAGATAGACGCTAGATAGACGCTAGATAGACGCTAGATAGACGCTAGATAGATGCTAGATAGATGCTAGATAGAAGATAGATAGAAGATAGATGGATAGATAGATAGATAGACAGACAGACAGACAGACAGACAGGTTTGAAATGACATAAACCTAGTTCCAAGTGTTGCTTTTGTTTTGTACAAGGTATGGAATCTTGAGAAATGCCGTAACATTTATAATATGTGCTGCTTATCTGCAATAAAGGGATACTAATTTCTTCTGTGTTGGATATTTGTGAAGTAAAAACTAAAAGAGACAAATAGAAACTGCGGCAGAATGCTTTACACATAGAGGATGTTCAATGAGTGTTACATAGGATTTATTAATAATTCATAGCAGAGACTTTGAATAGCGACAGGTTTATTCTGTTTCTATTCCCAGCTAATAAGGATAGATTTTTAATAATTTACCTTAAATTCGTTTATAGGGAGCAAAAAGAAGGTTGCATAAAGAACCTAGTGTTTTTGAAAACTGATTCTCAGCTAACATACCAGAAGTTTTTCTTTCCTGGAATTAGTGATACGACTTTAGCTTAGGAGAAATTTACTGATATATGTATAGGTTCTTTACAAAGACACGGTGATTAATTTGAAGGCTATACTATTTCTAATCTTATTCTTAAATAACTCATGGAATTGATAAGAGTCTCAAAAGACAGGTAATAATCATTTCATACTGAGGAAATATGGAAAAGGACATTTTATATGTTGGGACATATTTCTACTGAAATCATGATATATACCCTTACTCTTATTTTAGCATTTATTGATGTTTTAAAAATATCCTCGGTTTTTAAATTCTAAATTAAATTTCAAATTGCTAATACTGCAGTTCAAAAATCAAACTTCATATTTTTCACTTATGTAAAACTTAAACTAAATATGTTTTTAAGAGCTCAGAAAACTCCTGGCCAATCCCTTTTAGAGGTGAAACTGCTCAGTAACAGAAAAACTAAGCAAAAAAAAACAAAAACAAAACAAGAAAAGAATCTCTGTAACTTCCCCATGGAAAAATTCCTCCCCAAGAGCAAATCATTTATTAGGGGGTGGGGGAGGAAAAGAAGCAGCAATTATTTGGCAAATATAACTAAGATTATGATTAAAGACCTAACACTAACCTTCTTCAACATTACAGAAAAAAATCAAATCAATGTTAGAGGATTCTTTTCCTAGTTCTATCAGAAACTAATTAATGTATGCAGTTTAAAGCTTTTAAACTTTAATTATAAGTTTTATTTCCATAAAAACACTTACTAATCTCCTGATGAAAATTGTAATATAATATTTAAGCATCGTAGTAATTTGTTCTGTGAGCCACACAAAACTGTATAACACAGAACGCCAACATCTCAGTGGCTTATAAATCCAACTTTTGTTGTTGTTGTTTTTCAGCATATATTTTGATCGCAGGCTTTGCTTTACTTCTCTTTCTCTTTAGGTTTGAGGAGAGAAGAACAGTTGAGGGAAAAGGAAAGGTGGCAGATCTCTGGGGAGCTATTCAGGATTCTACTTGAAGATGGCATATATCACATCCACTCACATTCCATTGAACAAAGCAAGTCCTATAACCATCCTGGAAGTATCTGGGGATAGAGATGAGGAGGGTGGGGGGACACCATAAAAAGATAAAGTGCATATATTTTATTTTTATTTGTTTTTATTTTTAAAGATTTTAGTTATGTATTTGAGAGAGAGAGAGCGCGCACGCAAACAGGAGGAAGGGCGGAAGGAGAAGGACAAGCAGACTCTTTGCTGAGCAGGGACCCCGACGAGGGCCTCGATCCCAGGACCCTGAGATCATGCCCTGAGCTGAAGTCAGACACTTAACCAACTGAGCCACCTAGGCGCCCCTAAAGTGCATATATTTTAAATAACATAATTGATCACAAACCTTTGTCAGAAACATTTTCACTTACTTGATTTCCATCTCCAGGGATTGTGCATTTTTATGATATGTGGCATGTGATTGTTTGCACATATATGCCTGTATAGTGAGAAAGCGTATCAGGGAGGAAATAAATTTAAGTATTTCAGTAAAAAGGTTAGAGTGATTTGAGTTGTCACTGTGGTGTAATAGGATATGAAGCTATATTGTCAGAATGGTTACTTTATCTTCTGTTATACGGAAAAAGGAATAAACCAATACACTTTCAGAGTCTCGTGACTCAGAGAACAAGTTTACACGAATTAGCCTTCCCCTCAGGCTTCAGTTTGCCTCTATGTAATGAAGTGCAAAATAAGACGTTTGACTGTGCCGGGGAGCCATTTAGCTGAAAGACAGTACATCGTCGGTTCGACGTGCTTCTTGTTAGCCATGTCGTGTATGAAGGACTGTGGTGGTGGTGTGGGATTACCCGGTTACGGGATTGCAATCTAGGCTGAGAAAGCATGAGCTTTGCCATACCTCTGATGTGAAAGGTTTTGGGGAGAATCTCTCCAATTTTATTTTATAATGCTATTAATTTGAGGTAGGAACTAAAGTTGAAAGAGAAACGAGGAGCCCACATGTCTACTCAGTTCACACTGACCACAGTTATTGAGTTTATAAGGTATCCGGACCCAGACTATCTTGGATCTCTCTGAGCTGCACCTCCTACACGTTCCATGTCCATTTACATTCAAAATCTTATGAGATTTTGTTTCCCTGAGGATTTATTGGACAATTTAAAATAACATCCAAAGCAGGCGATACAGCAACATTTGAGCTTGTATTGTTTTAAGCATATGTGAGATTAGCACACAGAACTTCAAACATAATGAACTGTATATAGGTTATACGTTGTCTGTAGAAATAACGAAGAGTTAAAACCATGTTATAATATGAACTGATGAACGGTTTTGAGGCAGCCCAAGCAATACCTTATCATCATAAAATTTTAAAGTAGAAGAAGCACTAAGGAATCTACTGTATTTAATTTTATAGATAGGCTCTTAAGAGAAATGAGGTGACTTGTATCTCTGAATTACACAAAGTTAGTGGCTAAAGAGAGATCATTCATTCATAAATGTGTTCATTTATGTAAGCATTCATATATATTTAACAATAAGTACATTGACTGCATATAATATGTCTAACACAGGCATACTTAGGTGTTGGGAAAGCAGCCTGGAAGAAGATGCAGGATAGATGGTATTTTGGAGGCTACAGTCTCATCAGAAAAATAACGAAAATTAGTTAGGAACTGGGTGATGGAGCAAAGGAGAAGTTAAGAATATCATGGTAATAGGAGGGAAGGAGGGAGAGAGAGAGAATAGATTCGAACCCAGCAATGATTAATCTCAGCTGAGTTCTTATTCTACAACACCCACTGTGTCTTCTGACTCATTTCTAGAGTTTCCAACTTTGTCTTTATCTGGTAAAAATATTTCCCAATCCTAATCTCACTGATGGGTGCCTATCCTCTCTTTTGCAACCAATCTTATTTTAGTGGACCTTTACCCTATTTTCATTGTTCTGCTATTATCAAATAATACTTCAATGTACATCCTTTATATGACTCTTTGCCATATGCACAAACACATCCCTTGGGGAGAATACGACGTAGAATTGCTGAATATAAGAATTTGCACATTTTAAATTTTAACTGATACCATCAAATCACCCTCGAAGAGTAGCCGTACCAATAAATATTCTCAAAGTGTCTCACACTCGCCAATAGAGGATATCTTTAAACATATAATTTCTGCCAGTTTTATATGTGAAAATGGTTTCTTGTTATTTTAGTATGCATATCTCTGATTTCTATTTTGACTGGTCAAATCTGTTGGTTCCATTGATTTTTATTTTATTGTTTTGTGCTTTTATTGATCTTAACACTCAAATATCCCTCAGTTTTGTCTGCATCACCTTACCTCCCCCATTGCCATTCTAGAAAAGTACCTGTGTTATCTCACGTGGATCACTGCAGCTCCCTACCTGCTATCTCTGTGTTCACTGATCAACACCACACTTTAGTCAGTTTGCCACACATAGTCAGAAGGAACTTTTCCAAAATGCATATCTGACCACAGCTTAAACCATTTCTATGGTTTCACATGGCTTTTAAGATCAAGACCACTGTCATGAACATAAGCAGAGACCCTATCTGAACTTGTCCCTAACTTTCTCAAAAGCTTCTCCTTAGGCCATGTCTTCTAGCCACTCAGTTCTTCCTTTCATTCCTGCAGCATGCCATTTCTTCATGCCACAGTGCCTTTGGACTTATTCTGGCCTTTCAGTATGGCTGTCCCATCACCTTCACGTACTTAACATCTACTCACCCTTCAGATCTTGGACTGCTCATAACTTCCCAAGACAAATCATTTTAGATTCCTCAACTAAGTCAAACTCTCCCATCACATGTGCTTTTTTGAAAAACCTATAAAGGTTTTTGTTTATATAATTTTTGTCTTCTTTAGTATCTGTCTTCCTTGATAGACTCTAAGTTCACTGAGGTCAGAAATGTTACCTGATTGTGGTAAGCATTGCATTTTTTTGGCCAGTATTTTTTAGTGGCTGGTGTAGACTACATATTCACTGATCAAACAAATCCATTAATATCCCAAAGACTATAACCCCTCTATATCTTCTAGCTCTTATTCTAGATCTTGAATATCTACATAATGTATTTTAAACTTTTCTACATCCTACAATATACATGGAAGGCATATAATTTTTCTAGGTGTTCTTTTTTGGGCATATTACACAGGTGTTAATGTAAAGTCCTCACTTGAACTTGTTTTTAAGTCGTTTCCAGTTACTGTCTTTTATTTTTTTTCACTTTCCTCTTTAATAAAAATGGTAATTTATGTAGATACATTTAAATTTCTAAGCGGATGGATTTTTTTTTGAGCTCTCTTTATTGTTAATTTCTGAATCAATTGCTTACAGTCAGATGATACGGAATGTGTGACTCTTGCTGTTGATTTTTCTGGTTCTAATAAATAATGACAGAGCAGGATTTGGAGAATAATCCACGAGTAGTTGAAAACATGTATTCTCTATTTTTTGGGTAGAAATCTAATACCTAATAATCCTTGTTAATTAGAATATTCAAAAAGCTTGTATTTATTAAATTTGTTAATATTCCTCAGAAGAGTTCATGTCTTTGCTCTCAGACATCTTTTTCTGTGGTTCGTGAGGATATTTTTCCTTCTTATAGTACTTGGAGAAGAATGTTAGAAGTTTTTGCCTTTTTAAAAATTTTTCTTTCTACATTCCATACCTTGTATTACTTGTGTTCATTCAATAAATATTTACTGAGAACTTACTAAGTGTCAGCTGGGAATATAGCAGTGAACAAAACAGGAAAAGGAATTGTTGTTGTGGAACTCACATTCTAGTGAGGAGCATACATTCCAGTGTAAATTGCATTTAGCATTCTAGTATAACCCTGGCCTTGAACTTTCACATCATTAATTCAGTTTTAAGCGCCATTTTTCCCATTAAATTTGTTTCTTCAAGTGCTAATTGTTTTGTTTGTTAAATTGATTCCTTTCTTTAAAATTGTTAGAATTCCATCAAAGTTTGATGATTCTTGGTTGTCTGCTAATCATCGAAATTGAATATCCATGTTTCCCTGTCTTGTATCCTAAGTATTGTGTACTAGAACTTGGCTTTTTGATACAGAGGGAGGATCAAGGCAGGTAGGCTGTGCTGTGCCATCACTTGTTTTACAGGTTTGGAGCCATACCGTGGGTTTTAGCAAGGGCCACTGCTCTCTCTCTCTGACTCGATTACAATAAAGGTAAAGATCTCTTTTACCTACTACTGAAGTCATGCAGAATATAGTTTCATTTATTTCCAGTACAATTTCCGAAGTAATCATCTTGACATTAACTCCAGGGACTTCTGCAACTCATTATACCCTTATTAATTAACTATAAACTGAGCATTTTGCCACTATCTTTTTTCCAACATCCTTTACTACAATAATTTAGGCTATGTTGATTCAACTTTCTTTTATTGTGGATCTGATTCCTCTTTAATGATTTTTTCAATATTATAAGTCTTATTTTCCAATACTATTATATATTTATTATACTTCAAAATATTGTAACATTAAAAATAATACTGTGAGATAAATATGCTTAGCAAATGCACAGTATGTTATGTTGCTAATATCTGATGTTATTGTTACTTTATTGGGCAATATGTCAAAATGTATGAAATTTTAAATTCCCACTGCCTCTGATCACAGAGTGCTTTTAGGAATTGCTCTTAAGATAGACAGGGAGATTTAAATATAATAGACATATTTGAAAGTTACATTTCTGACTATGTATGTGGCTGCATCCAAAGAGTGAAAATGTACTCCACCTTCACAAATCATAATCTTTGAAAACACTTAAAAATATGGCAAATATTCAGAATATATTTTAAATAATAGTTATGACCTCAATAATATGAAAATAAAATTTTACATGCGTGTGAAACTACAATAAAAAACATTAAGTATATATCCTTCCTAGATTGTATATAATAAGCATGTAACAATTTTTAATTATCAAGTAAGAAATTCTGATATTATCATTTTTAATATCTATCACAGCTGACATTTGGTTCAAAGTCACATATTAAGAAGGGTCTTAGAAAAAGTTTTAGCCCACTGTCTGATATATATATATATATTTGACCAAAAATAGGTACATGATACATAAATGAAATAATACATGAATACTGAATATCAAAATGAGGCTTAGTTGTTTATCTTTCATATATATATTGGTCCAAGACACATTCTCAAAGTGTTGAGAAAGATTTCTCCTTTATAAAATCTTTCAATTATAGAACTCAAAAAGAAGAGTGAGCATAATCCACCAAGAAAATATGTGTGTGTTCTTTTATTTACTGAAGTGCAGAATTCCCTGGAGGTTATGCAATTAGACATCTCCCAAATTAAGCAAAAACAACCCATTTTCTATGATCTTTTCAAGGGAAAAGTTCTGATGACGCTCTTTCTACCATCTGTGTCTGTGGTTAGTGCTAACTCTATCATATCATAACAGCTAAACATTCACAGAGGCTACCCAAATTAGTTTAAACCAAAATTTAACTTTTTTTTCTAATCTGTTTATAAACCAGGGACATGCTAACATAAAAATCTGACCATGAAAGAGTTTATCTAATTGCTATTTAAGGGAAACTCAACTATTTTAAAGACTGCTTTCCTTTAGGATTCTAACAAAAACTTCTTACACTCACGAATTGGCTCAAAGTTTGTGAGTTCACTCATGTTTACTGTGTTCCTGTGATACTCAGAGTTGACTCTAGGAATAATGTACAATATCAGCAACTGCCTATTTCATAATAATGAGCTTGCATTCTCTCTCCTTTAAGGGAACATTTTATTGAGTAAAATATAAGAAAAGAACTTCAGTGCTTTTAACCTTTGTAGGATGAGAAGAGAGAAGTCTCAGAACCTGGAAGTATAATCCAAACAACATGAAAAGTCACTAAAACAGTATGGTCAAGAATTCTCTAAATATCAAGGACTGTGTTTAGTATTTGCATGTTTAAAAAAAGTTTGAACACGTGTTATTGTTTAAAGGAAACAAACCTGAAAGAAACTAAACAGCACACACAATGCTATTAACATCTGAGTATTGCAACATCCTAAATTAAACCTTTTACTCAGCATGTTTCTGTTTCACCTAAATCTCTATTACTGTAACTTGAGTAGGTTTTTAGTCTTTTGTTTAAGCATACACTTGAAGCATGTGATCTCTGCTCTTCAATTACTTTTTGTGTATAACGATGGACAAGATGATATTGAACATTTATAGGTATTCAATACAGGAAACAATCCATGAATCCTAGTATGTAAAAGCATAACAATTACAAACATAAATAAGGCCTGGTTAGTATTTACTACTTTCTGAATCTCAGAAAACTCATTTAAGGTTATTTATTTTTATGGAAAAAGATATGAGTGTTGAACTGAAAAATCATTTGATCAGTGATGCACTTGTTAATTAACAGTGTGTAGGCGGTTAATAAAGCTTCATTCTCAGAATTAAAGTAATCGTTATCTAGGACAGTGCCTAGCATACAATGGACACTTAATAGTCATCCTTTTTTGTTTGTAATTAGAGTTTTCTGAAGGGAAAAGTAGAGCTCAAATGGTGAGCGGTCAAAAGGAAATGTTTAACATCATAGATTTCTTATAAATTGTGGAGGCAAATATTCAGAGAATTTATCCAAAAGATGGACGGTAGGTCTCAAGTCATGTATCAAAACAGACTAATGAGTCTTTGTTGTCAGTGATCTTGTTGATATGTGGACTAAGTGAGAAGATTGGCTAAAACTGATTAATAATATTTGGTTGTTGGTTCTATGGCTATACCCATGCAAACTATTTTTCATTCTCAAACAACCATTTCCTATGAGCAATATTCTTTCCTAACATATGTATTTTTCTGAAATTGAAGCTGAGAGTATCATGACCAGTTCACATTTAAATGAAGGTGAATTTAATTCAGAAATGACCAGATGCTTTCAGGTTTAGCCTGAAATTTATTTGAATATAAATAAAGAAACAGTTTGATATTTTTGGCTTAAGATGAAACATTAAGGAAGAGTAGATTTAAAAAGAAATGAAATTAGTTTTGATCACCTATTGAATCAAATGGAAAGAATAGTTGTTCTTTTTTAAATGACCAAATTTTAAAAATTAACCAAATTTAATCTCAATAATAACAAATTGATTTGATTTTTATTGAAGCCAGGAAACAAGGTGTTCTTTTGCATATTTCCATCTGATAATTACCTTACAGACAATACATTTCTTCAGTGAGCATAAAGACACCTATGAGTGAGATATCATGTTAAAGGAATTACTAACATAACTTTAGAGTTGCCAAATGAGAATTTGAAAGAATTAATTTATATTTACCTGTTACATGTAGGGACATACTAGTACCACAGACCTGTTCTAGGCATGTTGAATTCATGTGGTGGCCAGACTCATACTAAATAAATCTTTTTTATGTTATCAATTATGCTACCACACAAACTATATACTTTTTTAATGTCCACAAAAGCACTGTGAAGGGAGATTTTTATGTTCCTATTTCACATTCTCACTAATTCAGTAAGACTAAAAAAGATGTCAAAAGATCAGACTATTAGTAAGGTTTTAAGGTTTGTTTAACTTGACCTCTCATCCCATGTAATGTATGAATGATGGTAAGAATAAGTCCCTTATGGGGCACTGTGCGTGTGTGTGTGTGTGGTTTTTTTCCCTCAAAAGTTTTTTTATTATGTTCAATTAACCAACATATAATACATCCTTAGTTTTGATGTAATGTTCAAAGATTCATCAGTTGTGCACTGTGTGTTTTTGTTTTGTTGTGTTTTGATGTTTCCCTTCTCTCCCTATTGCCTAAAGGTACAGAAGACCTTTACTCATCCCAAGTTCTCTTGCTGATAACAGTTAACATTAAAGGCAGGTTTTGTAGGATATTAGTATAGATATTTCTTCTAATGGATCTTGGGGCCACTACTCTATTTAATCTCCCGTGGTAACCCTTTCTGAACTTTATCGTTTATGAACAAAGCTTTCTGTATGAATATGTCTGTTCAGACCTTTTTCAGAGTTTTCCTTCCCGCTTTCAAAGGTTTCAATATGGCCTCATGTACCCGACACATCGATTTATACTTAAGACCATTTTCCAAAACAAAAGTGAGGAAGAGGCGTCATTCTGGGTAGAAGTTATTGGCCTGAAAGTAAAAGTGCATGGCACAGTCTACGGTTTTTTTGTTTGCTTGTTTTTGGTTTGTTTGTTGGTTGGTTTTTTGTTTTTTTTTTTTTTTTGAGCAAGTAATTATAGCTCCTAAGAAGATACCTAGCTCTGGTAAAGATGGGTTTATGGTTCATTTTGAACAATGTCTTGAGATAAAAGCCACCACTTTCTATTGCTGTCTTTTAGGTGATTTATACTCATAAGTAATTTTTTACTCAAAGTTTATTTTCTCAGATAAAAGGATCACATTTTTTCTTTCCCTAGGCAAGTGAAACTTTCTACCAGCCATTTTGTATATCTAAGGAACTCAGTTTGCACTCTATAAAATACATATTTTTGTAATACTAACCAACCATAGCAAGTTTGTCTTTTTGCTTTTGAAACATTAATTTTCATTATTTTAGAATGCATTTATTTTTTTGAAAATTGGATTTAGGTTGGAATAACATTAAAATAAAAATTTGACCCATAATTCTTTTATCTTTCTTTAAAAGGGTACTTTCACTTTTTAACATTTCTGTCCAATTTTAACTGCTTTTGTACATGTTATAATTGCAATAATGGTACTATGGTACTATGTTTTTCTAGTTTTTAATTCGTTTTCTTCTTTGCTACATATCATAAATTCAAAATTATTGTGGATCTCAGTATCCGTGTCTCACTTACCCTTCCTATCCGTTTTCTGCCATCATGCTAAATGATTTCTGCGTGTATTGAATGTGCCATTTAAGAAAACAGGGTTGAGATGTTCTCATCTGCTCAACACCGGTGACTCACTTTCACCATACACCAGGTATCGGAAGCGGTACAGGTTTTGTCAAGGGTAGGGAAGATGGGAAGGTAAGCAATTTGTAACTTTTACTAGAATCTTTATATTCAATTATGTGTAAGCCAAGCCCCCAGCTGACCACAGATTCATGACCAAGCCCGGCTGAGGTCTGGACCAGCTCAAGTCAGCCCTACCCCTCAGCCAACCCACTGTTGTATGATGAGTAATACGTGCTCCTGGCATTCAGCCTCACATGAGCTTTTGGCTGTCAGACTTGTATTCACAATATTATTGTGGAAATAGTTCACAGGGACTTCATGGTGCCTCAATTTTTTTTTTTTTTCTGAACTCGAAGCTATCATTTATTTTCTTGATTTCCCCCACCTTGTATATTTGAAAATTTCTCCTGAGTTCGTCATTCTTGGTAAATCACATGGAAACCTATACAGTTTTCCAGGTCCAAAGCATGTTTTTGTTTTTGCTTTTTGCTTCTCTTTCCTTAACCTCTTACCAATTCTTGTTGATTGTACCTTTCAGTTATTTTCAAGATCCATTGTTCTCTGTTTCCACACTGAAAATTCTTTAGTTCCGCCCTTAATTATATCTTACCGAACCCCTCGCCCCTTTTTAACGAGGCTTAGAATCACCTTTTCCTTCATCAGTATTTCCCTTTTCAATAAAATGTAACTCACCTTGATACCACATTAAGGTTTCTAAAATGCAAATTTTCCTGCTCAAATCCCTTAATTACATCTCTGAAAAGAGAGTAGACAAAATTTTGGTGGCATAAAAAGCCCTTTAGTTTGTGGCTCATATCTTTCTCTCTGTCCCCAATAAGGTAAGTTCTAGGAGACATGTCTATATGCTTTTGTATACATGTTCTTTTTTCCTGGTATGGCTTTCCAGCTATTTTCTCCAAAGCTACCTCTTCTGATTCTTCAAGTTATGCATCAAATCACACTCTCTCTTAAAATGAAATAGGTTCCTATAATTTGTATTGCTATAATACTCTACACTTCTACTTTAGGATTTATTATTTCAGCAAATACTTTGCATATTTTACTTTGTAAACTCCTGATGGCAAGAAACATGTGTTATAGAACATAATACAATTTGCTCCATAATTTAGAGAAAAAAGGATTTTTTTCCTTTCTTTGAATTGTGTTCTTTGTATTACAATATTCTGAATTGATTTAATCCAAAACTAATAGTAACTAAAAATATAACATTTTCTTATTTAAAACTTTTTCCTTTTTAACGAATGAGTAGGCAATGGTATATTAAATATTTTCCATTTTTAAAACCTTATAACTTGATTTAAAATAATTGGAAAATCAGAACTTCTTCAAAATTTTCCTAAATAAAGGTATACCCCAGAAGTCTACTTACATGGAAGTATATCACATTGTATTCCTTTATGATCTGAGATTCACTAACCTGTATATTTCCTAAATTTTTTTTTTTTTAGTGAAGGTAAGATATAGGTTAAGAAAGCCACAGAAATACATAAGAAAAGTCTATACAAATATCTCTAATAATCTATACAAGTCATAAATTTTAATCAGAGTGAGTTTCTTGATCCATTTTCCAAGACTTTGGGAAGTTTCTAGAGTCATAATTCTTCTCAGTCTTCATTAATAATATGGGAATGTATGTATCTCAGATGCAGGAATATCTTTTTTTGGTTTTTTTAATCTGTATTTTCTATGAAATTGCATATGACATTTAGAGCCCCTAAGAGAAGGGGGGCTGACGGTGTTTCAATGAACACAGGAATTAACAGATTGCCACTTATTGTAGGACACAAACACATTCACAGAAGCTTGGGAAAATGTGCTACATATCTGTGAATTGCATTTATTGTTGACCTATAACTGTTTGAGTTCATCTCTCACTCATTCTTTTTAGTCAGATAAGACATTTTTACTTTTTTTTTCTTTTTGGTGTCCACTGCTTTTTTAAAAAAAAAAGTATCTTAAAAAAAAAAAGATTTTATTTATTTGAGAGAGAGAGGAAGTCAGTGCGCCAGCGAGGCTAGGGGGTGGGGGGAGCAGAGGGAGAGGGAGAAGCAGACTCCTGACTTAGCAGCGAGTCCCACGTAGGGCTCAATTCCAGGACCCTGAGGTCATAACCTGAGCTGAAGGCAGACGCTTAACTGACTGAGCCACCCAGGCACCCCCAAAGCAAAGTATCTTATTTGCATTTTTTGGTGTGTCTCTTCTGATGGTTTTATAAAATCTGATATGATAATTATTTTGAATTTTGTAAATATGTACTTGTGCCTGATCCTGGTCTAAGCCATAAACTCACTAAAGGACTCTAATTTTTAAACCGCAGCCCTGAGCTATGTCTTAAATTAGACATACTCATAAGTCCTTGTTGTAACCTACTTTAATTTTAGTTATCCATTTAACAGATATTTATTGAGTGAATATTAATAGCAGCACAACATGGATGCTTTGGGGATTACAGAGAAGATAGGCAGTCAGGTATGACTTCTCCTCGTGGTTTATGGATTTGAGATCAGAAGATGATCACACTATACTGGTAAATATTACCCTATACAATGAAAGTCTTATAATGAATAATACAAAATTGCACAGATTAATTTTAATTAATTTATTAATTTTAATTAAAAATTAAAAGTAACAAACATGTCTTCTGAAAACAGGCTTTATTATATTTTTTCATGTTATCTGTGGGTGCAGAGAGTAAAGGGGTATTTCTAGCTTCAGGTTTTTATTGACCTGACTTTTGTTAGTCCAATTCCCTCTGTAATGCTTTACATTTCTCAGGAGGTCCAGCCCAATAAAAGAAGTTGCCTTCTCCCAGGAAGTCCTTTGTCTTTAATTAGTTGACAACACAAAGCATGCAAAGCGAAATCTATTGGCCAAAATGCGTAAATAAGGGGCAAGAGCAATATCAGATAGCAATGTTAGAAGAGTGAGAGTAATTCAACTTAGAATTAAAATATTATGGCTTTACCGAACACTAGACAGTCAGTTGCCTCTTTTTTTCCTACCTTCCTCCTTCTTCTCACCTATTAGCTGTAAAATAATGATGATCTTTTAAATATTTTGTGCGTGAATGGTTCAAAATATAATTATAGAAATGTGAAATGTCTACATTTTTAAACTGTAATTGAGAAAAACAATACAACTTTTGTAGGAATTAACAGTACTCTGATTTTCTTTTCATTGTGTCTAAAAGAACTAAGGCTTGTTTGTACCAGAAGCTGGGATAAAGAAAACTGCTTGTGGGGTCTTCTGAACAGGAAGACAAGAAAGTTCTTTTCTCCAATTTGATCAGACAGAACTCCATGAAAGAAAGGATTTATTTTGACAGAGGGCAATGGGTTGACTTTTTAGGAAAGAGTCTTTTAGTCAAAGGGACTGTGTAGGGAGCAAAGCTATAGGATTTTAACAAAGAAATGGAAAAAGGGAGAGAGAGACAAGCGTATAAGCTATGGGGAGATAAAAAAGAGCCTAAGGCAAAGCTTAAAACCCTCAATGGGAAAAAGAGCAGGAAAGGATTCTTTGCATGCAGTTTGGGGGGCGGGGAGGAGGGAAGAACAATTTGGATAAAACGTGAGTGTCCAGGATTTGCCTCTTTTTCAGTTAAGCATGAACTTTTATTTGCAGTGATTATTTTGATTTTATAATTATGTACTTCAAAACAATGTCTTTTGAATGCTGAGAGATTGATATATAAATTTAATTGCTGGCATTTATGTGACTTTGGTATTTATGTGACTATGTATATACTTACATGTACTATATTTTATAAGTAAGAATTTTCCTCAGTTACCTATTGTATCACAATATGGCATATTTAGGACCTCACACTGGCTATGAGGGTTTTGTTTTGTTTTGTTTTTTTGCATATCCATGTTAACACTCCTGAAACAATAGCAAGATTACTTTTTCCAGGTAGATTTAACACTGGTAAAAATTATGTCATTTAATAGACTCCTAGGCAATATGAAAAAGGAAAAAAAAAACCTTTGATTTTGATTTTCATTTTCATGCTCAGAAATCAATATAGCTGCTTATTGTCAACTTGGTCTTTTATAACTAAATGGAAAAATACACAGTGATTTTTCAACCACCAAAATGGGAGCAATGAAAAGGTGAGAAATAACACCTCCTTATGGTGAGGCAGTAGATGTCCCATTTTTATTCCATTTTGCCTTCTCCCCACACCTTCAGCTTACTACTTGGAGTAATTCATGTATGAGCAATCCAAACTGTGGTGGTGTACCGGGCAATTTTTAGAGATAGTTTGTTAGAGTATAGTGACTGAGTTAGCCCTTCAGCTCTGTATTTTTATATATTTCACAGTTTGATGCAGTTACCCCAGAATCCTTCTTTCAAGCAAATGTCATGTGACAGCCAAAACCAAGTGCTTCCCTCTATCTTGGTGTCTTTTTTCATTTAGCAAAACTTTGTTACACTTCTCAGTTCCAGCAGAGGATACAAAGATGAATAATGACTACATACTAGCAAATATGTCTTAAGGAACTAACATAATTTTTACATTCCTTGTATTTTATAGAAATGTTTCAACTATAGTTCACTCATGTAAACAGGTTTTGCATGTTAAATGTTTTTCATCCCATTGAGACATATGACAAGTTGACATTGGTGATGATGACAGGGGTCAATGGGTACAAAAGGTGTTAGAGCTCTCAAATCTTAGATCTACAAAAGAAAGTAGGAAACACGTAGCCTGGCCCACTCATTTGACAGATGATACATGGCAGTAAAGGAGTGCAGTGAAAAGAAAAAAAAATCAACATTTATTGAGGAGGATTTGTCCTCCCTACTCCGCTAGTTCTCTGCAAGTAAGATTTACCCTAAATACTCCAAGTCTCTGAGAATCTATTCTTACAGGTGTGGATGGAATGTCCTGATTGGTGGGTTGAGAATAATGCAATGGGACCAAAGGGCACCGTCTCTTATGTGTTTCCAGAGCTAGGTTGCTTGCACTGCCCCAAACAGTGACAAAATAATATTAGCCTTGTAAATTTAGCACTAGATTGAAATCACACATTTTTAAGACATAAGCTTTGAGATCTTCATGTGGAAAAGCCTGTGATTGATCCAGGCTGCTCAAAACTCTTCTTGCACATTTGGGATTCAGTACCAGAAATGCCGTTATTGTTGTCTAACTAAGCCAGTATCAGTTCTATCAGTAATGAAGGTAGCATATTTTTCTCAATTGTCTGTTTAGCCCCAAATCATTTAGATCTTGGATTGCCCTTAAATTTCAACAGGTTTTATTTTATTAGTGTGTGTGTGTATGTACATGTTTATGTGTTTGGAAGACTAAACGTGTATTGTATAAAAAAGTATAATGACCACGTGAGTAGACTTAATGAGTAATAAGGTAGGCTTATGTTTGCAGTGATGCATAATTAGGTTTGCAAGAAAATATAAAGGACACTCAGTTAAATTTAAATTTCAGAAAAACGATAACAACTGTATAGTGTAAGTGTGTTCCACCCATCCTTTATCTGAAATTTAAATTAACTCGGTGTCCTTTATTTTTATTTGCTAAATCTGGCAACCCTACCCCCCACAGAGATTTATTCTTTTAATAGAAGACAATGCTGTTCATTTGGTGAGGGTTTCTGTGCAAGGCATTCACCTTCTGCACTCTCTAATTGTGAAACCCAGTTTGTGTGGTGACATGGGAAAGCTTGGGTGAGGCCAGATTCAGTGTTAGAACCCTCACTTAGAGAGAGCCAATAAAATCAATTTGCCAATTCCTACCAGTTTGGCAGGTGCCTCGGACACGCTCTTACTGCATCGATCAAGTCACTATAATTTAAAGGCAATCCGGCACATGTGGCAATATGACATCCCACCTGGGCACTGCGGTGGCCACTCTTTCTCTGTACCCAATGGGCTAAATCTGTTGAAGGGTCAGTTGCTAGGGTTTGTGCCTGTTTTAGGGCATCAGTGTCCCGATTGCCAGGGGGTGTCAGTATATCAGGAGCTGGGATATGGAAAACAGAACTGCCTCAGGCTTTTGCAGGTGAACCCAAATGTCTTTCCATGTATCCTGACCCCATAATGGCTGAATCATGATCATCCAGCCCTCCATTTCCCATTGTCCCATACATGGGGTTAATCCCCTTGGAATAGCCCAACTGTCAATACAAAGGGTTAATGGCCCAGGCTCATGGGTGATCACCAGCCAAACAGCTCTGCCGCCAGCCCAGTGACTGCAGTGATTCATTCTTGTTTTTATCCAGATGGTGTCAGTGTTAGACTGAATAGCGACTGTAGCTCATGTGAATGGACTGCCTCCACTAGACCCATCTATATGCCAGGCATCAGTAAGAATTTACCCTACTCTCACTCTATGGGCCACCGGAGCCACCTCAGGAACAGGGGCGGGGTCTTTTGGAGGATCTTCCTACACTTCTGAGCCTAATAACGCCTGCAGTTCTACAGACAGTGGACGGGGTGCTCCTCTGTTGCAAATAGGCACGCCATTTAGCCAATGTGGGAGTTTGAGCCATGACAGAGGTAGGTTGATAGAACATATTCTCAACTCACTTCTTGGTAGGCAGGGAATTTCTTATCATGATATACTATTCCTTTGTGAGAAGCTCTACCCGGAGGAGGGCTGTAGTATACCGCTAGGAGCTGTTATTCTATGGGGTGGATATCATGTTTCTGCCCTTTTCCAGAAATGGGACAAAAATTCCTATGGTGCTCTCTCCTGCTGTCTCTGCTCTAAGTGCCCATATACCTTCTGGAGACACAGATATATTTAACTCAAACAATATTCCTACTTTGGAAATTCCAGAGTTTTGATTTGTTTTCACTAGTATTCTGCCTTTTCGTAGGAGGCTTGTTCCTCTGATCCCCAGTCCCACGTGTACCCTTCTTACACCAGGCAGTAGAAAGGGATGAATGCATTGTGCCAACTGGGGAGTAAAAGTCCCCCAAAACCCTAAAATCCTCACAAAAGCTTGCACCTCTTTTACGTTCTCAGGAGTTGGATAGGCTTGAGTCTTGTCAATTATCACTTCTGGGAAGATTTGTGAATCCCCAGACCATATGGCAGTGCCTGGGCCTTAAACGTTCTGTGATATCACTGCTCATCCTCTCTCTCATCCATGTTCTAGCAAAGTTTGCAGAGTGTCCTATTGCAGAAACAAGTCTTCATTTGATAATGTGATTTCATCAATGTAATGGCCCCATTTTACTCAAGTGGGGAGGAAGAACATGGGCAGACCTTGGGTTACCATCCCATGAGATTGGGGGGCTTGGGGAAGCATTTGGAAGACCTACTGTTGCCCTTTCCATGTGAAGGGAAATCAATCTTGTGACTCAGCAGGCAGGGGTATACTGAAAAAGGGGTTTGCTAAGTCCAGTACAGCATGGTATACTCTTGGGACCATGGCTAGAGTATCTAAGATGGCAGCAAAGTTGGGCAGAGCCCCGTAAATGGGGGGTACTACTTTGTTCAATTCTTGGTAGTCTGGTCATCTGCCATGAATCATGTGGATTCATGGAGAATTCCCAACTGGCAAAATGTTATAGTCATTTGCCCTTTGTAACCACTGATGGCACTGAGGGGGCCAGGAAACTTCTGAGTTATCATATATTATAGTATATTTGGCTCCAGTACCAATAAACTGTCATCTTGTGTTTATTTCTGTGGACGAGCGAATAGTGAGGCCTCTGGTTGCTTCCAATGACCCTCCCCAAGAGGCCATTTTGGCCTGCATGCTGTACCCAGGGCCTGGGAGGCACCCACCCTAAATAGGACTGTATCCCGAGGCCTCCACTAGAGCAGGCAGGGCAAGTTTGAAATGCTCAGGTTTTAAAGCTTTCCACAGGCCAACCAATGCAATGTTGGCTTGACAGTCTATCCTTTCAGGCGGGGTCTGGGCAAAAATGAAATCAAATCACATTTGCTTCCCAGTTACTTTGACCAGACCCTTTACAGCTCTTCTTTTCTCTTACAACTTTGTGATTTTCCCTGAGTTAATAATTATTTCATATGTTTTTTAGTATGCCATATGTCCCATGTACCTATTACTAACTTTTTCAACTTTTTTCTTAATCTTCCTTCAGAAATTTCTGATGTCTCATTATAACTTTGAGAAAGGTAAAGACAAAGGCAACCTATCAGGGTTTTATTGTTGTTGTTGTTGTTGTTGTTGTTGTTGTTTTATGTTTTTTAGGCTATGCCCCCACAGCTCTTCTCCTGGGACTCTTTTTACAACTGTTCTACGTCAGACTCTGTGCTTTCTGGATCCTGTAATTCACTTTATTTATTTATTTTTTTGGTTTACTGTTTCATTTTGCTGAAACACAATCTTAAATAGCCACCTAAGAAATTTTTCTAGGACTGAACAGAAACATGTAAAAACTCAACCAAACTATTGATTCATGAGATGCAAACTGAAGTACCCTCATTTCACATCATTTCAAATTGACACAAAGTTAAAAATGACACCACCAAGTGCCAGATGCACGTACAACTGATGGGAGTATGAAAAGGTCAATTTACTTTTGAAAGCAATTTGGCATGATGTAGCAAATTTAGAATGTTGTCATTACGATACAAAAGGAGACATCTACAAGAAAGAAATTCTCAGCATTTCCGTGGAGAAAGGAATAGGTAAATAACCTGTGGTACATTCTTAGGTTGGAACCTATAAAACAGTTAAAACCAGCATGCAAGATTTACGTGTATCAATATTGAAAAAAATCTAAAAATATGTTTGATTGAAAAAGCAAGTTGCAGGGGTGCCTGGGTGGCTCAGTCAGTTAAGCCTCTGACTCTTGGTTTCAGCTCAGGTTGTGAACTTGGGATCATGGATGGAGCCCCATGTTGGGCTCCCTGCTCAGTGGGGAGTCGGCTTGTCCTTTTCCCTCTGCTCCTCCCCTGCCCTCTCTCTCTCTTTCTCTTTTTCTCACTCTCAAATAAATAAATAAATGAAGTCTTAAAAAAAAAAAAAGAAAAGAAAAAAGAAAAAACAAGTTGCAGAAGATCCATAATGAATATCCTTTATATAAACATGTGGACTGATATCATTTTTGGATATAGTTTATATGATGGGTTTTATATATAAATCCACACCCATTTGGGTGATAAGTTCAGGCTGTTCTTACTTCTGAGGAAAAAGGAGGGATAAGAAATACGTTGTGGGGTGTTGTATGGAGGAGTTAAGCTAAATGTGTAATTTTATTTAAAAAAGTAAACTCAAATATGGCAAAAGTTTAAGAGGTAACAAATCTGTGATATCTGAGTAATGGGTATATAAGATGTTCAGTATATAATTATCCATATTTGCTTCAAAAATATATTAAGAGAGAGATTGTGGGAGGCATGCTTTGAATAGTTGTCCATTAAAATACATATTTCCTTTACCCTTGATTGATAATGTATCCCTATATAAAATTCTCAATCGAAAATCATTTTCCCACAGAATTTTTAAGCATTGCTCCACTGTCTTCCAGTACTGATGCTGAGAATTCCTTAATGGCTTATCAAAATTTGCTGCAAATTTATTGGAGCCTGGTCTTTTGTGTTGGGGAGGCATAAACGTTTTGGCAATTACTTTGTTTTTAAAGATTTTATTTAATTATTTGTCAGAGAGAGAGAGCACAAGCAGGCAGAGTGGCTGGCAGAGAGAGAAGCTGGCTCCCCACTGAGCAAGGAGCCTGATGAGGGAGTTGATCCCAGGATCCTGGGATCATGACCTAAGCCAAAGGCAGATGCTTAACAGATTGAACCACCAAGGTATCCCAGCAGTTAATTTTTTAAAAAAGATTATTTAAGAGAGACAGCATTGTGGGGAGTGGGGGTGGGGGAGAGGTGGTGGGGATGAAAAGGGAGAGAGAAATTGCCATCAGACTCCCCGCTAAGTGAGGAGCCTGACATGGGGCTGGATCTCAGGATCCTGAGATCATGACATGAACCGATGCCAAGAGTTGGATGCTTAACCAACTGACCCACCCAGGCGCCCCTGTTTTGGCAACTAATTTAATGGACATATTTATGATTCCTTATTCTTTAAGAATCAATATTGATTTTCCAGAAGATTAGAATTTTTTTTAAATTTTTAAAAAAATTTATTATAATTTTGTTTGCAGTATTGCTTCGGCCTTTTAATCTCTGTTCTGTTTGGATTTATGTACCCCTATTTTTTTTTTTAAGAGAGGGAGAGAGGAGGGGCAAGGGGCAGAGGGAGGGGAAGAGAGAGAATCTTAAGCAGGTTCCAGGCAATTCTATGCATGATTCAGTGCTCATCAAGATAAGTGTACTCTATCCCCATCACCCATTTCACCCATCCCTCCACCTACCTCCCCTCTGGCAGCCATCAGCTTCTCTGAAGAGTCTGTTTTTTGGTGTCTCTCCCTTTTTTTTTTTTTTTGTCCATTTGTTTTGTTTCTTAAATTCCACACATGAGTGAAATCCTATGGTATTCGTCTCTCTCTAACTGACTTATTTCACTTAGCATCGTACACTCTAGATCCATCTATGATAAAGTCTTTTAGTGCGGGAAAAACACCAAATACCCTGGAATTTGAGATTTCTGGAGGCAAATTTTGACTTTAGTTGAATGATTAAGTCATTCAAATGTGATAATACTCATTTTTCTTCATTTTTAGAGGGAAGGATTGGATGCTACTTAATTTTTTGTAAGTGGAGAGGATATTGAAGTTGGTCAGTAATTTGCTCATCGGAGGTAATGATCCACTTTTGAGAAAGCAGAGTGCTTCACGAAAGAGCCACTTACTCTCTTTTGAGGAGTCGTTTCTTCTGGCGGCTCTTCCTTGGGCTGTCATTCCAGACGGTGTTCATTATTTCTATTAACTTTTTAACCAACAGCTGCCTAAAGCAACAAACTATTTACACAGTTTAAGCTCTCTATAAATAATGAAAAAGTAAATATTTGTTAGTCAAGAATAAAGGGGATTCGAGTGAAGACTACGTGGGGGGGGGTAGATTATTCTTTTGGATTCTGAGTTTATTTGTTGTAGAGGCATTTCCTCCAGCCGTTATCACTAGCATATCCATTTATGTCACCAACCTTTGGATATTGCATCTTGGATGTAGCATCTTAAAAATGCTAATTGAGGTTCTAAATTAGCACAGGTGCTGTGGAAAGCAAGTGCCTGGTTATTTTCCAGCCATGCTGGAATCTAATGAAAGCTATAAACCCACACTGAGAAATATGCAAATATAAAGTTTCAGGGATTCATGAACTCTTTGAAGCCTTTTCATGGGCCCTCCACATGCAAGCCCTGTGGGGTGAATAAGAACCAAGAATAGGTACCTTCAAGTATAATCTGTAATTCTCAAGGCTGGCTTCTGCTCTAAATTTAATAGTTCTAATTAAAGTAAAGGTATATTCTGTTAATTTTTCCTTCATCCTGTAACTATAACAGTATTAAAAGTACTGCTCAAAACTAAGTGGGAACATAAAGAGAGAATTCAAATATAGGATTTTCTGACAACCTGAAGTGTTAGCATAGCTCATTTTAAACACGGGTTAATTTTCTCTCCTACCATATTGGCTGAAAGAACTTTGTCTTGTGCCTGGTTAACGTTGATTGAAATACATAGATATAAACTTGATGGGGTTTTTTTTCTTTTTTGACTTGGCAATAAGTTTCCATGCAGTTCTTTAAAATTGATGTTATCAATATGCAAAATCCCTTAGGAATGCAGAAATCAAAAAGATAGTCACCATTTTTTTTTCTCCCAAGGTAAATGACTATATTTACAACTGTACTTGTTTTTCATGTTTATCACTGCGATCTTTTACGTGCGGGTGAGCCCTCACATTTTCAGGCTGGTAGCTAAACTTGAAAGATAGAGTGTTGAAGGCATTTAGGTTTGCAGTGAAGTATGGTAAGTTAGCAGTAGACTGCTGGCAGTCTTTCTAGTTTCTTCAGAAGAAGAGATGAAATATACAAAGTACCACAGATACAGTTATATGTTTGTTCACACGTTATCATTTTTAGACCAACCCACTGGGTAGTTGTTATGGCCCATTGAACTTGAGCTTGAAATGTAAACTCCCTGAGTTTCAGTATCCTCATCTGAAAAATGAGGGCAATCACACCTCAGTGGGTTGTTCAAAAGATTATAATGAGATAACGAATCTCTTGCTGACCAACAGGCACTTGGACCCATTATTGCTCCTTATGATTGCCGGGCAGCCCGTAGCCATAGAGAAATTTCTACTATTTGCCTCAAAGGTAAGTCCTTCTGTGGAGCACAAGCTGAGATCATTTGAGGGCACATGAATGATGAGCCACATGTGGGCAGCCAACAAAAGCAGGTGATGGTGAAGTCAAAGCAGACTCCGCTTCATCTACTCTTAAGGATTCCAGTGGAATATGTCACCTGGCATTTACAGGCACTCCAAGAGCAGTGCCCTCTGTTGACAACCCTCATGTGTCTTAAGGAAATGGAGGTGGTTTGTAGGCATATATGTAACAGGAGGTCAAGTTAGAGACAGAGCTCCAGATACGTAAATAGTGTCCAGGAAAATGCCTGCTAAGCCACCTGAAAATGCTTCATTTAGAGCCATGGATTTGAAATATCTAGACATTGGTTATTTAATGGATCTTATTTGAGTCATTGATCTTCTCTCATTTACACATTAGAATTATGGTATTTAAGATACTTAGCTGTAGAGTAACGTAAGAGCATGATCTGCAATGAGGGCAGAAGATTTCATTCTGTTCCGCAAATTTCAGACATATTCTTCTATCAGAATCATATCCTTTTGTCACTACATCCTAAATGGTTTCAAAATTTCTTTTCTGTAACTGGTCAGAACTTGAAATTAATGTTGAATGAATAGTGGATATCTTAATTATGAAACAGCATACTTAGGCTTTACCATAAAATAACAGAAGAAACAAATAGTAGTGAAATAGATATTTTTGCCCACATATTAAGTCCAAGTAAAGAGCGCATTCATTGTGACACTTCTGTTTCTCCTCCAGAGCATCCGTTCGTGTTCAAATGAGATATAGAGCAAGAAAAGCTAGTGGCACTTTAGATAAGAGGCTTTGGACTCAGGATTGGATCCAGTTCAGTCCTTCAGCATCTTTGACTTTGGGCAAATAACTTGAACTCTACAAACCCCAATTGATTCAATTATAAAAAGAGAAAATACCTCTCTCGCAGGGTTTTAATACGGAAATGAAGTAATGTATGCAAAATGCTTAGCATATAGTAATCACCCAGCAAACAGTAGTTGCTCCTATTATTGTTACTATTTTTGCCTATTAGTAATACATAGAAATCCACTGAGATGTCTCTCAACTCTGAGGATGAGAACTTGAAACTAATTTGTAAAGCATATCATCTAAATACTAGTTTATAAATAGAGATGAGAGGATTTTCTGGGTTCTTATTTTTTCCACAAATAAAGACTACTCCCTGCTTAAAGCTGTAGCAGAAAAAAATGATATAAACCTTTAAAAGAAGAAAATAACCTGCCGAGAGAGAACAGAGACTTCATATAGAGCAGTGACTCTCTTGGGGACAACTTCAGCTCCTTGTGATTGTCTGTGATGTCTGCTTCCCTAGGTAGTGTTCTTCTTTGCCTCATGAATATGGGGTTTGGCCTGTGGCTTACTTCTGCCCCTGGAAAATAAGTTGACTGGCACAGAAACGTTTAGAGTCTTGGTGTATTTCTATTACGCGTCTGCTTCTGCCCTGCGCTCTAAGAGCAAATACGTCCCATTGGGGGTTGTCTCCTCAAGTTTAGGTAGCAACGTGCAAAGGCGTGTGGAAGGAAGCTGCAGCCTCCCCATACTGTGTACAGCGTTAGAATTTATCCGAGTCACAACAGATGATTGGTCTCTATGTAATGAGAACAAGAAATAATCCTTCATTTTTCGAAATCACTAAGACTTGGGGGTTGTTACTGCAGCAAAGTCAACAAGTAGGTCTGCAGAGCAATTATGTGTCCTGATCTCATTCATCACACATTTATATATTAATGAGGTCTCTGCTTCCCTATGAACCACCTTTCAAGGATCTATATCCAGCTGGATATAGGTATTAAAACTTGCATTAGATTATGTTTTTCTTCTATGTAAAATTCTCTGGTGGCCTCCCAGGGCACTCAGAATAAAATCACAAGAACAGGTTTTTAAAAACCCTACACTTAGCCTGGAAGGCAGAGCGCAGTCATGCGCTTTCTCTCTCCATACCCTTGGCATGCCCGCTACCCTGTTGCTGCTACGGTCCAGCTATGTTAGCTGCTTTTTAGTTCCTCAAGTATTAGAAGCTCTTCCTTTTCTTTCACTTTACAGTGTCTTTTTCCTGGAACGTATTTCTTGTTCGTGTCTCAGTGCTGGATCCCTTTCATCATGATTGCAGTTTGAATGTCACTTCTTTGGGGAAGCCTAACAGACCGCCATACCCCAGTAGAGAATACCTCTCCCCTCCGTCCCTGCCACCTCCCCCTCTTACTTCATTGCGCCAAATTCCTTCACCATCTTCATTGCAATTTTAATACTATTATCACCACATGTAATAATAGCCAAGAGTGTAAGCCATGTAATAAGAGCCAATAGTGTTCGAAGCACTATTTTAAGTGAATAACTTAGAATAATCCATGATGTACTATTTTATTTAATTTTATTATTTTTTTGTAGGTACTATTTTAAAGAAGGGAAAACTGAGGCGCGATAGATATGTATTAGTTTACTTCTCTAGATTATAAGATACATGGAAGTAGGGTTCGGACAATTTTCTTTTTCACTGCTTATACTAGGCATCTATTATAAAGTCTGCTACCGAATAGGAACTCAGAAGTGTTAACTTCCCATCAACATCTCTCCTTTTCAAAACAGTGTTACAACTGGACCTATCCTTGTGCTTCTTTTTATGATTGCAAAATGCCCTCCAGCAGCAACCGTAAGGAAACCCTGGGAAAAAAATGTTTATTACTCATAAGACCTGGATGCAAGGTTTATTACTTACAAAACACAACACACCTGGGGTCACACAGCAGGGTCACGTGTAGAGAGAGAGCCCATGTGTGTGCACACGCTAAAGGTTCTGCTTTTATTGGGGTTGAGGTTGGGGGCCTAAGGTTATGTGGGCTCAGTCTTTATTGGTGAATATAAAACATAAGAGTAGGGATTTAAAGTATGGGAGAAGAAAAGACAAGTGGCTCAAATGGTCAGTTAGAGAAATCAACCAAGATCTCTAAAACAAAGGGGCCTCAGCGGGGAGAGGTGGCCTGACATTTTATCTGGAGCCTGGTTATTTGAGATAGCTATCTTTGAAGTGGATGCCTCTTTGCAGTGGATGTGTTGGTAATCAAAACTTAAGTCAGTCACTTGCAATGTAAAAAAGAAAAAAACAAAACAAAACAAAACCTGACAGGCTTTACAGAAAGCCATTGTGGAATTTTAAGTAGGGACATAACGCAATCTTCCGTTTGTTTTAACTAAATCATCTTTGTTATTATGTGGCGGGGGAGGGTGGTGGGGGAAGGTAGGGTAGAATAATGGTAATGGTAAATCAATTAGAAGAAGAAAAATATGGCAATAAAAGATGATGGCAATTTGGATTTAAGTGATGGTGTGGAAATAAGACAAAGTGTGAGGAATCAGAATTCACAACTGATACAACTTGTTGGACCAAAGAAGATTCATTTTTAAATTCTCTTTTAGAGATTGTTCATGAAGAAACATGTAAGTCAAGGAAAAATAAGTAAATGAGTAAGTAAATAAATAAGCCATTTTGTTCTAAGTGGCAGCAGAAACGTCCTTGGATGTATTTGGATGTATTAATATCAGGAAATTGTACTTATTGTACTTAGCATTATTAATCCAAAGAACCCAGTAACTTGAAATTGCACTGAAGTTTACATATCACCCCTGAGACAGAATTTCATGTAAAGGCTACATTTTTCAAGACTGTTTAGTATTAAAATTAATAGAAATTTTCATATAAAGAAAAAAAAATCCTGGGGTACCTGGGTGGCTCAGTTTGTTAAGCATCTGCCTTTGGCTGAGGTCATCATCCCAGGCTCCTGGGATAGAGCCCTAGTCTCCCTGCTCAGTGGGGAGTCTGCTTCTCCCTCTCCCTCTGCCCGCCCCGCCACTTGTGCTCTCTTTCACACTCTCTTTCTGTATCTCAAATAAATAAATAAAATCTTTAAGGGACCTAAGAACTCAGATTTTTTTTTAATTCTTTTTTTAAAGATTTTATTTATTTATGTGACAGAGAGACAGCCAGTGAGAGAGGGAACACAAGCAGGGGGAGTGGGAGAGGAAGAAGCAGGCTCCCAGCGGAGGAGCCCGACGTGGGACTCGATTCTGGAACGCCAGGGCCCTGAGCCGAAGGCAGACGCTTAACGACTGCCCTACCCAGGCGCCCCAATTTTTTTTTTAATTTTTAGGCCAGTTTTTTGTTTTTGTTTTTGTTTTTGTTTTTCTCCCCTCTCAATCCTTTCTTACTGATTTTGGCATTTTCAAAAATAATCAGCTGCCTTTGGGCATCTGTTTCACTTGAAAAACAAAGGCATTGGGTAAGATGGTCTCTGAGGTCTTTTTTCTGTCACATCTCTGTGAATGCTTTGTGTAACACTGTCTTAATCAGGACCCATAAGCTCTTTTTCACTGATCTTCAAGAGAAAGCTATTCGTTTCTCTCTGGTTGTAGGTCTTTAAATCTGGCTGGAATTGTGGGTTAGTGGATAAAGCCAAGTGTATTTGCATGAAACAGCCCAACTCTGACACTAATAGATCAAATATTAAAAAAAAAAAATCAATATATCACCATGGGACACTGTGCTGCCCTGCTTGCTAATATAATTTACATAGAGAGCAATAAATAATATCATTGAATCAACACTATACAATTTTCTACCTCATTCTGACTATCCAATATATCTTGGCATAATTTTTAAAAAATAAGTATATTTCTCATGAGCATGCCCAGTGTCTTGTGAATATGTTCACATAATTCTATCATGTTATTCATTTATATAGGATTTTTTTTAAAACACCATGTGCCAGGTACTGCTCTAAGAATGAAGAGATGAGTCATGCAGACTTAGTCTTCACAGAGCTTACATGCTTAAGAAAATAACTTAAATCTAAAATAAATATAACTTTATAAAAAAAGTTAAATATTCTATCGCCACCACTAATAATTCCAACTGCTTTAGGCATTCACTTGTCAGAAGGTCATTTAATCCTCCAGGGAATCAGCATAAGAAGTGGAAAGTAAGTGGGACTTAAAGCAAAAAGTAGTATTTGATCCCAGAGACTGGTCTCATTTTTACTTATTATCTCACTATAAAGCAGACCTATGTCATTATCCAGTTAAAATTTTCTTCTTTCTCAGTCAATACTAAGTTTGTGTCCTGACAAGACACCAAAAAGAAATTTCAAAACTATTCGTAACACGATGAAAGAGAATAATACAATGCTGATGTGAAAATATTACTCTAAAAAAAATTTAAAAAAACATGTGTCTAAAATTTCAGAACTAGGGTAAGATACTCTGATCTCATTGTACAGTGTGCTGCTAAATCACTCTGGCTGACGACCTCTAAATACCATATATTTTACAGAGTAATGAGAGATGATTAAATAAGATCTAAATAGCCAGCGTACACATTTCAAACCCTTGGGTCTAAAACAAGAATTCTTCAGCTGGTTTAGCTGGGCTTTGTACTGAATGCCGTTTATTTTATCTGGAGCTACATCTCTAACCTGACCTTCTGTTACATTTATGCCCACAAACAACCTCTATTCCCTGAAGACATCAAAGCTGTCAAAATGGGGATACTGCTCTTGGAGCTCCTGTAAATCCCCGGTGACATATTAGAGGTATATGCTTAAGAGCAGGTGAAGCCGAATCTGCTTTGACTTTACTATCACCTGCTGGTGTTGGCTGCCCGCATATGACTCATCATTCATGTGCTCTGAAATGATCTCCGCTCGTGCTCCACAGAAGACTCTAACTTCGAGTCTAATAGTCCAAATGTCTCTACAGAGACTAGATGCATGGTGATCCCAAAGAGTAATGGGGATGGGCAACTGTCAGTCAGCTAGTGGTTTGAAACTAGCTCTCACTAATAATACCTAATTCAATATTTTAGGTATCATTCATTAGGTTATTGGTATGCTGTTTGGATAAAAGAGAAATGATATTTTGGGGGCACTGACTCTCAAAAGATGAATGATGTTGTTGACTTCTTTGGCAGGAAATGATTGTATAGCAGGTGACTCACTCAAATATCCTTGTAAACAGATTAATGACAGAACTCCTGGCAAACCTACTTAATGGTAGGTACTAGCCGGAGTGTCCTATCCTAGGGGATGCTTTAACAAGATGTGCCTGCCCTGTCTGGCTTTGCTTAGGGGTAACAAATATGGAATCTGAATGTATGAGACAGGGTTCCTTGGAAAATGTTCCTTAAACAGTGTAACTATCTGAGGATGAAAGAGAAGTTTGATGACATAAATGGCTCTTGCTATGGTCTGAATGTTGAAATCCTAATGCCCAGTGAAATGGTACAAATAGGTGGAGCCTTTGGGAGATGATTTGGCCATCGCTTTGGTCAAGAAACTAGTTGAGTCAGGAATTTTGAATCCCCCAGCTCCTTATTTAATAGTCCTATCTAGCTAATACATGAAGAAGATGGTTCACGAGTCAATAAGGGTTGATCAAGGATTAATCTAAGTTCCTCCAAATGTCTTAGCTATAACTGATACGGTAGAGAAAGTACAGAGAGTACAACAGACCAAGGAGGACTAGTAGGCTAAGTAGCACCTTCTTTCCCATTTGAATTTTGGAGTCCAGCAGAGCACAATTTACATTCCTTTGGAATAGAACATAGTGTATGTCTACTATTCGCCACAGCACTATTTTATTTCTCAAGGAAATTGCCTTATGTAGTGAAGTGGGACTTGGACTGGCTACCCATTAAGTGCAAGTTGGTCTTGTCCATTGATGGCATCATGGTCATTGCTTCCTTAGAGGGAGTTAAGGACTAAAGTTACCAATACAGTTAATGAGAGTAGTCGATACATCCTACTAAAATTTTAGAGCTAGCTGGTTAATGAAGTTTCTGAGATTTACGTAAGCTAGAACAACCAAAAGATATACCTGATCACTGTAAAAAATAAGTTGAAATCTCTCACAGAACCTGCAGATAAGCCAGAAACAGACTTTCAGATCTGTTTTTCTCTGGACAAAAGAAATTGAGATTCCCCCGACTTCCAAACTATACATAAAAACTTTATCTGGATTATTTGGAGGAAAAATGTGATTGCTCAACTGGCACATAGTTGACTTTGGCTGTCATTCATTTGGCAGTCTGGAGGCTGCATGTGAAAGAGCTACTCTAATAATGACTTGAATGAAATCATACACATCAGCAAGCTGAGGAGGAAGCTCGTAATCTCGTCCAGTCTTTTCTCATCACTATGGGATCTGATGTCTCCAGAGTTCAGCAGGCTCCTGGAGTGCTGAAGAGCCAGGCTAAGGGGTGCATGGAAAGGAGCACAATGTGAAGCCTAAGTTATGGCAGGAACATGGGGCAGTTGGCTTTGTCATTGTTCTCTAAGGACCTGGTGCTACAGATAAAAAGGGAAATTGTTTTCCCCGGGGTGCAACTTCTTGGGATTTCATAGGACAAACGGAGAAGAAAAAATAAAAATAAAAGAACATTTTGTCATTGATTTGGGGGACAAAGAGGTGGTACTACATAAGATCTGGAAGCTTGTGGTTGGCATCTATAAAATACATATTAACAAATACAGAATTTCATATGCAAAAGGTTCTCCAATCATGACCCAGTCACTAGATTTGTGGTACATGGGAAAAACCTTTCTTGCTGGGAAGAAAGAGTTTTACTGTCGTTTTAGTGGATATGTGGTAAATACAGACATTATTTTAAACTCCGTGCCGCAATTACGTAGTGCAACCAAGGGCTCGTGCATTTGTATCTTCAGGTTAGAAACTATTGTGAGAGTCTTATCCTGGTTCCACAATTCATATAATACCTGTGGAAAACAAGTGGACAAAGTAGAAAATAAGTTTGGCCTTAGAACAATTATGCAGAAAAAATGTCTCCATCAACATATATAAAAAGATTCAAGTGTAAATAGAGTCACACATGAATAATGGAGGAGGAAAAAAGAAAACCTGACCTCCTAAGAGAATAATTTTTAAAAAATGAAAGAATATCATTATACTTAATATATTTCATGAAAAGGGATCCCTAATCCAAATTGAGTGGTTCAAATATTGGTCATTGCTAGGGTGCTAGGGGACTTTTGTCTTTTGCATAAAATATTGTTGAAGGATGAAAAGATATCTGACAAATACATGGCAAGTAGAAACTGACCAAAGTCAAAGGAAATGGCTAAGAAACAGCAATCCATGGGCCTTTTACTCAAGGAAAGACCGAATGTGTCATTAGTATGCACGCATATGACAGATCTCCTGATAACAGGAGAGTCCTTATCTATGGAATTATTTTAACAGCAGGTACCTGCTCTGTATAGGCCCATTCATTGTAAACACAACTGGAATCTATGAATTTATGGGGCATGTCTTGATGCAAAAACGGTGTAAGCTACCTGAGTATGTCTAACCATGGCAGATCCATGGCAGATCCATGACCAAACTGGCTCCTCTAGAGAAAGGTGTGATCACATGTTCATCTGAGCCAGAACGTACCTTGCTGCTACTTTAATGGTCTCGGAACTCTGGCGGTTCTGCCTTTGCCTCATGATTACTGGTATCCTGCTAATTAGTAATTATCAGTAACACCGAGGTAAGATCTCTGATTTGTGTGAATCTGATCAGATGACCTGATCCTCCTCTTATTTCACTGTGATTGTGTTGCTTTAGCCGTTACAGCCAACTTGTATCATGATTCCCGTGTAGATCCGTATTTGACGTACAGATGTGAATTTAAAGATTGGTCAGAGCAGGACAATGCAAATACAAAGAAGTTATGAAAAGGTTATTTGTCATTTGGTCACACGTTCACTTTCACACATGCGCACACATGCATACATGCACAGACCTACCTACACACCATGAGATAGTGTTTAAATCTTTTAAGAAGAAATAATGAAGTTACTCTGTGCCTAGAGTATCCTCTCGTGTCTTCACATTAAATAGAAAATTCTTGAATCTTCTCTGTCACATCCTCCCTTTATTCCTTCCCTCCTTCCTTCTTTTTATCCTACCTTTTGTCTTTTTTTCTTCCTTGCTAGCCATTTTGTTTTCCTTCTTGAGTTCATGTAAGTATGTATGAGCCCCTCCTGTATACCCTTTCCTCTGTCAGGTGCTTGTAAGAGAGTGTTTAACAAGACAAACAAGGCCCCTCTGGTCAGGAAACTTACATTCAAGCAGGAAGTGAAAGTCAATAAACATGTTTACAACTAAGTAAATAAGATGATTTCAAACAGTGATAAGTGTTGTACAGAAAGTAAAACAGGATGAGGTAAATTAGGAGTGACTGTAGGGGTGGGCACAGCCCCTTTAGATAGGGATAGAAAATATGTCTTTTTGGAGGAAACATTTGAGCTGATGCTAAATCTCAGTTAAATTGATTCATTCATTTAAAACAGCTGCTCAAGGAAAAAAAATCTGGAGACCATATTAATATATTCTTGCCTTCAACATCTGCATTCATTCCACACCTAAAGAGTGTCGTCTCCAAAATATTTTTGAAATCCATTTATCCCTTTTAACTTTACCACCAGGGCTCACCATTTTCACCCTAGACTTCACCATCATCTTGTCCCCTTCAATCTGTTCTCATGACTACAGGAAAAGAAGTGACCTTGGATACACTTAACTATTTAACTTGTTTGTTACACACTATTCTATGTGTATAACTCTATGCATATATTGAACATCTGCTCATCAAACACTTTACTTAAGAACTAAGATATCCCCTTACTGTTGAGTTTACCAGTGGGCTCTTCCCTTACATCACCTCTCTGGTTATTCCCAAAGGGAAATACTATTTGCAATTTTTTAAAAGATTTTATTTATTAATTTGAGAGAGAGTGAGCGAGAGAGAAAGCACGTGCAGAGGGAGAGAGAGAAGCAGACTCACCTGTTGAACAGGGAACCTGACATGGGCTCCATCCCAGGACCCCGAGATCATGACCCAAGCCAAAGGCAGACGCTTAACCAACTGAGCCACCCAGACGCCCCTGCGATTTTATACTTATAATTCCATTGTTTCATCAAATATGTGTTTGCGTTTATAAGTACACACACATATTCATACAAATATACCTTGCGTAATTTATTTTGTTTGGGCACAATAAATTAGTATATAATTTTTTTAAAATTTTATTTCAATTCAATTAATTAACATATAGTGTATTATTAGATTCAGAGGTAGAGTTCAGTGATTCATTGGTTGTATATAACACCCGGTGCTCATTACATCACATGCCCTCCTTAATGCCCATCACCCACATACCCCATCCTCCCACTTGCCTTGCCTCCAACAACCCTCAGTTTGTTTCCTGTAGTTAAGAGTCTCTTATGGTTTGTCTCCCTCTTTGATTTCATCTTATTTTTCCCTCCCTTCCCTATGATCCTCTGCTTTGTTTCTTAAATTCCACATATGAGTGAAATCATTTAATTGTCTTTCTCTGGTTGACTTATTTCGCTTAGCATAATATCCTCTAGTTTCATCCACATGGTTGTAAATGGTAAGATTTCATTGTTTTTGATGGCTGAGTAATATTCTATAGTATGTATATATACCACATCTTTTTTATCCATTCATCTGTCAGTGGACATCTGGGCTCTTTCCATAGCTTGGCTATTATGGACATTGCTGCTATAAACATCGGGGTGCAGGTGCCCTTTTGGATCAATACATTCGAATCTTTGGGGTTAATACATAGCAGTGCAATTGTTAGGTTATAGGGTAGCTCTATTTTTAACTTCTTGTGGAACCTCCATACTGTTTTCCAGAGTGGCTGTACCAGCTTGCATTCCTACCAACAGTGTAAGAGGGTTTGCCTTTCTTAGCACCCTGGCCAACATTTTTCATTTCCCGACTTTTTAATGTTAGCCATCCTGACTGGTGTGAAGTGGTATCTAATTGTGGGTTTGATTTGTATTTCCCTGATGCTGGGTGATGTTGAGCATTTTTTCATGTGTCTGTTGGCCATTTATAGGTCTTCTTTGGAGAAATGTCTGTTCATGTCTTCTGCCCATTTCTTGATTGGATTATTTGTTCTTTGGGTGTTGAGTTTGGTAAGTTCTTTATAGATTTTGGATACTAGTCCTTTACATGATGTTTCATTTGCAAATATCTTCTCCCATTCTGTCCATTGTCTTTTGGTTTTGTCGACTGTTTCCTTTGCTGTGCAAAAACTTTTTATCTTGATGCAATCCCAACAGTTCATTTTTGCTTTTGTTTCCCTTGGGTTTGGAGACGTGTCTAGCAAGCACTTGCTGCAGCTGCGGTTAAAGAGATTGCTGCCTCTGTTCTCCTCTAGGATTTTGATGGATTCTGGTCTCACATTTAGGTCTTTCATCCATTTTGAGTTTATTTTCATGTATGATGTAAGACAATGGTCCAGTTTCATTCTTCTGCATGTGGTTGTCCAATCTCCCCCACACCTTTTGTTGAAGAGACTGTCTTGTTTTCCATTCGATATTCTCTCCTGCTTTGTTGAAGATTAGTCGACCATCGAGTTGAACAATTTTTTTCAATGAAATTATTTTTGTCACATTTATCCATATTGGTGACAGCAACTTTAGTTTAATTGCTGAATGACATTTTATTCTGTAAATACTGCATATTTAATTTATCTTTCTTTCCAACATCTGGATTGTATGCCAATTTAGTGCTAATACAGTGCTAATACAAATATTCTTTCATATTTCTGTTTGGATACATGTGTAAGACTTTCTTTATTGTATGCCTTAGAGTAAAATTTCTGATTGCTCAGCACATGCACAATCAACTTGACAAAAGACTGCTATTTTTCTTTTTTCAAAGAGATTCTACTAGGTTGCACTTTCACTAACAGCATGTAAACTTTTCCAATGCTCCATGTTTTCTTAAATACCTGATATTGTCAGAATTCTTAATTTTTGTTTTGAGGAGATGAAATTTTATAATTTAAATTTGAACGTCCTTAATTACTACTGAAATCTCACATCTTTTCACATTTCTATTAGTTGTTTTCATTTTTCTCTGAGATGCCTGTTCATGTCATCTGCCCATTTTTCTATTGATTGACAGGGATACTTCTGGCTGTTCTAGATTAACATCTTTTTTATCAGTTCTATATGTTGCAAGTATATTTTCCTAACCTGTGGTTTGTCTTTGTTATCTTTTATGTGCTTTTTAAGAAACAACTTCTTAACTTAATATGGTTGTATTTATCTTTCTTTCATATTCAGGTATTACTCACTGTGTCTTAAAAAAAAAATCTTCCCTCTCCTGAGTCTACAAAATGAATCTTCATACCATCTGAAATTAATATTTCTGTATGACATGAGATAGGGGCTAATTACATATTTTGTCCGGCACCATTTCTTGAATAGTTTATCCTTTCTCATTTTGCAACATCAACTATGCCATATTTCAAGTCATATGTTAGCCAGGACTATTGTAGACTTTAATCCATTGAAAGACAGTAAGAATTTTATTTTATTTTTTAAATCTGACTGAGATAGGGATCATAAACAGAATAGTGGCCCCCAATGTTATCCACAGCCTAATCCCTGGAGCCTGTGAATGTGTTGCCTTATATGACAAAAGAAAATTTGCAGATGTTATTACAGATCTTGAAATGGGAAGATTATCCTAGATTATTGGGGTGGGCCTAATATAATCACAAGGGTTACTATAAGGGGTGAGAGTGTCAAAGTCAGTAAAAGCAGGTTTGACTAAGGAAGCAGGTGTTAGAGTATGTGTTTTGAAGATGGTAGAAGGGAGCATAAGCCAAGGAATATAGGGGGCCTTTATAAACTGAAAAAGGCAAGGAAAATGATTCTCCTGTGGAGCTGACAGTTTAAGTATAGCCCCAGTGAGCTTCATTTCAGACCTTCAGAATTGTAATATAATAAATTTGTATTGTTTTGATCCAATTGTGGTGATTTGTTACATAAGCAGTAGGAGACTAATACAGGGAGTCATGGAGAGTTTTGCACAGAGAAATTGGCTGATTTACCTTACATTTTAACAAGAGCACACCCGATGCTATGTTGAAATAGAGTATAGGAGTCCAGGGTAGAAGCAGAAAGCAAGTTAGGGACTGTGGTGATAATAGAGGAGAGGTAGTGGCTTAGACTAGGGCAAAACTGGGAGAGGTGGTAAGTAACTGTATTCTAAAAATATTCTAAAGGTGGGGCTCTCAGGATTACGGATAGATTAGAACTGTTGGGTGAAAAAACAAGGTCAAAGTCAATTCTAAGAGCTTACAGTAAGCAACTTTTAATTGTGTAACTCACTGTATTTCATTTAAACACAGAGATTCTCCCCCCATCCTTACCTAATATCTATCTAATCTCTCTCTGATCTATATCTAATCTCTATCTGAATACCTTTTTGCTGTTTCCTATGGCATCTAGTTCTGCTTTTAGCAATATGAACTTGTAAGACTGATTTTTTAAAAGATTTTATTTATTCATTTGAGAGAGAGAGAGAGTGCACAAATGGGGTGTGGGGCAGAGGGAAAAGCAGACCCCCGCTGAGCAGGAAGCGTGATGCAAGACTTGATCCCAGGACTCCAGGATCATGACTTGAACCAAAGACAGACACTTAGCGGAGCCACCCAGGCGCCCCTTAAGACTGATTTTACTGTCTACTTTGGGTACATATTGCTTGCACCAAGTAACTTCTTAAAATCTATGTCTAAAAGAGCTGGTATTCTAGTCTGAAATAGGGCAATGCTATGTGTACGTTGATTAAGTCAAGCCTCAATGATGGCATTTGTAGGACCCTGGGATGATGGGGTGACCCACAGAAATCCCTTCCTACTCATGTATGATGTTGGGCTGTTACTGGCTAATGCAGTAATTCTCTGTGTTTATTACTGTTATGGTGTTTGTCTCAGCAATAAAATCCTTATAGTAACATCTCCCCAAGTGATTCTCATCCACTGTGAGAAAGATAAGGTGAGTGGGTAAGGGACTGCAGGGGAGAGGTCCTCTTAGAGAGGGGTGTGTCCTATTCTTCCAGAATGAGGATGAGAACCACACAGTGGGGGTTAAGGTATTAACAATTGACCAGGTCCTTTTTGGAAATGAAGGAACTAAACTCAAATTTTAAAAATAAACACACAAAAGCCTAAGTGAACATGAGTGCCTTTAAGAAAGAAAAAAAGGCATCTTCAAGGAACTAACACAGTTAGTTGGCTGAGAGTTTAGCAAGCAAATTCGTCTATAGCCCTGCTCCCTGCACCCCAGAAGAAAGCCACATAAAGAACATGTAAACAGAAAACTAGGGGAATAATAATTTACTGACAAACAATGAGATTCTTGTGCAGTACTTCAAATGGATATTTTATAGGTATGAAGCAAGAACATTACATTTGGTCTTCTTCCTTTGATCTAATGAGTCCTCTACCCCGGGGTGGAAAAAATCTGACACTGTCATTAAAAACTGATCTACAAGCCACCTTTCTGTCTCCCTGGCCCACTTGAAAGTAGATGTTAGGTCAAAGACTATTAGAATAGAATATTGGATCTATGCTGCTGAACAGCTTTCCTGATTCCATTCAATATGCCAAACCCTTCACATACAGGTCACTGATATAATAAATGGGTCTGGAATGAAAAATTTAGAGTGAGAATAAATGATCAAGAAAAGTAATGTAGATAAAGTTGCAGTGCAAGAAATTTTATTTTTCCCTAATATAAAATTCACTTGCCTATCTTGTTGCAGTGTTCCTAAAGTCTTTTGATTAATTTTGTAGGTCTAATTTCTGAAACAAACAGCCCTCAAGTTTCAATACCTTCGCACAAGGGACATTTTTTTTTTCTCACATTATGTCCCAAATCAATCAGCACAGGGCGCTCTACTATGCTGACTCGGGAGGAAGCCAGGTTCCTTTCATTAAGTCACTTAAGGGTCTGGATTCCCGCCACTGACTCATTCAGGGAACCAGGATCCCTCTGTTCTGTAGGTTTGCTAGCTTCTAACTCTGGATCATTTGCCCCCAGCTGACGGCAGAGCAAAGACAGGAAGAATCATACTGGAGGTTGTAGACGCTAGCCTGGAAGTTCTGTTGCTTGAATTTAGTCTTAACAGGCCCACCTAATTATAGAGGGGCATTATTACAGGAAAAAGAAGAGAAAAATGGAAATTGGTAAGCATAAGCATTTCCTGCCCAAACTGCTTTCCCACATAAAGAAATGGCAAAAGTGTATTTCATCTTTTATTTATTCAGACACAGTTTGGGGCATGCAATCTTTCTGATTCTATCTTAGACTATGAATGTACACAAAACCAATAAATAGCTTTTACTTTCAAGTTAATTAGAATCTGGTAAAGAAGATAAACATATAAATAGGAAAAAAAACACATTATCAGAAGAGAGGGCCATATCGGGATGCTAGAGAAATAGAAATGTGGTATGTCCTGTGCTTTAACTTCCTTAAGGGCATTAAGGAAGATTTTTCTGGCTGGGATTATCTGCTGGTAGAGTCTTCACAGGAAATAGAGTTAGCCAGTGAAAGGAGCAGATAGGAGAAGGAGCTGATGCAGAAGCTTAGGACCGTACAAATCTTGCTCCTTTCCCAAGGGACTGGCTTGGATGGTTGAAGTAAGTGGTGAATACTTTGGCAGGATATGGAGCAGGGGCCAGACCACCAAGAGACGTTTGTGTTTGTGTTGTGTGTGTCTCTGTGTCCTTTTCAAGACTCGGTACTTTATTTTGCAACTGCACATATTCATTGATAAAACAACTGGTATGGCAGAGAGAACTTGATAATATTTTAAATGTCACTTTCAGTCATCAGAAGGCATAAATTCTCCCAAGTGACCTCTGCAATACAAACAAAGCAAACAAACAACAAAACAAAACAAAAAAGTGACACTTTGGGTCAGTTTCAAACATGTGCTTTGTCCACTGACCCATTTTCTCCCCCTTGGGGCCAAGGAGAATTGGGAATAAGGCGAGTCAGATAAGAAAGATTTTTAAAAACTTTCTTGTGTAGGAATGATTAATATCACCTCCTTTATATGTGCATTTATTGTCCCTCATCACCTACCATATATATTTGAGTTGAAGAGATTTGCGATAGTGAATTAGCAATTATGCTGCCTACGTAAGAGGAAACCCCAAATGCTTTTTAATAAGGACTACCAAATTAGGATATAAATGTGATACCGTCTTTTTGTTTAACAAAATAGCTTATGAATCATTTCTCCACCATGTGCCTAAGTGGAACTATTTTGCCCAGTTTAGCGTGAGTCTAGCCTCTGGAATAATCTTTCCTCCTCTCCTTCAGGGAAAGCAAAGGTGAGTGAAGAACAAACCAGCAGAAAGATCCCAGGTAAGCCTAGGGCAAAAGTAAATAGTTTGAACTGAGAAACGGCTGTGACATGAAGTTGTGTGTTTGGAAGATGGCTGCCAAAGAGTGTGGCTGTGGAAATGAAATTGTTTGGGGTAGCCAACACTTAGTCACTTCATTGTAGCGTTGTTAGAAATGATTAATACTCCACACCTTCTTCTCTACCTTTGACACAAGTTGGGAGTACTTTGGAATCTTCAACTGCACCATGGAGAAGCCAATTTCTGTCGTAACTATTTCAGAAGCAGGTGTAATTTAGAAGGTTTGCAAAGAGAGGGGACTCCAGTGTAGCCGCTCTTGGCGGCTAGCCATTTGAGTGATTGTTGTTGCCTATGCAGGTAGGGTGGTAGAGCAGAGAAAGAATGGGCTTTAGATTCAGTTGCAAGGGAAATGGAGGGAGTGATCCACTAACCAGCTGAGTGATCTTATTTAGCTATAGCCTTTCTAAAGTTTCTCAACTAGAAATTTGGGGTAATAATACTTTCCTGTCTAATGTCTTGTGGATTAAGGCTAGTGTTTTCTAAAAAGCTTCCAGTGTGTGGAAGTGAGTGGCTTACTATTTGCCTCGACAAGTTTTATTTAGTGATTTCGTTTTGTCTAAATGCTGGAGGTACAACTTAACTTTTCCTCTTTTTTAATAGTTCCCGCAAATTATGAGAAGAGCAGATGATGGGTAAAACTTAGTACTGCGACGTAATTTTAGTCTGTAGTTCTCAGATGAGAGGTGATATCTTAAATATATATTTTATATTTTACTTTATTGAAAAGCACTCTTCTAGGACAATTTACCAAATCTCAAATCCTTTTAGAAAAATACACAATTTACCAAATCTCAGGTCCTTTTAGAAAAATACAAATATATAAAATAAAGGCAATTTCATAAACAAACATTGTGCATCTGTTATACACAGTGCTGAGTGTTGGTGTATATTGGGAGGAGTAAATTTTATTAAGCACATAGAGTATTCAAGACGTATCATACTGCTTAAGATCACAGGGTTCACAGTCAAATAGACTTAGGGTTAAAATCTGGCTTTGGAATTTTCAGACATGTGATTTTAGACAAGTTATTTATCTTTTCCAAGCATTCATTTCTTCATATGGAATTAAGAATCATACTACCTCATTGGATGGCTGTGAGGATCAAATAATACACTATTATATAAAATATTTAAACTACTTTTGGCAAGCACTAAGTATTCAATATATAGTATCAATTTTTATTATTCCTTGAATCACAATATGTTTATTAAATACCTAATCACATCTTGGGTCTAGGTATTGGGAATAAAAGTAAACAAAACAGAAAAAAAAATCCTTCTTTCACAGAGCTTATATTCTAGTAATAGGTTTTGAAATAATTCACTAAATGCGATTACACCAAAATTAAAGAAATATTCTGTATTCAAGGGGTTTCATGTCTAGTTGAAAGAGAGAAAGGCAAACCAGTGTATGTTAAGTTTGAGGATCTGTGATAATCCATTGATGTATATTTTCTCTAAGGCTAGGAGATTTGAATAATTCTCCAATGCTTTATCGCTAAGTGCATTTATAAGCAAGAATTAATAGATTATCTTACGCACCCAAGGTCCATGAGACCTTGTCATCCTTCTCCTCAGGATCTGAAGCAAAGGGAGAGGAGTATTGGGGGAAGGATCTGCACCCTCCCTGAGTTTGAAGATCATACATTTCCCTGATAGAAGAGAAAAAAATATACAGGAATTTCAAATAAGTATAACGTACCAGTCCACGAAATGTTTTATAACTCTATCTCCCTCTCAGACAACACAGAGATGGCAGATTAAAATTAACAGTTTTTATTTTTATTCAACTTGAGTTGTTACTTTTTATGCCACTGGGACATTAACAATAGTAACTAGCCAATCAGTTTTATAGCGAGGTTTAACCACTCAGCTCTGGAAGAATAAATGAATGTGTCGGGCATTTGCTATAAACTTAGGGTGGAATGTATCCCAAAGTTCTCTTGCTGTTTTCAATAACATTTGTTTTATTTAACACATTGTTTGGCCACCATTTACAGCTTGATGTAACGTTAGCAGTCTTTGGTAGCCCTATGAGGTGGAAACTTCATTTGACTAGTGTGTAAGTTCAGTGCAGACCTAACGGTAGGTCCATCAGTCATGGCCAAGATTTCCATAAAACTAAGAATTTTGCCGATTATAGTCTTCAACTACCACCATCAGAGGTTCGCCTTATAGTTGAGCTCATCATATATGGGTTAGAAACTCAATTTGTTCAAATAGGATAAAAATATATAGAATATCTTAATTCCCTAGTACCTAAAACATAATGTATTTACGCCTAGAGCACTACTTAAATAAAATCAAGCTTTCCTTTATTAGAAAACAAAATAAATAAAGTTGAGATTCCCTGGGAAACTGAATGATGAATCAATTCACTGCTATATTTGATTACATAATAAGCCTATATAACCATATGGCAGGATTATGCAACCCAAAATGAATGATGTCATTTATTTTACTTAATTCATTTTATTGCTCCTGCCAAACATTTAGCCTAATTGTTGATAGTATAATTACCAGGAAATACTATTATGCTGTGAATAGTTTAACTCCTGTTATGCCTCAAAGTCTTGTGCTTTACACATTTTTTCCCTATATACTATTATTTATAAAGTATCATGTATCATCAGCAATGACACATTCTCATCTGTAAGACATCTTTATACACTGCTACGTTTTCTTTCTGAAATGACTTCATCTATGTGAAAATACTTAAATGGAATATATTGTAAATAAAAGAGTAAATGAAAACAGAGCTAAGAAAATGAGAGGTGAATTTAAAGGGTTTGTATTCAAAGAAAATGAAATTTCTTTTTAAGTAAGCAATAATTAAATGAAGATGCAATGCTTCTTCATAGCCCTGATCACAAATACTGTTTTCTACTGCTATACAAACACACACACACACACACACACACACACACACACAGGCACATGCATACACAGGCAGTCTTGATCTAAATAATGTATTAAAGCATTTCTTCTATATTTAATCAGATCTCCAGATTGTTGCATATTTAAATGAACAGTCAACATCATTTGCTTTCCCTATTGTAAAAATTGTGGGTTTTTTAAATTTAAATTTGTTTCTCTCCAAATAACTTATTTTTATTCTAGAAAGGATTTAAAAGTACTAAAATGAGTTTTATCATTTAAACTATATATATATATATATATATTACCAGTTGTATGTTCAGCATAAGGAAGTCTCTGAAAATAATCTCAGTTAGATTATCTACAACTCCAAGCCTTGGTCTGTTTCTCATTGAGTAGTCTGCTCGGATAATAGATTACATCAGCTTGAGTTATTCCCTTACCCTCACCCTGCTACCTCCCCTTTGAAGTTATCCAAAGATTTTTAGAGGTGGACCTCTAAGTGAAAATGCTAGATATGAGCTCCGGGAGGGCTCCTGACAGTACAGTCAAATTCATCACTGTGTCTCTGGAGGCCACTGGGTCTGGCCCAAGTTGGAGCTCAGTAATTGAAGCTAAAAATGGCAACAAGATCAAATGGGCTTGGGTTGTCCTAGACATGAGGAATCTTTCACAGGAGGACAGCAGGGTATAGCAGGAAGAAAATAAACTCTAGAGACACAGCATGCTCTCATATCTTGTTTTCGTCCTTTGCCCCCTATGGGTACTTGAAAAAGTCACCTCTATTTTCTGAGATGCAGTTGTAACTCATATTTCAAGGGGTTGTAAATTGAATAAGTATGCATTTGGATGGTCTCGGCATATTAAGTGGCACATAGTATTTCATACTACGAGTTTCACTCAGCATTGTGTATATATGTTCAATGAATCTTCCCATTTTGATTGTATAGTCTTCAAACATCCCATATTCTCTTCCTCCGTTTTCATGATTTTATTTCTCTTTTAGACACTTCAGAGAATAGATTTTCAAATGTGTTTTTCCTTTCATCTTTTTCCAGTGTGTTTCTTCTTTTTCCTTTCCTGTTTTTATTCTTTTAATTATTATTATTTTTCCTTAGTTTGAGGGGTTTTTTTTTTCCCTTCTGGGTTAGGACATCCCGAGAGCATATCAGCTTGCTTATTATAAGATATAATGCATGCTGTGTAGGAGCCAAAAATTTGTCTTGCTAGAGCTATTTAATAACCATTACAATGTAATTATTTGATCCCATGGCTTTTTTTTTAAAGATTTTATTTATTTATTCAACAGAGACAGCCAGCGAGAGAGGGAACACAAGCAGGGGGAGTGGGACAGGAAGAAGCAGGCTCATAGCAGAGGAGCCTGATGTGGGGCTCGATCCCATAACACCGGGATCATGCCCTGAGCCGAAGGCAGACGCTTAACCACTGTGCCACCCAGGCGCCCCTTGTCCCATGGCTTTTAAAATCCCATGCAGATAACAGAGACAAAAAAAAAATTATATACATGATTTCCTTCACGCACAGTATTCTCATTTATTCATTCAGAGATGCGTGTTTACGGTCATATTCTGCCTCTTAGGTTGCATGTTATCAGAAAAATGACCACAGGGACAGATTTTGGAAGATTCCAAAAACAAAGAGAAATTATGACTAATATTCTATATTCTTCATTTGGTAATGAGAGGCAAGCAAGTCCTTAGACATTTTTGAAATCTGAACTGCCAGGACCTGAAGGAACTTTGAGAAGCAGTTTTGCTTTTGTTTTTAGATTGGTGTCCTCTCATTGTGTCTGCTTGTCATTGAAAGCATCAGTTTTGTTTGCTTCCTGCAAAATGACAGACAGAAAGAAGAGAAACAATGAAATTAATGGAGAGCTACAACATACCTTGGCAGTAAAGTAGATCTGTCACAAAGTCATAATTTTATTGTTCCCTCTGCATTATGAAGTCTGTCCAATAGACAATGAGTTGCGATCATAACCCTGTGTGCAAAGAATAATAATGAAATAGCTGCAAAGAAAAAAAAAAACTTCTGTTCTCACTGGTAAGTTCAGTGACTTTGCCTGGATGAAAGGGTCAGGGGCTTGGGAAATAAATTTGAGTGCTTGCAGATGAAACATAAGGCTGCTCGAATAATAATCAAATGCATAGCCGAATCTAAACATCATGTATTTTTTTAATTGCATGTGTTCCCACGTAAGAATATGAATGACGTGAGCATGCCATTCAAACTCTTGCTCACTTTGTATCCCTGCAACCTGGAACATTGCTCACAACGCTTAGCTGGTGATCAATATATAGTCATTGAATAAATAGAGGAATGAATGGAAATGGGACAAAAACAACTCCCAAGTGAATCTTTTACAAGTTTTTTAAGTTTAAAATTCAGGAAACCAAACCATGATGAAGGAAGTACATTTCTCAAGATTACATAGCAAAGACCGTGTGTGTCTTTGTTCCCAAACCACTGTACTTCAGCTTGAAACAAATTTTCCACCACTGAAATAGACAAAACCTTCTTATTTCCTTTGCATTGTGCAGGGACAGGAAAATTAGGCTATAAGATTGCATTTGGGGAAGCTAAAATAGTAAAGAAAGAAAAATGAGGGAGAGACTGATTAATGGTGAAAACAACTACAAAAACAAAATCTCCCTTTCCTCTCCTCAGATGATACATACCCTATGTTTTCATTAAAAACAAAAGAACACAGGGGCACCTGGGTGGCTCAGTCGTTAAATGGCCGACTCTTGGTTTTAGGTCATGATTGCAGGGCTGTGAGACTGAGCCCCAAGTCGGGCTCCATGCTCAGTGGGGAGTCTGCTTGAGATTCTCTCCCTCTGCCCCTCCTCCTGCTCATGCTCTCACACACACTCTCTCTAAAATAAATAAACATTAAAACAAAACAAAACACACACACACACACACACACGAAAAATGGAGAAAATCAGCTTTTCCACTGAGGACTTCCTGAATTCAGTAAGGGCACATTCTCTCCTGCCTCTTCTTTGCTAGCTGGGATGTTGCCTTCCAAATCCTTTCCATGTGAAATTTATCTTGTCTACCAGATTAAAAACTCATAAAGGGCAAGGCATACTGGTTTTTATTTATTTATTTTGCATTTCCTGCTGTAGCACCTGGTACTATATTGTATACAAAGTGCATTTATTAGTTCTCTTCATTAAAAAAATCTGTATTTGTAAAAAGTGAACGTGAAAGGTAGCATCACGATTCCTCTGATATTTACTGTCCACTGTATGGTGAGATTTCACTATGTTGTTTATGATCTTCTCGGAACTTCACTGATTATTAGAATATACTGCCCCCGGTGATAATAGTGTGCCAGGGTCACACATCCAGTTTTTGTGGCTATGGCTAATAGATAACTTTGGAAAAGAGAGATGAAATTCTCTTCAAAAAATAAAGTGTAATATTAAATATTGGTTAGAAATCCTCCTTCTTTTAAGCCCAGAGAACAAAATGTTAAAGAAAATGCCAACTTTAAAGTTTAGTTTGATTCTTTATCAATTCTTCTTTAACTGTTAAGCCAGTAATTGTTCTAACTCCAGGTTTACCCTTGACTTTAGTAGAACATGTCCTTTTAACTGACCTTGAATTATGAATTATTTATTTATTTATTTTAAAAGATTTTATTTTTTTGTTTGAGAGAAAGAGCAAGAGCGGCAGAAGGAGAGGGAGAAGCTAGCTCCCCACTGAGCAGGGAGCCTGACGTGGGACTCGATCCCAGGACCCTGGGATCATGACCTGAGCGGAAGGCATACACTTAACCGACTGAGCCACCGAGATGCCCCTGACCTTGAGTTTTTAGCGTGTGCCTCAGCTTTCCTAAAATATGAGAATGATTTCAATGTTTTGATGGTTTTTGTTTTTTCTTCTTTTTTCCTTTTCCCAATATTTTGATATTTTATTTTTTTTTATTTTTTTATTTTTTTTAAAGATTTTATTTATTTATTCAACAGAGATAGAGACAGCCAACGAGAGAGGGAACACAAGCAGGGGGAGTGGGAGAGGAAGAAGCAGGCTCATAGCAGAGGAGCCTGATGTGGGGCTCGATCCCATAACGCCGGGATCACGTCCTGAGCCGAAGGCAGATGCTTAACCTCTGTGCCACCCAGGCGCCCCATCCAATATTTTGATATTTTAAACCACGTTTTTGTTCTGGAATACAATGACAAATTGATCATGAGGAAGATGCCATTATGCATGTTATTTAATGTTTTCTTAATTAGCATGAAAGAAGCAAGGTCCTCTCTTTGGTCCACTGATCCTGATTTCCTGCAACTCTCTTGACACAAGAGATTAAAAAAGTGCATTTACTTATAAAGCAGCCTGAGATGTCTCTTTCCAGTGAGAACAGTTATTACCTTTTATCTTAACCCGATCCAAGTTCCTCAGTTTCATTACCAACCTACAGCAAGCTATTCATCATGGTTTTTTTTTTTTTTTTTTGAAGCCATTAGTACCCACCAATGATTTATATGGGTATTGTTTTAAATGATATTTATATTCAGTCATCACCATAGCAACATGCTTAATCCATTACATTTTGTAGAAAGCATTTTTTTTAAGTTTGTGGTTAAAAAAATCTATATCTATATCTACATCTACATCTATCTAACTGTATGCCAGAACAGAACAATTAAAAATAGCTAAAGGCTATAGCAAGAGCAATAATCATTATAAGGACTTCATAAAAGAAATGTAAAGGAATTTTAATCAATGTACCCCAAGAGGAAAGTGCTTTGTTAGATAGAATCCGTGATTGTCTTTGAATTGAGGGTGGTTCCTTACATTCTCTGGTCTCTGTAGTAGGTAGCGGTCTTTACCTTTCCAGAATCGCTCACTTCATTTTTTGGCTTATTAGATCCCAATTTTCCTGAGCTACCCAGATAGCCCATAATTTAACATTTTAAAACAGCGTTCAGTTCATCTGAGGGAGTAAGGAATCTCTAACTTAAAAAACAAAAACAAAAACCATACAGGGACGCCTGGGCGGTTCAGTCAGTTAAGCGTCTGCCTTTGGCTCCAGTCATGATCCCAGAGTCCTGGGATCGAGACCTGTGCCCTGCATTGGGATCCCTGCTCAGTGGGGAGCCTGCTTCTCCTTCTTCTTCTCCCCCTCCCCTTGCTTGTGCTCTTGCATGCTCTCTCAAATAAATAAATAAAATCTTAAATAAATAAATAAATGAGGCATAATTGGTCATCTTTTTCAAGTTTTTCTTCCTCCAGACTGGTGGTAATATTATTTCAGTTACACTCACCCAATTTGTTGTGATTGTCTTTTCTACCCTCAATAAGGATTATTTGGTATTGTTTCTAACATCTGTATGTTTAAATGTTTTGGTAACATGAGGCCAACGTCTCAGATAACCTAAGATACTGATGAATTAATTGAAACAAGGAAACTGGTAGCAATTTAATTAAAAGCAATAGTAAATTTGAAAGTTACTTTAAAAAGAAAGTAATAAAAGTAAAAAGGAAATTAGAACAAAATGAGAAAGAAAAGAGTCATAGCAAGAATCACTGTGGCATGAAATGATAGAAATATCAATGTAAGAAAAGATATCTAAATTTGAATCTGTTCTATAGGCTTGCCCTTCAGGCTCCCAAAACATATGATTTGGGTCAACACAATAGTTTATGTTGTAATATATAAGTGTCCAGACCTAGTTAATACATACTGCTTTATGTTTAGTACAATAATCAAGAAAACATTTCTCTCTCTCACTGAATAAGTCTATAAAATTCCCTAAAACATAGACACAGAAGAGGGAACGTGTATAAAGCGAGACTCTTAGAGATAGGGGTAGAATTGTGCTGAAGTATTTAATAAAATTTCTTTTTGGATTTAAATAAATCTATATATAATTTATGTTATTTTTGTGCCAGGCTCTGTGCATGTATATTAATATACATAACGTGAATACTTGAGTGCAATTTTAGCATACCTCCATAATTAGAAGTAACCAACCAGGTTAAAAGGACATTAACATAATTAGGAAAAAAAAGGTGCTTAGAGGCAGTACTATTCAGAATAGAAAGTTATGTTGTAGCAATAAACAAGCACCCAGATCTCAGTGGATTAAGGCAATGAAAGAGTTCATTTGCTTGTTCATGATATATGTCTAATTTGAGTCAGTGGAAAGGGCTAAGGAACATCTGAGTATCATTGTCACAAAGGGAACTAGGCTGTAGAAACTCTATCTGAACACGTGCTCTGTCAATCACTGAAACAAAGAGAAGAGATATGGTAACATGCATATTAGTTTTTACGGGCTTTAACCCAGAGTGTTGTATAACACTACTGCTTGTGTGGCATTAGGCAAGGTCACGAGACCCCACTTCACTGCCAAGAGTACCTGGAAGGAGGAAAGCTGGAAATACTTCTCGAACATCACTGATGGTTACCAGAGTTCACTGTTCTTTTTTTTTTTTTTAAAAGATCTTATTTATTTATTTGACAGGATAGAGACAGCCAGCGAGAGAGGGAACACAAGCAGGGGGAGTGGGAGAGGAAGAAACAGGCTCCCAGTGGAGGAGCCTGATGTGGGGCTCGATCCCAGGACTCTGGGATCACGCCCTGAGCCGAAGGCAGACGCTTAACGACTGAGCCCCCCAGGCGCCCCCAGAGTTCACTGTTCTAATCACCAAATACTTTGCTTGCTCTGCTCTCCACAAAATACACTCCCCCACTCACCAAGGAAGATAAAGTAAAATTTTATCCAATATCAGAATTACTTTGCTCCAGATCACTAGATGGTGCACATAGTCACGGTGATAGGGAATGATGTGTAGTATTTGCACATGTACATGTCAATCATGGAAATTGGCGGGCTAAAAAGGCAAGTTAGTTGAAACCCACATAACCCAAATATATTGTGGAAGAGATAAAACCTACCATTTATTAAAAAAAAAAAAAAAGAATGAAGGATGACAGAGCAGTTATCAATGTGTCATAATTTTAAATCCTGGACAAATGTTTCCAAAGTGGCTTACCCTAGGGTAGAGAATAATCCTGTACTGGGCTTAATTTCTTCTTTGGAAGAGGTTCACCCATTCATGCTTTGTGGCCTTTGGCTCTGAACTCAGAGAATTTTTCTTTTTTCCTGTTTCTGTAAGCCACATCTATGGTGGGCTTTGGAGAAGACGAGCTCTGAGAAATAAACCGTTTCTTTGGCTCACTCATGGCGTGAATGTTTGGTGACCAAGCGATCACCGTAATAATCACACTATCTTTTAATCCAGGCTGGCAATACTTTTAGCAGTATAAATCTCTCAGAGGAGTTCTGTTATCTCCAGGTACCTACAGATACCAACAGGTCTTATATAGACAGACATTTTAGACTTACATGTGTTTGTGTTCAATACAGAAATTTTTACCTGCATTTCTTTTTTCTTTCAGTGTAGTTCTTTGGCTTTTGGTGGAAGAACCACATTTAATCACTTTTTTCTTGAGCTCTTTTGCCTAGCTGAAGGGTTAATCCATTCAGAAGTTCTAACAGTGGCTATAAAGCCCATATTGTAGACTGGACCCTTCCTACAAGGTTGGGTTTTTATCAGCTTTTGTCATTTGGAATTATTTTTTTTTAAGATTTTATTTATTTACTTGAGAGGGAGGGAGGTCATGAGCGGGGAGAGAGACAGAGAGGGAGAAGCAGACTTCTTCACTGAGCAGGGAGCCTGATGTGGGACTCAATCCCAGAATCCCTGGGATCATGACCTGAGCAGAAGGCAGACACTTAACCAACTGAACCACCCGGTGCCCCTTGTCATTTAGAATTCTGAAGTTAGTTACCTTTTCAAACTCTACAAAGTCCATCTATTTGTGAATCTTCTCTCTTCTATTTCTTCTTGCAAAGTGACCCTTTCTTTTTTGAGTTCAGCTTATTCATTTGATAGCTTATCAGTTACAAGCAGCAGCCATCACCACATGCTATTAAAGTTCTTTTTCCTATCCTCTTATCTTAGGGCTAATGTTTATAAGTACGTCTTTCAAGTTAGTCCAAATCACAGTTTTACTACTTCACCATTAGATAACATGGGTTATCATCCTTTCAGTCTCCAATAACTCTTTTTTCACTGCTTCCTATCTGCCCCTTAAGCTAGTACCATCTGTTCTGGGTGTTTTTGTTACAGCCGCTCCTCATCTCCTCTACCACTTTCCATACCTGTCAGTTTAGGCTAGGTTATGCTGAAATGAAAAGCAATTCAGACTCTTGGGTCAAATATCAATTATTTATTTCTCAAAAAAATTTAGATTTCTAGAAGTAATTCAGAAATATATAAACAGCCCCCCCGAATTCCACAGATACTAATAAATTTGAAAATCTAGATGAAATTCATATTTTTCTAACAAAGTGTACTTTATACATTTGAATTATGAAGAATTAGAGTGACTAGGAAAAAATAACAATAATTTGGCAATTATAATGATGGGTTTGGAAAGATCTCTCTAAGCCTGGATACCACAAAACACAGAATACAAAAAGGAAAAGGCTGTAGAATTTAACAAGAAAATGAGTCAAATACTATTGCCAAAGTTGATAGATGCATGAAGAAGATATTCAAACTGATCTCTAGACATAAAAGAAGGTGTTCATATAATTAGTATTAAAATATGGTATTTTTCACTTCTCAGAATAATCAAAATTTTCAGGGATTGAGCATATTCTTTGTTAAAAAGGTTGTAGATACACAGGCATTGTCTTATATAGTATAACATATACAAAAGATACAAATGTTCTGCAGAGTGATGGTTAAATAACTCTGGTTCTACAAATTACTGTATGGAGGCAATTAGACAGGTGTGCAGAGATGTATACAAAGAATTTCATTATAGCAACAGGATTATTTATATTAGTGCAATGTTGGAATAAAAAAAAAAGAGTGAAAGGCCAAATTACACAAATGGATATCAATAAGTGGTAGTCGATCCATTAAAAAGCATGTAAACATTGAATCTTATTTAATAGAACACATGTTTTGGCTTAGATATACTGACATATGAAGATGCTTATGATATATCAGTGACAAAGCAAGTTTGAGAATGGCATATAAACAATTCTTATTCCTTGGTGGTAAAATTAATCATTTTCATCAACTATTATATAAATCACATTTTTTTTTTCATTTTTTCCTGATTTTTTTAAAACAGATGTGACCAAAGTCAATATTGTTCCCATTTTGGAGGGGGAAAAAAGTTTTATTCATAAATATATGGCCATAGTGCCAAATAGAAAACATGATATAAAATAAAGGGTTTTGATTTTATTGGTAAGTGGAAGTGAAATGAACAAATAGGAACAAAAAAATGTGAATACTGCTAGAATTTTTAGCAAATACACCCTTGTCCCCACCACAAAAGCTATTGTCAAAATACTAAAAGATTGTTTTTCTATTTAAATTATACTTTTAGTTTTTGAGTCAAAAATGCTTTTCTTCTAGAAAATTTGAGTAGCTATGGAAAACAATGAATTTTCTAAATAGCTAAACAAATATGTTTATTGTTAAGTCATAGCATATACTGTTTGTACTTCTGTATATTGGGCCTTCTTTCCATTTAACTAACCCTGTGCAATTTTCATTGAAAACAAATTATTGCTCATGCATTCAAAGGGCAATGAGCAATTAGAACATAATTGATCGAACTGAGCATCTGATTTCAGCTATGTGCTGAGAAAATGGTCTTGAAATAATGTCTTTTCCATTAGCAATTTCACCTAATTCAGAAGAACATTTTCTTGAATGTGAGAGTGTATTGACCCAAATGAGAGTCTATCTACTACTATCACCAACACTATAATCCTAACAGTTTCTCAGATGTTTTAATATGTACAGCACACTTAAACAATGAAATATTGACTAATTCATGATAAATTATGTTTACATTTTTGGTACATTCCAAATGGTATGCATTTTGTTATTTTGTATCTCACTATGCTTCTTTGTAATTTGGAATTGAATATTTTGGTAAGACAAGTTTTCTTCATTTCATTAGATATTCACTGAGATATTTACAGAGTTTCTGATAAACTCAGGGAATACATAATTGAATAAGGCAAGTATCTTCCATCAATGTGAAAGAACAAATAAAAGTGTAATAAGAAATTGCAGTAATTAATTGGAGATAAGTGGAAAAATGGCAGTAGGTACTAGAAGGGAAGGTCAATATGGGCAAGCCTCAAAAAGAAGGAATACTTGAGCAACGTGAAGCTTTTTAGAAACTACCAGTTGTTGAGTGTCTTCTAGATGGCACATGCCTTAGTAAATTATCTTTAACCCTCACAATACTTAGTAGTTGTCGTTATCATAATTTTGTTGATAAGGAAGCTGAGACTCAAAGAAAGGAATAAATTTGCTGAAGCTCACAGCTGATCTGTTAAAAAGAGAGTTTGACTCAGAAATGTCTCATTACCGCCATTGTTTCTCAATCCCTATCCCACTCTACCAAACTGCTCCATTTATGACACAAAAGAGGGCATTTCAGAGAGGGGTGACAGCGTGTGCTAAGGCATGGAAGTGCGGCATCACAATAAAATTGTCTGGAGTGTGACATATGAGCAGGAGAGCTGAAGAAACTGGGTTTAGAAAAATCACAAAAGAATGAAAACATGGAGGGGATGATGCATACGAAGGAATTTAGGATTTTCAAATCATTAATGAGGAACCATTGAATGAGTTAAACACAGGAATAATTTTGATTGATCCGAGAATTAGAAGGCCGATAGTTCAGAGGTACAATCTTTGAGGAATTCATCAAATAAGCTACTACTGGGAAGAAAGAACAACATGAAATAAAAGGGAGGAATCAGTGGTATTAAAAGGATATATGAGGAGAAGAGGAAGTTAGATAATAAAAAAGTGGGGAGACAATTCTGAAATTCCTCTTAGGCTGATGTCGAGTAACCACTAAAGTATCATTTAGGTGCCTTTGCATTCAGAAAGTTCCTCCATTATTTCCATTTAAACATAAATTGTCCAGTTGTATTTCATCAAATTTAATGAAATGAAATGATAAACCTATCTATGATTAAATAATACATTGTGCTAAGTGCTGATAGGAAATTAAAGAGGAAATATTAATGTCAATAGCCCCATGTTTTCTCCAGGCATCTCTATGTTCTCCTCTAGTCAAAAATGGTCTTCCTTACTACATGTCTTGACTGGTTGTATCACATTATTCAAAACTGTTAAACATTTATTGAATAGGCAACATGTGCTAGGAATGGGGATTCATAGTTGCGTAAGAAATGTACACTGCTTTGAGAGATTTCACATTCTTGTAGAACAGCAGACTTATAAATAAGTTAATCATAATATAAAGCAGGAGCTAAGTAATAAATGTTAGCATAAGAGAAAGTGATAAAAGCGTAGGGGCCTACAAACTCTCTCTCTCTCACAGTGTAGGGAAGCAAAGTCTCTTATGGTTAGTAATCAGCTGGAGATACCTGGCTTCTTGGTTAGTGCTTACCTAGGCACTAGGCTAGCAAGAGTTGGTCTTCTGCATACATAGGACATCCATTGCAAGATTGTGGCGGTTTGTTGCTTCTGTGATATAAATAAAGAGCCTGAATCAAGGTAATGACACCTGGTCAAGTCTACATTGGTTTCAGTAGGTCAGGGTATCTGTGTAAATGTGTGATAATAGAATTAATGTGTTTAGTAGGAGTAGGGACACTATTAAAATTTTGGTGAGAAATAACAGGTTTGAGGATTGACAAAGAGGCAAGATTGTGAACTAAGGCAGTAGGACCTATCCTAAGAAATATATAGAGCTTTCAGGAGTCGATGAGAGATTAGTATTGAATTTGGGGAATGAGAAGAGGAAGAGAGATTCCATTTTGCCACTATGAGGATTCTAATATCTAAAATATGGTATATAAATGAGCAAAAATAGAGGAACTGGGAAAGGAGAAAAATAATTTGGTTTTAGGCAAGTGGATTAATATACTATCAGAGTATATAAATTGATACATCTTTTAGACAGAAGGCACAAATTTCTGGATATCGGATGAGGGAGTAAGGCTAAAAATAAGTACTTTGTGGTTAAGAATATGGTGTGATAATTAAAACTATATGAAAGTGTTTGGATAAATATACGAGAAAATATAGATTAAGAAGAGAAATAAAAGGCTAATTGAATAATGGAGAACAGTACTTTCTATGAGGTTAAGGTAACAATTCAGTGGAAAAACAAAGAGTGGTAGAAAGGTGGAGAAGACTTAGGAAAAGGAAGGGCAGTAGATACTAAGGCAACAGAGGGACAAAGAGCCATCAACAGTAATAAATGTCAGAGTTTAAAGATTCAAATAAAAAGGAAAATGATCAATACCTTTCCAATCAGGTGGTCAGTGGTGGCCATATGAAGAGCTGTTGCCATGTAGATGTAGATATAGACTCCAGAAAGGGGCGCCTGGGTGGCGCAGTCGTTAAAGCGTCTGCCTTCGGCTCAGGGCATGATCCCAGAGTCCTGGGATCCCACATCAGGATCCTCCGCTATGAGCCTGTTTCTTCCTCTCCCACTCCCCTGCTGTGTGTTCCCTCTCTCACTGGCTGTCTCTCTGTCACATAAATAAATAATAAAATCTTAAAAAAAAAAAAAAAGACTCCAGAAAGCATGGTCAAGTCTGTGAATTAAAGATCTCGGAAAGGAGATTAAAAAATACACACACGCGCGCGCGCGCACACACACACACACATTATAAAAGCTTGTTTAGGAAAGGATAAAGCACTGGAAATACAACAGTTAAAAGAACAGAACTTTATTGGAAATATTTGGTGAATGAAAAAGCCTTTCATAGTTTTAGAGGCTGAAAGTATAGTCTTCTAAGAGAAAGACACTGAAAATACAGAAGAGAAATCAAGCAACATTCCTGGGGGTGGCCAAGAGCACAGGAAGAAGAAAAGGATTTGAATAAGGGGTTGAAGTCCTTCCATAATACAGAGCCAAAGGGTTAAGGATCTGTGAAGACGTAGGCACATTTGTAGATTGTTGGGGGAAATTAATGATGTTAATACTTCATAATGTCTGTTTCCATTCTGAATTTCAAGGATAAGGTATATGCTACAAAAAAAAGGGGGACAAAATTAGGAAAATTTAGAATAGCTGTTGGCAGGACTGGGAGCTGATTGCTAGCAAGTAGAGGGTTTCCAAGTGGGACTGAGTCCATTCGAGATTAGTACTGTACTCATGGCGTCTATCTACATAGATTTGCCATTTTATGCATCTTTATTTTGGAAAGGGTGATGAAGATGTTTGAGTTTAAATTTTCAGCATTTAAATTTCAGAGTTTAAATTTTCAGTGTGGGCATGGTGGAAAGGTGCTGGCATTCAGCGACTGTAGTGCTAGTAAGAAGGTAATGAAATGATAGAAATTAAAATCAAAGCTGGGTAGATGTAGAAGTAAGACCAAAGTAATGCTGATGAACAGGGGTAAAAAGGGAATCTAAATCAATGAGGAACACTTTAAAGAGTGGAGGAGAGAGAGAAAAGTAGAAAGAAAAAAGGAGAGGAAGTGAGACAGACATCTGGAAGGATAAATAATGAGTCATAAAAACCAATGTATCAGCGTTCATTTCAACTTAAATATGAGAAATCATAGGTTTGCATTTTAAGAATTAGTAAATTGGGGGCGCCTGGGTGGCACAGTGGTTAAGCATCTGCCTTCGGCTCAGGGCGTGATCCTGGCGTTGTGGGATCGAGCCCCACCTCAGGCTCCTCCGCTATGAGCCTGCTTCTTCCTCTCCCACTCCCCCTGCTTGTGTTCCCTCTCTCGATGGCTGTCTCTATCTCTGTCGAATAAATAAATAAAATCTTAAAAAAAAAAAAAAAGGAATTAGTAAATTGAAGTGGAGTTGATAGCTGTGGTTGACAATACAAGGAATACTGTAGTTAGAATAACTTACTGGACACTAAACCTTGTAAGATTGTGACAGAATTAGGAATACAAGGAAAATAAAATTAGCATCGCTAGAAGTCAATGACTGTGAGGATACAACAGTAAATAATAGGAGACAATGACACTGTGATATAGAAAACAAGTCTGGTGTGATCTTTAAGGAGAAGGATTTACATATGTGGAAGGAAGAATAATTGTCAGGAGGTGGAAATGGCGAGCCATGTTATTACTGAGTTTCTTTGCCTTTTATTTGCAGAAAGGTATTAAGGAATGAGCAGAGGTATCTATTATTGGAAAGAAAAGTGTTTTCTGTTAAGGTAGGTTGGAGCAAAGGTCTCTATGAAGAAATTAAGAATGGCTTAGACATACACAATGGAAAGGTGTGAGGCAGGGTCGGAGTGGGGCAGAGAAAGACAGGGAGAGGCACAGAGAGCATACAAAAAAGGTTAAAAAGAAAGAAAATAGGGGCACTTGGGTGACTCAATTGGTTACACATCCTATTCTTGATTTCGTCTCTGGTCATGATCTCAGGGTTGTGAGATTGAGCCCTGTGTCAGGCTCCATGCTCGGTGTGGAGTCTGCTTGAGATTCTGTCTCTCCCTCCGCGTAGTCACATACTCTTTCTCTCTTTCTTAAATAAATAAATAAATAAATAAATAAATAAATAAATAAATAAATAAATAAAATCTTTAAAAAAAGGAAATAGTTGTAAAAGGAAGAATACAGTTGATCTGAGGTATGTGTATGGTCGGCTGGGTTTGGTGTTAACAGGATGCAGGAATATGCATAGTCACCTATTCTTGAGGTTCTAAATATTTATTTTATATTATGCTGTCTCAATGTAGTGGAAATAAGTGAAGGTCCTGACTGGTATCTGAACTTGAAATATGCATGTAATTCCTAGTTAATATTTAGTAGGCCAAGCTAAATCCAACAGAAGGATTGCTATTAATAATGTACTTGACATCACTCATTTAGTTTCTACTATGAAGCCTGTTTTGCTGGTAACGGGAAAGATTTAAGAAAGTTTTCCTTGGAGAATGACTGATTTTAGGGCTTGGGTAGGAATGGGAAAAGATGAGCTTGAAATGTTCTGTTTCATCTGGAAAGAAAAGATGTATTGCTAAAATTGACAGGGGATGTTATAACGATCCTGGAAGCAGCATGAAAGGGTTGCTTGAACTCTTTGAGCACCAAAATAACTAAGGGCTGTAATGAATCACAAGTCATTCACAAAATGTAACTCCATGAGTTTGTAACAATAATAACTAGGTAAAGAAAGACAAAGATGGAGGAGGAGGTAGGACTTTGCTTACAGTAGAATGCCAAATTCAAACTGGGACATTTGGAGAGGATAGTAGATTCAGATGGTTCATTTTCCAACCATCATTTAAAGATTGGTCCAGTTAAGAATCATCGATGGATGCTGAATGTCGGAGAGGAGTTTCGATAGGAAAGGATATTTGCATTGTTCTGTGATGTTTTCCTATAGACTCCTAATGAGTAGCAAGGGAAAAAAAAGTAATAATACAGTGGAAAATTGGGGACTTCGGGTGATTAAACTTAACGAAAAAACTGAAAAGCAAATCCCGTGAGAAAAGCCCAAATTGAGGGATATTCTACAAATCTGACTTGCACTCCTCGAAACTGTATAAGTTATAAAAAATAAGGAAAGACTGAGAAACTGACACAGATCAACGCAGATTAAAGTGAAATTTCAACTAAATGTGATTTGCTATCCTGGACTTCCTGCTAGAAAAGAAAAGATATTAGTGGAAAACCTGGTGAAACCCAAATGAAGTCTGTACTTTATTCAATAGCAAAGTACCAATGTTAATATCTTAGCTCTGGGAAAAGAGCATGTGGGAGTCCTCTGTACTCTGAAACCTTTCTGTAGATTTAGAATTATTCCAAAATAAAAGCTTATTAAAAGTTGAGAGGAGGAGGGCAGATAGGCATTTTTGCCTTCAGATGTGATACCCTAAGAAGGACAGAATTTCAGCTATATGGTAACCCAGTTGGCAATACATAACCTGAATTCAACCATGAAGAAACATCAGAGAAACTCAAAATGCCGAACATTTTATTAAAACAATACTACGTTTGAGACTGTGTCATAAAAGATGAAAGATATGCTGATGGAGTATTCCAGATTAAAGGAGATCAAAAGACATGACAATTAAATGGAATATAGGATCTTAGACTGGATTCTCTATTGGAAGAATAAAAGTACTCTAAAGGACTTGGTGGTTAAATTTTTTAAAAATTGAAATATGGATGATAGACAAGTATATCACTTTAAGATGACAATTATGTTGTATTTATGTAAGAGAATATGTTATTCTAAGGAAATATACACTGAAGTATTTAGGGATAAAGGGATATGGTGTATGCATCTCAATCTCAAAAGCTTCAGAAAAATAAATATGTGAATATAGAGAGAAAAAAAGGAAATTAGGTCAAAATATTGATAATGGGTATATCTGAATAAAGAGCACATGGGTATTCATTTTATACTTCTTGTCACTTTTCTGTAAATTGGAAACTTTCTAGCTTTTGCCATTTTAAGAAAGAAATGAGTTTCTTCTAAGAAAGACACCGTGACTTAATACCTGAAGTAGAATAATTACAGTAATAGAATTTTTAAGCCGGAAGGAGCTTCCTAAGATGTTGACCTTAGGGAACACATTTTTCACATTTGTGTTGCCAGAGCTTTGAATATGGTGCTTGGTAAATAAAAGATGTTCAAAGATGCTGAAAGAGTGAAAGAATGGATGACAGCTCTTAGGGACAGTGGCTGGAATTGGCAATATTAGCTACAGATAGATGGCAGAATTTTTTTTTTCCTTTCCCTGAATAAGTAGTTCCCATAGACACAATTTTATAATACTGTATCTAAATCCACAGAATAAACCATAAAGGCAACATTAGAACAGCAGGTGAATAACAGACTCAAACTTTCCCATCCGTGGTTACTGCTAAAGGATCATTGGTGTCTATGACTGATTTAGATACTCAAAAAAGAGAAAAATGGCATTCAGGTCTAAGTCAGATTGGAGGGATAGCGATCTCAGGCTATATATATCCTAATCCAGGTTCTTCTGCCACAGTGCTATAGGAATTTGGATAAAAAGCATGTAAGCTTCCTCTTTGTTTCCCCATCAAGGGGCCAAGCAGGCCTATTTGCTCATAGGTCATACAAGGGGGAGGATAGTGGAGATTCTTTTATTTCTAGTTGGTAAACACAGAGGAGTGACTGAAAAACTGGGAAAACAAACAAACGAACATTAGATTGGGATAACTGGAAACAAGGTGGCTTTAAATAGAAAAACTAGCCACATCTCTTTGATGACCCCTTAAAATTTGTCGGCATATGACCTTCTGCTGTGAATATACAGAAAACGTACATTTCTTTTCTATCTATAGATAGCTTCCAGAGATGTCCTTATTTCAGTTTAACGTCTTCAAATCTACTGAACCACCATGTAAATGGGTTTGGCGTATGCGTAATCTCTTACTAAGATTTACAATGGGCACTTAATAAAGGATTAAGAAGCAATGAATCCTCAGATAGCTACAATACTGCTTTTCTCACTGCCTTTCCTAGAAGAGGAACACAGATAAACTTGTATTTCTGAGTAATCTAAATGAAAAATACAATTTGATTCTCCTATTTCCGTAAGAAAATTCCTCTATAAGCAATTGGCATGTTTTCCATTTTAGTAACTGTTCTGTAATGGAATTTTAAAGGCTGAAACAGAAATTTAGGCCTTTTTTTATAGCTCGCTGTGTTCAAGGTATCTGCTTATCAAAGTGGTTTTCAAAGTGATGAGTTAAATACTAGCGAGGAAGTGACTGGCGGAAACAAAGGTTTTAGTGTTGAGGCAGAATGTGGAATTGTGAACCTTGCTGTTGCCTGTGTATGAGTACAGCACCAGACGTGGAGGAGGAGATAAATATGTGTGTGTGTGTGTGTGTGTGTGTGTGTATGTATATATATATATATATATATATATATATATATATATATATATATATATATATAAATTAGAGAGGGAGAGAGCATGGCGGGAGGGGCAGAGGGAGAGAGAGAATCTCAAACAGACTGCACCAAATGCAGAGCCTATCTTGGTGCTCATCTCCCGACCCTGAGATCATGACCTGAGACAAAATCAAGAGTATAAAGAGTGGGTTGCTTAACTGACTGAGCCACCCAGGCACCCTGAGGCTATATTTTAAATTCTGGGCAAATCCTTTCATAATTCTATGCATTGATGTATGGATTGGTTAATTGAGGTTTCCAAGGTTGTCAACTAATATTTGTACTACATTCTGGAACCTTGGCAGAAACATCTCTCCAGAAATAAAAAAGTCTGTTTTATGTGGAAGGAAAAAAAAGAAAGTTAGGGAAATGATTCTTTTTCTATAACACAGATTATCATTTCACTGATAGACAAAATTTAAGTGACTGGCACTGGGAAATAAGCACACTAATTTACCATATTACCATTAGAATTACAGTTGCATTGGAGGAGTTTGGAAAACTCAGAGATGATTTAAAAAGAATCATGAAGTTGGGTAATGGTAGGGGAAAAAATCAAATAAATGAAGTATAAGAATAAAATGAGAAAAATAGAGGAAAAGTTTAATAGAATTCAAATATATATTGGCTATAAAATCCAGATGATGGGGACTGGTTACGTTCAGCTTCCCATAAAGGTAGAGAGAAGCCGAAACTGTCAGTTAAGATCTGTGTTTCACTACAACTGGGACCACAATATGAAAGGAAGCAACAACAACAATAAAAAGCGGGTGTAAACAAATTGTAGGTTTTATTGTTTATTTGTTAATTTTTAATTATTCCCAGATAAGTTGGCACTCCACAATGGCTCAGCAGGGACAGAACTTCCTTTTCTTTCTGTTCTGCAATCCTTTGTGTGTACTTTTCATATTCAAGGTCATCTCATGGTGCAAAATAACTGCTGGACTCTAGCTATCTAGACTATATTTGAAGTCAAAAATAAGAAAGGAAGGGGAAAAGGCAAAATAATTGTATTTCTAGAAGTTCTATTCAATTGTTTTTGCTTATACTCACCAGACTCCCCCTTTTTCAGGAGAAATATACATATACACACATATACACATATGTATGTGTATGTATCTACATATGTATGCATATGCATGCATATGTGTATATATATGTTTTTCTTAGACATATCGACCTTATATTGATTAAAAAGAAAGAAAAATAAATATTAGATAGGAGGCCATGGCATCTACCACACTAAAACTTAAATGGGGTGAGTTAAAGTCCTTGAGAAAACTCTCAGATGACTTGAGATAATATGAAAGAATATAACCAAGGTATAAGGAATGAGAAAAATGGAAGAGAGAAAAAATTAGAGCTGCCTCAATTTTACCTACTCCTGGACATCCTCTAAGTTCATCATTCTCTGATGGTTTGTGTGATTTTCCTGAAGGACATACAAATGACATGTACTAAAGGATCCCTTTTTGCTCTAAGCAAAGCCACTAGCTCTTTACTCATTTTTACGTGGTAATGTGATCCAAGTGGTCTAAGAAGGCTGTGACCCAAAGAAACTCTATGCGGACCACCATTTCTTCGAACATTTCACCATTAGCTACTATCCGAACACAGCTGATGCTCCCTATTAGATATTCATTCTTTTGAGTTTAAATAATCTTTTAAAATACAGATGCAGCTTCAGGAACTGTTGGCCAGGCACTTGGTAAAAAAGTGCGGAATATAAAGATTCATAAAAAGTGTTCCTTGAACTCAAGAAATCTATAGGCCAGTGGTGGATATGAATAAATTTACAGAAAAATAAAATACAAGGTTGTCAGTGTGATGCTTTTAAAAGCTTCAAGTGCTTAGAGGAAGAGCATCTGAGATACAGTTAGTAGCTTAAAACCTGAGAAAGATTCCTCTGGGAGAAGAAGGACCTTAAGCAGTTATAAACATTTATGACCATGTCGTGGAGCAGATTTTTTGCATTTCTAGCTGACTGAACTGAAAATACTAACTGGGAAATTTTACCATAGTGAAAAGGTAGGGAGGGGCTTGGGTGTAATGAATACAGTCTAGGTAGACCAGATTAGAACAAAAATTGGAGGAGCGGTAAGACGTTGGCAAAGGTTGTCTTTACTTTGCTTTTTTTGTTCGTTTCTGAAATACCCATAGACAGTATAAAGTGTGCATATATATAAATATATATGTAAATGTAAATATGTGTATGTGTGTGTGCATATGAAGCTAAAGTTGAGTCTATAGTTCCTCATTGATTCCTACCATTAGCCTATGCAAGAACATCCAGATTTTGATGGTCTTGGCAGTACACACAGAATGGGGATTTTGCACAAGGTAAGCACTATAACCTTTTTATACTCTTAGCAACTGTAGTGTCCAGAAACAACATATACCTCTGCTCAAAGCACTGATTCTCACATTCAACAAGCCACGTGACCCAAACGCTGAAATGTTCAAGTGTCAGGACACAGGCAACCTCTCCTTTTCTCTGTCTTTAACATTTATTTTACCCAGCTTATCACATAGGTAAAGGAGGGGGGGGAGAAAAACGTGATTAGGAACATGGAAAGAATTGAAGGAGTGGGTTTTGAAATTTCATAAACTTCTAACTCTGAATCTGTTATCAAGAACATAGGAACATGCAATTAAGTCAAAAGGCGTTCTATAGTCAATGTATGTGGATTAACTTGGCAAGTTTGCCATGTGGAGTGAATATGTAGAGAAGTAGAAACCACACGTTAAGAAGTAGTTTTTAAAATAAGTATATAATGAGTATTCATTTTTAATCCTAGCTTTTAAAACTTATATTCTTTCAAAAGAATTAAATGCGGTTTCTGCAATTAAACTAATAAAAATTATATATTAAAAAGAGTAGAAATAATCAGAGTAGTGAGAATATGCTTTTCTATACACTCAAGTTAAGATAATGACGCCGTCTTTTCCTTTTTCTTGCCCAAAATGAAAATAGCTTTTATTGTTGTTATTGTTATTAAAGAAATGGTACTCATTAAAATTTCACACAATATAAAAAAGGTCTAAAGAAAGTGAGATTTACCAAAAGTAATAATACTAAAGATGATTATTTATATTTTATTACATAGCCTGCCTCTTCTAAACACACACACACACCATCCTATTTTATAGCCTGCTTTTTCACTCAATGCTATATTGTAATTATGTTTTCACGTCAATAAATGTAAATGTGTATTTTAATTTTAATTACTGGATTCTACATCATCATATAGTTGTTTCATAAACCTATATTGTCCAATTCCCCATCGTATTAATTTAAATTGCTTTCAATTATTAAATAGTATAATCAAACTCAGAACATTTCTAAGATAATCATATAGTCAAGTGCTTAATTTCAGAAATGAGAAAGCTCTGAGCTGTAATCAAAATCATTAGCACTGCTGGGGTGTCTGGGTGGCTCAGTCAGTTAAGCCTTCGACTCTTGGTTTAGCCTCAGGTCATGAGCCCAGGGGCCTGGGATCCAGCCCCACATAGGGCTTTACACTGGGTGCAGAGTTTGCTTGAGATTCTCTCCCTCTTCCTCTCCATCCGCCCCTCCCCTGATCTCGTGCTCTCTCTCTCTCTCTTTCTCTCTGAAATGAAATGAAATAAATAAAATCTTCAAAATCATTAGCATAGCTGAAAGACAGTTCTAGACTGGGCTTACAGGAATAATTTCCAGAACAATACCATGAAACAGGACCACCAGGAGAATGACTGTCTTTCCCACCATCTGGAAGCCTGGACATCAGAAAAGCAGTCCTTTGAATTCATAGAACCTCTGATTTATAATCCAAACATTATGAAGCTCTTGGCCCAAGGAAAAGAACATTTAAGCTTTCAAATCAGGAAGGCGCTATTGCCATCTTACCTGTTAGTCCCAGGAAAATACTTCTGAGCTGTGATTCAAGTATCAGAATGCTTAGGCACAGAGTATATGGACCCAGCATTTTGCCACACTGTTAAGGTTTGCACTGGCAGAGTGAATGTCTTAGGACTTGACTCTCATGAAATTAGTGATTGGTCCCTGGGCTGCTGCCACAAAAAAACCCAGTGCTCCCACACTGCCAGCAGAAAGTGGAAGGAACTATTACATGGCCCCCATGTGAACCCGGCCTTCCAAATCCCATGGGATGGCACCTGCATAAATGACCCTGACACATCGGGAACCCCGGCTTTAAGTGAGTCGATTGACAAGTGTTTAAGCTTTCCTGGTTGCACAGTAAAGGAAGGTCTAGAAAAGGGTAGAATGGAGGGGGGCCTGGGTGGCACAGTCGTTAAGCGTCTGCCTTTGGCTCAGGGCGTCGTCCCAGCGTTCCGGGATCGAGTCCCACATCAGGCTCCCACATCAGGCTCCCACATCAGGCTTCTCCGCTAGGAGCCTGCTTCTTCCTCTCCCACTCCCCCTGCTTGTGTTCCCTTTCTCGCTGGCTGTCTCTCTCTGTCAAATAAATAAATAAAATCTTTAAAAAAAAAAAAAAGTAAAGAAAAGCGTGGAATGGAGGCTGTGTCCTTCTACTGTATTCACTAACATTCCCTGGTTGAAAAGACCTGCTCAGGAGATAGACTGATTGCAATGTCACAACTATTGTGACACGGATCAAGTTATTTAACTTCTGTCATCCTGAGATGCCTCAGTTGTAAAACTGGGATAATAATAGATAAAAATCATTTGTAGTGTTTTTTGATGATTAAACTAGATAACATATATGATGAAATTTTTAAAAATGTCTGCCATTTTTACAATTTTATGGCCATCTTTTGCAAGCCTATTTATTTCTTTAGGATAAATTTCTCTAAATGGAATTTATGACTAATGGACACACACATTTATGTATTACAGTAGGATGTCAAATGTAAACAATGGCCAGATTTACATCCCTGCCCCAAATTGTGAGGGTGACTATTTCTCAACAATATCTCCTAGACAGGCTATCGCATTTTTGTTTAAATTTGCAATTTTTAATTAATGAGGGTAATCAGATTTTAGTAAATAAAGTGGTTCATTTCTCTCTGCTAGAAATTGTTTATTTCTTTTGTTAAATTTCTACTGAGCTGTTTATATTACTTATTTATATAATAAATTTCTTGTTGATATATAAATGCTCATTATAAAACATTATTTAAACATTTTGTCATGCATGTTACAAATATTTTCTTCTTCCACAGCTTTACTGATGTATAATTGACAAATATATGCATTTAAAGTATACAACGTGATGGTTTGATATATGTAAACATTGTCAAATAATTATAACAATCAAGTTAATACATTTATCACCTCACATAGTCACCTTTTGTGTGTGTGCGTATGCGTGTGTGTGTGTGTGTGTGTGTGATGAAAATGCTTAAGATCTACTCTATTAGCAGATTTCAAGTGTACAATACAGTTATTAACTATAGTCACCGTGCTCTATAGTAGTGGGTTACTGTATCATATGGTATTTCTATTTTTAATTTTTTGAGGAACTTCATTCTGTTTTCCGTAGCGGTTGCGCCAATTTACATTCCTATCAACAGTGCACAGGGTTTCTCTTTTCTTTATACACTGGCCAATACTTGTCATTTGTCTTTTTTTTTTTTTAATAGCCATTCTAACAGGTGCAAGGTGATATTTCATTGTGCTTTTGATTTCCATTTCCCGGATAATTAGTGATGCCAAACACCTTTTCATATAACGTGGCTATTTGTATATTTAATCAAAAATCATATAAATGTTTTTTTATTGTACTAACATAATACATTGTGAAATATATTCCAAAATAGAAAATAACACCTTGAAATTCAAATATACAATTCATATATGTAAATAATATTCCTAAGTTTTCCCCTCAAATCATGATAGATCCCGAACACCCCCAGAGGTTGCTCTGTTCTACTGAAGATTGCTGCTCTAGACATCTTTTCTATTCCCTGTAATTTTGCCTTAGAGAAGGAGACAGAGGAAAATCAAACTTTTATTTTTCTTGTCCTCAAGTTACAAGAGATTTTAGGCTTATAAAACTTGGCAACAGTCATGTGTTCAACATCTTTATTGAAAGAGTAAAGAAAGGGGCTAACTCTGACGATAAAAAGACGGTACCTGCCTGTGCACAAAATAACCTGCTCAAATGATCCAGGCTATTGCAGAAGAATGCTCAGAGAGGTGGAGCACGTTTGTCAGAATCGTCAGTGGGATGATGCTAATTTAGGGTCTTCTTGGTCATAACACCACTGTTATACTCCGCACCATTTAAATTGTAGGGTTGGCAAAACTCAGTGCTTTGAGTTGCTACATCTCCCTTAGTAGAGTCTCCTGGGTAGCCCCACTGATGAATATCACAATTAGCACTGAGAGAAGACTCATAATCAGTGATCCATTCTTCCAAAACGGTATCTGCCAGGGACTTTTAAAATTTTGTGTTCTTAGCTTTATTCATTGTAACACCTCATTTTTGAGACCGCCCCTATATTTAAGTTTCCAAAATGTAAATTGGGGACTTTTAAAATGGACGTAAATACATAATATTTTCAAATACTCTACCTGTATAATCTAAATTCTCATCGTAATTTTGATTTTTTAAAAAATTTTACTGTAAACATTGAGTTCATTTGTTTTTTGCTTTTTGTTCTTGTTTGCTTTTTGTTCTGTTTCTATTTTTATTTAAATTACAGTTAACATACAGTGTAATATTAGTTTCAGGTGTAGAATATATTGATTCAACAATTCCATGCAACACCTGGTACTCATCACAACAGGTGCACTCCTTAATCCCCATCACTTGTTTCACCTGCTGCCCTCCCACCATCAGTTTGTTATCAAGTTCATTTTTAAGTAATGTCCTAAAATTACCCAAACCACAAGCAAGTATAAAAAAAGCCTGATTGAATATTTGATGCAGGAGAGACCAAGAACAATGTGTCTTTTGCCTTTTCAATTCTTTTTTCATAACTTTAATCCTAGTTCTTTTTCTCTAGTGATTTCTTCCAGAGTCCCTTCTTTCTCACTTTTCTTATGATTCCCTTCCTTTCCTGATTGATGTTTAAATACATACTTTGGTATTTGGACAGAGGTGGGTTTAGGGATGATGGTAAAATTAAAATTAAAGAAAGCTAATGTGTCAAAAGTTCTTAGAGAACATTTAGCCAACTATATATGTAACTATATATATAACTATATATATATATAACTATGTATGTAACTATATATATACATAAATTATATACATATAACTCTGTATATAGTAGAAGAAATTGAGAAAGAGAAATGAGACAAATAGAAAGCCATATATACATTAGAATAATCTGTTTTATACTATATCTTATCTATTATCTATTCATCTATATCTTGTATTCTATATGCTGTATTTTATACCATATTTTGCAGGGCTCAGTCTTATGGTACTAAAACTGCTTTTACTCAAAACATTCATGAGAAACATTGAATTTGTGAAAATAGTCTTATTTGACATTGCTGAATTTTTTACCCAATTACCGGAATATTGATATTAAAGCACTTGAAACTTTGCAGCTCTTTCACATAATATTATTTACTTCTGACAAAAGTGGTTAGTTAGATAATATTGTCCCTATTTTAGAGGAAATGTGAAATGTGAAATGTGGAAAGCAAAATCTAGGGCTGAGGTCCCAGACGAAACACTGACAATGAGGCCACCTCTGCTTAGATGGGAAAGTCCATTCTTTCCTACTCTCTCCCATTTTGTCTAGAACATTAACCTACACTAGAAATCTTTTGTCTCTAGGCCTCCTAGGTTTTGCTTCCTACTAAAAAGGACTTTCTTTTTTACTTTGTGTTTTACTTCTTGTCTGTCTCAAGACTGAGCATTTGGGATGCTAATTTGTCAGCTAATAAAAAGACAGTAATTGCAATTCTTAATTGAATGAAGGGTAAATCTCCTTTTCTAACTTTTCTACAGCTAAAGCCTCACCTGTGAATTATAGGGAAAATTGCTATGCCACTTGTTTCCAGAGATACTTCAGAAGAGACCGTCACGGGAGGAATCAGCTTTATCACTTTATCACTTGGGAGGTAGAAGAGTGCATCATTGGTGAACTAAGCGCTTAGGTTGTGGACTGCCATTGGTTTTAAGATGAAAAATCTCATTTTTCTCTTCCATCCACGTGTTAGAAGGGAATTAGATGTCAAGGCTAGTCGGTAAATCATGCTGAGCGTTACTAATTTAGTAAGGCTGTTATTTGCTGCACACTAAGACAGGTAATTAGGAGCACTTCCATGAGTAATTTTGAAATGTGACAACTCACCAGATAATCATCACCAGTGTATCTTTGGTCTCTGAAAATGGCAAAGAATCCCCTTGAAATGCTCAATGTTACCCACTTCCACAGGCTGAGGACATGGCTTAATTATCTATGACTTAAAATTATACTGTGCTCAATCAAACTGAACCCTTGGATATATATGTCCTGGGATCCAAGCTGCTCAGTATTTCTGGTGATTGCTAGACCTTAAAAACACTCGACTATACCTGAGCTTTAAATGTGTAAGCCTGTTTTGCCTTTCCAACAAGCTCACTACGTAGGCTCCCTATGCTTTCTGATTTTTCTGTCCTTAAAATCCTAAGTGAATAAATCAAGGCTAGAGTCTGGAGAGTGCCCTGAAGACCTTCTGTGATTATTTCTAACTGCTTTGCAGATTCCTTCACCACTATTCCCAAATATTATGTGAGATTTCAACCCCTGCCCTTTGTTTCCTTTTAGAAAATACAAAATTCTTGAGATTTTTCAAGACTCTTCACAAGTCTTACTTTCTCGGTCAAGCTGTGTCGGCTCCTTCTCCACCCCTGACACCATGACCTGCCCTTCCTGGCTGTTGGCCAGTGCTTCCTCTAAGCTCCCAAAGCAGTGACATTTTTCTTAGAGTTACCACAATTTATTGTGGTTTATTGTGTTTCCATTCCTCTTTCCCCTAGAATCTTAGGTCCCTGTGGTGTGGAGATGCCTTAATAATATTTGTTGTCAGTGTCTAGAGAGGTATTGAAATACAGTCAATGTTCAATTAATGTTGACTTGAAGGAACAGCAGAAGCACTTCACCCTTTTGATGACCCTGCAGCTTAAGAAGGATTGTTCCTTTATATGATTTCAATCATTTAAAATTTATTTGGACTTGTTTTATACCCTAACATATAGTCTATCCTGTAGAATGTTCTGTGTACTTTGAGAAATATGTATATTCTGCTGTTGTCGGGTGGAATATTCTATACATGTGTGTTAGGACTAATTTGTTTATAATGTTGTTCAGATATTCTGTTTCCTTGGTGATCTTCTGTCTAGTTGTTCCATCCTTTATTGAAAGTGAGGTATTGAATATCAACAGTTATTGTAGAATTATCTATTTCTTCAATCAGTTCTGTTAGTATTTGCTTCATGTGTTATGTCCTTTAATACAATGGGATGAAAGTAGAAATCAATAACAGAAAAAAATGGTGAAATACACAATTATATGAAAATGAAAAACACATTCCTAAATAATACATGCTTCAGAAAAAATCACAAGGGACATTAGCAAATAATGTGTGAAGAATTAAAACAGAAACACAGCACACCAGAACGTATGGAATGTGGCAAAAGTAGACCAGATAGAAAAGTGTTTTTTAAAATTCCATTATTGACTTGTGAATGTCTCTGACATGAAAAAGTGTGTGTGTGTGTGTGTGTGTATGTAAGATCAAATGACATAATAGTATGTACACGAAGTTTCTGTTGTATTTTTGTTATTGTCATGAAATGTATATCCTAGAGGGGGAGACGAGGGAAGCAAAATAACAAGAAAATAATGAAAAATGCATTTTTTTGTATTTAAAGAGAAGAAATCAAGATTGAGAGACTACAAGCAAAGAGCCCACGTTCACGTAGCTAGGAAGTATTTTGCTTTGAATCCATGCGGTCAGCATCTTTCCTAGAAAAGACAGGCAGGGTAAGGGTACAGCAGAGATCAAAGGAGTGGGGGATTGGTGGCAGTTTTTCTAGGACTCCAAAGATTTTAGAATGAATGTGTGGGGAAAATCTGTTCTTCAGGCAAAGTTAATCTTAGAAGATATTCTATTTCAAGTTATGGCATTTTTGCCATTTTGCAGTGGTATTTTTGTAGAACATAAAAATGTCTATTTCAGTGCCATGTGAGCATAACTTTATATAGAATGTGCAAGTATGGGACGAGGGAAGGATATGCTTGCTGCTTGAGCACTTCGGTAGAGGTGTGCTCTGAATATGATGCCTGTCCTCGGAGATGAAAGGTGAAAACAAAAGTCTTTGTGCCAGGAGGAGAACATAGAGGGAGTTGTGTCTTCGGCTGCACCTGCCCACACAGGTAGCTGTGCCCACCACCTGTCGTAGCCTTGGTATCTGCCACCCACTGCTGGTGCTTCCTGTGGACGTCTGGGAAAGAGCCGTAATTACTCTCTTGTCTGGGCTCATCTCACCCAGAACAGTCAGGAGAGATTAAACTCTGACAAAATGCTGATTATGGGAGAGATGGAAGCAAATGACACAAAAAAAGATTTCTACTTTCCATCCAGAGTGAGAGGACAGATCATGGCCGTGTGTATGCTTCAGACTTGGCTTTGAATCCTGGCTCTCTGCCTCACTTTGTGATTGTGGGTATATGACAGAGGCCAAGTTACAGCCTCAGTGACTTCTTTGGTAAAATGGGAGAATAATGGCTACCTCTGGAGGATGAAGTGACAACCTGTAATACACTGATACTTCGGCATTCAACAGATAGCTTCTGTGTTTAGTATTACATCTACGATTTGGACCCTCCCTGCTCACTCAGCAGAGAGATTCGCTGTTATCCAAAATGGCCAAATATTTAAAATGAGGAGATTTTGTCCTCTTTGTCAGGTTATGTAAGTTGAAATAGTTGTGTATTTCTTATGGTGTCAGTCCTCAGGTATATTTACTAAATAGTAGTAATCGCTGTTTTTTTTTTTCTCTCATCCTTAATAAAGTTTCCTTTGTATATTCTTAACTATATATCAATTAGTTATTGAAAACGTTATTCTAATAAAATAGCTGCAACAATCATGTTGCCACTGCACTACCTTGGCTAGGAACTGACGACCGAGGACAGCTGAATGATGCGATTTGGGGCCCCTTCCCTACCTCAAAATAAAAAGTGCAATGTTTAAGTCTATTTTGCATTTTGAGGAACCATATAACATTTCATCTGGCTAGGAATGGCACTATTTTAAAGAGTTCAAAAGCTGCAACTCGGTAAAATAATTGTTTAACCACTTTTATAGGTAGTGGAAATCCACTAAGGATTTGAACTTTGAACAGATTTCCCAGGGTTTTAATGGAAAAGGAAGAAGAGCCATTTTTTCTCATGTCCTTCTCCTTGTCCTTCTCAATGAATAGCCTAGACAGATGTTGACTAAATAAATAAATGAAATGAAGAGGAAAGAAATAGAGAAAAAGAAGAGAAAAAGACAGAAAGCAAAAAAAAAAAAAAAAAAAAAATCACTTGTATTTGTTTCCCGGAGCTACCAAAACAAAGTTACCACAGCTGAGTGATTTAAAACAACAGAAATGTATTTTCTTACAGTTCTGGAGGCTAGAAGTCTGAAGTCAGGATTTTGGCATCTCTCCAAAGCCTGAGGGGAGGCTGCTTCCTGGCCTCTGTCAGCTTCTGGTAGTCCCAGACATTCCTTGGCTCTCTGCCTCCCTCTTCACATGGCACTCTTCCTCTGCCTCTGTCTTCACATCATCTTCCCTCTTCTTATAAGGACACCAGTCATACTGGATTAAGCACCCATCCTACTCCAGGATGTTCTGTTTTTAGCTTAACTAATTATATCTGTGATGACCTTATGTCAAACTAGAGTCATATTCTGAATTCCTAGGGTTAGGACTTGAACATACCTTGTTGAGGGACACAATTCAATCCATACCCCTAGTTGTTTCTGAAAAAGTTAAGGTAGGCTCTGTGGAGAAAATATGAAGCTTTAAATGGTGAGCACAGATAGTGTTAGCCACGGCATAGGCTTGGGGCTGGCTTTCCTGGAAGACAACCTAGTCTGCAGGAGAATTGAAGGGAGTCAAACCCCAAGAATGTCCTCACCCAAAGTCCCTTTACCAGTTGTCTGTGAAGACACCATTAGAAATATGCTGTTGAGTTTCATTACAATTCAAATATCCCTCAACAGAATAATGCTTTGAACTGTGTTTGATTTTTTTTATGTCCTTAGAATAAACGAGTTTGTCAGCTTTTTCCTGAAGGCAGCTTTTGAGTTTCTGACGTAGACGGTATTAGAGCAGTGGATAACTACCAATTTAAATAGAAGTCAAGACGAAACAGAAACTTGCAATCTGTTGAATCAGGGGTAGGGGAAGATCAACTCTTCACAACTCATCACTAGACCACAAAAGTACTGGCCGAATTGTACAATGAGAATACGGTAATTCTGCATTTCCTGTTGCATTTTGAAAACATGACAACGAGAGCATCCGAAAGAATATATACTTCCTCACTGTGTTCAGTTAAGCTTGGGGGAAAGGGGAAAAACAACTTATTCTTCCTTTCTCTACCAAATGCCTCAAATTATTATGCTGAATGAGTGCTGTTGAATTTCCATTTTCACATTAATTTGCTCCCTAAATTGTACTGTCAGATGGTTTTACTCTTCATCTGTTTGGTCTTTTTGTTCTGGTTCTCATGTATCCCCTGAAAGTTATGCATCTAAAAGAGCAAAGACAATGAGGGGCGCCTGGGTGGCTTAGTTCCTTAAACATCTGCCTTCAGTTCAGTTCATGATCTCAGGGTCCTGGGATTGAGCCCCCGGTCAGGCTCCATGCTCAGTGGGAGAGTCTGCTTCTTCCTCTCCCTCTGCCCCTAACCTGCACTCATTCTCTCTCTCTCACTCACTTACTCTCTCTCAAATAAGTAAATTTACAAAATTCTTTAAAAAGTTAAAAGAAATAAAATAAAAGAGCAAAGAAAATGAAAATGCACTTCACGGATGGATTAAGATTGATTGACTAGACCACAGAAACGAACTCTTAAGCATGCCTATTTTCTTGTAAGAGTATTTTCTTAAAATTATATGTTATTTTTAAAGCCTCAAATAGATTTTAAAAAGAAAAAGGGGCGCTTGGGTGCACAGCGGTTAAGCGTCTGCCTTCGGCTCAGGGCGTGATCCCAGCATTCTGGGATCGAGCCCCACATCAGGCTCCTCCGCTATGAGCCTGCTTCTTCCTCTCCCACTCCCCCTGCTTGTGTTCCCTCTCTCACTGGCTGTCTCTATCCTGTCGAATAAATAAATAAAACCCTTAAAAAAGAAAAAAATAAAAATAATAAAAAGAAAAAGCTAATACACAGTGGAATAAAGTTTGATTTTTAAAAAAATTCCTACAGACATGTTTTGTCAGTATGGATAAATCTTTATTTTACCAAATGTAAATTTTTTTCACCATAGTATAGACGTCCACTCCTCAATCACATTCGTCTTTTCCTTGAAACATATAAAAACAGATCGGACTGGCACTAGAGACTAGTTCTCTGCAGTTCTTACAAAAGGCAATAAATACGTAGGGTCCTCTGACTATTGGCCCAATAGGACTTTTTAAACCTGCATTTTTAAGTTTTTGGTAAGATAAAAAGAAGATAGAAAGAAGACAATTGTGTCAGGCATGTGCATGCCCTAGTCATGTACGCAGTTCTGGGTTTTTGCAATGGATTAATAGATACCAACCTTCTAAGGGGACACACTGCTGATCAGATAAGAGTATTCTGCAATATCTAGTGAGCAGATTCTCCAGGAGCGAAAGGCCTGGAAACCATGTGTGTAATAGTGGAATTAGTTGAGTTGATGCCAAAAAAATGCTGCCCTCGGCTGGGGCCAGAAAGAACTCTCTAATGTGTTCATGGCCATGTCCCTCTCTCCCTGTTAGCCTCCTTTCTCATACACATCAGGCAGTCGGTCTGTTCTGAGTGCATTCTTTTTGAAGGCAGGATCCTGAGCTTTTGAGTCCGTTGGTGAAAGGCCATTAATTCTGCATTTCCATGAGGATTATATTCACTACCCAATAGAAACGATGTAGAAAGTGGAGTTTTACTTTCACATTTGTCCCTGAAAAAAAGTCACGACAGGACATAAAAGGATGTGGAATTTGTGATATTGGCAGCTCTGGAAACACTGTCTGTTGCATGAAGTTTTTATCACCACTGGGAGTGAAAGAGTACAAAGTCTTCCTTGTCGCACAAAATGAATGCTTCTCTGTGGTTTAAAGAAACCATGAAACCCCTTCTCATAACAGGGAAAAAAAAAAAAAAAGGTCCTCCTTGGATGAAACCAAATGGTGACAAATGAAGAAACACTAGAAATAGGATGACCCAGTGGGGAACTCAGTGAGTTACCTTTTCTTTAAGAATTAAATAAGATTGTTTACCCCATAAACATGCCTCTGCGAGCTTTAAAAACTCTAGCAATCTAATAAACTTCAGTGTAGCCCTGTCTACTAGCCATTGCAATTCACGCCCATGTTGTTTTCCATTGGTTCTACACTAATCCTTTACGTTTATGCTTTGGAGGCGGGGATGGTTATGAGGGTAATGGAGATGTTGCAAATGTTTCAAATTTTTCATCGCTCTCTAAACTTCTTTGTTCCTAGCGTTTTGTTCTCCCCAAACATCATGGTTTCTGAAGATCCCAGGGCACCGCACGTGCTTTTCTTTCTGGGCAGAATACCCTACCATTTAGCACACACATATCAGCAGGGCACACGTTACCCAGCCTCAAAACTGGTTTCTTGGCCAGATCTTCTTCATCTGACCAACTTGGTTGTTCCATCTTCTGGTCCACCACAGAAAGTTCTACTGAGCTCTAGTATACTCTTATCGTATTACTTTATAGTTTTTTTGTTTTAAAGATTTTATTTATTTATTCGACAAAGATAGAGACAGCCAGCGAGAGAGGGAACACAGCAGGGGGAGTGGGAGAGGAAGAAGCAGGCTCATAGCGGAGGAGCCTGATGTGGGGCTCGATCCCGTAACGCCGGGATCACTCCCTGAGCCGAAGGCAGACGCTTAACCGCTGTGCCACCCAGGCGCCCCCATATAGTTTTTGAATTCTTTAAAGATGCAAGAGTTATTTCATTTATCTTTGTATCACTGGTACTGGCACAGTATCCAGCAAAGAGTGGGTTCTCGAGGGATGACTCCTTAGTTGAACTGAGTCAATGAATGAAGGGTGAGTGAGGAGATAGGCCAATGGACACATCTATACATGTTGTAAGACTGTTACTGTTTCCTGAAGGGTACTGCAGACTGGTGTTCTGTCCCATGTGATCGTTTGTTCATTTATTTGTGTTTCATTTATGTGTTTACTTAGCAGATATTTCTTGAGGATTGACTCTGTTCAGAGATTAGAATAGACACCAGGAATATATCAACGCATGAGACAGTTTTTGTTCTCAAATTACCGAAAGATAACCCTGCTCATGGTTTATCTTTGTTTGGAGACTTTTCCCTCTTTAATCAGGGAAAATGCAAGTACACCACAAAAGATAGTCCTCAGCATTACAGCCAGTGTTACAATCTATAAATATCTCTAGCTGAAAGCGTGACTGAGACTCCGTTGCTGATATTACCCAGCTGAGCCAAAAAGTGAGCTTCATAGCCTCAAAGCCACCTTTGTTATTTACTAATTGCTTTTAACCTTCCGGGCTGTGCATTCCTGCTACATTGCTGCTCTTTGATTTATAGCGTTCATCCATGTTCCTTTGTTATAGGTGACGGCTTGCTGGAAAGCTGGTTGTGCGCACTTTGTCTCTTTGCTCCCTTATGAAAACGAGATGTTGCATTTTCAGAACCTCTTTGTCCAAGGACAATTTTTAGATAACAACCATAGTAATAAACACCATGCAAGTACCCATAATCACAGACATGGATATAGATCGTGAAAACAACTAATGGTTATTTATTATATTCTTGTAAAGACTTTAATAGTTTTGCATTCTAAAATGATACAGGTCTTAAGAATATACCCAAGGTTAACACTATTGAAGGGAAAAAAAATCCATTTGTGAAAATCAGACTTTTTATATTCTTGCAATCATGCATGTGATCTTGTCCATGTCTGATAAGGGAAAGAAGACTTAAGACAGATTGCAGTTACCTGCACACCTGTTTTACTGGCTCATTAATGAATTATATTGACTGAGAGGGTCCATTTCATTTCTTCTTGGTGATGGAACACGTTTTCATCCTCTTTCAAATTAATCATGATATTTTCTAAGTTAAATATACTCTTGCATTAAATAATAAGTAAAAAACCAAACTTTTCTTCCTTAGAGAGTCAAGATAGGAACAATGGTCAATATTTCAAACTTTTATGGCAGGTGTGTTTCCAATTAGAAGCATAAATTTAAATTGTCAGTTCTAAAAAATATTAAAAAAATAAATTGTCAGTTCTACTTGTGAATTGCCCCTTAAAATTTTTTTCTGTTTTTTTTCACCAGTCATTGTCTTACCTTCTCCCTCTTCAGTTACTGGTTCAGCTTTCTTATAAATACATTCTACAACTGAGATAAATCAGGTTCAGGGAAATGTCCACTTGGCATCACCTGTCCAGACTGGTGTGTTGGGATAGGAATATGAGAATAGCATGTAAATAATTTAGACTATTCCCCTCTTGCAGCATCTTGCATTATGATGTTTCCTAGGAAGGCGCTTTTAACTGGTACTTTCATGAGTTAAAAGTAAATACTTTGTAAATATTAAAAACATTCACAGAATACTAGGTGAGAGTAGGTTCTTATAACGTTCACAGAGCAAGTACAAGTAACATGCAGTAGAGACATATACACGCTTCTCTTTTTTTTTTTTTTGAGGATATAGCCATGTAGACGTCTTTCAAATTAACAAACACATAAAACACTTCTTTTAAAATTAATAATAAGGTAAATTCTGCTTTGCTACTAGCCAGAGTCCCATTACCCAATAGAAGTAAAAGGGCTTTAGTATCTTTTTCTTTGGATTTTGTTCTCTGGTGAATTGTGACCCTTAACATTCTATGTGGGAGGACTGCATTAATTAGAAAATCAATTAGCAAACGTTCATTTTACCTAACAAGTGTCTGAGGATCCTTTTCTTTTGCCTGAAGTGTGTTTTCCCTGTCCCTGAATTCTCACCACAATGTCACCTCTTCCAGGAAGCCTTGCTGGACATTTCCTTCTATGCTGGATACTTTACATCTCAAATTCCCATTGGTTGGAAAGGGGCAGTCACTACTGGGCCAACCTCTAAAATAATCTAAACTGAGAAAGAGCAGTTTGGCTTAGATATTTAGGAAATTTGTCCCAGAGGATATGTAGTTTATGTAGAAACCTGAGGGACTGCTAACGTTCGCTTTGTAGAAAGGAGATGGAAGGACCATCTAATGATTTTCAGTGAAATTTAAAAGAAAAATAAAAAGGAGTAAGCGTGCGCATTTCCACTTAATTAAGAAATGATAAAAGCTTATATAATGTTAGGACAATTGAGTAATCACATGTAAAAATTAATCACCTCACACTAACTACAAAATTAATTCCAGGTGAATTAAAGACGAAACTATACACCAAAGCAAAACTACTTTTTAAAAATTTATGAGATAAAAATATCAGAAGATAGTGTTATCACCTTGGTTAAACAATGCAGCTTTTTAAAATCATAAAAATAAAAATTATTAAAGAGAAGATTAATTTAACATCAAAACTTTAAGTATGACAAATAAAATTAGTATAAACAAAGTTAAATCAGACAATAGTCTGTGGGAAATTGATTATAACCTATATAACAGGTAACACAATTATACCCAGAATATATAAATATCTGCTATTCAATATGAAACAAATGAAGAAAATATCATTTAGAAAAATATGCAAGGGCACCTGGGGGGCTCAGTCCGGTAAGCGTCTGCCTTTGGCTCAGGTCATGATCCCAAGGTCCTGGGATCGAGCCCTGCATCCTCAGGCTCCCTGCTCAGGGGGGAGTCTGCTTCTCCCTCTCCTTCTGCTCCTCTCCCCGCTCATTCTCTCTCTCAAATAAATAAATAAAATCTTTAAAATAAAAAGAAAAATGTGCAAAAACTATAGGCAGAAAGATAAAGAAAATAATAGCCTTGTAAGAATATAAAATGTCCAATTTTTTTAACCAAAATTAGAAAAATAATTTCTTCATCCATATTAACAAAAGTTAAAATGTTTTGTACTATCAAAGTTTGGTGAAGTCCTGGGGCAATTGGCACTATCATTTCCTGCTGGGTGGTATGAGTTGGTTTAGCACTTTGTAGGTCACTTAGGCAGTAGAGTGAACATCTTTCATATTCATGGCTACCAATCAAGTCTGAATAGCTTTTCCCCATTTAGAGATATTTCAACATTATGCATCCTACTTTCTTAACATAGAACTACCGCAGTCGTCAGAGCTCAAACTTCCAGCCTCCCTTTTTATGCAGAGCCCAGGCTTGTGATCCCAGCGCCATCGATAGGAACCGCTATTACCAAACTTGTGTTGAGAAGTTAGCAATGCAAGCAAAAAGGCTGGGGCTGGGGCTGGGGCTTCGGCTTCTGTGTTCCCATTTTCTCTCTCTCGCCCTGAGTCTCTGTCTTGCTCTGACTGACCCTGTCTCTCCCCTGCCCCCCACCGTGCCCAGATGGCAGCAGATGCTCCTCTTTTCATTGAAAATAAGGGCAGCCTGGAAAGATACTCAGGGCTACATGGACAAGTCTGACTGGCGGAATTGGCATCAATAGGGTTCCCTCTAATGCTCACTGGGGCTGCCGCAGTGGCTGTGTGTCTGCTGTAAAGCCAGCTCTGCAGTGCCGCTTGGGACATTGTTTCTGGAAGCACAGACTGGATTCAGGAAGAAGATTCTCCAGACCTTCCAGAAACCTTGGGAAGCTCCCAATATCCTTAAAAAAAAAACAAAAACAAAACAAAACAAAAACTTTTCTGCTCCACCAGCCAGCTTCTGTTTGTGTTTAGTCAAAAACCCTCATTGATAGAAATTTTATGGAAAAGAGTAGAAAGGGAGGAAGGGAGCAAGGGGGAAAGAACAATGTGACAACTTATACTCTAGTAATTACAAAATATACCATAGCTCACAGCTTAAGACATTCTGAACGTAAGTACATTGTGTAATAGGAGAAAAAAATAAAGGTGGTGGGGGGCGGAGACAGAATATATATTCCTCTGAATTGGGAAATGGATAATAAGATGCAGTATAGTCATATAGCAAATATGTATTTATTAAAAACATGGATTTCCATAAAACATACCCTACAAAAACACAAGTCTATATATCTTTTGTTTTTACATAAATATCTACCTATCTACTTCATTTTAAATCTAACAGAAGGCAGGGAAGTAAAGGAGAGAATGGAAATAGGTAACGAGAAATTGAAACTCCAGCCCCATTTATAATGTATCACTCAAAGGAAAATGGATTCCTATCTCTCTAGTAAGTTAAAAATAAATTTAAATACCAATGTCTATGAAGTCTTTCAAAGAATTATAAATAGAAAATACATAGAATCGATTACAAATAAATACGTGTAAATTAATACATACAATTTCCAGCCTTAGTGTTTGAATGGAAGTACTATAATGAGATATAAATATATGGAAATGCATTTTGTTTGAGTCAAGAAATGTCTTTCATCTCCAAAAGTCACACTATCTGACAGGAACTTTTGAAAGACGTTTGAAGGGAACTAATTGATATAGTCTCAAAATGCAGAGTGGTACATAGTCCTGATGTTTTCACAATTTATGAAGTGTGCCAACAAATGAGATTAGAAATTCGAAGATCTTTTGTAACCACGTAGCTTCTCCTTTGCAGGTGTTTTTCTTTCAGGATCAAGATTAAGATACATTACTATGTGAAGATGCGGTTTTTTTTTCCCCCTGTTCCCAGAAGATGTCAGTTGCTACAATAATCAAGTGAGGAGTTAAATTTACTTTTTAAATGAGATTTTCAAATTATAAAGCAGATTATAACCATGCCCCAGAGCCGTCTTCTTTCTACTGCATTATTCTTACATAGAAGCCTTCGTGATTCTGATGGCAGAGATTAGCTTGAGTAGGTGGCACTGAGTTAATTCATATCCTGGTTGCCCTGGGAGACCTAAATTTAAGCTGCCTATTCTTTCCCGGGGAGAGAAATAAAAATGAGTCGAGTGCCATTTTCTTGGGGCTGTGCATTTCAAAACCTAGGCTTTGTCTCATTTCTTCTCTTAGAGTTACCATTTATTTACATTTTCTCGACAAGACAGTTTTATACTGCCGACTTTGGTTGAACATCAGGGAAACCCAAAGGAGTTTGTTGAACATGGAACTTTGGAGTTTAGGTACTAAATGAAATGAATGGATCCATGAATAAGTTGAATGGTGATTTCTAGTTCATTCATTCACTTGTAAGTAATTCAGAGACAGCACATTTAAAAATCGCTGGGTGGGATAAAATCATCTTGAGAGATTGCTTACCCAGATGGTAAAGGCCCTGAAAGTAGGAACTGTATCTGTACCTCAGTCATCCTGCAGTTGGGAACCCTTTACTCAGTGGTTTCCCTGCTCCAAACATTGTGCCAGGCATTTACAAAGATGCATACATGAGGGCCATCACTCCCAATGAGGGCTTGGGATATATAGTTGGATGTATAAATTGATATTTTCAAAAAAAATTCAGAGCAAAGTGGGATAAGTCTTTATATCCTCTGTAATTCCAGTAATGGAATTCTGCCTATATATTTTTTAAAAGGGCTTAATATTACTTCAGTGAATTGATGTTTATAAAGTTCATTACAAATACAAAACCATTTCTTATCTGATGGCCTTCTTTCCTAATGTCTTTGACTTAAGGTAACTGACAAATACAAAAGCAGGTCCATGGTGTTATCATGCCATTCACTATTGCCATTGGGTCGAGGGGTTAAAGCTAGAAGCTACCCATATCAGAATTGATTAAAATCGACACACACTTTGTGCCTACATTATTTTCGGTGGTTACCTAAAGGGAAACCTCTCCTGCTCTTCTACGGCCTCTGATTAAGAAAAGGGAAAAGACAAGAAACATAGTCAAAAGCTGCCTGACCTTTTGTACAGAGCTGTTGTCAAGACTGGTACCATTTTGCACTTGTATGATCAGAAATTGCAACAGTGTTGCATAAAATAGAGTCAAATGACGGTTCTGCATGTAAAACAGGGCTCCTAGCGTCTTCCTGCACCCTCCTCTTAAAGCCTTCTCCGAGCGCTTGCTGTCTCCACGGTAACGGCATCTCTGGGATTCTGTTGAAGTGTATTTTGAAAGCTGCCTTCACCTGAGAAGTTAGCATGTGACAGAGCTGTCCATATCTCTCAGATTATTTTTCTAATGAAAAAATATATAGAGAATGGCATTTGCTGAGTAATGATCAGAACTTTATATTATTTCTTCTTTTTCAAAATTTGTGTGAGATATTCAAAATCATTATGATGCCCAAATGTCATCGTGGTATTTAAAAGTGTCATGTGCTCAGTTTCTTCTTCTTCTTCTTCTTCTTCTTCTTCTTCTTCTTCTTCTTCTTCTTCTTCTTCTTCTTCTTCTCCTCCTCCTCCTCCTCCTCCTCCTCCTCCTCCTCCTCCTCCTCCTCCTCCTCCTCCTTCTGTCACAGTTTTAACAACTAAATAAACAGATAGATTTTAGTTCAGCCAAAGCATTTGGACCATACTTCCAAATTGCAGAAAATATCCATGGCAAGAACCCTGGAACAAGAACCAGGAGGCACAGGTTTCTCTCCAACTTTTGCTACAGACTAGTGTTGGGATCTTGGTCCCGTTGTGTCTACTAGGGTTCAGTTTTCTCACGTAGCAAGTGAGGCTGAACGAGATGATGTTGAAAGGGTTTCCTTAACATTCCCTCTTTCCCTCATTTGATGACCCAAAGCCCAATATTTTTGTCTATGATCATATTCTCTGTTTTGATCAGTGTTCTGTCTCTAATATTCCATCCAAGTCTTAAAAGAACACTGAGACCGGCAGTAGCCTTATTGTGGATTTGCTTCTTTACATAAGTTCACGGAAAAATCAATAAGTGTAGATCTGTGCTGTGCAGTTCTCTAGCCACTGGCCACATGTGACCATTCAAATTCAAATTGAAGTTAATTGAAATTAAGTTAAAAATTTATGTTCTCAATTGTGCTAGCTACATGTGGGTAAAGCTACCTCATTGAGCAACACACACATAGAATATTTCCATCATTGCAGTACATTCTATTGGACAGGACTGGCTTAGATCAATTCTCATTTCTACCACTGAAATGTCCTTTCTCAGTCTTCAGCAAAAAGGAACAGACATGTGCCCGAGGATTCTGTTCTAGCTATGAACAATGTGACTTTCTTTGTTGGGGGAGCAAACTCATATTTGCAAGATGAAGTCCTAATACTTCAGGAGAGTACCTAATATGGCTGACACCTATAAGCAGCTCTCAAAGTATTTACTGAATGAATAGCTATAGGACTGAATGAACTAATTCAAAGGCAAGCTTGGCAATATTTATCAAATCTGAGGAAACCAGCTTAAAGAAAAATCATTAACTCTTTTTGTAGCAGCTGTTGAGAGAACTTTCCCAGTGGAACAAAAATGAAGTGTAATGTGGCTTTAATGATTTGGTCATAAACGCAAGCGCCTACAGGCACGGGAAGGTCTGTAATGAATTTAAGGGCCTAGATGTAAGAAACTAAGGAGTTGCAGACCCGTGCCAAACTAAAGGAAACATCCTACTCATTTTCATGAAAAATAAGCCAGAAATCTAGATATTTATGTGAAATTTCTTGTTTCGATGTTGGCAAATAATTATCTATCATCTACCTAGTAGAGTTGACTCGGAGTACACAGTGATATTTTGGGTAAATAGTAGATCAGCTGGGTTTTTAAAGTTTTCTAAATCATGAAGTTATCATTTTGAGAGTTGAAGTCCACACTTTCATAACTAAAAGTTGGCAGTGCCAGGAAGCAAACTCCAATATTCTGGTGTTGATTTCCCTTTTCTTTTTCTTTAATGAACATCTATTAATGACAATGAAAAACAAAACCTCATAAAACAATTCATGAGGTGCTATCTTGATTTTTGCACAACAAACTATCCCAAACTTAATACACAACATTTTTGGAAAATACAACCTGCCAAAGGTTTTTTTGTTTTTTGTTTTTTTTAATTCATTTATTTTTTTTCTTTATTTATTCATCAAATACTTATTAAATTTCTGCTATGATACAAATATCCTGTTAGCTTCATAGAAGAATAGAACTCAATTTAGCTGCTTATATAATAAAATAATAGCAATAGTTATGCAAAGCCCTATTGCCAAGGAAAGGGTTATATGCAAATATCTCAGCAGGGTGATGATCTTAGGTCAGCCTCTCTCATTTCTTACAAACTGGGGGTTAACTAAGCCTAACTGGGTGATTCCCTCTCAGGATCTCTTATGCAGTTAGTGATAAAGCAGTTGGTACTGGTGTTCTCTTGCGGGCTTTCTTATTTAAATGTCTGGCAGTAAAGGGCAGTTGTTCTCTGGGACCTTAGTTAGTTCTCTGGGACTTTAGGGTGTTTGGTTGAACATTTATATGTGATTTCTCCATGTGACCCGAGTTTCTTCAAAGCATGGTGGCTGGATTCCCAGGATGAGTGTCCCCAGAGAAAAAGCCAGGTAGATGCTATCACTCCTTTTTTGGGACTTCACACTAGAGGTCACATGATATGACATTTACCGTAATCTCTCAGAACAATCACCAAGACCTACCTTTGTCTGAGGGAAGGTACCCAGGCTCTGTCTCACATAACATGAGGGAGCATGACAGCTTTATGGAAAAGCATGGGAGACTAGAAATTATCTTCCAGCTGTTTCATCGGAAAATACAATCTACCACAGAAGCTTATTTTTTATCTTTCTCTAACAAAGCATTCACTTCGTTCATTTATTCACTCATGATTTTTTCAACAAGATTGATTCTATTTCTACCACAAGTAAAAGATTTAATACCTGAAATTCTCACTTCTCCTGACTGAGAAAAATTTGGCTAATGATACAATTCCAGAGAAAATAATGTAAAAATATTAATGTTGATACATGGTTCCTGGGGGCCTATGAGGAAAGGCTTATTTGGGCTCAGTAACTTTGTTGAGCCCAGCTGCCTGTTGCTACCAGAGAGGGGACTGAAAAAGTCCTCCTGTCATGGGGCTAAGTCTCAGAGACAAGCTGGCTTAAGCCATGAGACAAGGAGTGTGCACTCATAGCATATGGCACAGTAGAGAACAAAGGAGCGAGAACAGAGTGGAGAGTGTTCATTGACCTCAAACTCACCCCATACGTAAGTGCTACAAGTATTTTGTTTCTATTTTTTTAGGGTGGAGTAGAGAATAAAAGTCATTTCTATGGTACTTTAATCTCCTCTAAAATGCATGTACCCACGACAAAGAGAACTAGCTGGGACTAAGGATAGTTTCTCAAGATCATGGAAAATTGAGATTATTTAACATGGCAACTAAAATCAAAGTGTTGTTGTTTTGTTTTGTTTTGTTTTTAAATCCCAGCTCTGCCATTTTCCCATTCAATGCACTATGCCAGTTAACCTCTCTTGCCTCAGTTTCCTTTTTTATAAAATGATGACCATAATAGTTTTGACCTCACAAGTAATTCTGCAAGGATTTCATGAGTAAGGTGCTTAGAACAGGGCCTTATAGATTAGAAGTAGTTCATAAATGTTGAATGTTTTTATTATTACTTGCAAACACCGGTGGCGTACTCCACAGTCTCTGATGGCACATAGGACTTGGAGAATGAACTGCTCGTAATCAGCCTCTAAGTTTACACTGGACTCCTTGGTGTGTGAAGCTTTGGGAGTAGCTAGAATTATTCTTTAGGGCAATCTCATATAAAAGGTCACCATCTCTCCTCACACTACCCAAACTGGTGTCTTCTTATTTCATGACCTATAAGCCATATGTTTGCTGGGTCCTATCAATCAAAGTGTTCACTGGAGATACACATGGCAATAAATACTTTAATACAGAAAGAGATCAACACTACTGTTTTTGCCAGCAGGTGCTATCATATTAATATATTTACTGCAACTTTTCTTCCTTTCCAGAGCCACTTTTCCTGTCAACTGTCTGTCTTGGCCTTTTGCAAAACTTGCTTCTCCCTTTATTTCATTTCTCAGTGTAGTTTTCTATCTCCGGTGGCTGAAACGCACTATGTCCCCAGTAAATGTGGATTGAAATAAAATGAATTAGAAGTCTTTATTTCATAGACACGTGTGTGTGTGTGTGTGTGTGTGTATGTATGTATGTGTGTAAAGTTATATTCTTCCATTTGAAAATACGTAGGGTAATTTTCAGTTAATGATCATCAAATAGGGACTTTTTACTCTACTGGTTTCTTTTCAATGCTACTATAAATAATAAGTAAAACGTTCAGAGATACAGAGGAATTGACAAAGAGAAATGTCATAGCCCTAAGTCAGTCACCTTGAAGTACTTCTGCCAAATATTGCATTGTGTGTGACAAGGGAGCACGCGGAGAGCTTTCACATGGCATCTAGGATGGCTGGCAGCATACAGATTTCCTGTAAAGTCAGTGGCCTCATCTTAAGAGGCATATTCAGTGATGCTTTGATTTAAAGCAGGTGGTCTAAGGCTGTGGGGAAGCCACTACGAAGGTGGGCTATGTCCCTCTACGGTTTAATACGACAGAATGTCAGATGAGAGGTGAGATGACAGGCAAAACAAGTAAACAAGTTATTTCTATTGTCTATGGCAGAATGTTCTAGCCGAGGGGACAACAGGAGTTAACGTGGGATGGAGAAGGAAGAGGCTATGAGTACCACCTTTAAATCCATAGATTCCGAACCATGAAGCGCTTTGCTGTAATGACACTGAAATCTTCACAGGAAAATCAAAGGGAAATATGCTGTTTTTCCCAGGGTGATGAAAATTAACATCCTGGATGAGAGGGTATCTGAGACAACAAATCCAAGGAAAGAGTCCTCACTCAGTTGTGCCCCTCCTTGAATTATTCCTGAGCAGGCAGCTGGGTCTTTTCAAGAGTATTAACAAATATAAAGAGGCACACATGAGTCGCATAAGATGAAATCTGCATGAATAAAATCTGCAAACATTAGACATTTTTAAGTGAGGAAAGGAGCATAAGCAAAAACAAAATAAAAAAACGAGTGAAAAGCACACAGCACATAATATTATCCATAGTCTCAAATACTATAGACAATAGACAATGTGAGTTATTTTCAAAAAGAGCTAAAAAAATATAAAGGTTCAAGAAGATAAGACAATGAGAGGAGATGTGAAACTAACTAGCAAACCTCAAGGAACAACTGATTATATGTAAATGTGGCTTAAAGACAACATAGTATATGGAATTGAAAAGAACAGTGACTTACAAGTGATAAGGAGGTTGCTACACGGGAACATTGAAGACTCCACATCAGCATTATTACTGAGAAAAAAAAGAGAAAAAAAAAAACATTAAACATAAAATAAAGCTTTTCTAACATAAAGACCTATATATTCAGCTGAAAGTGACAATTGTGTTCGAGAAATTGGTAGAAATAATCACAGCAAGATATGTCTTGGTAAAATTAATAAACACTGAAGGAAAATATCATTTAAATATACAAGTAGAAAAAAAAACCTAGATTTGTAAATTGTTTTGGACACCATGGATTTGGGTGGTCTTTTGATTCTCTGAAGGCAGAATATAAAATAACAGATAACATTCTGAAGGTAAAAGTATGGTCCATGGGTTTTAAAGATTTATTTGAGAGAGAAGGAGGAAAGAACGAGCAGGGAGGGGCAGAGGGAGAAGGAGAGAATCTCAAGCAGACTCTCTGCTGAGTGAGGAGCCTGACTCCGGGCTTGATCTCAAGACCCCAAGATCAGGAACTGAGCCAAACTCAGACACTTAACCAACGGAGCCACCCAGGAGCCCCGGTCCACTGGTTTTATATACAGTCAATTTGGCCTTAAATTATAAGGGCAACAGAAAAATACTCTCACATTTGAAAGCCCACAGGACTATGACACCCACGTGTTTGTCTTCACAAAACCATCTGATGATGAAATGTAGCCAATGATTACATGAAAAATAAAGAGATTAGAATGTGGGAATTGTGGTAAAGAGAAAAAGACACTGAAGTGATTTAATGCCAAGTTAAATGAATTTTCAAACAATGTCTTCATTATAAACTATAATAATGATATAGTTAATGCAAAAATGACATGATAAAATATAATCAATAGAAGGAAGATGGGCATCATCTTTCCATAGTAAAACATCAATAAACACTAAAATGTTATACTAACAGATATCTAATCTCATAAAGAAGTCAACATATTTTCCCTTATCTTTGGAGGACTTTTCTAAAGAACAGCATACCTTCTTGGGAAGAAAGATTTTTTTTTTTTGGAGTTCAGTCATGCATCTATCTTCTGTTCCATTCAGTTTCTTCTCATTTGGTTACATTGGAGTAAAACTAAACCCCCACTGCTATTTTTAAAATATCTATCTCCTTCTACCTTGTGTATGTGTATATAGGCACAGACAAGTGGTTATGGCATTGTTAATCAAATGTCAGTAATGGTTATTAATGATGGGATTTTGTAAATTTTTATTTTTATGTTTTATGAATGACTTGATTTTTTATAAAATATAAAAATTTTTATACATCATTTCTTAACAGTAATAAAATTTATTACTCCTTAAAAATTATAAAGGTAATTATTGCAAACAAAATGAATTTTTAAGGATGTCCTCTCAAATAAGAGAAGATAGCCCAGCCAGGAATTCAAGCTTAATTCCTAAATGTAAATTTTTTTTTTTTTAGTTTATTATTTTAAGTAGGCTCCCCAATGTGGGGCTTAGACTCACAACCCTGCGATTAAGAGTCACACACTCCACCAACCAAGCCAGCTAGGCACCCCAATTTTTAATTGTAAATTGACTACAACTCTTCAGAAACTCTCATCCTGGTGCGTGCGTGCGTGCGTGTGTGTATTTGAGTTGTTGGAGGATTATTGAGGCTTCTGATAGACAAATTACATCAATAGCAAGATACCATCCGCAAACACTAGACAAAGTCAACAAATCCCTCAAGCCTATCAGTGTGAGCAAATGAACAAAGAGTGTTAACCAAAGACAGTTGCCTGGATAATGCCCCTTGAAGCTCCAGGTCGAAGGAATGTAGCAGTCAAGGCATGCACCATGGAATCAAGAAGAAAGGAAAACCTGAAGCTAGTGCATTTGAGTTCTCATAATAAAGTCAGTCTCAGGGGAAACAGATGGAAATGAGAGAAAGACTCATTTGTGATACAGTCATTCTTGCTGTCAAAGTTTTCATGGCTTTTCAGCAGGCCACAAAAGGCCAACCCTCTAGAATATGAATCAGATCTTGTCAAGGCCCCATGGAATAAGGAAGAGACATCAGACCTCCCTGTTTGGATCCTAATAGTTTTTTCCACCTCAGTAACCTCTCACTGTAAACAAAAAAGCTAGGACTTTTTTTTTTTTTTTCCCCTCCCCTTTGAGGGTCCTGGATAACTGTCAAAGATTTAATGGCAAAGTACAAATCCATGAACCAACAGTTTTTTGAAAATTTTTTTTCCCCGTCAGCTGGACTGTGGGTTTAAAAAGTATGACATCGTCCCTTGTTTAGATTTGGAAGGATCGGATCACTATGCAGAAAGAAAGTAAATGTGTAAGAGAAAGCAAGAGAGATTTGCATCCCAATTTCATGCTTCAACATGTGGCAGAGGAAACACCACTTTTGGTAATGGGAACAGATAATGACTTTTTTTGTTTTTTGGTCAAATGAGGGTATTGAAAGTGTGTCGAGCCTTCTCACCTTAATTTGCTAAAGTGTTTCAACTGGTAATCAAATATTGTTTAAATACATAAGGAAGGCTTTCCATCCTTTTATTGACAGAGCTTTGTAGAAATATTCTCGTAATGGGCTTGTAACAATCATAGGTCTAGTGCCCAAATTTATACTTTGCCTTTTTGGCTCCCTTCATGGATAATTTTAATTATGGTTTCCAACGAAACTGTATCATATTTGCTGATTTTTGTGCTTTTCTTCTTCTTTAGCATGTAAAATATTACCCTGTTGCAGATTTTAGAAGCTATACTAAGCTATATACTAGAAAGCCTTAGGGAGACTCTTGAGTTCCTAAAAACCCCTTTATTCCCTCTGATATTATGCCAAGACTCTTGGCATATTCTAGTTATATGCTTGGGCATACCACCCTTGGCTCCATTCTCTTGGTAGTTCTGTCCTGTGTCTTGCAAACCACTTTGGAGATTTGACTCAAATAAGTAAGGCATGAAATGAGACACTAAATTACATGATGTGAGCGACTATATATATGGTTTATCCTTGTACCTGAGCACCTAGCATAATCACTGATGTTTAGAAAGTGATTCCTATATAGTTTAGTTTTTTTTTTTTTTTAATAGAGTAAAAAGGAGAAAAAGAAAAGAAAACTAGGAAGAAAGGATGGAAGCAAATTATCCTATGATGTCTTGTGGGGGTTTTGGATTGTATCTACTTGCCTAAGTGATTCTCCAATCACTCCTGAATGGTTCCAGGTAGAGCTGTCTCAATGAGAAATTGTTGGTATATTTGTGCAAAGTGGAAGAGGAGAGAACCGTCCGGTGTATCAGACGTGTTTCCTGTGCTGGGAGACAGATGAAGAGGTGCGGGCTGATTCCTGCTCGCGCTCTCTTCCCTCCACTTCTCTCTGTAGAGGGTTGTGCGGACCAGCAGCAACACCAGGCTCAGGAGCAGACAGAGGGGCAACATCCCTTCATGGGCAGCCCCACCAGCTCTCCTCTGAAACCCATTATGGAAGCTGGTAACTAGTGGCTGCAGGTATGCTCTTGTCCTCTTCTGTCAATGCTCAAGGAAGGCTGCCTAAGAACCCCTCCTTGGGTGCTTGTGTGGCTCAGTTGGTTAAGTGCCTGCCTCCAGCCCAGGTCCTGATCTTAGGGTCCGGGGATTGAGCTCCACATCGGGCTCCCTGCTCCATAGGGATTCCGCTTCTTCCTCTCCCTCTGCCCCTCCCCCCTGCTCTTGCATGCTCTCTCTCTCTCAAATAAAAACAATTCTTAAAAATTTTTAAAAAACAACCTCTCCCTGAGCTTCCAGCTTTTCTTTCTCTGACCTTCATTTCTGCAGTTTCTTTAATAATTAGGTAACTCTTAATTCTACAATAAATCCTTCATTCCATAATAATTGTAAGAGTTCTCTTTCTTTGATTGAACCCTGACCAATACAGGCTTATTTTTTATAACATGAAGTTCTGGAATGCTTAAAAAATTCAAAGAGTCAAAAAAAAAATTGTTTTCTACAGTATATAATCCTAATTCCCCCTGCCCCAACCCCTCTCATTTTGAATCTAACTGGGTCAGGCTTTTCTAGCAATATTTAATAAAACCTAGTTCTTTGCAGAATCTTGATAAATTGCTAATTTAATGTGCACAGGAAAAATAATACTCTTTCTTATCTATATAATTTACAATCTGTTCCTAGCCAGGCACTATTTCCATACATAATATTGGTCAAAATAGCAATCAAGTAAAAATGCGTGAATGGTTTACTTCTGGGTCAGCATTATGGGCTCTATGTCCGCTACAAAGTTCTCTTTCCGTCTCTGTTCTTTCTCTGACAGAGGCACTGACACACGGAAAATTACATACCTAACAATACTAAGGCTTGCAATGTAAGCAAACATGTTAATATCTCCTAAAAGTGCTTTGCCTGTTTGTAATCTGAACTTTGCTCTTATGTTGCTGAACCTATGTACATTTTCAACCTCTGGGCTTGTTTTAGAATAAAGGATTTTATAAGTATTTTATTAAAACTGTCAGAAAAGATTATGTTGGGCTTAAACATCTCATGTGCTGCTCTAGTTTTATTATGAGATTAGGTACAATATTATTTTCATCCCTGACGTGACTTTCACAGTGTTTAAAATTTTGAGTATCACATATCTACCATTATCATTCTAAGCAGAGGACATTCCTTTTTTTTTCTCTCTCTCTTTCTTTGTCTTCATTCTTTTGTATCTGCCTTTCTGCTTCCCTCCTTTCTTCTATTATTTTCTTATTTGAGGTTTTGTTGTTGTTTCTTGGTGTTTTCTCCAGTTGGAAGTCACAAGGCATCTTTTATATCCTTTTTGTCATTGTTTCTTATTGTTGTAAATACATGTATATATCATCATGATTTTGTGAATAACAATGCTAAAAATACTTACAGCATTCTTCGTATGACTACATTGTGGTTATAAATAACGGAAGAACATATTTTATTTTTTAAAGTCCTGATCAATGATACCTCATCTTTTCTGGGTACTTTTGGCTAGTGAAATTCCATTAAGAGAAAGAAAAAAAGAAATCAATAATAGAAATTATTGTATCTACGTTATATTTTTAATCTACATATTTGACTTAGGGAGCTTATTCAGATATGTGTTTTGAAAAAGGGAATTATGAATTTTAAACGTTCTTAAAAATATAATATATTCAAATATATCAACTATATCTAATATATTCTAATTTATTAGCACTATATTGGCCTCCTATATGAGGATAGACTGTTTTATCAGATAAAGGATAGTAAGTCATTTCAAAATATGGATCTGTATTTATCAGAGAGAAATGATGTTCAAGAAGTTTGTTTTGGATTTACATAATGTATTGCCCTCTTTTCTACAATGTCCATGAAAGTGATTCTAATGCTGCTAATCCTTTTGATTCTGCTTTCTGTAGACAGGACAGTAAATATCCCTCATTGTGAAAGATTTATTTTCTGCACCAACATAATCGAGTCAATCAATAAAACATAATGTTTCCCCAGGTATTCTGCAATGCACAACACATTTCATCAACAAGTGGCACGTTAAGAAAACACCTAAATCCCCCTCTGACACACATGTCACCTTAGAGATTTAAAATAATAACAATAGTATTAACCATATACATATAGGCTAGAATTTAAATAGCTAAGTCCTTTTTTTTTTTTTTTCCTTATACGAAGTTGGACATTTACGATCTGGAGTCCAAATGTAAGTTTCCTGAAACTAAAGTGGTAGATTCTATAAAGAATTTTTGGTAAAATATCAGCAAGATGGTGGGAAAGAAGTTTCCAGTGGTCTTCCTCTCATGGAAACATCAATTTGAACAATTATCCATGGATGAAAATGCTTTCACAAGGGCTAAGGATCCCAGGTGAGAGATTATAGCTCCTGAGTGGAAGGCAGAAACAAGAAAAGACACATTCAAAAGAATAGAAACAACAGTCACCCTGCCCCTGAGTCAGGGCAGCCAGCATAAAGGGCTTCCCCATGGGTTGAGGGGAGAGCAGTGAGCACCCGACTTCATCCCAGACACCAGCACCAGACCCTCAGACTCCAGACTGTTAATCTGCCCCAGCACTAGGAGGGCCTCAGAGATCTAACCTCTAGGCAGAGTCCCATGGCCCCAGGTTCCTGGCCTATCCAGTGCCAGGCTGGCCCCTGTAGACACCGCTTCCAGGCCAGCTTTGAGGGGCCCAGGCTCTCAACCCCCCAGAGCCAGGCCTGCTCTCTCAACTAGGATGAAAGACTTAAATGTAAATCCTGAAACCTTAAAACTGTTGGAAGAAAACATAGGGAAAAACCTTCTTAACATTGATGTGGGCAATGATTTTTTGGAGATGACCCCAAAAACACATGCCTAAAAGCAAAAATAGACAAATGGCACTGCACCAAACGAAAAAGCTTCTGCATAGCAAAACAATCAATATAGTGAAAGGACAACCTACAGAATGAGAGAACATAATTGCAAACCATATATCTGGTAGAAGTTAATATCCAAAATATATGTAAAATTAAAGCAGAAGAATGGTAGCCTGCTCAGATCCTCCAGCTGACTTTCCCTTGGTTGGTCTGGCATATTTCAAGAAGTGATTCTTGGTGGCAGTGGTAACAAATTACCACAATCTTGGCACCTTAAAATAATATCCATCTAAGAGCTTACAGTTTCCACAGGTAAGAAGCTCAGGTGTGCTGGACTTGGTTCTCTGCATAGCGTCTCATGGGTCAAAATCTAGATATTGACCAAGTCCAGGGTCTTATCAGAAGGCTCTGGGGGATGATCTACTTCTAGGCCCATTCAGGATTCTAGCAGAATTCATTTCCTTCTCATCTCTTCCATGTGGACCCCTCCACCTTTAAGTGAACTGAAGCAGGTGAAGTGCTTCTTGAGAATGTGGGAGCATAAAGTAGCAAGCATGGCTGAGCCCCCTTTTGGTTCTGCCTTTCAGAGCTAGCCTACTGGAGAGGGATTGCATTCTCCACCATCCCTCACCATGCAGAAAGAGAATCTGGGCCTTCAGGAAGCACCGTGGTTGTTCAGACATGCCAGCAACGGGATGGAGGAATCTGTCAAATTCAGGACAAAGTGACAACAAGCCAGCTTAACTGCAGATGGAAAGCTACACACTTTAAAAGGCTTTGAAGGTAATTAAATAGCATTTTGCCTTTGAGTATCACATATCTACCATTATAAATCTAAGCAAAAGATGTTCCTTTTTTTTTTCTTTCTCTGTCTTCACTCCTTTGTATCTGCCTTCCTGCTTCCCTCCTTTCTTCTATTATTTTCTTATTTGAGGTTTTGCTGTTGTTTCTTGGTGTTTTCTCTCCTGCCACCCACCTGTTTGATTCTCACTTGTTGAGCTCAGAACAAGCCCAATAGTTAGAAACTTCGCAAGCCCTAAAACCTCAGTTTCAGTCCATCCAGAGTTGATTAAACTCTGGGGTATGGACTCCTGCATCCAAGAACAAACAAGAGTGGTGAAATAAACAAATGCCAGTGTTCTGGAATTTACAATGCAGTGTGCTTTTCTCATGGACAGGAATGCATGTCTACTATCTAGGGCACCATGTTCTCTGGGATAAGGCTCCATGAGCATATGAAAAATTAGGTAGGAGGTTGATTGATGGGTCCGATTTTAAACAAAGCAAAGTAGATGATCTTGAGGGATATTCTATCTAGGTCATGGAAAACTCTGATGAGATGTTTTATTTTTGTTTTATTCTTATATTTTAGAATCAGAGAATTTCTGTTTGAGAACTGATCCTGCCATTTGCTGTATAAACTTTGGTAAGTTTAACTTTTCTGAATTTCAATGAATTCATCTCTAAAACATGAATAATAATAATACAACCTGCCTCATAAAGTTGTGAAGAGAATTAGATGATACATATCATAGTATTTAATCCAGTGCCTGCCAAGTAATAATTGTGTGTATACACATGTATATATACACACACATCATATAGTGAATCAGTGAATATATATATATTCACTATTATTATATATGTAATATATATATATACATATATATATATATAATTTATTATATATTCTACCTCCTTCCATAGGCATAGACAGGTTCTTCATCTATGGTATCCTTCATGATCTCTAGTAAATATTCTCTTTTTATATTAGTGCATCTTTTATTTTTCGGATCTATTATATTATATATATTATATTATATTATATTATATTATATTATATTATATTGTATTGTATTATATATATTATATTATATTCTCTTAAATCTCATTTTCAATGATCATGTTTCAGTCACATGTTCATAATTTGGCTATCTTGTTTGGACTCAGATAGTTTTCTTCTCTCTTTTAAAAAATCCATTTTCTCTCGTATGATTTCATAGCATCCTGTGTTTTTCTTTATGTACTTTATCAAGTTCAATACCCACTTTGTTTACTACAGTATTTAACAATCAGCACAGTGCTAGGTATGTAGTTGGTTGTTAATATTGAAAGAATAAATAAGAGAATAGGATGGATGGATGGATGGATGAATGAAAAACATTCCCAGTTGAATTATGTCTTGTTGCATTCTCAAAATACGTGATTTCAAGTTTTGTGGCACTCTACTATTTCCTTCCTGATGCACTTGTGAAAGATCTAATAAGTATTAGCCTGGGATCATACACTCAGGCTCTTACAAAATCTGAGAATTAATGTACAGGAAGTAAAAGGAGCAATGGGTAAAATGACAAATGGCAGTTGGCGTTCTGTCTCAGTGTCCGGGAGGCTGTAAACTGTGGTAGGGATTGTGGTAACTGACAAGGCGTGCCCTGTCTAGAGATGAGCGACCCTTCTCAACAGCAACTGGTCTTTGCTACATGGAAGTTCAAGCCAATTATTATCAAACATGGCAAAAGAAATCAGAAATCTATCTTTTTTTCTGTGAAATCTCTGTGTCTGAATGGTATGGACTAATTTTAGCATAAACACTGTATCACCATTACTTGGTTGGATGAATTAGGCTGTGGGGTTAGATGTGACCTATAGACTCCTAAGTTTTGTCTCTGACTTTCCCAAGCAACCACATTGTTTTCCCTTATGCTATAAGAACCAATATTCTGAAATGATCTCTAATGGCGCAGTCTCAGTGGACAGTGCCAATTTGGTAAAATTCATGTCTGCCTAAGAGATCAGTGGGTTGGTTTCCTGGACTGTTTGGAATACATGATTGCTTTAATTCCCACCTGATCAGTTTTCCTTATAATTCAACTTAATTTTCTCATTGTTATTTCATTTTTAGAAACTCAAAACGATCAAAGAAAAAAATGGAGAAAACTAAAGCAAAAAGGTTTCCAAATCTGTCCCCTCAGCCATGTGTAGATGCTAACATCAATACCGTTGGTGCTTGATTTGGAAGTTATTCTTACTTCCTCAGGAAATAGTTTTGTTAGAAAGGCTTTTTCCTCCTCTGTTGCCTCACCTAAGAATGTGGAACGAGTATCTCTCAGCCATAGCAAACAGCTGGTCCGTAAGAGAGGGCTTCACACTGACTTCTCCAGAACCTCCCCAGGGGTGGGGAATATAAACCAGAAACCGAAGTGCTGGGAAATACCACAGACCCACCACTATGATTTGAAGCAGAGCCACTCTTGGTTTATGCTTCTTCATAGTTTTTTGTCATCATCAAAAGATTTCTATACCAAAACAAAAACAAAACAAAACTTAGAAAATTTAACACCAGCACATTGCACACCCTTGCCATGTCTCACTCCTCAGTCTTCATTTCTCACTTTCAAATTTGTTCATAGTGTATTTCTCAGTTGCCCCAAATCACAGGCACTAAGAACAATGTTTTTTAGTGTAAGCATGTTCAAAGTCCCTAGTAGTCAAGGAAATAAAAATTAAAAATATAAATAACATTTTCTACTAACAATGTATGAATTTTCAAACTGATTAGATACATTGTGAGGGTTTGGGGTAGTTGATATTCTCATATTCTTCTAATGGGAATATATATTGGAAAAATATATTTTTTGAGGGCAATTTAGCAAAATGCATTGGTATCCTTAAAATAATTCACTATTTTTTGTTTCAGCAAGTCATCTCTTATGGATTTATTCTAGAGAAATAATTAGAAAGGCAGAAATATTTCTCCATAGGGATGTTTATTTAAGAGTTTTAAAGGGGCATCTGGGTGGCTCAGTCGGTTAATTGTCTGCCTTTGGCTCAGGTCATGATCCTGGGATCCTGGGATCAAGCCTGGCATCAGGCTCCCTGCTCACCAGGGAGTCTGCTTCTCCCTCTGCCTCTTCTCCTGCTGGTGCTCTCTCCCTCTCTCTCTCAAATAAATATATAAAATCTTTAAAAAAAAAGTTTTAAAGATATTGAAAAATTTGAAACAATTTAATGTATAACCAATAGACATGTAGAAACTATTCTTTATATATTAGGTCAAAATAAAATAATCAAAGTATAAAATAGGACTGTAATTTGATATTGATTTATATTTAAAATTTTGCTCATTAATAAATAAGATACATACAAGCATTCAGTTTAATTAGAAATTACTACTAAAAGGGAGAATTGTGGTTAATGGAGAAAAAAATCCTTCTATTTTAGTTTTCTGCATTTCATATATATACATAATATTACTCAGCCATAAAGAGGAATGAAATCTTGCCATTTACAATGACATGAATGGGACTGGAATGTATTATGCTAAGCAAAATAAGTCAGCCAGAGAAAGACAAATACCATATGATTTCACTTGCATGTAGAATTTAAGAAACAAAATGGATGAACATAGGGGAAAAAAGAAAAGAGAGAGAAACCGTAAAACAGACTCTTAATTATAGAGAATAAACTGAGGGTTGCTGGAGGGAAGGTGTGGGGGATGGGCTAAATGAGTGATGGGTACTAAGGAGGACACTTGTGATGAGCACCAGGTATTATATGTAACTGATAAATCACTAAATTCTACTCCTGAAACTAATGTTACATTATATGTTAACTAACTGGAATTTAAATAAAAATTTGAAGCAAAACAAAAAAGAGTGATTAAGACACTATCAGTAGACTAACCAAAAGGATAGTTTGGGTTTTTCTTTTTTTTTTTTTTTAATATTTATTTATTTATTTGAATGAGAGAGAGAGAGCATGCATGGGTGCAAAGAGGGACTGAGGGAAAGGGAGAGAGAGGGGGAGTCTCTCAAGTGAGCTCCCCTTGAGCTCAGAGCCTGATGCGGGATTTGACTGCACAATCCCGAGATCATGGCCTGAGCCAAAATCAAGAGTTGGACACTCAACTGACAGAGCCACCCAGGTTCCCCTGGGATTTTCTCCTATTTTATTTTGTGCAGCTTTAATAACTGATGACCCAATTATGTTTTAGAAGATATGATCTTTCATTGAATGGACTGTCATGTAGTGGCTTGTAAGACTAGAGACTAAGAGAAGGCTCCCCTCACTCTAGAGGAACAGACAAGAGAGCCATTTTGACAAAGACTATAAGACTTACTAATGCCCTGGTCCACAGTCATCACCAGCGTTTCACTGCTATGCAACTGCAAGTATTAAATTGTGTATCTTCACCGTAAAAGGAAAAGGTGGTCTTAAGAGCAATACGTCCTAAGACAAGAAGCTTTTACAAGACAACACATTATAAGGTGCTTTTATCAGAACATTAAGTGAAAATTAGACACAAAAAAGAAATTAGAAAACATCAGGAAAAACTTTGAAATACGTCACTTTTCTTCAGTAACCTTTGATTCATTTTGCTATTTGATATCCACAAAAGTCAGACACCATGATGGGTTCAGTTAGTTATAGGATGCATTTAGTATGTAATTTAATTGCATTTCCAATGTAGTAGGACATCTATTATTCTGGAGAGAGAAAAGTCCGAATCCACTGAGGTTGATATATGCATCAGGATATTCTTAAAAGAATAATTCAGCATTCTCTTTTCAAGTCTGATTTCAAAGCACCACTGATAGATAAAGCAAGGCAGAGTGTAATTAAAACCAATTAAATTCAAACAAAAGCAAAATTGTTTAAGTATATTCATCATCCACTTTGAATCTTATTATTATATTCATTTCTCCTTCATTTCGGGGAACATCACTTTGTTAGCGTAGGGATACATCTTACAGTGGGAGGTGAGGGAGGGGTCTGTATACTATCGCAGAACTCCATTACTTCTGAGGACTTGAAATGACAATGAAAAGAACAGCTATGATTAAAATCACAAGTGCTTTTGTGTTTGTCTGCAACGTTATAGGTCATAGGGAATATGTGTATGTGGTATTTTGTACCTGCATACAGGACGTATGCGTATTGGCCAACAGTCATTGTGGGTTCTTTTAATTATTATATTTTATTTCTTTTTGGTCATTGTGTTTTAATAGGAAGGTTATGAGGATTAGATTAGAGGGAATTAAAAAACAAAAACGAAAACAAAAGATCAATTGGTAGTAAGGAGTGCAAAGCAACAGCTTGTATGAATTCTCACTTCAAACAATGAATACTTGGGGCACATGGGTGGCTTAATTGGTTAAGGCTCTGTCTTCAGCTCAGGTCATGATCCCAGGGTCCTGGGATCCAGGTAGGCAGCATCAGGGCTCCCTGCTCAGCAGGGCATTCTGCTTCTCCCTCTACTACCCCCCTGCTCATGCTCTCTCTCTGGCAAATAAATAAACAAAAATCTTTTTAAAAAATGAATACTTCGTGAAGCTACTTTTAATTTCTTAGTCACCAAGTCAAAAATACAGTTCTTGTTTGTGGGAAAGCCCAGTTACAACATTGTAGTACAGAATGAACGAACAGTAAGTGTTTATACCAAAGGCCTGCTAACAAGAAACAGTCTTTAGTTCACCTGGATTTCAGAACTGCCGTATACTAAATGTGTCCCCCTTAAAATTCATATGCTGAAACCTAATCCTCAATGTGATTGTATTAGGACGTGAAGCCTTTGGGTCAAGAGGGTGGAGCTCTCATGCACACCAATAGCACCCTTATAACAGAGAAGGGAGAGAGCTCCATCACCCCTTCTTCCATGTTGAGAGATGGCCATCTAGGAAGCTGGTTCTCACCAGACACGACATTTGATAGTGCCTTGATTTTAGACTTCCCACTCTCTGGAACTGTGAGGATGAATTTTGTTATTTAAGTCACCGGGTTTCTGGTATTTTTGTCTGAATGGGCTAAGATAAGAATAAAATTGTTTCTATCCTTTTTAAAGTATAACAATTTTTTTTTCAATCAAAGGGGAAAAGATGTTTTCTTTCCCATTTGAAGGTGGAAGAAACTATTTACTCCACAAAACAGAAAGCCAGGGAAAGTTCAACTCTAAGAAGTGAACTGGTGGAATCAAGTGTTAGGAAGACTGATGGCCCCTGGAATAATAAAACAGCAATTGTAACACACACACACACACACACACACACACACACACACACACACAAATTAAAACAGCAACAACTCATAGTTCTACCCTTGGTAGCAAAGTTACAGGTAGAAAACACAGAAAAGTGATGTAGCTTTTTATTTCCAGACATGCGTGCCTAAGAATTCAGGCTCCTGGTATATTATAAAAGATTTTTTGGCCGTGAGAAAGAAGAAAATCCTGCCATTTGTCACAACATGGCTGGACCTTGAGGGCATTATGCTGAGGGAAATAAACCAGACAGAGAAAGACAAATAGTGCATGATATCACTTATATGGGGAATCTTAAAAACAAAAACAAAAACCAAACTCATAGAAACAGAGAGTAGAAAAGTAGTTGCCAGGGGACTGGGTGGGGTGGGGGTGGGAAAATAGGGAAAGTTTGGTAAAAGGATATGAACTTTCAGCTGTAAGATGACTAAGAATGGAGTTCTAGGATATAACACTGCGACTACAGTTGATAACACTGTATTGTATCATTGAAACTTGCTAAGAGAGTAAAACGTAAATGTTCTCATTTTGAAAAAGATGAATATGACCCGTGATGGACGTGGATGTGTTAACTCAGTGGGAGAAGTCTTTCACGGTTATACAGGTACCAAATCCCCACAGTGTACACTTTTAATGTCTTACAATTTTATGTGTCAATTATACTTCGATGAAGCTGAAATTGTAAAAAATAAATTTTTGTAACATGTTCTGGAGTATGATGCATCTTGGAGTTTGTAATATTTCAGATATGATCTGGACATGTGATTGATAAGGCATCCAGAAAGGACTAGATGCTCAAATGAATAGTCACGTTGGGGTGGGGAATGAGAGGAGGATAACATTCACCATTCTCAATTCTTTCTGGAGCTAACATTCCATTACAGAGTATTCATATCCTCATTGTTGCCATTGCTATTTTTTATCATGTGATAATTTGGCATGTCTCTTCTTAGATTATATTAATTCTACAGAGTAAAGCAGGAAACTTAAAAGCACTTTTTGCTATTTATTAGTCATAAATTCATAAGCACAGAATATTAGAGGGGCCTGAGATGGGGGGGAGGGACTTAATTCACTTGCCAGGTAAGGAAAAGGAAGTCCAAGAAAGGTAATCTGGTTGCACCACATCACCCAGTGTGGTAGACAGAATACTGGGTCCCCAAAGATGTCCACGTCCTATACCTGAAAAATGTTTGCAGAAGTCAGAAGGGTCTTTGCAGATGTGGTTAAAAAAAGGACTTGAGAGGGTCACATTATTCTGGGTTACTCAGAGAAAGGCGGGAGGACAGAGTGAGAGAGTAAGAGTTATGACTTCAGAAGCAGAATTTAGAAGCCAGAAAAGTCAAGGAGTGGATTCTCCCTTCCAATTTCCAAAAAATGAATGCAGTCTTGCTGACCTATTTAAGACACCTGACCTCAAGAAAATAAATGTGTATTGTTTTTTTTTTAATATTTTATTTATTTATTCGACAGAGATAGAGACAGCTAGCGAGAGAGGGAACACAAGCAGGGGGAGTGGGAGAGGAAGAAACAGGCTCATAGCAGAAGAGCCTGATGTGGGCCTTGATCCCACAACGCCGGGATCACGCCCTGAGCCGAAGGCAGACGCTTAACCGCTGTGCCACCCAGGCACCCCTAAATGTGTATTGTTTTAATGCTCTAACTTTGTGATGATCTGTTACAGTAGCAATAGGAAATGAATATACCCAACAATAAAGTTGTATCAGCAAGTCTAAAAACAGTGGGTCCTAAGTCCGTGTCCTGTGGCTATTCTATATCATACTGCACCTGCAAGTCTGTACATATGCATACAGTCTGTACACATGGATAATATTCTAACCAGATCATTTTATCCAAAGTTAACTTACATTTATGGAGCCCTTACAATGTGAAATTTCCAGGACTAGGTGCTAGACAAGAACAAATAAGAAAAAGGAAAGTATTTATACATATGAGCAATTGTACCTATAACAATGTCATTTAGTGTAATAGCATAAAATTCTCTCCCGTTTAGAGTCTGCACAAGCTAGATAGTTTTACTAGCCTGTTAGCACTTCATTGAGAATCTCAGTTATATGACCTTTTAAAAATACACTTGGTTCACCTGACCCTAGCCATATTACAATGACTATAGAGTACCCATCCAATTTTTACATAGAACAACATAGACATAAATTAAATAATATATATTAATCTGAATCATGTGAAATAGCCGATATTCTGATACCTTCTGAAATGTGAAAATGGCAATTTTATACCGTTCAATTCTGTAAATGCCTGTGGCAGGCACTGTAATGTGCTGCCCAGTTGCCCGCTCAGGGAGAGATTTGTTGCCCTGTTGTTTTTTTTAAAAGATTTTGTTTATTTATTTGAGAGAGAGAGTGTGCGCAAGAATGCATGAGCAGGGGAGGGGCAGAGGGAGAGGGACAAGCAGAACCCCCACTGAGCGGGGAGCCTGACACGGGGCTCAAGCCCAGGACCCCGAGATCATGACCTGAGGCTAAGTCATGCACTTAACCAACTGAGCCACCCAGGTGCCTCTCACTGCCTTGTTTTGAAAGTGCTGTAAGAACTTGAATACTAGCCCCTTGTCTGAAGTCATACAGTGCCTAGATCCAAAGACCGCTGAAGGAATATAGAGTTTTGGCCAACTCTGAAAGGTCATTCTAGTTGTAGAACTTCTTACGTACGAATTGAGCTATTGCTGTTATGAGACTGCTTCGCAGCATTACACCTATTTCTGCCTGGTCCTGCTTCCTTTTCCTTTCTTCCGCAGAGTCATCCTAAGGCCACTCCTGAATAAACATCCTGCATTCTTACCTCCCAGAGAATCCAACTTGCAACAATACCACTTAATATAATAACATATAAAATTCCATGATATATAAAAGCTCAGTGTTGTGTCTGCGCTAATACGATGATGTCACGGGATGGCTGGGAAATTGACATCAGGAGTCAACCTTCATTTGTCAGTGTTGTTCCAGTATGTCTATGGCGTATTTATTATAGAACTGTCCATTGGTCATGCATTGATGATGTACCTTGCATCAGCACTGGCTGTGTTTTATGGAGTAGTAACAAAAATATAAGTCAGGGCTGTCCAAGCTTGCCATCCTTGTCTTTGTGCCTCGGTTTCCTAGTCTATAAAATATAGATAATTGTGGGTACTGCCCTATCTGCTGGTTGTGATGGTGTAAAGTTTACTTGAGTTAATACATGTAAAATCTTCAAATCATGCCTGGCACTTAGTAACCACTCAACAAATGTTGGATGTTAGGTATTATTTCTGGGTACAGAAATACAAGAGTTTCTCTTGTATTATCAATCTCTCTTCATTGACTCTTGACCTTTCAGTATACAAATATTCTCAGCCTCTTGCATGAATAATCAAACATGCAAGCAAACAACTAATGTCCTTTATCTTTGCTTCCCCTCTTTTAGTTACCCTATTTTTTTCTTTTTTATTGTTTTGTAACAGGTTGACTGCCAATCATTACTTTCTCATGATCTATTCAGCCCGAAAGAACCTGCCCCCCCTCCCCACCCCAAGCTTCGAACATTTGGTTAACGAGAAAAATAGCTACAGAATCCAGTTACATCTCCAATCCTGTTCAAAGTTTTGTCTGATTTTATCATTTAAATACTCCATTCAGGGAGCCTTTAGTCTTTGTGACACAAGTGTTCAGCCTCCCTCAGAGCCTCCCATTCGCTTCCCTAGTATAGGGCATCCCCATGAAGGGAATTTCTCCCAGTAATTGAAGAATCAGCATCCTTGGCATGATGCCTTCTTACAACTGTGATCTCTGGGACTTAATTCTATGTCCACCTGTGTGTTGCTTGTTCTGTTGGCATTTGTGGCTGAGATAAATTGTCATCTGATCTCTCGTGGCTTGTTAGATCTCCCTCCCTAACTCTTCCTCTATAAACTGACCAATGAGTGTCTATAGACTTCCAGATCCAACCAAGTTCTCTCTCTAGCCTGCAGGTCTGATGATTTGCCTTCAACTACAGAAACTAATAACCTCTATCTTCAAATCCCTATCATTAAACTTCTGTCACCATGTCTTGCCTGAACATGCTTTGCTAGCTAGTATACTTACCCATACCCTCCAAAGAGATGCTCAGAGAGCAGAAATCGGTAGTTCAATTTTCCCTTCTTTGCCTACCTATTCTTTTTCTTTTCTCCCAACTGCCCTAGGCCTAAAAAGCGGGTGGGATTTTCTGTGGTCTCCTCTCCCCATTCCCATCCTACATCATTTTCTTTTCTCCAGCTAAGACATGCAAGTTATCTTCTCATGACTAGGGAGACCTCTACCAGTTCAACCTTTTAATATCAGTTTCTTGATATGCTAATGCACATGATCCTCGCTGAAGAATGAGATAAGGTCTTTCAGGATATTAAGTGCTAAAGGGACACATATTTCTCTTGTCTAGGGACTAGGTCAACTAGCCTGAAGGCTTTGCAGTTACTACTTTGTGTGTACCACAGCGGGAGGTGGTGGTGGTGGACTGATAAATTGAGCCTAATTTAAATTGAGAATTAAAACTGATTTGGTTTCATGTTATATTGCTCTAGTCATGTTGAAATATGCCTAGTTACTCCAATACCCAGTTATTGTGCATATTCTGCTAGTTTGGCCAAGAATGCCCCTATTTCCATTCTTCAACTGAAAAACTTCAACCTACCTTTCAAGATAGAAATCAGATTGCACCCTTCTGTGAAGTTTCCTTGGATCTCTCCCTGGATTTTCTACACATTTCCTAACAATTGACATACAATACCTATTAGATTCAGGTGTACATCATCATAGTGATTTGATATTTTTATACTTTATGAAATGATCCCCATGATGAGTCTAGTTACCATCTGTCACTATACAATGTTATTACAATATTATTGACTATACTCCCTATGCTGAAATTATATCTCCATGACTTATTTATAACTGGAACTTTGTACCTCTTAATCCTCTTCAACTATTTCAATTTATTTAATATAACAGTATGAGAGAGATCATAAGGCAGTACATGAGTAATAGTGAAGTGAGCAATACAGGCAGTAAGTTCTTGACAAATTTAGAGGAGGGAGAGATTGCTGTAGTCTAAGACGTTTTATAAAATAATAAATGGGAAAATGAGGTAAACCTGAAATTCAAATGATTGGTACAGATTCATCCGATATCTACTGATTAAATCATGTATACTTGTTTATTAAATGTATGTGTCTTATTTAAATAGATACCTATAACTAAAAATTTATCTCTGTGGTACCACAAAGGTGTCTCAATATTATAGCAATTTGGTGGGTCATCTGTATTTATCATGATTATAGGTTTATGAAGGTTGAGAGTTTTAGTTATTCAATAATTAACTCATAACTTCATGTATTAATTCATTTAGTCAAAATATTTATTCCATATCTGCAATGTTTAATGTACTCTGGTAGGGCAGAGGGGAAACTAAGATGGTCAAGATTCTCTCTCAAGAGCTTATAGTCTCATAGAGGAAGATAAATATGTAAATAGATAATGCAATAAAGTATTATAAGTGCTATTAATAGAAATACACAGAGGGAATTATTGAGCATAATGAAGTTACTCAATTCACAAAGCAGAGAATTTGTTTAGTCTAAGTTTTGAAAGGTGGATACATGTTTACGAGGTGGAAAAATACAGAAGGAAAAAGAACATTGTGAAAGAAAAGGGAAGATGAGAAGTTTGGTTCATTTGGAAACTACAACTAGTAATTTGATATGATTGTATCATAGATGCACCTGGCACATAGGTAGTTGTTGCGATAGAGAGAAGAGGACATTTCAGGAAGAATTGGATCATTTCTCATTTAGTCTCTCTCTACTGGGAAAACATGCCTCTTTACAACGTTCTATTTTACTTTTATTTTTAAGGATATGTTTCCTAGAACCTCTGTCTCCTCAAAAATCTTAGGCACCTCTCTGAACCTCACAAAAATTCACTATCTTCTATGAGATGTAGTTTTTAGATATAAAGATTCCATAATTCCTACTGTGTAGCCTAGTGTTTCTCTGTCTCCAGTGATAACATATAGCATGTTAAAACTATTGTTGAATCTTATCACCTTGCCACACTACTGTCCCCTCTAATCTTACTCTCAGCTCATTTCCTTTATCTAGCTCGTTTATCAATTCCGGTAATCTTTACAGTGACCCTATAAAGTAAATGCTATCATTATATCCATTTTTTGGAGGGGAATACGAAAGCGTATGGTCACACAATTAGTCAATGTCAAATCTGGGATTTAAACCAAGGGGTTTAACTGGGGGTTAAACTTCCACCACCATGTCTATACACTTCCTTACATCTAAGTCTATATAATTGGTCTTTCCTTTACTATTGAAGACCAACAGTCCATGAGATTCTACCACCTATCTCCTATTCAAGGGTATCATTAACTCCTCTCTCTTTTTGTTGTGCATCATCAGTTTGCCCGCCCAGTGCAAAATTTCTGATGGTCATACAAATATGCTCAGCTGTAATATCTCTTGTATCTACAAAACCTCTTGACTTTCCTTACTATCATTGCTATCAACTTCATTTATCTCCCTCCTTTGAGGGTCATCTTTCAGGAGTTTTTTTCCTATTTGAACATCAGTAGCATTGGACATAGTTGATTACTCTCTCCATGAAATACTTTCTTCACTAGATTTCCAAGACAATACATACCCACTACTCTTCCTTAATGACCTCCTTGTCACTAACTTTGCTGGTTCATCATCATCTCCCATATCTCTGTAAAGGTCAATCCTTGAACATTTTCTCATCATTTTTTAAAAAAAATCAAAATTAATTCCCTTGCCAATTTCATCTAGTCTCATATTTTTATATGCCATCAATATAGTGACAAACCCAAATTTGTGTTTCCAGCCTTGACTTTTTCCCTGACCTTCAGTTTCATATATCTAGGTGCCTGTTCAACTGTCCATTTTGATATATAACATGTGTCTCACATTTAACATACTTAAAACTAAGTTCCAATCTTTCCCCAGTCCCATTACAATCTGCTTCTCCTACCTTTTTTTTTTTTTTTATCTCAATGAATAGCCAATTCATTCTTACAGTTGTTCAGACTAGATATTTGGACTTCTTCCTGATGTCTTTTTCTCACATATCCTACATTTTATGAATCAACAAATACTGTCATCTCTACTCCTATGACATGCTTAGATTCCAAACCCTTTTCACAACCTCCACGCTACCATGATGGTTGAAGTCACTATCCTCTCTCAAGTAAATTATTTGTTTAGTTTGTTAAACACAGCAGCCGGAGTGAATCCTCTAAAATATGTCAGGTGACATCTTTTTCTGCTCAAAACACTCCATTGTCTTTTCATCTCACTCAGAAAACTTGAGTAGATGGCCTATGAAGTTCCATAAGATCTGTCTACCCCCAAATTATTTCCCTGAGTCATTCTCCTGGTACTTGGGAGGATGTGGAGTTCATTTCAGGGTACTCTGTGTTTCACCTTGCTTCTTAGGCTTTTTTTGAATTTACTATTCCTTCTACTTGGGAGAATTATCTGCGCAAGTACCTGCAAGGCTTGTTCCACCAAATTCTTTTAGGTCATCTTGCATGGTCACAGGATTTTATACATAAATTTGCATCAGTCCTTTCCCCATTCTGGCTTTCACTATGCATGTTCTCTGTTTTAGTAAATTTCTGTTCATATATAACTACCTAGCATCCTATATATTGTTATTTATTTACTTGTTTATTTTGTTTCTGTTGAAAATGTAGCCTCTAGGAGCCTACACTTACCATATTCACTTACTTATTCGCTTACATAACCCTAGTATTTTGAGCATGAAATAAATGAATGAATATACAGAAGCACATTAGAAATCAGTGTAAATGTTTTCTAGGAAACAAGGAAAAGAATGAAAAGGAAAGGAAAAAGGAAGGAAAGAACAAAAAATGTGTTTTCAGCTTTTTTGTTCACTTTTTAATGTCAAATGTCTGCAGACTATAAAAACCCTTTTATATCAAGATGCGTACTTCATACATCGCTTGCTCTATGTTTATCATTAGTAGGAAAACCTTACGTATTCTTTTATGTTGCTATTCCAGATTTGGTCAGAAATCAGCATTTTTAATAGATTGAGAATGTTTATTAATTATCTTTGTAACTTATTAGCAGCATAATTATCTCTGCAACTGAATTTTCTCATTTATGAATTGGGGATGATTATTGAAATACCTACTTCTCAGTATTATTGTGAAGATTAAATAAATTATAAATATAGCTAATCTACCTCCCCAACACACACCCCTCATACCCCCTTATGTTTTGTAAATAATGAAATGTGAGTGCTATGTTGGTAAGAGCTTTGGAATATAAAAAAAAAAATTGGGTTTAATCTCAAGGCTGTTACCTACTAACTGGATGATATTTTGAGTCATTTTCATATCCCTGTACCTTATTTATTCTCCTTATCTGATAATGGGCATCAAAATTAATACCTCAAAGGTTAATTGTGGAGAAAAAGCTCAACACTATGAAAGGCACATATTAGATATCTAATAAATATTATTTTTTTCCTCTCTTCTTCAAAATTATTCTCACCTCTTTCTCACCCCAAACACCATATTCGATGCCTCTCTTTGAGATTACATAGGATAGTAGGAAAAAGTTTCAATTAGTAAAAAATTTTTAGAATCTCAAAATATGTGTTTCTATGTAATGTTTTTTGTTTATTATTAATAACAGTATTAATTTTTCTTCAAATAATCTTTTTGAGAAGATTTGGGTAGACTGCCTAATTGACCAAGAACTATAGGTTTTCACACAGATTGGACAGCTCTTCAGCACTTGTCATTGAATCAGCAACATATCAGAGCTGACTCAGAAGTATTGGTCCCCCTCTAAAGGATTGTTCCACAACGATTTTGTTAAAGAGGCATAGGAGATTTTAGAGTAAATGTTCAAATCATAAAATACAATATGTGAAACTGAAGCAACATGAAATAAAATATGAGATTAGCAAGTGTGTGGGGTCTCTAATCAAAAAGCCTGGATTTGAGTCCTTCCCTTGATTCAGACCCTTCATTACTTTGCTTCTGTGTCTCAATCTGTGAAATTGCAGTTATGATGTTTTTCAGAATTGCTACAGAAATCAAATAAATTAATCAACCAGAATGTGATAGGTAGATTCTAAACAGTTAAATAAATAGTTGCCAAATACCAATATTAATGAAGATTAGCTCCCTGTGTATTACATCAGCTATATGGGTGTTTGTGCGTGTATATGCACACACACAGATGTATTTGACCCAATCATTAGGAATTCAAGATTATTTGAGAACAATCTATTGGCTGGTGAAAACATAGAATAAATTAATTGAGAAATAAATGTGAAAGAGAGTGAAGATAGTCTTCTCTCATCTATTTATTCTTTCAAAAAGTCATGACTGATGACGTTTTAAGCACCAATATATGAGACTACATCCATGGCCTCATTTTAATTTAACTCATTTGACATAGTCCCTGAATCATTCCTCTATGTATGGCAATATTTTTAGATGACCTTTCCAACGGTCTCCATTTGACTTAAGAAGTATTGTCTGGCATTTTGAAAAGTAATGGATGACCATCCATTGTCTTTTATTATTTTGTTTAGGTAATGCTTGCTTTTCAACACTAGAATTTGTATCCCCGTGAGTGTAACTAATTCATTAGGTTTAGATATTATGTCTTCTACTGTTTTAAGTTTTACATATTGTAGGGAAATATTTCTGAAAACATAGTGCAGGGATTCAATGTATGTCATTGAAATGAGGGTGGGGTAAATGGCATAATTAGAGTATTAATTTGCTCATGTAACAAACTGTTGTGTATATACTATATATTTGACACTGAATTTTTGTTGAGCTTTTAGTTATACTTTATAATTTATGTAGGAATTTCTAATGATTAATCTCGACTTTGATGCTGCTAGTTTTCCTGCTTATGATCTATTAAATTTTATATATATATATATATATATATATATATATATATATGGCACCTTGGTTTTGGTAATGATACGGAGTTCATTTAGTCCAATCCCCCCAAGCAATACATGAATTTCTTCTTCCATTTGATATGGTTTTCATATTTGTGAGTAAACATCTCACTGGTGGGACAAGTCGATATCCAAATGGTTGATATAAAATAGAAACATATGAAAACTTGGAAAAATAAAGCTAAGGGTTTTTTAAATTTATTTTTAGTTTTTGGTAAATCTGGTGTAGTCTAGATTTTTTTTTTAATGTTAGTAAAATTCACATGTTCTTAAAATATATTTAAAAAAAATCACACAGTGATTTCAAGCTATCACCATAGCAACTATTTGCATCAGAATAACTATTTTTTCCCAGAGCTATTTCTGTATCATTAAATCCTTGATAATACTTTATTATTTGGTATCTGTTAAGTCCATATGCATTTTAGCGTCTAATTTACTTAACAAATTATGTCTGACAAAAGAGAAAACTTACAGAACAATAAACAACACTATTAATTACCTCATGAAGCAGGAAACCACTATATTTGTCAGTAGCATTGTGTCTTCAAATAATACCACTTCAAAATAATACCACCAACTAATTAAGTACGAACATATTCCATTATTGGGATGTATATCCTTTTTCAAATTTATTCATTATATGAAGCAAAACCAGAAACTGGGACTAGTGAAATTACAAAATTGCATTTATTAGAGAGGCTTTTATCCTATTAAAAACAAAGCAAAGGAAATGGAAGAAGGAAGAAAAGTTGTCTACATGTAAGAAAAAAAATGCTGCTGTGGCAACTGCGTGCCATTTGTTATATTTTCTTCATTAGACTCTTGAAGGTAATTACATGATGAAAGAGAAAAAAATGCCATTTCAACATAAAACGATAATTTCACGGGGATACATAATTCTGTTTTCCCCTTGAATATTTATTGAAGTGCTATTTTTATTTAAGAAATATCTGTTTTCTTTTATTTATGAAGATTTAAAGGGGACATAAGGATTCCACAGACCTGAGACCATGATAGTTTACTTTCACTTTTTTTATTTTTCCCAGTCTAGAAGAAAAGGAAGGTATAAATAAAGAAAACCTTGCAAGAGAGAGCAATAAAGTGCAGTTTGCTTCCATGGCCTCTAGGGCCTCATAAGTTTAATGGTCCATAACTTAGGTGAGTCATGTTATCTGTATGTTGTTTTTTTATTTGTTTGTTTTTTCTTGAGCACTGACATACATTACAGTGGCATACAGTGTACACTGTTCAATTTGATGGCTTAGGCGGTGGTTGCAAAATGCTGAACATGATGCAATTTTAACGAAGTGTTTCAACCTCATATCCTAGTTGCTACATATACCTTCTGGGCTACTGGGAGGTCAAAGGTCGACTTCGTAGAAACAGGAAATTTCACTTTCTCACTAGGTCTCCGGCGCCACCAGCTGCTTCTCCCTGTTACTCTTACAGTTTCTGTATCCTAATAGCTTCATTAAGTAATGATACGGCTTGATGAAGTAGAAAGGTATATCAACTTTGATAAACCTGTAATTCTAATTTACCCTGGATATTGTTTTGAATTTCAAAACCACTAGTATAATCAATGCAGGAGTACCTGGGAACTGCCTGATTTCTATGCCCCAGAATAAAATGTTGAACTCTAGATTGTTCAATTGCTTCAACTAATATTTGAACAAATTCACCTTTGCAAATCACCACTTCTTTAGGCTGCTTGAATTAGTGTTTCACATGTGAAATTTATTTATTTAAAATAAAGAATGTTAATTTGAACATTTAAACCTATGTTCTTTATATACTCAATATATTCTTATATAAATAGCAAGAGCTGGAAGAACCATTTATCCCTGTGGGTTTTCACATTTTGAAGCAAAATAAATTGTTTAAATATTTTTAGGGTTACAAATTGCTGTAAAACTACAGGAAGAAAAAAAGGGTCTTTGCCTTTGAGGCTATAGAGAGCTTTTCCAATCATATGTAAATACTAAATCTTCCTGGGTGAGCATGATTTTCTCCCTAAAGCAAAACTATTTTTCTTTCTGTTGCTGTCTATGGCAGCATGTCATTTAGAACGCAATGACTTTCCATGGGAGTTGCTAAGATATGTTCCGTTTACATTGAGCTGCTGAATTCATCTTTGTCTCAGTCCAGTGGCTAATAAAATTACAGTGTTAAGCAGTACTGAAGAAAATAACTCTGAAAATACAACTTTAAATGGAGCTTTACCACTGCCTCTACCTTCTTGCCTGCCTGGAGATCATCAAAGCTCATCTTGTATTTCTCGAGCTTTCCTTTTTTCCCCTTGTTCTACCCTCAAGGGCTTCCTGATTCCTCAGTTCCAAATACACACATCCAACCTAAAGGTCCAATTGTTGGTTCTTGCTTATTTCATATCATTACGGTCTTCCAATGCTGGCCAAAATTTCTTTGCTTCCAGAATGGATTTCATGCAAGGCTCTGAATGTCAAGACTGAAGTTATTCCATTAGGCTCTCATTTCCCTTTTCCCCTGAACCTCTTGAATTTGTAGAGCAATGTATTTTCACACTAAGTACTAAGAACCCACGGGAGCCTAGTAAATAATTGCTCGTGAGTTTATGTGCATTCGTGGATTCAAGAAGTGGTTATAATGCATTACTTTTCAATTGGTTGAGAGAAGGAACAAAAGGGAGCTGTAAAAGTTCCTACTCTTCTCTGCCTGCTTTCATCCTATCTTCACATGTTGCCTTAAAACAAAACCACATATAAATTTAACAAATCTATTGAGAGAGATAGATAAAAGATCGATGGCTAGATGAATGTGAATATATGGATACGAAGGTATTGATACAAATCAAAGCTGAAGAAGGGGTTAGTTCTTTTTCTTCCCATTTTATCAGCCCCTGTCTTTGTGCAAGATGACTGTGTGAACTGTTCTTGAAAATCAGTGACTTTTATTATTTAGTCAACAATCACAATAATGCAATGCTTGTTAAGTCATGGAGTACAAGAACCAAACATTGTAACAACAGAAGTAATATGTTTATTTTTTAAGAGAGAGAGAGAGAGAGAAGCAAGTTATTGAGAGGATTGAACCAAAGTGGCTGAATGAGCTCTAATGCCAAACAAACATATATTCCTGTCTAACCTGTAATACTTTTTAGCTGTAAGATTGGAAGCATGTTCTTTATCCTCCCTGAGACTCAGTTTTCTCATGGTTAATATGGAGAAAATACAAATAATACTGTCATAAGACTTTTGTGAGATGAAAGTGGATAAATGCAGATTGGACACTGAGCAATGACAGGCATTGATGTTAAAAATGGCCAGTATTAGTTTATCCTTCCCATGTCATCATCATCAACATCACATTACCAATACCATTTTTATTGTATTATGATCATAGCTTTGACCAGAAAAAACACCTTTAAGTATTGGTGTAGAGTAGTGGTTAAGAGTGAGGACTTGGAAATTCGACTATAGGCTTTTAAATCACTCCCCACCAAAAACAAGATCTTATATACTTCTTTTAATCTCCTAAGCCTCAGCTCTCTTGAAATCTAGCTAATCATAAAGTGATTTTATAGAATTATAGTGGGGATCAGCTGATATAAATTCTGTGTTTTCTGGCACACAATAGCAACCTGTGTTAGTTTTTATCACCACTATTATTGCTGTTATTAATATCCTATAAGATATTACTTTGAGGTTTTTCCCCCTTCCTGCATCCTCTCATCTCAATTAATACACTCCACAGATAAGATGGTGTCTGGGTATTCTTTGCTAATTCACTGAGAGAAAATACCAAAGAAATAGAAACTTAGTAAATTTTGAGTTTTTATGGTCTTTTAAAATAAACTTTATTGAGGTATAATTTAAATGAGATAGAATGTCCTCTTTTTAAGTGCATAGTCCAATGGATTTAGACAAATCACCACAGGTTTTGGGGTTTTTAAGTTGACTTTTGAAACTAATAGCATGATAATAGTTTTTAGCAGAAAAAGCAACTTGAAAATGCAAGAATTCTAACTACTGGGATTCACCTTCTTAAACCCTGCAAGATTCAGAATATTATATTTTTGCCCTTAACAACCTATCAAAGATGATCTGACCATGTTAGATGAAAATTCCGTAGGCTAAACAGTGGGGTAGGAAGAGTCAGAGAGAATAGACCCAGTGCCCTGCTTTCTAAATGAGGTGAAATGAAAGGTCTTGAGGGGTAACAGAAACTCCAAATAGGTTTGGAGGCTCTAAAAGCAGGGGACAACCTGGGAGGACACAGTAAGGTACCAGCTTCACATAGCACCTGCCTGCTGAGCACAGTTTAGGAGCAGGAAAAGAGAAGATGGCCATACTAGGTATATAGTCAATGGGTCTCTGATACACTTAGCATTCCCTGGACAGTGGAGTGTGAAAACAGGGATGTGTTACCTGAGTGCTCAAGAAAAGCAGAAATACTTGAGAGTGAGCCAGACCTGAGGGCCTGTGATCAAGAATGTAGCTGTCGGGGTGCCTGGGTGGCTCAGTCGGTTAAGAGTCTGCCTTTGGCTTAGGTCATGATCCTGGAGTCCTGGGATGGAGCCCTGGGTTGGGCTCCCTGCTCAGTGGGGAGCCTGCTTCTCCCTCTCCCTCTGCCAGACACTCTGCCTGCTTGTTCTTTCTCTCTCTGTCAAATAAATAAATGAAATCTTTAAAAAAAATGTAGACTAATGATTAAAGAGCAGGTAAAACTTAGCTTGTCCCAGTTATTTACATGGATAGACAAAATGTTTATTAAAGAACAATGTTTATCTCAGTATAGTTCATCCTGGAGAGGTGGCAGTGACTGAAGACCAAATAGCTATCTTACCCAATGCATTCGTTAGCAATCAAATAGCCTCCAGAGACTTTAGACTAAAACCCAGGGTGAGAGGCAAGGGAAAACTTTGAATCACCGAGTCCTTGAACTGACGAAGACTAAATTTTCAAATCCTGCTGGAGATGAAGCTGAAAATAATTAATAAAAATTAAAAGTAATTATGGGGGGAGGGATAATTTTATTTCTACACCCAGTTTGTGGTGTGAGATTTATACCTAGCATATTATATATTAATGGAAACAAATTTGGGGGAAAGAATGGGGCAAGATGGGATAGATTTCTCTCTTTGGGAAGCTTCCTTATATCTTAAAGTCTTAGAAAGAAGGTGGAGTTTAAAAAAAAAACAAAACAAGAATGCTTGGTTTTGTTGATTACACAGTACAATATTTTTGAACCCATTATCCAGTTATTGATATGTTGACAACATACCTAAAATTACATTCCTTTTGTTTGGCTTTGCTGATGGCATTCATGTGCTCATCACATGACAAGCATTAATTTCCTGACCACTGTTAACCCTGGGTTTCTTTGCCTGCTCCTTTTTTTTTCTTTCCTTTTTTTTTTCAGTTCATGTATTTTTCTATCCATTAAACCAAAATTGTTGATGAAAGAATTTTAAACAAAGACATAGAATCAATCTTCTAGAATATCTCCTTTGAATATCGGTGTTTTGGAAATAAGCACTCAGGCTTCAATGTGAATTACAACAGAAAAGAATCACTCAGAATAGTAAAATTGTCAGGAGGATACATAGTTAAAGGAAAAAATACAAATAAACAGTAATAAAAATCCTTAAGAGAATAAGATAGACAATAGGTTCTTTTTTAAAGATAGATAATATCTTCTAGGCATTCCTTTATTTAGTAAATAATAATATCTTTATTACATGTCAAAAATAGTAATTTTTGGTACTGTGACTATAGGGGGTTCTGAATATGTCACCCCAAAGTATTCTACTTTGGCAGATTGGTTATTTGGAAATAAAGGTATTTAAGAAACAGCCAACACAAAAAGGACAATCTGGTAGTCCTTTGTCCCCCTGAAAGTGGATGAATCTCACTTGTGAAAGGCACCCTCCCTTTTCACCAGGCATCCTTATCACCAGAGAGAGGGAATGTAGGGCCTAGAAGACTAAGCAAACCTTGTTACTTCTTCACTAGTTTATTATCTCCAGCCCAAACCCCTTTGTCTTGTCAATTCTTCACAAATGTATTGTTTCCTTGTCCAAAAGGTATAAAAGCTTCCTGTCTGGTCACTTCTTTGTGTCTCATCTCTTTATGGGGTTTCTTATGTATTACATAATTAAATTTGTTTTTCTCCTGTTAATCTATCTTTTTATTTGGGGGGATCTTAGCTGAGAACTTTGAAGGGTACAAAAGAAATTATTTTTCTTCCTTTCACATGACTTATGAATAGTAGTCCATGTAGGAGAGCAAAAAAAGTCAAAAAGTCCCTACTGTATGAGCCTGTGGGGTTCAACTCAATCGATGCATCTGTATGGTATCATTGAGGGGTAAAATTCAAAATGCTTAACAGCCATTCAGCAGTGACAACAGCTATACAGAAAATAAGCCCTTGCCTCTGTCAGTAATTTGTTTTCTAAACTTTGGGTGGAGTTGGGAAATTCCAAGGTATGGACCAAGATCTGACGCAGACGGTTAGGTCATTGGCTCTTTACCTGCCCAATCAGAGGTATTTTAATGTTTTAACAATGTATGTGGTTGTGTCAATGCCTAGTGGCTGCATTTCAGCCTAAGTAATAGAGAGCTAAGCATTAACAGCTGGTCAGTACTTAAAGGTAACTATTTCACGATCAAAAATTAATCATATGTTCAATTTTTAAGGAATTTTAAATAAAAATAGATAATTATAAATGTGTTATGAAGGTGCTCTTGAAAAGTTAAAGAACTATCCATTTTCTTGTAAAATTGCAGTAATGATGAAGTGAAATAATGGAAGTGACTTTACTTGTAGTGTTATAATAGTCTTTATGGTTTCTGATATTCTAGATAAGAGATACTTAGTCAATTGTCACTTATGGGACCGCTCAATAGAGCTATCTTTACATTATATATTGATGCTCAAGGTATTATTACTCTCACCACCATCATCATCAGTTTTTCAAGATACCCCAAGAATTAACTTGAGGAGACTAATCCATTCTATGGAATAAGAATAGATCCAATTTCTTCTCTCTTTTTTTTTAAAGAATTTATTTATTTTTTAGATAGAGAGTGAGAGAGAGCATGAGGTGGGGGAGAGGCAGATGGAGAGGAAGAGGCGGACTCCCCACTGAGCAGGGAGCCCAATTTGGGGCTTGATTCCAGGACCCCAGGATCATGACCTGAGCTGAAGGCAGACACCCCATCGACTGAGCCACCCAGGGGCCCCTATATCCAGTTTCTTTTAAAAAAATGAGTATACATACATAAAATATTTTATGATATAAGGATGTGTGATATCGTGATTTATAAGAAATGTGTATTTGGTCTTCTTTCCCATCCTGACACAGAGCTCCTAAAACCCTTTGAATTTGCTACAATGAGAGCAGTAAAGTTGTAGTTTGTTATGGAATGGGATAACTTTTGGACCCCATCTAAAGACTGAGAGTTCTGGCTGCTAGGGGAGCCAATCATGTGATTAAAGTGTTGGAACTCTCAGTCCCTGGGGAGAGGGGAGGGGTAGTGGGATAAGATAAGAAATTGAATCAGTCACCAGTGGCCAGTAATATAATTAACCATCCCTATATGATGTTGCCATCATGAAAACCCAAGTGGCTGAAGTTTTCAGAGCTTCTGGGTTGATGAACATATGCAGATGGGAGAGTGGTTTGCCTGGACAGGGCATGCACTCCTTCCCACATACCTGGTCCTATGCATCTCTACCATTTGGCATATCTTTTTATAATAAACCAGTAACCTAGTAGGTAAAATATTTCTCTGAGTTTTGTGAGCTGCTCTAGCGAATTAATCAAACCCGAGGAGGGATTGTTGGAACATCCAATCTGTAGTAAGTAGGTCAGTCAGAAGCACAAGTAACAATCTGGACTTGTGATTGGCAACTGAAGTGTGTGGGGCGGGGGGGAGAGACAGTCTGGTAGGACTGGGATGTGATGCTATCTCCAGGTAGATGGTATCAGAATTGAGTTGAATTGTAGGTCATTCAGCTGGTGTCCAAGAATCGCTTGGTGGTGTGGCAACCACCTCTCTCCCCCAACCCCACCCCACCAGCAACACATTCAAATTGTTTGGTGATCAGAACCCTTAGGAGGCATTTCATTTAATAAGCTTGGAGTTCAACAAATGCAGACTTTAAACCTGATTTTGACACAGAAAAACTGTGAGTTTTTTTAAGTTACTTAACCACAATAAGCTTCAATTTCATCCTCATTAAATTGTGATCATTATACCTACCTCACAGAGGGTAATGGGTTAAATGGAGTCCTCCAAAAGATATGTTCACTATGTAATCTCCAGAACCTATGAATGTTACCTTATTTTGAAAAAGAGTCTTTGCAGAAGTAATTAAAGGAAGGATCTTGAGATGAGATGATCCTGGATTATTTGAATAGGTCCTAAATCCAATGTCAAGTATCCTAAAAGAGTATGGGAAGAGATATTTGATATAAAATGAATAGGGAGAGGTAGTGTGACCACAGGAACAGGGACTGGAGTGAGGCAGTGCAGGGATGTCAACTACAAGAGCTGGGAGGGGCAACGAGTGATGCTCTCCTTCAGCCTCCAGAGAGCGGAAAACCCTGCTAAAAACTTGATTTCAGACCCTGTAGCTCTGAGGGAATAAATTTATGTTCTTTTAAGATTATGGTATCTTCTTATACTGGTCCTAGGAAACTAATAAGCAGGGTCACTGTGAAGATGGAATGAAAAAATGTAGAAGTCCTGGAAAAACAAGTCTTGGTTAGGATGTCTTGGAAAAATAAGTCTTAGGATGATACACACACACACACACACACACACACACACACACACACACACGTAATTCCAAAAATTTCTCACTTATAATATTTATGCTACTATGACTAAAAGGTCTATTTCTGTGTGTCTCTACCAGTTTATTGTCATCTATCAGCCCAGTATTGCTTGCTTTATAGTTACTTTGGTTTAGCTCTTGATTATAATGGTATCTACTACAAACGAAGACTTTTAAACCAAGTAGGCATTTGGTATAGTGGAGTGGATGTGAGCTCTTGATTCAGAATCAGATTGAACTGCAGTATCATTTCAATATGTCTTGTAGCTACCCATGTGATTTGGGGCAAGTATCATATTCTCTTCCTAACTCACGTTCCTCATCTAAGAAATGGGGGTGATAACATCTATCTTACGGGGTTGCTATGAAGAATATTAACACATACACACATGCAATCATATACATACATTTGGTTTGTGTGTGTGCATGTTTGTGTATATACGAGTGAATATATTTATATAATATTACATCTTTTTTTTCTCAGAGAATAAACAAAACTTTCTTTTATGGGTGGTTATTGTGGATGCTGAGAAACTGAAAACAAGGGATAGGACAGAAGGTATTAGCCTTTTATTAAATATCTAATAAAAGTTCAATAACACAATACATATTTTTTATTTAAATGTATTACTACTATTATCATTACAATTTTTATTAAAGGGCTATACACTCATGCCTATGCTTTGTACCAAGCTAAATCCTGCAGTGCCAGGTATTTGCAAAAAAACAAAAACGAAAACCCTAAGATTCATTTTCGTCTAGTGACTGAGGTACTGTACCATGTAAGTTTTCTCTTCTTTATTCTGGCATATTAATTGTATATCCTTCTTACTTTCATAATTAATTGGCTATGTTTATTTCTAATAGATAATCCAGCATTTACCTGGCAAATGTTGGGAGAATGTAACCTCTCCATTTGCTGCTAAATTGAACAAAATGTCCTCTCATTTTATTGAATCACCCTGTATCTTCCATTACCTGGACATTAGAGTAACAGATGCAAAATAATTCTTGTGTGAAAGAGTAGTACATACTATTTTCAGCCCAACTCATTATATCCATGAAACATTAGTAAAAAAAAAAAAGCATCTGTAAGAAGCATATTTATGAAAAATTCAAAATAACCGAGATGCAGAATTTCCACAAAAAGATTTTTAGAACATATATTAGTAATGGATGATATATTTTTGCAGATTTGCTATGTGAAATTTGTATGACTTGTAAGTATCATTTTAATTCCACTGAATTAAAAATTTAGAGTGAAGTTCTAGGTATGGTTATGGTGAGAAGTTTGGGTTCAATGTTCAAATTTTACTTAGGGAAAAAATTGTATAAAAGCATGAAGTTAGAAATCTTCCTAGAAGAAAAACTTAAAACATTTTTTATGTCTACCAATAGAAGAATAATTAATTAGCAAATGAAATTATGGAGCATCCATACCTGAAACTTGAAGCTAAGTTTTAAACAAATGAAGTTTGTATTTACTTTCATAGTCAGATCTTCACAATATGCTCTTATGAAGCAGACAACATTTCCAATTGGTGTTCAAAAATAAATAATGACATAAAATAGTATATGTGTGTGGGGATGTGTGTATTTAAATGCCTTTGTGGGTGTATATGAAGAGATCTAGAAGGAAGCATCAAACCGTAACTAATGGCTACCACTCGAGAGGATAGTAGGATTGGCGGGTGATCCATGTGGAAGGGAAAATTGGCTTTAACACTTAAATCCATTCATTACATAGCATTTGAATTATTTCACAATAAGCAAACAAACACAATGTATTTGTTATAAAAATAATGAATAAAAATTAAATCCTACAGATGGTATTTGATTCCCCAAACGATTACAGCAAAGAACTCAGAGTCTGCCTATATTGAAATGAAACCTCAAACTGACAATGCCTTCTCTGTCACATATTGTCAAGTGAGTCACCCACACAGACACTTTAAAATCCATTTTGAAAACACACCATGATGTTTCATCTTTAAAAATAAATATGTGATCTTTCCCAGTTTGAGAGAAAGGATCCAGTGGCCCCAAATCAGAGCTGTATTTGGTGTTTTTCCAGGGTGCAAATTTATTTCTGAAGGCTATTTTACCTGTATCACAACAGTAGTCACTTGTCCTGAGTATGGTGGGTGTTTACTTGCAGCTCATGGCCGGAATGGAGACTTTTGGTGATGTGGCTTAACCGTAAAATGTGCAATGGAGAAGTGATAAGAATGGTTCTGCAGGTAATGACCATTTCCTTGAGCCGGCTGAAGACAGAGGATTTGAATTTTCTGAGAAGATTGCCTGCTTAGCCCCTTTAGTCAGTGGAACATTTAGCAGCTCCTCTCTCGACTAAGTCATGTTTCACTCTCTGAAATACATAGTCCTAATGAAACAACAGCAATCAAATGCCTGTTGCTGGGAATTTTGACTAAACTGTAGCCTGGGGCCCCAAAATGAAAAATTTAATAGAATGAATGAGAACAGTCAAAAGGTAGGGTACAATAAAAGAAAGTCATGAGGGAAGAAGGCAATTCTTAATATCTAAATCAGTTTCAATTGCTCCTCCCCTAAAGTATCTATCAAGAGCCAATCATAAGCCAAATACATTTTTGTACATAGCAGATATTTAAGCTATGCAATTCTTTACTTCATTTTATTTCTTGCTCTAGAGCCCATGGGGCACAGAAGAATAACAAGGTTTGTTAATTAATCCCTGAATGATTAACACTTCATCTAAAGTATCCCTTCTAAACCTAGCCTATAAGATCTGGCTTCTATCGATTCTCTTTCCTTGTCTTCCATATTTTCATTGTTCTCTTTTACTAGCTTTCAGTCATTCTGGCCTCCTTTCTGTTCCTGGGACATACCAAGCTCAGCTCAGTCCTGTAGGTCTCACGGGAAATCTGAGATGTCCTCTTCTGCCTGCCTGAACTACTCTTTGTCTAGGTCTTTGCTTATTTGATTCTTTTGGTCATTCCTGAGGTTGTTTAGATGTCATCTCACCAGAGAGACTTCTCGTTAATGTCGCCTGTCGCACATTCTCTCTTCTATTATTTTAATTTCTTCATAACACAGAAATTTTTTTCTGAAAATAACATATAGTATTTATTTTCTGATTCCCCCAATGTAGTATTAAAATTGGGAGATCAGGTACTCTGTTTTGTGAACTACTTTGTGACCAGATTTTAGGACATCTATTAATAAAAATCTGATGAATGAATTAATATAAAATAATTACTAATTATGATTTAAAAGGAGAATTGCCTTTCAGAGGTAATAAAAGACAAAGTAAGGTTAGAGACAGGAGGTAGGGTAAACCTCATAAGGAAAACCAAAATGAAGAATGTTTGATAAGAAATTTTAAAAATCCAGAACTTATTAAATAGAGCTTTTTAATTCTGGGATCTACTTTGAGGATCACTGTGTCTGAAGACCCACAAGGCCCAGCTTAGTTCTAGGGGGAAAATTCTTAAACATTTACACATGAATTAAAAGATCTTTGGAGTAGATCAATTATGGTATGAAGTATGAGCTCTTAATCCCCTCTCACATCTATTCCTGAATCCATCTTTTACTATTTTCCCTTACTTCTGAAAATAAGGCTTCTAATGCTAGGATCTGTATCCAGCAAGGAAAGGAAAAAAGGTGGGGGGATAGATTTCTAACTCTAGTGGGATCACAGTGTCCACTTTGTCAAATACAGTTGGATAGTGTAGCAGCCTCACTTTCAATTAGAAGAATCACCAGCTCTTGAAAGCAAGGGAAAAAAATACAATTTGAGAAACTGTGTATGAAACTGTCATGCTCTAAAAGTCACAGACTACTCTGGAGACAAAGGTAATATTATGGATAAGAACAAGTCTTCATTGGTAAAGAAAGAACTCCTTCTCTTGGACAAGTGAAAAAAGAGGATAAACGTGGTTGAAATGTTTCAGTAACCAAACTACCCTACAAATGGTTCTTTCTGTCACCTTTAATCACAACCCAGGTGGCTTCTAAAAGGAGACCTAATCATGACTACCTATTGTTACTAAAATTGAGGAGTCTTTAGAGTTTTCTGATGTTTCACGTAGATCCAGAAACACTGCTGATGTTAAGTATACCCACTTAAAGATACCACAGCAATACAGATTTTTCTTTAGGATATCAGTTCCACAAGAAAGGATACCATTAGCTGAAACAAATTACTTCGTGATTGAAGAGGGAGAGTTGGTTTAAATTATTATTGGCGCAGTATATGCGTTTAAAAATTTATTGACTCCACATAACAATATGTGCTCATTCAGATGTTACAGTCACAGGAATGTCACGTGCTTCCTCAGACACACCGGTCAGTGCCTTCCATGCCTGGGTGCTGCAACTGCTGAATCTTTATCTTCTTGTGCAATCAGCTTCCTATCACAGAGAACTGCTATTTTTTTTTCCTTCTACAGTTAATAGAAATTGGCTTCTTGCCTTCAAGGGGGTAATCTCGTTCGTTGCAAGTGTCTCACATTACTTTCTCATGACAGTTTTTTTTTTCCTTTTTTTTTTCTTCTGTAGCAATTTGATAGGACCCAACTTTGAATAATGGGAACTGATTAATTTATCTCCAAGAAATGACACTTCTTGGCAATCGTCTTACGTCCTTCAATATAGTTCAAGGTTCTTTTGACCATACCATTTGTCAGCTCTCTTCCTTTACCCAACCTCTCTCCTTCCCATCGTATTTACACATCACACGTACAGTCCTTTTATCTGTCCTCAATTTCTTAGGATTATACAGTCAAAATCATTAACAATGGCTTTAATGACATTATAACCAGATACATTAAAAGACCAATGGATTGTAACTCTTTCCTATATTGCAAAGATTCTTGTTAGCCGTTACCTTCATCTCTGCACTCAGCCTAAGAGACCTATTGAAAACGCCTGTGCAAGTAATGACGTTGACCTCTCTTTTCAGAGGTCTTTCTTGCTTTCTGTTTTTTTCCCCCCAAGACATAACTGTTACTAGGCATTAAGTCTGAACAGCAGGGACATCCTTCCCTGCTGCTGTCAATCAGGTACCCTTCATTAGATCCTTATCTAATTAGTATTCCTTTAAAAATTAAACTTATTATGTATGCAGTGATCTCTCACTCTTCACTGTTCTAAAAGTCAGCTTCCAACATATTGTTTGTACCTTCACCATATGTTGGAGTCATTAGATAATGACTTCCATCCTGCAAAGACTTCGCAGGTAAGATGCTTATACATTTTTACATTTAAAATGGTCTGACTTAAGAGACTAATTAGCCATGCCATTTTTGTGTAGAAATTAGCATATCTGTTATTTTATTAATGAGCTTGAATATCAGTTGCACTCCCACAGTGTAAGGCATATCTCTGAAGTATTGTTCTGACATTTCAGGTTGGTCTCTGACAGGCAGACAGACTTAATCTGTCAGGTTTTACATGGTTGAAAATCAAGGATTTGGCTCTTTAAATGTTTGAATTGGCCAAAGGTGCTGGTTTATTTTGAGCACAGATCTTACTTGCTTATAATTACTTGTGCCTATTTGATTGGATCAAGGAAATATTCTTTTGCCAAGTGCAGTCAATGTGGGATGTGGTCATAGGAATGTTTGGTTTCAGAGGTCCCAAGGCACATAAATGAGTTCACTCTAGAATTTGATATTATGGCCCTCTGGGAGAAAAACTTGCCTTTGGCAGAGAATGTTCTCAGGCAAGTATATATATCACTCAGCATACAGAAAACTGGGTGAAAACATGGGAAAAAAATCAAGAAATTTCCATTTGAACTAGTATAATGGCCAAGACAAATCTAAATAAGGTTTTGTTGTATATGTAAACTCTGGACCAACTCTGCTGAGTGGCCCTCCTTTCAATAGAAGTATTTTAATCTGCCATCACTTAGAGCTCTGCTCTCAGGAGCAATGTTGAGAATGAGGTTTTATTGGTGTTTTTAAAAAATGCTTGTATTCGTATTTGCATGCGATCTATTGATTGGTTATAAGCGTTGTGATAAAGTCAGCCAGTTAGTAATGCTTTAAGAGGATCACCACATCTCTTCATGAAGTGTTAAGCATTATAACAAAAATGAGAATAATAGAGGATAAACCAGTTCAGTCATTTTGAAGCCAGGTAGCTGTGTAGCCATTGTTGTGAGGTAGAAGCTGTAAAATCTATAGGAAAATGGCAGGGATTGGGATTGAAAATTTGACACAGAAGAGCAATCCATGACCCATAGGTACTTGCACGTGTAAAGAGATTCTGTGAGTGGCACTCGAAGAGTTTCTGAGGGCATGAGAAGCAAAAATTGACTTCCTTAGCTCTGCGTTTTATGGCTAGTTATTCAGGCACAATAGTTTCTCTGATGCTAACATTCTGTAATAAAGCACTTGCTTTAGATTGATGAGCCTAGAAAAAGATACTTCACCTTGTTTTCTGAGCATTGAATAGTATCTGGTCCAAAAAACTCTGACCACTCTTGAGCTCTTACAGCCAACTATTAGTTTTCATTCTAGAGGTGGTTATACTTCCAGGGAGAGTAAAGAATATAAGAAATAAATTTGGCTTCTACTGTAAGTTGGATGGCTGGGCATATGCCTTTACATTTTATCTCTCCACTTATAAATCCCATTGAATGAGAGTAAAAATGTACAAACAGGAGTAAAACCTTAAACATAGGAATTGGAGAATGGAATAGCAGAATATCAGAAATTTTGGTGACTCCTAAAAACAAAAAGCAGATGGAATATATCAAAGATTAAAAAATAGTTACTGCTAGCTAACAACTATAGAATATTCATGCAAATGGCCTTTAACTGCTCTATTTTCATGCTGTAATTGCAACAGCAATATTTGTGTCAGTTTAAAATGATCAATATACTCTAAAAATTGAATGATATAGTTGGACCAGGCTAATGAGTATCTAGTATAGATTTTAGCTTCTGAGAATAGAATCACTCATAGTTTAGTCTACCTGTCTCTTGCCCATCTAAAAGTTAGAACCAAAAATGCTCTTCCATAAAAGATCTGAAGATCAGTAGAGAAAACCCATAGAAAAACTCCAGTGGAGGGCTATAATAGATTTCTATTGCTTCTGCAGCTACTTACCATGAACTTGATGGCTTAAGATAACCACACACATTTATTATTATCATTCAATTCTATAGGTCAGAAGTCCAAAATGGGTCTCAGTGGTCTAAAATCAAGAAGTTTACAGGGTTGCATTTCTTCTGGAGGCTCTAGAGGAGAATTTGGTTCCTTGATTTGTTCTTATTGTTGTTATTTTCATGGCTTCTGGAGGTCACCTGAATTCTTTGCCTTATGACCCCCTGCCACCTTTAAATTCAACAATGGCCAGTAGAGTCTTTTCTTCTGCCTTTACACTTAAGGACCCTTGTAATTACATTGGACCTACCAGAAAATTCAGGATTATCTCTCTATTTTAAGCTCAGCTGATCAGCAACATTAATCCCATTTGTTATTTTAATTCCCCTTTGCCATCATGTATTATAACATAGTCAAGTTTCCATGGATTGGTACATGGTAATCTTTCAGAAGCCATTATTCTATCTACCACAAGGGCTAAATGAATAAACTAACCATGTACTTTGTTATTAAACATGAATAAAAAAATGAACATTATTTTGGAAAGAAGAGTGAAAATATCAGGATCTAAGTCAATAAATGAAACAAATGATGACAAAAGAGACAGTAATAATTCAGAAAGCACAATTCAAATACATATGCATATTTTATATATACAAATATATATAATATTTTCAGGAAAAATTTGTGAAGATATTGCAGTCATAAAACAAGAATAGACAAATGGAAAAGGAGCAATCACAGAGTAAAACAGTGCCCTTAATAATTAAAAATATAACATTCAATAATGAAAGAAAAGTTGGGCGAAAAGTTGAGAAATTTCCTAAAACTGTAAATTGCAATGACACAGCTATGAAAAATAAAAATCAAATAGTCAGACAACTGATGGGTTAGTTCAAGAGGAACAATCTAATTGAAAACTGAGAAAGATCAGAGAAGAGAAAATGTATAAGGAAAGAAATGTAGAATAATAAGTTTCCTCTCAATCTCCCTTCATTATTTTTCTTCACTCTATAGCACTAACAACCACCTGTGATTTTATATAGTAACCTGATTATTTATTTTCTCTGTAACTCAGTTAGAATGTAAAATCCATGAACAGGAAATTAGATTATTTTGCACCCTAATATAAAACTCTCACCTAGAATTATGCTTGCCACATAATAGCTCAATAAATTTCAATTAGATGAATGAATGAATCTTTGCTTAACAGTAAGTAGTGTCTGAGGAAAAAATACACCTTTTGTCCCTTTCCTGCTTCCAACTTCTATTGACACAAAATGAACAAACCTTTTAGAATCTCTAAAAGTAAGAAAGTTTTATTTGAACCCAGGTTGAAACAGCTGCCTGAGAAACACACTCTTCACAGGGAAGAAAGTGTTCTGGAGAATGAACAGTTTTTTTTTCACAGTTACATACTTTTTGTGTCTTGTAGAAGCTCAAAAGATGATAGATTGGCATATAGGCAGAAATCATCAGTTTTATCATAAAGGAATGTAGTGAGTAGGAGAACTGATTGGTATTTCAAGGACAAGAGTTTTCCCTTAGGCTACTCATTCACAAAGCATATGTACAATGCATGAATGGTAGACCATAAATTAGGCTTTCGGTTTGAACAAAGTTTATATACAGTCATGGTGATTTAGGAAGTAATCTAAAATGGCTTCCCTTGAATATTAGGCCTTTAAAGAGCTTTTCTCTCATCACTTGCACCACCTCCATTCCAGAGAATTTGCAGTTCTATTATAAACCCAACATTTAGGCTTGTCTTTAGATCTTTAGGATTCTGTGGTGCTCTTCTTAATGTTCATAATCTCTAGAATTTAAGTTGAAGAGATTGGCATGTTTGTCAAGTGTCAAATGAAAAATTATTTGGACACTTTTATAAGTGACCAGCACTCGACTATGTCTTTGGAGGGGAAATCAAGGTAACATTTCAATCCTTAGATTTACATTCAGAGTTCCAATAACTTGAAATTTTTCAAGAGTAGCCACTTGGTTTGGGGGGGAGAGTAATTTTCTCTCTTCCTTTCTAGGTTCTTGGTTGAGGACTCCCTCCCCCTATAGTAAAAGGATAACTAACAGAAGAAAAACGAACAAAAGTTTGAAAACATCTATACTCCTGGGTACATGGTCGATGCCCAGGAAAACTGAGTAACTCTCTGAAATGGTCCAAGCCACAACTTTAAATACCATTACCAGCTAATGATAACAGAAGACGTAGTAGAGGGTCGGGGATCCAGTTTTAGAAGGCGATCAGGACAAGAACAGTAAGCAAGGGTAAGGTTGTGATGCAGATTTAGGTTCCTGTCTTCTCCAGTGATAAGAGTTTCTAGAGATTTATACCTCCTCCTCTTCCTAGTACAGAGGGAGACACTCTTACAAATGGAGGTTTCCCTCACAAATGTAAATTTCTTTTACAGAAGGTTAACTTCTACTTGGTTTTCAGAGCTTCTCCTGCGTCCGTTTTTAAAAATAATCAACTCCAGATAAACCTTATGCCAAAGAAGCATATTTTCATGTGGGATAATCTGTTCTCCTTCACTATAGTACAATAATAGGAGGAAATTATAAAACTCTCAGAGCCATCAAAATAATTTCTGAAATTATCAGCAATGGAGGATAGTTGGAAGAAAGGCAGGGACAAGGGGCCCCTGTTCTAGGAGGAAACCCTTAAAAGGGAAAAGACCCCATCCTCTTACCCTACACCACTCTGGAAGAAGCTCTCCACCTTTTTCCCTGTGAACAACTACCTGGTAGGTAGATGAGTCACAGACAAACATCTGTTTGGGTGACTGGCACGTGGAGGGGTAATCAGATTAAAACAGCTTGCCAATAATCTCATAAAAACCCCTAGACTTAGAAACTCCAATGACAACCCTCTCTGATCCCCTCCCTTTTGGGGAGTTTTGTACTATTGCTCAATAAACTTTGCTTTGCTGCCCATCGCTCTTCCTCTGGTCTACCTCTTCATTTTTTGAAGGGGCATGACAAAGAACGGCAGGCACTAAAGGAAAAGAAATCCTGAAACATCAGTGCCCTGCTTAATATTGTTAAAAAACAAAAATTCAACTAAGAAAATTTGACAATCTAATTGGTTTTATTAAAGATTCACAAATCAGCGGCATCCCATCTAGCAAACAGAAAATAGCTCTGATCAAGGGTGTAAAATGGAAGGCTTTTATAGGCAGAAACAGGCAGGACAAGAACATTCTTAGCAAAAGAGGATGAAGGATTGGTTCAGATAAGTTCACCTTCCCTAAAGGGGAAAGGGCAGGTGCCTTAATCATGCAGATTACCTGACTGGTGCTGATCAGGAAATTCCAGACTGATTGGTTTAAAATTCCACTCCTGGGAGAGGCTGCAACTGCAGTGGGGTTAGGTATTAATTCTTGGTAGGAGTTAGCAAAAGCGACTCCATTTTGGACCTTTTTTTAAATTTATTTTTTTTCAACACTATCTTTAGTCCTGTTTAATCAAAGCATCAGTAAATTGGTATATCTGGAAGGTATATGATCTGAAAAGGCTGTGCCATTAACAAATATTTTACCCAACCAAAATTTGGGTTGGTAGAGATGCTAGAAATGATACACGACACTATCTGTGTTCTCTTCCTTGTTGTTAGCTAAGCCCGAAGTATAAAAATTGCAGTCCCCCCCTCCACTGGCTTATTTTTAGCAAGATTGTCTAGTTAGGCTAAAGATGATAAGAGGCATATTATTGTTAATTATATTTTTTATGCTTGTTTGTTGTTTTTAAAAATTGGTATAAGTGAGGAATTTGAGAAGATACCACTTGGGCATGTTATAATCCTATTCTGCTTAAGAATAATGATCTAGTTCTACCAAGGAGAATCAAATGGATTATTTGTTTCAGGAATTTTTCAAAAATCCATTTTTTGAACACCATGTAACTCATCTTACTCTTATTAGGATACCCATCCCTTTCCCAGAGCAATAGCTAGTATTAAACATCTGTTTACTCTTTACTCAGTGCTAAAAAAAAAAAAAAAAAAAGACACATTTCTAAACCCTGCTTCAATCTTTGTCTACTAATCTTTAATTCTTTTTCATTAATTCACCCAATTCTAATCAAGCCCTTATCTGAAATTAGACCTTAAAACCTTTATTAATATCTTACCTTCACACCCCTGTCCCAAACACCACTAAGATTCTGCCAAGATAGGATGTCAGCTTTACTTTATCACCAGTTTATTTTTGTAATTGTTCCATAGAAAACTGCATTATTATTTTAATTACCAAGGACAAAGAAAAATTTGCCAATAATTAAACTATAAATTTTATTATTCTTTAGAATTTTTGTTTTATTCTTATAAAATCAGCTGACTGGAACATTGATTTATCCTGTATCACTAAAAAAAGGAAAAGCAAGTGAAGTAAATAGGTTAATGTATTCTTAAATATCTTCACATTTAAGATATATCTGGTTTTCAGATATGTAAAAATAACGTGCCTCTTAGATTTGAAGAAAAGTCTCCCTGAAACTCCCAGTTGCCAATCCATCTCTCAGTGCACATCAGTTAATCTTGTAAATGCCTCCACAAGGGATCCTGTTTGCCTCAGTCAAAGAGACTCATTTACACTGACAGAGCCTTGAGTCTGGGACAGGGTCATCTTGTCTGAAGAATTCCTGATGGCGGGGCCCATGCTCTCTCAGGCCTTTCACAGAACTGACTTCTCGGAGTCTCACAGTTGTGGGGCTTGCATATTCCATCATGCTTCCCTTATTCTGTCAATTCTTGGGAGCTGAAATAAAAATGTGTTGGACTATAACCTTCCGTAGAGTTCCTTTAAAATCGGGAACTAAGAGAAGGTGGGAAGAGGTAAAAATGAGTATATGTGCTTTAATAATTTTTTTTAATGCAAATCATTATCTTAGGGCGTGATAAGCAGAGGAGGTTTTGAAAGAATATTCAGAGGACAAGAGAAGGTGTCCTTGGCAAGAATAGGAAAAGAGCTCTGAATCACCAGGTGATTTTTCATCTTTCTTTCTCAGCTCCTTCCACAAAAATACTATAAGATAGTATCTTATTTTCCTGTCTTCTCATTAAGTGCGTAAGGAGCTTTTGGAGGTACAGTATATTTCATTATTTAAGTCTGAATAAATGACTAGTCTTAGGACTGTACTGAAGGCAGACTTAAATTTAAAAGACCTCCCACTGAGGAATCAGTAAAGGCCTGTTCAGTACTTTTGACAAGTTGCCCTAAAGGAGGACCATGACATCATAAGTCAGAAATGATCACAAGGTGCGAATACTAAAACATAAGACTGGGGTTACCTTTTAGAGAATGCAAATGCGACCCAGAAATAGGCTGAACACCTCTTCCCGACTGTGTATTTCTTGAAATAGTTATTTAACATATTTTTGAGCATTTTGCTTTGTAATGACAGTACTCTGACCTTTGGACAGAACAGGTCTGAGTCACTTGCAGAGACTAGAAATTGAAAGTTTAATATGAAGCCTGTGTCCAATTGCAGTCACCATCATTCCACTCACATGAGGTATATACTGGAACACAGAAGAAGACAGAGGAGATAGAAATTTATTGCATATTCAGCAAAAAGAAGATAGTATTTTTCTGTCCAGGCCTTGAAAACACAACAGACTCCCTGTTTTCTACTGTTTCAGTAGAACATATAAAAATGACTTCCTTCCGGGGCGCCTGGGTAGCGTAGTCATTAAGCGTCTGCCTTCGGCTCAGGGCGTGATCCTGGTGTTTCGGGATCGAGCCCCACATCGGGCTCCTCCGCTGGGAGCCTGCTTCTTCCTCTCCCACTCCCCCTGCTGTGTTCCCTCTCTCACTGGCTGTCTCTCTGTCACATAAATAAATAAAATCTTAAAAAAAAAAATGATTTCCTTCCCTTGAAGCCCTTTAACAGAGAAGTCAGGATCTTCACACATGAAATGCATGATTTTTTTGGTAGTATAAGCACAAAAATATATTCTTGTGTGGACAGAAGTCTCTACTGACTCAGGGAAATTACTGACCAAGAAGTTAGAGGATATGACTTCGACTAAGGAGAGATACCTCTCCTTAGAAGTAAGTAGTCCTTAGAAAATATAATAGGAGAGAGGAAGTTAGCAGCCGAGAGGGGAGAAGCAAGAAGAGAATAATAAATATAAACTCATCAGGATGGAGTACAAAAAAAAAAAGATAATTATTGAGTGGAGAAAGAAGCAGCAACCATACAAAACAGAAAGAGAGAAAATAATGAAAGGGAGAAAAAAAATACTATTTACAAAAGACCTAGAAATCAAATGCATAATGATCTGCAGTCAATGGACCGAAGCCCTAGTATCCATAACTGGAATAGCAAGAGTAAGGTGGCATGAACTCTAGTCACCCTAAGAAAGAACGTAAAAGTTCACAAACCAAGTTAAAGAAGACCGAAGAGTACAATTGAGGTGATGATGGACTGTTCTTTATTGGATGGCTGGAATTGATGCAATTTTGTTTTGTTTTGTTCGATCTATCAATACCTTCTTGGAAACCACTCCCCTCCCTTCTAAAATAAGTATGTTTTATCCTTTATTCATTTAGTTTGGTGTTGACTCCACCTTTCCTGAATCCCCAGAACGTATGCTGTCCTGGCCAATTTAAACCCTCTATATTCCTGGCTACATTCAGGGATTGGTGTGTGGCTCAAACCAGGGAAGTCAGAAGTTTGCAAAGGTTTTCACCTGAACTATTAATCTAGACAATCAGGTCTTTTTCCTCTAGGTTCTCTACTTTGGGAGCATATTAGACTTGGAGAGTATGTGTATGAACAATAGAAACAAAGAGAGGGATTTAATGCCATTATGTGTGACCTTTGATTCATATCTGAAGCTGTCCTACTCAGGGAATTCAGTGATGTGAGCTGATCTCTTCTTCCTCATTCAACTTGAGATAGCATAGATTCAGTTCTTATGTTTGCTCTGGGAAGCATACTTACTTAATGATATTTTGGTGATTGATGGTAATAAAATACATGGGTGAGAAAATGAGGTCTGCTTTACTGAAAGCCTACTATATATAGGCATTTTATTTTCTTCTTCAGGGTTTTACTCCAGAATTCACATTTTGTTTTAATGTCTACCATCTAATAAAAATCCTCTTTTAGTCCTATTTCCAAACCCATAGCCAACCTCCACCTAGTTGTCTGCTTTTCCATGCGTACACACACACACACACACACACACACACACACACCTCAACAGAATTGTCTACATGTAGCTTCTTCAATTAATAACCTCTCGTTCACTTTTTAACCCACTCCAATTTACTTATATCCTTGCTACTCAACTAAAATTGCCTCATTAATGCAACAGCAACTACCATGCTGACAAGCTGTTAGTCAACTTCATCATCAGATCCTCTTCTTACACTCTCAGCAGCACTTAAATAGGTTTTCATATTTTTCTTAGGAGCAACTCTTTTATCGAGCTTCCCATGTACCAAATGTGTTCTAAGTGCATTAAGTATATTAGTTCATTTAATCCTCACAACCGCACTCTGAGGTTGGTAAGACTGTCATCCCTGTTTTACAGAAGAGGAAATTGAGTATCACAAGAGAGGAAGTAATTTTCCCATGACCATCCAGCTGCTTGGTGGAGATTGGACTAGAATCCAGACATTTCGGTTGCAGTCTGTCCTCTTAAACTCTGCATCACACTTTCCTCTCATTAATCTTATACTAACTTTTTAGAAACACCACTTCTCCTAGTTTCTGGCATGTTACAATTTGCTGATTTTTTTTTTTAATCAGATACTCCTTCTCCATTCTTTTATTTTTTCTCTCTCTTTTTCTATAGTTGGTCTCTAAATTTTGGAATCCTCCAGAGTTCATTTTTAATCATGCTTCTCTATATAATCTCCTTAGTCAATCTCATCCCGTTTTATGCTTAGAATATTAGCAATTTACTTTTGACTCCCAAATCTATGTCACCATTTTTGAGATAACCTAGAATGCCAGAGTCATCTTCTCTTTGAAATGTAACATCATAAATACAGCGAATTTATGTCTTCAAGCCCACCAACCCCCCATTACAATGAAATATATCAAGCAAAACATGTTCCTTCTACAGATTTTTCTACCTTTGTAAGTGGCATCATCACCCAATGAGATCTGTAAGCTAAAAAACTTGGAGTCATCTTTATTTCCTTTTTCTCAATGGTCATAAGCAATCCATGTATCCCTGTTGGTTCTACCTCCAAAATTAAGATAGATTTCTTTTACTTCTATCTGTAGTGCTACTACCTGACTGGTTAACCAGTCTCCTACCTGACTCCTACTGGTTAACCAGTCTCCTACCTGACTCCTACTGGTTAACCAGGCTACTACCTGACTCTTAACCAGTCTCCCTGTTTCTGTGCTTGTCTCTTGACAATATTTTCTCCTTATAGTAGCCAATGATTTTTATTTTATCTTATTTTATTTACTTTGTTCATTCTTTTTTCTTTTTTTTAGCCAATGATTTTTAAAAAGAAAATCAAATATGTCACCCACCACCACTCTCATTAAGCCTCTCAGTGGCTCCCCTTGAATTCCGAATAATATCAAACTCTATATGAGGTTCATATGTGCTCTGTCTTCTGCCTCCATCTCCCATCTGATCTCCTTCGCCATTTACTTCATTCCAGGCATACTTATTTCTTTGCTGATCTTCAAATATGTCAGTTTTGCTCCACATTCAGACTCTTGACACTTTCTATGTTTCTCTCTGGATGCCATTTACTCCTCTTTCAAGTCCCAGCTCAAACACAACCTCCTCAGAGCTACTTCCTGCACCATTCCAATTACTCTTTATCAGATAAGCCTATTTGTTTTCTTACTAGGGCCTCCACAGTTTGTAATTACATTGTCTATTTATTTGTACTTACTGATTTATTCTCTATCGCCCAAAGACAAGAATAGAAGCTCCATGGAGGCAGACATCGTCTTTTTCACAATTTTATCTCCTATACCTAGGATAATGCTTGCCATGAAAATAATTACTTTTTAATGAATAAGTGAATACATGGATAAAAAGGATTTTATTAAGTTAGTGTAATTAACTTTCACAATAGGCCTATGAGACAGAGACCAAGGTTCTAAGAGCTTTTTTTTTTTTTTCCATTTCAGTATTTATTTTGACAAGGCACAGATCTTATGAGGGTTAAAGCTTTGACCACAATTCGAACGTAGGTAGTTTTTCTTACCCATTTCACAATTTAATTTATATGTGTGGAAATATGTATATATACATACACGCATTTAATCTGTTTAAATGGAGAATTGGCCGGTTTAGGAGGGGAATTGTGATACTATATAGCATGTGTAACCTAAGTGTCTTTAAGCTTTCCAGTCTTCTGTGGCACCCCATTACTTAGGTATCCAAAAAACAAGACAAACAAACAGACACAAGCTCAAACCTGGCATCTTAGGTGACTGCCGGAATAAAAATAGTAGTAATAATAATAACAATATGTTAATAGTAGCTAACACATACATAGTGTTTACTCTGTGTCAAGCATTATTCTAAGAACTGTGGGTGCTTACATACTCATGCAACTTAAATACAGTCTCTCTCAAATATTTTCAAAGCCTCATGGGAAAGTGTAAATAAATCTTATCTTTGACCACCTTTTAGTTTGAATAGTTGTTTTAGGTCTTTCTTCTGTTTCACTCCTTCCTCCTCAACTTCCTGCCATATAATCTTTCAGCGATTTCCACATGCTTTCCTTTAAAGGAGTGCTCTATCTTCCACGCCCATTTCTTCAAAATAGATGACAGAAGGCTGTAAAGACTTAACAAATTTCACTAAGGATCTGGGATACTTGGAAGATGACTAGGAAAAGAGAAGAAACTGATTAGATACCACTGCTCCAAAATCCATTAGCTAAGTACAGATGAATAGTACCTACTAGATCTCTCCATTCTGTGCTGGCAAGGGACATCTCTATCCATTTCAGCTTTGGGGATTTAATGTGCAGGTGATGTGTGAATAAACTGAAAGTTAAGGATTATGACTGATTATTGTGTGCCACCAGTTAATGGCAGGAGAAACTAAAAAAAAAAATAAGTCTGTAGCAAGGATGCAATGTGTTGAGCTTACCTTGTCTGTTGAGTTGAGTAAAATATTCCAGTCTTGTGAGGGAATGTGTTGCTTAGGATTTAGGGGAAAACATTCAATTGTATGGATTGAGAACTAGAGGAAGGAAGGAAGGAAGGAAGGAAGGAAGGAAGGAAGGAAGGAAGGAAGGAAGGAAGGAAGGAAGGAAGGGAGGAAGGGAAAGAAATGAAATCAAAAAAAAGGGGAAGGAAAGGAAAGGAAAGGAAAAGGAGAGAGGGAGAGAGAAAGAAAGAAAGGGTAAGAGACAGCTTTAGAAAAATTCAGATGTTTTATGTAAATCTGATTGAACTCTAATCCAAAGCATAAAATGATTATTTAAAATGTGATATTGATTATCAAATTTTAGTTTATTTTATAATCTTTAACTTCAAGTGAAAACAAAAATTTTGACACATTAAACATAAAAAAATTCGGAGACATTTCTTAACTGTTTAGAATTCTTAAATTCTTCACAAAAAGAGCCAGATTTGACTATTTTTGACCTCTGTGGTTTACAATCACTACAATTCAAGGGCAGCGAGTAGACTGATATATGATCCAAGTCATCCTCTGCAAGATAGGTTTCAATAAATATTTGTGGATTTATGTTTAAGGAAAGTATGTCATTTTTTATGGAGTTAAAACTTCAGATAAAGGTAGATTTTAGAAATATAAAAAAAATTTGAAGTGACTTTTTGGGAAATGTTGGGATAAAACTAAAATGCTCACTGGTAATAGAAGTATATAAATAGTACAATAACATAGTACAGTATAAATAGTTCCTCAGTTTGTCAATTGGAAATTGCAAACTTTTTATGAAAATCTGATTTATTTGTTAATTTTATTTATTTATCTATTTATTTATTTAAAATCTTTGCTCTGAATTTTTTTTACAATATTTGAAAAATACCTAACCTTTGTTTCAATGTATAGTTTAAGTTTTCAGGTTTGATTTACTTCACTGCTAAGTCTTCTAAATTTAAGGTAGACATTCTTTATAATCATATGGCCTACCTTCCAAAAGAAGTGAGAATCATGAATATTGTCATTTTAGGAGATTAACTCTGATTTATTTTCACAGATCATTGAGGCCCTGATATATACTTGTTTTAATGCATTCATTCATTCAAAAATCTTAGGAAGTGTGTACTAAATTAAGCTTCCATGTCTCTTTTTGTGAGAGATGAAAGGCTTGGTAATCCCTACCTAGGGGAATTTATTTAAAGCAAGAAACATGGTGTGGATGGAGCAATCTAGCTGAACTTGAATGAGTTCAAAATTCTTTAATGAGCATGAATTTGTGATATGATCAAATTAATAGTTAGAGGAAAGGAAATGGAATACATTTAAGATGCTACAATTTTGTATGTACCCAAAGCATTAGAACTATTGAAAGTTCTGGAAGCTTGACAGATGGGCATTTCAAATAAAGTTGACATCAGCTGAAAGACACATAAACCTCTAAAAGTTATTGTGCGTGTTCTAGAATTACAGAATAAATTAAATCAAAATATTTCCTTCAAGAATTTAGATTTATGTGTTCTAAAGATATGACTGAAATTCAAAGATACAGAAAATATATCCAGATTTTCTTTGATCAGGTAATAAAAACAGTGTTCTACTTTGTACATACTAAATACACCAAAGAAAAGGAGCTATTGAGTTAAAAAAAAAAAAAAAGATGTTTACACAGAATCTCGCTATCAGAAGAAAGAAACTTCTGTGTAAGGGAAACAGAACTAGCCTCCGTATTAGAATTGATCTAAAGGAATAATTTTGTTCTGCCATTAACAGCTATACATGTCAGGAACAATTATACCTTCCTTAGAGCCTCAGAAATTAGCTCTAGTTTGTCTCAGGCAGTCAAGACACCAAGAAGTCAGTTTAAATAGGAGGAAGGCAAAAGGGAGATGGGAAGCATTGCATAGCAAGAATCATAACAAATGTCAGTGAGATTTTGGTTTGCAAATTGGCCCTTTCACTGCAACAATTGATTATCAGTTCTCCCCATGTTCTTACACAAGACTTGGAGTTACCGGAGAACTCATAATGATTTGTGAACCTTTATCACGAGAGTAAAGAATCTCTGCACTACTTTCCACCAAAAATTACATAAACTGGGAGTTTCCCAAAAGGGATACCAAAGAGCTCCCAGGAAGGATGCAGATCAGGGTTGAGTTTTCTAATTGGTAAAATGACATTTATAATAATTAGCTAAGGGAATTATGGATAATAGTAAAAGCAAATGTACTTAGTGCAGAATATGACACATAATGTGGTTGAATCTATATCAGTTAATAGAAAAATGGAGAGAATGTTTGAATCTGATAGCAAAGAAACAGTCACTTTATGCAAAGACCATATGGAAGACAAAAAATTGAATGAATAACATGTGCTAGAGTTTGATCTTCTCTCTGGTGTGTAGGCTACACTTTAAATCAAAAGATGATGCAAATCCAGGGGGATTTGATTATCACAGCATAATATGCTAGATCTGAAGATTTTGTGTCAAACTATTATTCATGAGGCTTTTTTCTTCCAAAGCTGACTTGAGTGCCTCCCTTCATCAAATGGAAAGAGGATGTCAAAAGCACATAAGGTCACCATTACAAAAAGAGATTCTACTGGCATATGCAAAGTCTTTTTCCTTGGCAATGGCAAAATATATAATCCTGTCACAGAGAGAGGAAATCTACTTGTTTGTCTCAAAGCTTATATTTATATGGTCATGGCTTGACTCTGAAGTCATTCCTTGAGCTCATTTGGAATCTCAAGTAGGAATAAATGTCATCCAATGCTGAAATATTATAAAAGCAATTCAATTGAATGTTTATTTATAAATATGACAGGCAGGAAACTTGCATACCTTGTCTAAAGAATTCTCAAAGATGTAGTCATTTCAACCATAATCTATTACCATTTATTTAAATCACTGTCATGGGGGTAATAGGTAGTAAGATGTTCAGATAATGTTTTATAGATTATCTAATTGAAAGTCTTCAGGTTAAATGCATTGGAAATCTTTATTTAATTCTAATATGAGAATTAGAAGTTGGAGAATTTGTTCTTTCCAAAGATCACTCTTTTTATATGCTTATTCACTCATTCATTGTTGCCATGTATTCCAAAATCTTTAATAGTCATTTTCTATCTCATTTTCCAGACTATAGCATAATGTGAACCCACTGAAACTGTTGAACAATGTCTTGATATTAGATTAAATAAGAGTCATTAGTATTGATAAGTATGGAGCTAACATTTAATTTAGGAATTTTGTTAATATTTCTGCTCTCTGCTGTACTTTTATGCTTGTAGCGTCAGTAGAGATAAAACCAAATGATAATGATTTGACAGTTAAGTAGGGGCTGTGAATATATGAAGCTGGCAAATAATTTAACTGTCAATAAGTATCTAGGGACATAATTTATCTTAAAATGCCCTTAATAAGTTAAATGGAAAAATAAAATATTTGGATCTGTTGAGAAAAAAAAAACAATAAAATTGAATAAAAATTTTAGGGAATGTCTTTCGAGTTATACATAATCAGATATTTCACTACTGATTAAATTATGAAGAAGTTAAATCAAGAAGCATTTTTATTTGAATTTCAAATCGCCCAAGGGTTTTCTTTGCTTTAAACCACAAGTTAATAGCAGCATATGAAAAAAGTTGCCACTAATTAATACTGGGTTCAAAAACACGTAAAATGCATTCTTATCTATAACATGTAAGCCTTGTTTCATTTACTAATAACCACAAATGATGAGTAATCAAAGCACAGTGAGTGAACTAAACAAATAATTAGCTTTGTGGTTTGAGATATAGAAGAGAAGTTGATTCTTAAAGCTTCTAATCGTCTTCCCAACCAGGACATTCACCTTGACATTTACTCTTTGGTATGACCCTGTAGGCGGCAAGGGCAGACCACCCAAAATGTTCCACTGTGGCATAGTGATCGTTTTAAATAAAAGTTACTCAAGGGAGCCTGTGTAAGAATGCTCAGGGCCTCCTCTGTCTTCCTGAAAGCAGGAAATAAATCTCCCATATGAAAAATACCTTCTCTTTATACATCCTTATCACCAGAGGTAGGAAAATCAAGGCTAAGAATGCTGTATAAAAACTCTTTTTTTCCTAATTTACTACCCAAACCCAAATTCTGTTTAGAATTTCTTACTAATTGAAGCTCTCAAAGTTAAGTCTTCTTTGTCCTGTCAATTTCTCACAGATTTATTGTCTGTCTGAAAAATAGAAAAACTGCCTGCCTTAGTCTTTTCTTTAGGTTTCAATTTCATTATTGGGCCTTCATGCACACATAATAAAACTTGTCTTCTCCTTTTAATGTGTCTCATGCAAATTTAATTCTTAGTCCAGCTAGAAGAATCTTGGACTGAGGAAAGTTTCTTCTTCCCCTTCAACACAGAAGCTCAGATCTTGCTGGGCTCAAATATAATTTTGATTCTTGAGTAGGAGAGAGAAGAATAAGGAAGGATAACTCAATTGTTTGAGGGAGCTTACTGACAATTCTAATAAATATTCCTAAAATAATAGTAAGCCTTTGGACTTAAAGATGAATCAATCAATATTTAATATAGGTTACCTAATTTGTATCCAAACTTTGCAAGATATTTGTGAGTAGAGTAGAAGAAAAGATAAATACCTTTTTTAAATTATGCTTTTTTTTTTTTAACATACCTCTATATGGTCTCTTTTCTATAACACTCTGGTTATATATTTATATATTCACTGACTGCAATTGCATCCTTAAAATATATATATATATATATTTGCAAGGCTAAATTAAAGAAGTTTCCCATTCATGTGGCTTATAAAAAGCCAGATATCAACTAATTCCTACAGCAGGAGAGAAAAAGAAAGGGAATTTTATCATTCTTCTATTGATACCTAATTTCAAGATATTCCTTTCATAATCCTTTCTTCTTTGAAGAGTTGTAGCCATATAAGGTATCTTTGACAGAAGATCACATGTGAGGTAAGCATTTTCAAATTTAAAACTTAGTTATAAAAAAATTTAATTATAGGCTTCTGGAAGTTTTAATATTAATTATTTATAATTGCGATATAACTTATTAATGATAGAAGCAGTTAGCAAACTTGTCTCTATTTTGTTAAAGAAGCTGCTAGTTATTCACACTTGTACACATTACTTGGTACTAATATTTTCTTTATGCTCTGCAAAATATTTTTTTTCATTCATTGATTTATTAAGGATATAAAAGTAATTGGCACTTATTAGAAGACAGTGTAAAACTGTGATGTATTTTGTTTATTTTTCTAGTTCATATTGGTTTTAAATGGTATTGAGATAAGTCAACTTAAGTCTGTATTCTTTTTTTATTTTTAAAGATTTGTTTATTAGAGAGAGAAAGAGCACAAGCAGGAAGGGCAGAGAGAGAGAGAGAATCTCAAGCAGACTCCCTGCTGAGCTTGAAGCCAGACATGGGGCTCAATCTCACCACTCTGATATCAGGGCCCTGAGATCACGACCTGAGCCAAAACCAAGAGTCCGATGCTTAACCCACTGCACCATCCAGGTGCCCATAAGTTGATATTCTTTAATCACAGAAAATCATCAGTTTAATCAGATAATCAGTCCATTAGTTAAATGAACATTTCATTCAGCATTTATTAAATGCTGCAAACCAAAAAACTGCGCATCTACTAATTGTTGTATAGGACTAAATGAAATACTCTGTATTTTGAAGATAAGTAAGACATACAGGAATATAAAACAAATTATGTAGTTACTTAAAAAACAATTCATTTGGGAAGCACGTGGGTGACTCTGTCATTAGGTGTTTGCCTTCAGCTCAGGTCATGATCCCAGGGTCCTGGGATGGAGCCCCGTGTTGGGCTCCCTGCTCAGCAGGAAGCCTGCTTCTCCCTCTCCCACGGCCCCTGATTGTTTCCCCTTTCTCACTGTCTCTCTCTGTCAAATAAATAAATAAAATCTTAAAAAAAAAACCAATTCATTTATAACTGAAATACAGCAATTTCAGGGTTACTATTGGAGGTTAAGTTTTATCAGAGATACAGACAAAAGTAAATTCTTCAATTTCTTCTTGAGAAAAGGAAATACAGTTAAGTACCTAGACTACTTCTACAAAGTCAAAATAATACAGCCTAGGGAAGTTATTATCTGGATAACATTTACGGGAAACACCCACCACCTTCATTTGCTTAAATTATGCAGATACAGTATGGAAGAATCCTAGATTTGCTGAAGTCCCTTCTCTGTTCAATGTACATCTATCAGTATGCTGGCACACGTGTAGACTTCTGACTTTAGATGTACCAAAACAAAAATGAGCAGTTATAATAAATAATCCTTCCCTGATGTGTAAGGCTGAGCAGTCAAGTGCATTGGCAGTGTGAGATGCATCAAACATGAGAAATGCCAGAATGGCAGGAAAGGAAAACAAACAAGCACAAGAGTATGAATCAAGGCGATAACAGTAAGTAGGTGGAGGTTTCCCCAAGTACTAAATAACAAGTTTCTTAGGCGTCTACTGAGGCATCTTCTCAGAGTCATATTTTATATGAGCCCAGATCTCCAATGAAACGTTAGCTCCAAGAATTTCCCTTCCCACGCCCCTTTGGCTCCTTATTCCAATTCTCACTAATAACATAAGTAATATCCAGCCTTTTGTCTATGGTTGATTAGCACTTTTGTGCATCATTTTAATGCAAATATCATTACATCATATACCCTGCCGTTATTTTATAGATGAAGAAACTGAAACTTAGAAATATTTAGTAATTAATCCAAAATCCCAAAGCAGCCAAATTGCGGAGATGAAATTCAAACCCAGCTATGAACAGCTTTGGGACTTGTGCTCTAAAATACCTTGTTATGTTTCCTTCTTTCACAAACAGAAAGTTCTTTTTCCCTCTCAGTTCCAGGTACAGCTCACTTAAACCAGTGTAAGAAGGAAAGCTTTCCGAATGCGGCATGAAATTCACTCCTGACAACTCACCTTAATTTGGAACATTGCAAACATTTTGTAAAAATTATATATAATTTAAAATTAGAAGCTCGAGGTTTGTGTCTCTAACACTAATTAACAGTATTGTATGGAGCAAATTTCTTGGTATTCAGAAGCCCGAATTTTCACATCTACAATATAAAAATGATACTCACCTTAAAAGGTAGTATTCAAAAGTAGTATTAAATAAAATAGAGTTTGAAAAAAATCTCTATGCATCTGTAAGTTATTTGATACAAACTATCAAGTAGCCCATAGTCTGTGATTGCTGGGACCTTTCTCCATATACACGGTGAAGAGGGAAATTGATTCAATTGCTGTACTCTTAAGAGACAAAATTGGTTGCATCTTGTGTGCTGTTATATTTCCCAGATCTATAATGATCCTGATCAGTTGTCATATCCTCACTGACTGCATATCTTCCTTTGTGAAGTGTCTTTAAGCGTTTTGTGCCAGTTTTTATTGAGTTATTTATGTATTTTGATTGATTTGTAGATTCCATATGTATATGACAAACATGTATTTTATCATATATAAATACATCTGTAAATTATTTAAAAATATATCCTTTATGATGTATATATGATTTCTCATATGAGAGTCATTTTTTCTCTTTTTTGTCAGATATATGTAGTATAAATATTTTTCTCAGTCTGTTAGTCTTTTTTAAATGTGTCCTTTGATAAAAGTTCTTAATGTGTTGAAATCAATTACGTATTTCTTTCTTTTATTATTTGTGCTTTTGTGTTTTTAGAAGTCTTTGCCTATCTATGGATCATAAAGATAGTTTTCTTTTAGAAGCTTTATACATTTAATTTTTACATTTAGCTCTATGATTCATCTCATAGATTTTTCTGTGGATGGTATGAGAAAGTGTTCAGGTTTATTTTATTTTCTTCCATATATACAGCTAGTTATTCCAGAACCACTTAAAGTGTACTCTTCTCTCTCCCGCCTAGTGGATCCTTTTGCCTATGGCAGGCTCACTCCTCTATTAAGGTAATGTGCCCACTCAACAAATGCCCTCCGAGGTGACAGATCTCTATTCCCCCAGGAAGAGGTCATTGCTCTCTGCAGGTTAGTTTCCTTAGACATCATTACATCATAGCTCTCTGAAATGTTTAAAATAATGAACATTTTATTTGTGTTTTGTTGTTTTGTTCGTTGTTACAGAGGAATTTATGATTAAATATGCCTCAGTGCATTTTTTTTTGCTCTATTTTTAGCATTTTTCCTAGTGTTTTAGAGAACTGTAATGAGAAGGTGTGGCAGGGTGTCTACTCCACCCTATCACTGGAAACAAAAGGCCATCTCATTTCCTTTAATATGATTCTTTGAGCTCTTGCTCACAACCCCATAACTGAGATCTTCAATGAGTGACTCAAAAGCCCTTGAAATATCATCTGAACATTGGTAACTTAAAGATCGTAATAGTCTGAATTTCTAGCCACCTGAAAGTCTGTATTTTATTTTGTAGGGGACACAAAATTATTATATTTATATATCATTAATATTTTTTAGTCCTAGGAAAAGTAACCCAAGTAATAGCTTAAACCTATTGATGGTTATGCATAGTTCCAGAATTACCTTCCATCTAATTTTCCAGAAAGGTAAAAACAAAGTATTATTCAGTGAGCTAAATTCTCAGCAGGAAAACAAATTTTTAATCTAGTTGCCATGGTAATTCCATCCCTGTATGCAATTCCCACTCAACTTGGCTTGATGGCATTTGGGCTGAGTAATGAAATGAGAAGAAAGGACTGATTATTTTACTTTGAAAATATCCACAATGAGAAGCATACGTATTTCATTCCTTCCCTCTACTCTCCCCTCATTTTTTCCTTTCTTCAAGGGTTATTAGTCTCACAATGAGGTTAACAATTCTACTAGATGCATCCATTTAAATGCTTTCACAACAAGACTAATAGCAGGTCAGAAGAGTATACTGACAGGGTTAAATCCTGGACACTGATCATTTACGGGCCACATAGACTAGGTTGTTCACATCTTTCTACCTGGAGCTAGCTGTGGTCAATTATACGATATAAGGCTGTATTTCATTTCAGAATTAAAGCGTTCACCTGCTCTTCTCCATTCTAACTATACATAAATATATGGGCTCGCAAATTTGACATGAATACTTAGAGTGAATACTTTCAGGTTTTTTCCCCAGAGTACCAGCATAACCTATGGAGTATATATTAAATTGCTTCTCCAGAAGTGAAATCCTACCATATGTACTAGAGAAATGTCCCACAGATGGTTATGGTATATATGAACATATGAAGAAACTAAATGATCACCCAAACATACTTCAAAGGACATTGGAATACAAATTTATGTTACTATCTGTGCATGGCCTTTGGCATGGTCTTCCTCTTCTAATACACATTATTTTTGCTCACATAGAAAAATAATGATTCCATACTTCCTTATGACGTTGATGTTAAGGGTCAACAGAAACATGTCTGTAAAAGGTAACGAATCCAGCAAATGCGTTTTCTTATTGTAGGTAGATAGATGACTACTATGTTACACACCACTGTATTTTTTGCAGTTTCTAAACACTCAACTCCCCAAACATTCTGTGCGGAGGAATTCTTTGTGTAATTGGGTAAGTAGGTGAGAAAGAAGGCTTGTGCCAAGGCAATGTCTAACACACACGGAGGGAAATGATTCTCATAAAAACTGTGTTCTGAAAGGGTGCTACTGGCTTCCACCCTCCGCATCATAGATTTCACCAAAATCGTCAGTTTGCAATCATTCCAATTAGCAATATTTTACTTTCTTTAATTGTAACCATATATGGTAACCAAAAGCTTGACTGATGACAACTAAATCCATACCAAGGAGTAAGAATCACCCAAATGTAGAATTGGTTCTAAATATCTTAAACAAATTATAAATATTACATGACTTCTAATATAAAGTTCTTGTCCTTTTTCTTTAACAAACCAATAAGACATTACCAGAGTGGTTGAAGGGAGGGTCACGTGTTGCTTTTCTGATTCAGTTTCCATTTCTTCCAGCTTCTACTTATTTCTGCTCTGGATTGTTCTTGTACCATTCAGTCCACACTGGAATAAATAGTTCTCTTTTCTCGAGGTCCTCATTCTATTTGAGGAAGAGTTTTACTCTTTTATTTATTGTGTATTTCTATGAAGATCTTTTCTCTTCAGTATGCTCTATAAAATGTCCACTGGTTAATTGCTAAATCTGGAAAGAGATTTTTCTCTTCTTCCAGTGCTCTGGGCTGCATATTCCCTCCATTTCTGTATTGTGTTGAGACACAATATATTCTGTTCCTTGTGTCCAGAAAAGTCATCTGCACATTTGGATCTAAGATGAAAAGTTGGCCCTTGTATTTTTTTTAGCGCTGAAGAAGTATCTCTTGATAGCAATCTGTCTTGCATGGATTTGCAATTCAGTAGTTTATGCCCACCGTGGTATGAAGTATGTCACTTCCTAGAAGCATGTTGAAGAATGACCAGGCACACTATTCAGATGGTAAATTAAAGAGTCAAAAATAAGTGTAGGTGTCAATCTCAACATTCTCTTCCTTCTCCCACTCTTAAATTTTGTTTCTCTACCTTTAGCTCTATTTCTCTACAAATTCTTTCTTAGCAACTCTTAGAATTATAACTAATACATCAAAGTAAACTGATGTTTTCCCATTTATGTTTCTGATTTCTACTTTTCAACTCAAGTGCAGTTCATTGGATGTGTCCACAATAATCCCTGCCTGGAGTTCCCAATCAAACATATTCACTACATGCTTTTTCCCCATACATATCATTCTGGCTACCCTAAGTTAGTTCCCCAGTAACCTAGACTCTAGAACTCAAGCAACTTTCATTTTTCTCCATGCCATTATTTATTTGATATGCAGTTCTATTGCAAAAATATTTATCCTGTCTACTTCCTGTTTTCCACTTTGTTGCTACTGCTTTCTTCTAGATCATTGTAACATTGTCTTGGACCCTTTCGATTCTCCCTAACCTAATGCCTTGCTCCTGGAATGTATTATTATCTCAGATGATATGTTTCTGTAAAATTAAATCTCTTTCTGAAAAATATTAAGTGGCTTGCCATTACCTATAACAGGTCACAGCAAAAATTTTATTTAAAGTTCCAGATAGATGGGGCACTTGGGTGGCTCAGTCGGTTAAGCATCTGCCTTTGGTTTAGGTTATGATCTCAGGGTTCCTGGGATTGAGTCCCATGTCAGCCTCCTGCTCAGCCAGGAGCCTGCTTCTCCCTCTGACTGCCCCTCTCCCTTCTTGTGCTCTCTCTCTGTCAAATAAATAAATAAAATCTTTAAAAAAAAATAAAGTTCCAGATATTCAATATCTTAAGTTTTGCAATATATACCCAGTCTCTGTTACAGCTGTTCAGATCTACCATTGTGGTGCAAAGGCAGCCATAGATAATACCTAAATTAATGGACATTCATATATTCCAACAAAACTTCATTCATAAAAACAAGAAAGGAAGATGTGACCTGTCAATAAGTTTGCTGACCTCCACCCTCCACCATAGCATTAGTTTTCAAATATTTTTCCAACCAAAATATCTTAAAGTAACCTACCATGATCTAGACATTTGTAAAAAATTTCTGGTGGTGCTTTTATATTTAATGTATATGTAAATGCACATTTCATTTCTCTCCAATATACCTTTTAAATTATTTACTATAAAGTAAAATTGATGATTGAGGCATATGTGGAATATATAGCAATTTTATCCTCTTGTACCCAGTAAATTCAGGGATACAGGTACTCCATTTTGAGAAGCACTGGGCTGAAGGGTTGAAGCCTGACTTTTTATCCTGTCTTTCAATAGCATTCATGCTTTCCCTACAACCAAGCTTTCTAAATTCTCCCTTCCCATTCTGGTTTGCCCATCTAACCTTCAGCTATCTTCTTTTCTCAGTCTGGATCATCTCTATAATAACTTTACACTGTTTTTGTGTAGGGGGGTTAATTTTATTTTTAATTTTTATTTACTTATTTTTAGAGAGGGAGAGAGAGAAAAGGGAGGGGAGAAGGGCAGAGGAAGAGAGAGAATCTTAAAAATTCTAAATTTAAAAAATCTTTTAAATCTTGGGGCTCGATTTCACAACTCTATCATGACCTGAGCTGAAATCAAGAGTTGGACTCTTAACCAACTGAGCCACCCAGGCATCCAACACCTTTACCCTGTTTTTTAAGTGCATCTTTGATGTATCTCTCCATAAGCTCTCTCCGAATCACCCAACAGAGGTCGATTCATCCACTTATGAAATTCCATGGATATTGGGTGTATTTCTCTTTCAATACATTATGTTCTAGATACTTACTTACATACAGCATCTCCTCAATTAGACCATGTGATCCTAAGGAAGAAGGGAAGGGTTTATAGATAGCTCATTTTTAAGCCACCCCCAACCCCGCCAGTGCTTTGCACAGAATTAGGACTTTCTAACTGTTTATTTTATAAATGGAAGTAAATATGGTTTGTTCTGAAATATATGATGTCTACACTGTGGGTTCCTTTCACATCAATAACAAGATTCTCAAGATGAAAGCCTGTTTACATAGGATCTTTCTTTATTCCTTTTTCTCATTTAATCAACAAATATTTATAAATATCCACAGGATGTTAGGTACTGTTCTAGAACTAGATTTAATGGGTGTGAATAGACTAATGAAGACTTTGCCTTCAGAGATGACATTATAGTGACTGGGGCTTGGTAGGGAAGAGAAAATCATACTTACACATATAACCTCAGGCAGACATATGTATTATGATGAGCAATAATTGATGCTATGTTATAGACAGTGACTGGGTGGGGTATCTACCTTGGACACAGTGATCATAGAAGTCTTCCCTGAGGCATTGACAGCTGATCTAAGACCTGTAAAATAAGGAGAAGTGAGATATTAAAATCTCTGAAAAAAGAGGATTCTAGGAAAAGAAAACAGGTAAGAGTGAGCATGATATATTTGGGGAAATAGAAGACCAGTGTACCTGGAGGGTTATCTGGAAAAGAATATAGATATAGATATAGATGCATAGATATAGATAGATATAAATATTTCAGGGCATCTATATGAAAGAGATACCACTGCGATTTCAGCATCACGGACAAAATGTGCAAAGTAGATACTATAGTAATAAGCATGGGGCAGCAGTCTAATAAAGCATCGAGTTGAGTAAACAGAGAAGGGGAAGCAATTTTTTTTTTTTTTCTGATGTGGTAGTTATACGTCACTAGGAAGAACTTTAGGGGAAGGCCTTGATTTGGGACTCAAATGGCTTCAGTTATAAGAAGTGTAATACAGACTTCGAATTAGGAAGAGACAGTATTTTGCACACATAGTTATCTAAAGAGATGGATTACCTCTGAATGGGCATCTTGGATTGTTAGTATCATTGGCTAGTTCAAAATTAGGTCACTCAAGAAAGCCTCTTATATGAGGGCAGAGTTCCTTCAAATTTTCAGTAGTCTAGCTCTACTCGGGACTGGAAGACCTGCTAGGATTTGTTTTGTTTTGTTTTGTTTTTTTCCCCCTCTCCATCTTTAATGTTGATGATTCAGGGTGATCCAAAAGCTATCAAAGCTCCCTGTTGGTGCTTAACACACATCAAATAGTAATGAGAGGAGACTTGAAGGTGACATCTTTCTAATCCAGTTCACAGAGACAAGTTTGTTCTTGAAATAGCACACCATGAAACTTTAATAATTTAATAACTTTGTAAAGAAAGAATTTATCTATCTCTAGAGTTCTATCTGTCTCTTTCCCTGACATCTCCTTTGGGACTTGCAGGAAATTTATGCTTATTTTAAAGTTAAAATGTGTTCCAAGATGATTCTATGCAGAGAGTACTAAGGGTATTTGCTGTGATTCTCTGAAGTAGAGTGACTTCCAAGAAGGAAGTGAGAGTGTAGGGCTCATGGTAAACTTTCTTCTCCCAGAAATCTGTCATGTCTTGCTGTTTTTGAGGTTAGCATAAACATATAAGGGCAACGGTAAACGTTACAGTTATGAGGAAGTGGGTCAAATGGGGGGAGAATTATTAACAATGACTACTATAGGAAAGCAGATTTCATCATAATCTTACAACCAACTAGTCTAGAATTTATGAGATCTGATTATCTTGCTGCTGAAGACCATGCTTTTCTAACCATAGTCATCTAAACTAGGAGCTGGTAGAGCAAAATAAATCTATGCTCTTGCTCATGTAGGAAAGAATATGCGTTATCGTTTTTGTTTGTTTAAGGAAGTTGAGCCTCATGTAGATAAAAGGTTGTATATTAAAAATTCTGTTATATTAATAAAAACTACAGAAGCTGAACTCTACAATTGAGAAGATATCTCTGTATTTCCCATAAAGGGAAATTAATGCCCTGGCTTTGTTCCCTGGGACTTCCATGTCTAGACATATCGTTCTAAGTATAAAAGTAAATACACACGTATGTATATAATATATACTGTACATTATATATAACATAGATATATGTGTATAATGATTCAGTGTCTTATAGTAACAGCAATAAAAGAAGGGGAGAAAATTTAGTCTATTAGATTTTTTTCCTTGATAAACATTTACTAAGTATTTTTAAAGTAATAGATACTATATTAGCTGACAAAATACCAACATATCTAAAAAATGGCTTCTGCCTTAAGGGATCTCATAGTTTACCAAATACACACTTTTATTGCAATTATAATATAGAATAGAGTGGACTCTGATGAATTTCTGAAGGAAGTGCCCTAGAAAGAAAAATAAACCTATTGGAAACTAGATCCACCATTTTTTTATTTGTTTGTTTTTATGGTTTGTGCCTTTTGTGTCCTATCTAAGAAATACTTGTCTAATCCAAAGTTGTAAGGATTTTCACCTATATTTTCTTCTAGAAGTTGTATAGTTTTAGCTCTTAAAGGTACACATATGATCTATTTCATTTCGATATATGTATATAGTGTGAGGAAAAGGTCCAGACTTGCTTTTTGCATATAGATATCCAATTATTTCAACATCATTTTCTAAAAAGACCATATTTTCTCCCCCATTGGCACCTTTTGCAAAACTCAATTGACCATCCATGTAGAGAACTCAGTTTTTTAATACATCTGTTTGTCTAGTTCCTTCCAGGGAGCCACATGAGTCTCCATTTATCTGCCTGTCCACGGCCTGGATGGCATTTTTCTCATTTGGGATATGCAATAAAGCATTTTGTACCCGAGACATGCAAAGAGGCTTAATACTTGAGCAATGTAAGTTTGAGTATTTATTTGGTCACAGTGGGGAGAAGGTTGGGGGCAGAGCAGGTAATTGTTTGTACTTTAAAAAATAATTAAATCTGTCACTATGATATCTTGGATTTCAAAGGTTAAAAGACCTTAAATTATGTTTGATCACCAAGCAAATTGTCACTTGTTCATCACCATGGGGTGCTGATAATGCTGGTTGGCCATCTGGCCCTTATTTCCAATGCCAGGAAGCAGTCACTTGGCAGGGCTGAAGCTAGAAGCATTTTAGTTATAGTAAAAGGCAAACTGGACATTCTTTCTTAGTTTGAAGCCATGAATTATACAGTTTAACTTCAGAACTCAGATTGGGAAAATAAGGAAATGTTTTATCTTTTTATGTCAACTTTGACTTCTCAGTCAAGGTACTTAAACCACTTAGAGCTTACATACTGAAATGCAAATTGAATTGGGGTCTGGTTTTTTGTCTTTTTTTTTTTTTCCTTTTTTTTTCAAGTTCTTCAAAGTTGTATATGCATGGTAGAAATTTCTCATTTGAATGCAAATGAAAATATGCTGTATTATATCTAGAAGCATTACCTTTGTATCAAAAGGTTATTAAGATATTATTTTTAAAACATTCTCACAGATTTCTGCAATTCTGGGTCACTCAATTGTTATTTGTTCCAAAAGTATTACTCAAGTCCCAATGATTCTGTTGAAAATTTGGATGCTTTAACATTTTGCTTTATATACCATTGAAGTTTAGGATTGAAGAGGCCAAGATCAGCAGTTTAGAAAAAAATTGGAATGCATACCCTCGGTGGCTGTCAAAAAAGTCAAAGCCATCCTCAAAGCCAACAATAGCATCGTATCTATTTCTCTGTAGAGAAATCTCTAGTGCTCTTTAGGAAAAATGAGTGTCTTAGATACTTCCCTTTATTAAAAAAAAACAAACAAAGCTCTGAGTGTTCCCCACTGTCAGTGAAGTAGAATTTGAGCTTCTGTCATTCAGATTTCTCTGTGATCTGGCTCCACCATCCACTGCAACCATTTTACTTTCCAAGTCCAGATTTCACATGTCTCACATATTAAAAACCTTACAGTATGCTATGATCCTATTTCAGGCCAGCCATTTTCCTAATTCAATATTATCATATGTCTAGTAGTACTTTTTGTGTGTTGGGTCTATGTGGCTAAATCTTAAAAGACCAAAATCGGGGGCACCTGGGTGGCTCAGTCGTTAAGCGTCTGTCTTCGGCTCAGGGCACAATTCGAGTCGTGGGAATGAGCCCCGCATTGGGCTCCCTGCTCTGCTTGGAGCCTGCTTCTTTCTCTCCCATTCCCCCTGCTTGTATTCCCTCTCTCTCTCTGGCTGTCTCTCTCTCTGTCAAATAAATAAATAAAATCTTAAAAAAAAAAAGACCAAAATCTGACAAAACTAAGCTCAAATGGAAACTGACCCAAGAATTATTAGTTCATTAGTTTTAACAGCAAGTGATCTCAGTAGTCCACTTTTCTTATAGTATTTATTATATTCAGTCTTAATACATCCATTTGAATATACATATACTTTTTAACCCACATTTTGAAAGCATGATCCATAGCTATTTAGCTGTGAATTAAAACCTATCTCAGAGTCTTGGTTATAGTAGGTACCTATTACAAGTTGGTAGAATAATGAAAAAAATAAATAATTTAATCATTTTCCAACTTGAAAAAATCCATGCTAGGAATGTTCTAGATACTTCAAACCTAACTCATAAATCTTTCTAATTCCAGCCATCAGTCATTTCTGAAACTGACAGCCTCCCATTTTAATAACTCAATATTAAGTTCCTCTAAATGAAGTGTATGCATTAATCAGCATCTGATATGAATAACATCTGGCATGACTTCATGAGTGATTCAATTTCACTGTTCAGGTTCAACACTCTAGAGCCTTACTACAATAAAAATTACTCTTGTAAAACACTTCACTAGGTCATGGTTGGTAACATAGCATTTTCAATCAAGCTCACTCTGTCCAAGTGCTCCTCTCCCTGAACTATGTTAACCTAAACATATGTTATCCTTCTTTCCTAAGCACCAATGTTAGAGTCAAATACAACTTTATATATTTCAAGTGACATTTCTACGTTGCTATCTGAAAAAAGAGATATCTCATAGAAATCCTTTTTCTTTTCCTTTGCTGCTTTTATACATACAGACCCTCAGTAATTACTCATCCAATAGGAGAGAGGATTGAAAGCATGACAAGTGCCAATTACTGTCAAGATTATCCATGTGAACTAGATTTCAATAATTGGAACGTAGAATTTAATTTTAACTGTTTACATCATTATTTGTAGCATATATATTGTAGCCTAAAAAGATTTTATATCAGTATTTTTGGAACCAGTTATCATCAGAGAGTTGAATACTGAACATTCTGAAAAAGTAAATTAGAATAGTGGTGGTGATTTTAAGTACGTTGTTATTTAGAATATTCGAAGAGAAGTTCTTTATTACAGAAAACGCATTATAAACTAACAAAAAACACATGAAAATTTTAGCATTCAGGAGTATTCATAAGTGATAGGTAATGTATTGTTCATAGAATACTTCTGGTTTGGAGTATAAAAAATAACTCACTTCTTTGGAGATGAGAAAATCTTATTTTTGCCTGATCCTTGATAATTCTTTTTAGATAAATAATCGTAGATATTTACAACTTCAAACCTTTTAATATTCAATCAAAAATACTCTAGATGAGAGGAGGACTAGGGAAGAGACCATCGGTGTTATTAGTGAAGTACTAAGTAAATAAAATGATTTTTGTAATAAAGAGTACTGCAAGGAAAATAGTAATTATTTTCCTAACTAAGACAAAGTGGATGATACGTGCAAAAATGGACCTTGAGTGAGAAGAAATACACATGCTTTACCCCATACACTGAGACTATATTGTGAGACCATCATGGGATACTGTTACGTGTTTAACATGGAATGATGAGACATCTCCTGCACAGAAAACAACCCAACAAATGTAAGTATATATATACATGTATATATATATATATATGTATGTATGTGTATATATATGTATATATACAAATATATATATAGTCTAAAACAACTAGTTTTGTCTGATTTATTATTTTTGTAATGACAGTAATTTTTCAAGCAAAACAACTGATAATTAATTATAACTGTTAACTAACATACAATTGTAGTCTTGGCACACTATAAAAACATTTTCACATCTTTTCTCATTTTCCTCACCAAAACTCTGTGAGTTGTATTTTATGATTATTCCATTTTGCAAATGGGAAAAAAACAACAAAGCACTCTGATACGAGTTTAGGTTAACCACTATCATAAGCTATTAATTGTTGGTCCCAAAATTTAATCCCAAATGTTCAAATTTCTTTGGCAGTATAAAGTAAAAATTATCCAAAGAACGGGAAGGAAAAGGAGAGGAGAGAACACACACATATATATGTTTTTCTTTTCTTTTTCTGGGTACAAAAATAAGAAATCTTCATTTTGCTTTTCCCTTTTTTCTGTTCTTGTCCTTGAATCTATACTGTAAAATAAAAGATAAAAACAAAAAGCCCCCAAAAACTGAAATCAGCACTTAGGTACTAACTAATTTAGTTTATTAGAATAAGCCATAAAAATGCACTTGCTTGCTTTTCTCATCCAGGTGGTCCTTGGTGTGACTGGAGAAAGCCGTAAAACATACAAATATAACCCTCACACTTTGTAGCCAGGATATTCTGAAGTTTATATACATCTCTAGAGCATTGGGAAATTTTAAGACTTCTGTTGGGTTCTAGTTGGGAATATGGTTCTTACCAGCTAATTTAGCATTTTCATAGTCTAATTTGGAGCACTACTTAATTCAAATATATTTGTTGCTCTTAGAGAACATATAATCAATATCAAAGTCATAAGAAAATGATAATCAATTATCCATAGCATGTCTTTGACTTTAAAGCTGTCTTGCTAAGGATCCTTGACTAATGAAGATGTTCTTTATCCTCTCTTCTCCTGCTCTCTACCTACCACGCAGTAGAGTATCACTAATAGGCACAAAAATAACTTGGGAAAATAATGAAAATCCAGAGTAAATTAGGGTTTTACATAAGTTTTACTTACTATATTTCAGAAGTCACAAGAACTAATGTTGTCCAAAATACACTTACTCATCTCCATGTACCAAAGGAAAAAAATAAAATTCTCTCAGAAAATTCACGGAATATATTTTATCTTCCAAGCACTAATTTCTCTTGTGAATTTCATTCCTAGGAAAGCCTTTGGAAACCAGTTATTCATACCTGGTTTCTGCTGATGTTAGCGTTCTTGCAAATCTTTGATTTGCAGCTACATAACTCTAGTCTCTGACTCTGTGGCCACATGATATTTCACTCTATTCCTTCTAGAACAAACGTCCTATTGCACTAAGGGCTCTTCCTACTCTAGCATGACCTCATGCTAAGTTATTACTCCTGCAACAACTCTATTTCTAAACAAGGTCGCCTTCTGATGTACTGAGAATTAGTACTGCAACATATCTTTTTGGAGGACACAATTCAATCCATAACAAAGACGAATAAGATGAAGGGAATCATATAGCGGAGATTAATCCTAAATCCTCTTTTGGCAGAAATTTTGTTTGTCTTCCCAACCTCCATTCCACCTGTACACAATTCAGCCATAATTGTTGGGGTGGCGTAAACCACAATTGCTATACACAAGCTGGCCTCTTTGGTCAACACAGATGACATAAACTCTGTTTGTCTTAATATGTAAACTCAAACGACTGTGCACTTGAACAATTATTAGTGACATCTGCATCATTATGGGAAATGCCATATGTTGAGACTTCATGTCATATTTTTACAAGTGAATTACAAAACATATTACCCAAACTCGAGGCTCTTACAAAGTGTTTCTGTTTTAGGACAGATTCTTCTCTCTCACATACATATTCTAGAATATTCAAAAAGAATTGAAATAAAGTACATTCATCTAACTTAAAGACACAGAGAACTTTAAATCATCTTTGGTATACTTTTCCTGCTACTTTTGTTTTATTAGTCAGAAGCTACTATCCTTTGAAAAAGGATAATTCTTTTTCAAATAAAATTACCGACTTAAAAAAAATATAGGTGTATTTTTGCGTTCCTTTCCTTTATATTTTCCTTTGTGAAAAATAAAGGATAGTAGAAATACAGTCTTTATTTACTTTCCCACTCTTTGTCATGTAGGATTCGTGTATCTCATTTGCAAAGATACAGAGACTTCCAAAATTCACCTGATATGTACAAGGCTAAACTCAACGCTACAATATGTCAAAAGACCCTTTTAGGAAAGTAAAAATGCCAATATGGCTTCTAAAAAGAAGTGTGCTATCCCCACCCATCCCCTCTCCCCCGCTCCCCCACCTTGAGAAATTCTCACTATTTGGTGCAAAATCTTGGTTGTTATGGTGACTGTAGTGGGCTGAATCTGAAGTGGATTAGAAAACACATTGCACAGATGAACAGAAGTCTTAGCCTATGCAACATTCAATATAAAGTATAAATATTTGAACTGGGTTTGGCGAGACTATGATTGTGTTCATCATGACAGGAAGTTAGATTATGCTAGGTTAACAAATCTTCCAAACTCTCCATGCCTTAAAATAACAACATTATACATATTTTTTACAAATAATATTGAGCTCTGCTTATTGTAGCTTCTTAAAGTCAGATATACAGAATCTCCGACTTATGACACTGTCATCTCACCAGAAAGATTCAGTATTTATGATGGAAGGGGGAAGGACATGGAGAAGCACATGCTGGATTTTAAATGCTTCGCCCTAGAAATGATACAAGTCACAACTGCTCACATTTCACTGGTCAAAGTAAATTACATAATCAGGAAAGTATAATCCTCCTACAGGTCTGGAAAACCAAAATAACTGGAAATAGAGAGCACTGTATGTCTACTAAAGTTCTTAAGAAGATCAACTTTACTTATTCTGAAGTCGACCCAGCTCAAGTATATATTTTCTCTTCTATTTATGAATCTTACCTTTAAAATAAATAGCAACTTTCTTACTATGTGTTGATGATAGATGAAAATGCAGTTTATATCTATTGACATTTTATTCAACCTCCTAACTAAAAATATTTTATAAGTTCTAATTTGTATATATCATTTTGGGCTTTCTATGTAGATGATAATGTCATGGTTAAAAATAACAGTTATATTTTCTTTTCCAAACATTATAAATTATTCTTTTTTCTCATATATGGTGCATGGCTAAGATTTTCAGTGTTACTTTGAATAGAGAAAGCAGTAGTATCACTCTTTTGGTCCTAATTTTAAAAAGAATGATTTCTGTATTTCAAATTCAGTGTCATCTTAACCATGGCATTTTAGTAGACCTTTATGAGATGGAGGAAATTTCTAGCTTTTATTATATATATCTTATAGATCTGTTTTTCTTACAATATGGCATTAAGATGACTATCCAATTTTTTTTATTCTGCTTATTACATATGAAAAAGACTCCCACAATAGTGCAAATTTAAATGTAATGTTCCTGAGAGTTGACTCCTGTCTGTTCTCCCAGAATCTGTTCTCAATAGTTCTCTTCAATAGAGTGTGGGGGATAACTCTGGAAGTGCAACATCACCCTGCACTTAGAAAGGGGGAGAAGCTGGGTGCCCTTGAGTTCCCAGTATTTTCATTGGGCAATAAATCCCAGTCTAATTTACCAGGAATTTGCTGGAATCTTTTCTTCTGTCTCTGAAATCTCAGTCAGTCACCATAGCCAGAAACATCCCCTTTGCTACTTAAGCCTTAAACTGTTCCTTAGTAGTATGAAACACACCGTAGTCCAGATTTTATTTAGATGACACCATAAGCCTTCAGGAATTCTGATTATTTTATTAAATCTGCAGGAACATAATCCTCCATTTTTCCTAATAGAATTGTTTGGACCTGACATTATATTATGACAGGACTTACCTTAATTTGCTTTGACCCTTCATTTTAAAGCCTGCCTTTGTCTGTCCTTTGGTACTAGGTTCATCTCAAGTATAATGACATTCTTCTCTCATTCCTAATTTTGAAAGGAGTCTTTCTAATCTTGCACAAATAATTACCATGCTTGCTGAGATAATCATAACTCTAGCTATATTGTATAATCCAGATTTAGAGATCGATTCATTTAGGTTGCTTAGTTTATTTATATTTATTGCAATTACTTAGGTGTTTTATAAATTTGATTTATTTCTACTAAGCTACTTTGTGCTAATTTGTTTTTGTTTTTTTTTAACTTACGTTCCTTTGGGTTAATTAATGGGTTAGTGGGGGATTGGGTGTACATTTCTTTCTAACCTTTGTGTCTTTAAACAACAAATGTGAATTTGCTCATATTTCTGTGGGCTGGCAATTTGGGCTGGACTCCACTCCATGTGGAATGAGCTAGGCTCACTTAGACAAATTGATTTTCTTTGTCATTTGCCACTAAAGAAAGTTGAAACTGTAATATTATGGTAGTGAGAGGACAAATTCCTGAAACAGAATAGTTCTTTCAACATTATATAGTAACTACAAAAACTAAAGCAAAATTTTGTTACAAAAATATAGACCCAGGTTTGTTCTCAAATTCAGGCAGCTCTCTTTTACCCTGCTTTGCTAACTCAAAAGTTCCTAATCAAGTCCTACAGTTCACTTCTTGCCACTTCAGACTACGTCATGCATCATTCAGAAATTTCCAGCAGTTTTTGAACAGATGAGGCTAAGGGCACATACAAAGTCGAAGTCCGCACATTTAGATTTGCCTGATAGACCCACTTTAAGATCCAGTCTCCAAGAACACACCACGTCGAAAGTGGGCACTGCCTGTAAGGGAATTAGAAAGCAAACATGCGAAGATGGACACTATCTTAAAATAAAACATGGTGAAAAACATCACTAAGGCAACATCGGTAAGGGCAGAACAGTTCTGTACAATCTACAGATGGCCATCTTAAAGAACTAGGCCAATTGTTTTGCAAGTGATTTGGCTAGGGCACATTCAGGGAAGGCAAGCTGACTGGTAACCTATCATCCTATTTCTGCCATAGTCCAGGATGCTGTTTGGATTGTATCAATTAAAAGTTGACAACTCTCTCCATCACTTATATATGTCACTCTGAAAGGACTTGTTACACATAGCAGTTTACGGAAATTGTTTGTGTGTATGTTATTCTTTACAACTGGATTTTAATGTCTATGGAGGCACATCTTATTAACCCTTGGTATCTTAGATAATGGTATCTGTTGGCAGAAGATTCACTGTAGTGAAAACCAAGAGATTAAGTTTTAGATCTAATGTGGTCACTACTAAATAGTGTGAATATGGATGGTCACCAGATTTTTCCCTGGGTCTCAAATTCTAACATAACAATGGGAAAGTTGGTATCAATTATTTTACAATGATTTTCAGTAAATATTCAACAATATTTATTATGAAAAAAGTCATGGTGACTTAATTTGATTAATTAAATTATATGTGATTATTTTTCTATTGGAATCTGCCATATATAACAATTTAATTTTTATTTAACAATAATCAAGACATATATGTTGCCCTTGGGAGATAATAGAAGTTAGGGATTAAGAAATTATGCTCAAGAGTCAGACTGACTGGATTTAAATCTTGGCTCTGCAACTTACTAGCTTTGGCAGTTTATTAAATATCATTCTGCCTCAGCTTTCTCATCTGTAAAAGGATAAAATAATAATACTTACTTGTAGTCTTATTGTGAAAATCAAATAAGAGTGTATCAATACAGTAGTCAAGTGTGCCTGACATTGAAATGGGTCATTATATAGTGTTATTTTCTTTTATTACATATTATTTTGAGAACTTTGGATGTTTGCCAGGGCCGGTTTCATTTTTCAGAACACCCGGAAGAACCACTAGCTTGCATTGTCATGAGCTGACCAACAAAGCAATGTATTTCCCATCGTTGGAAAAGATTCATGAAGAAGTTGCCTATCTGCTAACAGTTGAAATGTAAAAGATTACTGCATTGTGGTAAAATAGGCCTGAACGGCTTCTAAAGTTTCTTATAACCCTAAAAGTCTAAGATGTTTTTAAGACAACTTAAAAGGGAAAGTAGTAAACAATTCTTCAGTGGAAAGCATGAAGTGGGAGCAGCCCCACCACCTATCTGGCGTGTCTTTGGACATTTTCACTTAAGCTGATAACATCACTTTTTTTTTTTTTAATCTTCTTTTTTTTTTTTTTAATGATTTTTTATTATATTATGTGAGTCACCCTACAGTACATCCCCGGTTTCCGATGTAAGGCTCGATGATTCATTAGTTGTGTATAACACCCAGTGCACCATGCAATACGTGCCCTCCTTACTACCCATCACCGGTCTATCCCATTCCCCCACCCCCCTCCCCTCTGAAGCCCTCAGTTTGTTTCTCAGAGTCCATAGTCTCTCATGTTTCATTCCCCCTTCTGATTACCCCCCCTTCTTTATCCCTTTCTTCCCCTACCGATCATCCTAGTTCTTAGATAACATCACATTTTTTGATTGCCACCTTGCTGAGTCCCAATTCACCATGCCTTTGAGATGACTCTGGGATAGGTCTATTACATGTGCCATTTTCTCTCCTACTCTTTTAGTGTGATGTGATATTATACTTTCCATATTATATGCTTGCTTCTTGCATAAAGGAATGATCTTCACCCTTACGTCTTTAAGTTCATAAATATCTCTTATCAGTTTGAAATCTGTATTTTTTATATTTTGCTTAGTATTCAATTATTCAGACTATGATGGACTAGCTGAGGAGAAAGCATCCAATACAGGGTTATATGGCCATAATTAAGAGAGAATATTTCAGTTGTTGGGTGTCTTTTTATTTCGTGGGGTTTTTTAAAGTTTAAAATAAAATACATTATTTTTAATGTCATTATCCACATAGAGAGGTTACAATGGATACTAATAAGATGTACAAAAAAAAAAAAAAACTTTAAGGAAGCCGGTAAAACTAAGCTTCCATTTTTATTCAGGAAAAGGAAACTAATCCTGCAAATTCATATACATTATACTGTTCCTGAGCTTAAAAGTTTGATTCTTGAGTTGAACTAAGTTAATTCAGTGTTCTCCTTCTCCTTCCTCTCTTATTTTCCTCTATCGAAGTAGGGGAAGGTGAGGCTTGGGTTGTCTTGGTATGGGGGAGGTGACATCCCACATTGCCTGCCTTTGTCCATTCTGGTCTCTGTTGAGATGTAAGACAGGTGACTTTTATCATTGTGCGATGTTGTTCTCTACTGATGTCCATGGTCTATACATCTTCTGCTCTTCAGATGCATATATTCTTTATACCAAAATATGAACTTCATTCAAACTAGCCCTAAGGCTGGGGTAGAGGTGGGGAGTAGTGATCATGAGAGCATAGGACTCACTTTCAGGAACCCAGACTGTTCCTAGTCCAATTACATCTATACTCTAGCAGGTAGAACTTTAAACTCCTTGAGGTGGAATTAGCTCTGGAACTTTAGCTTTGTTTTCTCATTTTCCTTTTTTTAAAGATTTTATTTATTAGAGAGAGAGAGAAAGCACAAATGGGGGGATAGGACAGAGGGAGAGGGAGAAGCAGGCTCCCCACTGAGCAAGGAGCCCAATGCTTGGGGGGTTTGATCCCAGGACCCTGGGATCATGACCTGAGCAGGAGGCAGAGGCTTAAGTGACTCAGCCACCCAGGCACTCCATCATTTTCCTTTTCTTTCACTGATACACTTCATTTTGCATTTCTTTAAAATTTGACACTTGATCTTCCTAAGCCAAACCATTTGGAATTCAGAAGAAAACACACACACCCACACACACACACACACACACACACACACACACACACACACACACCATTTATCTTTCAAGTTCCTAGCTCTTAGAACTTTTTTTTTAATGTGATTTTTAAGATGCTTTTTCTTCCTATAGATTTTATAAAGTCTACTTAAGAGCTCAAAAGCCTAAAATTGGGCACTGTTATTCCTCTTTTATACTCTGAAACCAGGACAAGATGAAAATGCTTGCTGTACTTAATTAATGATGAGAGACGTTAGAGTTAAAAAGTATTGTCAAACTAGGAAATTTGATCTAAAATTTTCCTTTACTGTATCTGTAATATGCAAAGTATTAGGCAAAGGATAAATTTAGAGATGCAATATGAACTAGGGAAAGTGAGATTTTGATGAAATTTCCAATCATGCGGTTGAAGAAAAACAATAATTAAGCCATTTTTAGTCATAAGGGATATGTTGAAATTTAGACAGAAGACTGGTACATGATAGATGGATAAAATGGAGTTGGTTGGACATCAGCAAATCATGTTTCATTGTTCTGTTAGTCTTGGCTGTATGCCTGTAGGGGTGCTTGTGTGGCTCAGTCAGTTAAGCATCTGCCTTCAGCTCGGGTCATGAGGGTCCTGGGATCGAGCCCCATGTCAGGCTCCCTGCTCGGTGGGGGGTCTGCTTCTCCCTCTCTCTCTGCCCCTTGCTGCTGTTCAAACTCTCTCTTTTTCAAATTAAAAAAAAAACTTTAAGAAAAAGACATTTATTACTATTTTTTAAGAACTAGGGAAAAACAAACACTTTTTCTTGCTTTCATTTTAATTTAACCAGCCAATAATGAAATTGTACAAACACTGCCATTTATCCTCTTTTTATTCTACCTTTTCCCACCTAAACTTGTAATACTAATTCAAAGATCACATCAATAGAGCCAGCATCATCACTTGATATAACTTCCTGAATTGGTTCCAAGAAGTCTTTGGCTCAAGTAATTATTCTCCTCCTCCCCTTCCTCCTTCTTCTTTTCTGCATAAAATTGTCATCAGATTACAATACTATCTATGGGATTGTTAGTCGTTCTAAAAACTATAAATATCCTGGTATTTTTCTTCTTCTAAGGAAAGGAAAATGTTGGATAAAGGTGACCACAGAAAGATTGAGCCTTTTCACTCTGCAGTCAGAACTGAAGTTCAATATTATGTGTTACCTTAATATCTGGGGAAATTAGGAGGGTCTCTAATTGCTTAAATTTGAGATCTCTTCACCCTGTTCCCACAGATAAGGTCCACAGCCAAACAAACCTTCTTATCAAAAGGATTGTTATCTGTGCAGTCAGGGGCTGTGTGTCTGGCCCTACCCATCACCCTAGGGCAGGAAATTCTCCCTCACCAACAAAATGCATAGATGATTTAAAAATGTTTACTTTGCTCATTTACTCAAAACCTATTCATTTTAGTGAACAGTCGGTTAGGCATTGAGCCAAGTACTTTTGCTCATGTTTTTATTTACTCCTCCTAACCGCCCCCCATATTGGTATCACTATCTCCGTTTCACGAGTAACAAAATGAATTCAGACAGGTTAACTGATTTGTTCCAGGTTACAGAAAAAGTAAGACTGAACCTAGGTTCTATTCTAAATTCCAGACTCTTTTCATTACCCAAGTTTATGTGGTAAGTGCAAGGGAATATGATATAACAAGTTTTCCTTGAAATCATTAGAAAAAAATGTTTGCCTCTTAAAATGGACAAGTACCTCTTTCTTATCCTGGTATTTCATTTTTCACTGATATTGCTAGATTAAAAATACAAAAACACATTCGTGTTGATGATAGTAGAATGAAGGTGTTAATTATATTTAAAATACGTGTTTTCTGTTAGCTTGGGTCTTTTGTGCTAGAAGCAGGGATGTAAAAACAGATTTAAGTCACTGGGACATCTTTGGCCTTGGGCTGTCTTCTCTTTCACCAAAGTTCTTGAGCAGCTCTACAATACCCTTGCCCACGTTGTCCCCATTTATGTTCTTTCAAACATGACTGGTGAGGTTGAATGAAAGCTCCAGAGGATGCATCCTAAAGAGACTCAGGAGCCTGAGTTTTATATACTAACTGGGCTCAAAGTACAATTGCTCTCTCTTCCCTAATTCTTCCGTTTTTCATAGAACTACTATGAACTTAGAAAGAGGGGCGCCTGGGTAGCGCAATCGTTAAAGCGTCTGCCTTCGGCTCAGGGCGTGATCCTGGTGTTCCGGGATCGAGTCCCACATCAGGCTCCTCCACTATGAGCCTGCTTCTTCCTCTCCCACTCCCCCTGCTGTGTTCCCTCTCTCGCTGGCTGTCTCTCTGTCACATAAATAAATAAAATCTTAAAAAAAAAAAAAAGAAATAAAAATACCACATGAAACATTTACCTCTGTCTCCAAGAATTATATCCCTTTCCTCACACAGGATAAACTAAATGGGGACATGCTCTGAGAAAATCTGTTTACATACACTTCTAACTAAGGATATTCTTAACACATATATTCCACTCCCTAATTTCAATTTCTCTCATGACTCATTATCACAGTTATAATGTATTAAGAGTCTAATATGTGGCGGACGCTACATTAGTTGCTATACATATATCACATTTCTGCATTGAATTACATCCTCACATTAATTATTTCCGTATCTCAATGAAGAAATAAATGTATAGATGATGTAAGAATGTGCTTAGATCTTGGACCTCGTTATGAGGGAGACTGGAGTCTGCAGCTTACTCTTGACTCATTAATTATGGTTAGACTGAGTGATCTGGAAACACCACAGCCTGCTTTGAAGGCAAAAGCTACTCATAAACACATATTTTGGTGGAGGCAGGTCTTTTCACTGGTTTGCCTGCTGCCTACTTGATTCCTAAAAATATAATGTTGGTTGTTCATAGCTTCCGAGAAGATCACTTTTGCATAAAGTGCCCCTTATAGCATGTCAATGAATGTGATAACGTGCATAATTTATCTCAGGGGAGTATGTAATTAGAAAATTAACCTTTTACTTTTCTCCTGTTAATCAGTTATGGAAAATGATGGAAGAATAATACACTAGCAACCACCAACTGTATTATTGTGCTTTTAATTTCTAAGTTACTCAGTAAGAAAAAAATGCTAAGAGACAAGAGCCTCAATGTGTTAAGCAAAAATGGCATTTTGCACATATAGGGGACCTCCTTCCCGTGTCTTTCATTTGCTTTTAAAAATTTCTTTTTAAAAAAAATTCTCTATCTTGTGGTAGCATTTGACTCAAATGACAAAGAAAATTCAGGATTCTATTTTCACCACTACAATCATCCTTACTTTTCAGAAAGCGTGGTGTTTGTATAAGGTACATACATGCTTGCGCTTCCATGAAAGGCTCAAGAACATGTAAAAGGTGGCCTGAGAAATTGAGAGGAGAGGAGCCTGGAGCTCCACTGTTAGCCCCTATCTTCCCCCCACTGATGGCTGACTTGCTTGCTCAATTCCCAGAAGAGCTTAATTCTCTGAACTGCAAGAAAGCAGAGTCAATCTCATCATTATTGAAAGATCTGATCAATTTTAACTTGAGATCTCACAGATCCTGATGGGCAATGTTGGTTTTGTGTCTCAAAATTATTGGGTTACAGCCTTGATTTTAGAGGCATCATTTGTGATATTTTATTCCTTAGACACATGTGTGAGGAGGCAAAAAAAAAAAAAAAAGTCTGAGATATATTAAAACTGTGTGCGCTAGAGGGTGAGGGGCATGGCATTGAACTTGGAATCAGGAGACAAAATGCTTTACTGACTGTCTAGTTTTGAGTATGTCACTTCAATTCTCAGAGTCTCAGTTACATTTGCAAAATGGAGGTTTTTTGTTTTGTTTTTTGTTTTTCTTTTTTTTGCCCTGCCTACCTCAAAGAATTTCTGAAGCGGCAAACACTTAAAAAAAAAAAAAAGTATGTCAAACATTGCAATTGTAATTTTAAGAGTACGAAAAAGTGACATGTTGTTATTACTACTAACTGCTACCTTTGGGCTCAATTTTTATTTTTATAATAAAACTGAAGTAAAGGCAGCATTCTATATCTTCTTATTCTGAAATTCTCTATAAAAGTAATTTCGGGTATTCTAAAAATGTTCCATAGAGTAGCATCTCCCCCCCCCACCCCCTTACCCATGGTTTCTGTTTCCATGGTTTCAGTTACCCACAGTCTTTATGAGAGAGATGCAGAGGAAGATTTGACATGGATAGAAGAGAAGGCAGTGTGATTACTTAGGCAGAGATCAAAGTGGTGCAACCACCAGCCGAGGAAAGATGGCGGCCACCAGAAACAAGAGGCAAGCAACAGATTCTTCCCTAAAAGATTCAGAGAACACACATCCCTGCTTAACACCTTGATCTCTGTCTGTCTAGTTGAAACTGATTCTGCACTCCTGGGTCAGGAAGTGTAAGGGAATAAACGTGTTATTTTAAGCCACCAAGTTTGTCACAATTTGTTAAGCAGCCCTAGGAAACAAATACACTGTCCTTCCCATCACCTCAAAGGATATTCTAGATAAAATATTGAGTGACTGTGGAAACTTCTTCCAAAACCCCTAGCTTACCACCTCAAACCTTTGCTTCACTGCCCTCTTCTAGCTTTTGAGAAGTCCTATTTGCAAAATGCAACATTGCCTTCTCAATAAGAAATCGTGGCATGCATTGTCTTCTCATAAATGCTCCCTTACATCCTGGGCCATTTATAATACAAAAGGAAAACTTTTAGCTGGTGAAATTGTTGGAGTTAAATGAATTGTAAAATATGAAGTAGAATCTCCCAAGTGGAATGATTCAAATTTCTCTTTAATGGTATGAGAATAGATTTGATTGTTTCTTAGTTCGGATTCTTTCATTTTCCTTTCTTCAATGAATTGTTGCACATGATGTGTCTTAGTGGATTCTCTTAAGAAATTTTGCATAGAAAAATGAAGGATTACATCTTGTAGGATTTCTCTTTCCTCTCCTTTCAGGCATGTTGTTTGTTTGTTCGTTCGTTTGTTTATTTACTTAGGTCCCCATTGGTGACTTAGTGCCCCTGTTTTTACTGGGAAGCAAAACAACTTCACATTAAAGGATCTTAATACTATAAGAAAAACAATGGATGAGACTTCTTACAAGATTTAACACCATGCATTTTTTAATATGTTTAAAAAGAAGCAGGTTAAGAGAAAATAATTTTGTTGGAATTTCTAAAATTTGTCACTTCTCTTGAATGAGAGATTTTTCCTTTCTATGTAAGTTATACTTTTTGCCCCCCCCATTTATAATTAACTGAACATGGACAATTCAACAGTTGTTCCTCTAGTTAATTTTGGATAAATAATAGCTAAAGAGGCTGTTTTGAGTAAATAAATAATGAATTCACAAGCTGTTTCTCAGAGATCATCAGTGATTGAGGGTATCTATAGGTGTTAACCAACTTGTTGAGATATCCCTTAATCTCTATAATATCCACAAGAGAATAGATTTATCTTTTTGACCCATATCATATACTAAATATGAATATTTAGATTTTTATATCTAAATAGCATTAATTTTGCACTAACAAAAGCCCCCCAAAAGTTTTTTTATGATTTATTTATTTGAGAGAGAGAGAGAGAGAGAGAGAGAGGAAAAAAACAAAGGGAGTGACAGAGGAGAGGGAGAGAGAGAATCTTCAAGCAGACTCCCTGCTGAGTGCAGAACCCTACAGAGTTTCATCCCAGGGCTCCCAGATCATGACCTGAGCAGAAATCAGATGCTTAACGGACCAAGCCACCAAGGCACCTTGAAAAAGTTCTTTTTTTTTTCTTTAATTTGTTTTTAATAATACTACTGAACACAGTGCAAAATTGCCAAAACAGCTAACAGAAAAAATACATCAGGTAAATGAAAGTAAGGAAAACATATAGCTTTAACTGGCATATCTATAGATCTCTCACATACTGTTATATTTCTAATCCTTATCTCTGCAGCCATTTCTCTTTCAGTCTTTATCTCCATTCTCTTACTTAGTGTTATAGTATTCTGGGTGTGTGTGTTTTAATTAGTGAATGAAAGAGTTAAATTAGAAGTTCTTAAATTGGAGGTAAGAGAAGTAAAAATAGGATAAACAGATGGACTAGGAAAAAGTAAAGGAGGTGGAACACTAAGATTTTTGATCTGGGCACTGATTACAAATGTATGCTTATTTTTAAAAAACACACAAACCTGTATCCTTTTAATTTGTGTGCTTTCCTGAACATACTACATAGCTAAGAAATTCATTTAGAAGTATAAAGAAAAAAAAAGTTGCAAAGTGATTAAAATGCTTGCAATGAGGTAAAATGAAAATAGTTTTTAAATGAAATGGCATTGGGTAATATAAAAATCTCATTCTCTAATTTTTAAGAATTTGTTACCTTTTCTGAGGAATGTACTTTATGTATTATTTCACTCCACTACTACATTCTCTTTTGGTTGGATAGGAATGTTGTTGGTTTGGGTCAGTTTTAATGAATGCACCATCCCATAAGCAATACATTGACATATCACTGTAGTCTAATTTAAAAATTTCAAAGTATAATAGTCTGAACTATGAAGAGTTAATTTCAAAATTATCTTTCAATTAAGCAAGCAACACAGAGTCATTTTGTACCCTATATACAAATTTTAGAGCAGCAAAAAAGTTCCATTCTTTTTTTGGCATTGAGTAATTTTATTTAAAACCAGGATCTTCTGGGGGCACCTCGGTGGCCTAGTCAGTTATGCGTCTGACTCTTGATTTAGGCTCTGATCATGGTCTCAGGGTAGTAGGATTGAGGCCTGCATGGGGTTAGCACTCAGTGTATAGTCTGCTTGTTACCCGCACCCCCACCCCGCCCCTGTTTGCTCTCTCTCTCTCTTTTTCTCTCAAATAAAAAAAAAAAAATCTTAAAATAAACAAACCAGGATCTCCTGTAATAAAACAGATCGAGGACTTAGAGTAGCATACAGTTTCCAAAGATGAGGAGTGGAAAATGTTTGCATTGACAACAGGAGACCTTATTAGCATTAAGATAAACTTGTATTTACATTTCGCAATGATGTTTGTATGTTTTAAAATGTGTGCCCCTAAATATCAAATGATAAAGATTGTGTTCTGCTTAATGTCCACATTTTGGAAAGTAAGAATGTCATGAAATTGGGATCTTTTAGTTCTGCAGGAAGTCAAGGCCCAGAAATATTTAAAAATGTAGTAAGATTCTTCAAGGTCCCTTAATTAGAAAGGAAAATGCAGGATTACACCAGAAATTTTAGTGTTAACTGGCAGTGACCTTGACAAGGGGAAGTATACAAAGGCCTAATGTGGGAAATGAGGGGTGGGTAGATAAGTTAAGTCTCAGATGGAAGTGAAATGGAAGAAATGGAAGAGTGGGAGTAAACTCTCATTAAAATAAATGGATAAAAGTATTTCCATGAACAGGTTGATATATTAGTAAGCATTGGAGGATCTGTAGGTGGGAAATGGAAAGGATGTAGATAAAATGGAAATGCCTTCATTCATAAAGTGGTGGGCTGACAAAATAAAAATACAGACATGTTGTGCTCTAGTACTTGAAGTGTTCTTCCATCAGGGAAATTGGGCTGTGTTATCAGTCTGTGTACTTCTGTAGGAGAAAATAGTAACTCAGCATCAGAGACATAGGTTCAGAAGTTTCAGGACTCTCTAGGCATATTCAGATTTTTTTCTTATAGGGGTGTTGTTAAACTTACCTGGTGTCTTATTCAGTCTGGATGGCTGCAACAGAGTACCATAGACTGAGGTGCTTAAACAGCAAATATTTATTTCTCGTAGTTCTGGAGGCTGAAAACACAAGATCAAGGTGTGAGCAGATCTAGTGTTTGGCAAAAGCATAATTTCTGGTTTGCAGATGTTCGTTTTCTCTGCATCTTTTACATGGTGGAGAGAGACTCTTGTCTCTCTTCTTATAAAGGAATGAATGCCACTCATGAGGCATGACTTGTAACTTATTTTTCTACCAAAGCCACCACCTCCTAACACCTTCACGTTAGGGGATAGGATTTGGGAAGGACACAAATATTTAGTCCATAACATTTTCATATTATATGAAAATGATATTTTAGTACCTCTCAAATTTAATATTTTTTTATCATTCAGCCCTTTACTCAATAATAAAATAGATTTATGTTTCGCTTGGCTCAGACCCTACAATGGTGAACAAAAGTGGACAGTCTCAAAGCATATAATGGATTATCTTATGAAGTTTAAGAGGTGGAGAGCAGGGCATGGAGAACGTCTGTTGAGCACAGTCGTAAAAAACAATGCATTACCTAGAAAAACTGTCAGTGTGTCTGCAAAGAGGGTAAATAGTTCTCCAGACAGAGGCAAAAATATATGCAAAGGCAGATTAGATGTATTAGTATATTAGAGTATTAAACAAAGCACAGAACATTTGGGGAACTGAAGCAGGTCCAGTGGTGCTGAAAGGGAAAGCAGGTGGCAGTACCATTTGAGGTACATCCAAAGGATCAGAAAAAAAAAAAAAAAAAAAGTCTTGTGCATGTGTGTTTGTGTCAGTTTCTTTATTCTAAATACAGGGAAGCCATTGAAATATTTAAACAGGAGATAAAATGATAGTGTTTGTGTTTGAGAAAATCTCCTGGCTGCAAGCTAGAAAAATGAATTGGAAGGTGGTTCGTGCAAGGCTATTGAAGTACTCCAGATAAGAGATGGTAGAGTTTGGTTTGCAGTGGGTGGATAAAAGTAGGTAAATTCTAGAGAAATATAGATAAGAAAGTATTAATACTGTATCCAAAAATTAAGTGAGAAAGAGATTATATAGCTCATAACTTCCTGGTTTGTGGGTCATAGAATATACGTTGGGACCATTTAAAAAATGGTGATCCTGTTCTATGTGAAAGTCCATGAGTTAAGCTTGGGGACAATGGTATCAATATGCTTTGAAACATCCATGTGCAGATGAGAAATAAGTAGAATAGAGGATAGATTTTGTTTGCCATAAATCATAATATAAATGATATTTGAGGCCAATGGTAAATGAGATTACTTAAAGAGTATAGTGTGAGAAGAGGAGAGAACCTAATATTGAGCCTTAGGGAGTTTTAACCGGAGAAATAGCACAGGAAAAAATAGGCAGTATCGGTCATGGAATGCAAAATATGAGTCTTTCTAGAAGCAAAGAGTTAGCAGCAATGCCAAATGCTAGTAAGAAGTCAACAAGTTGATGATTGAAAATCATCTAATTAGGGAGAAGTCTTCCTAAAGATGAAGGAGGTTCAGGGAGCTTGGTCTGCTACCTGAGAGAGAAGCAAGATAACAGAGATAGTGAATACCATGTTTCATGAAATTTAGCTACCAGCAAAGGAAGAAGTAGAGCAGTGATTGAGGGGAATATGGAACAGATTCTTTACAAGGAAGGGATCAAATTGAGAGAGAGATTAAATAGGTAAGAAAGCCCAAATAATTGGTACCGTAAATGTAATGAGAAAGGAAAGACTGGAATTCAAGTCACAGATTCGAAAATATAAGGTACTTAAACCAGGGTATTGAAGAAGTCAGGATTTTTAAAGGTGTTGTTAAAGTCTGATACTTGTGAATTGTGGTACAGTAAATAGATCAGAGTAAAAATAGTACAACTGGTGGGCCATGTAGAGATTGCACTTGTGCTTGCTAATCATTAATGTAAAGTAGAACCTATGTGCACTTTTGTGACTTTTTCCAATGGAACACAGTTATTTTGGTTCTGACTATAATATACAGTAAATATAATAGGTGGATTTATCTAGTTTGGAAATTTTGCTGGATATGTAAAATAGAAAAAGAAACAAGTGTGGTAAATTTTGCTACTGACAGGTGTAAACTCGGAATGATGGACTATGGACTTTGTTTGAATAAGGAAGAAAAGGATGATGTTTCAAACAAGTGAAGTTGTTTCTGCCTTTGTGTATGTGAAGTTGTGAAGATATGGAAACTGTGTTCAAATAAATACAGGAGTTCCATACTGAAAGAGAATAAGGAATTCAAGGCAATGTTCACAATTTTGTTTACCTAGAAGATCTATACTGAGCTACTTCAGGGTTGCAATGGTTATATATGTTTATATTATCTTTTGTTCTACTCTGATCTACTCTCTGTTCACATTTTGAGGTGGTCATTCATCAGAGTGCACAGAGCCTTCAAATTGAACTATTCCTCTCTAATACTGTAACAGCATCTTACAAGCATTAAATTTAAGGATAAAACAAGACTACGGAGATTATTTCAGTCCCCTCATTTTGATGATCTCTTTAAAATTCGAAGAAGTGACATGATAAAGGATTAGAGTAGTTAGGAGAGCTGTAACTCAAACTGATATCTCTTTAACCTCAATACTGGGCACTCTCCATAGTCTTAATTGTTGGTGACATTACAGATTAGTATATTGTCATTGCAGAAGATAACTCAGACAATGTATATCCAAAGAAATTAATCTCTGATTAATTTCACCAAATAACTACCCCAGTATACTCCAAGGTATATCAATCCCTGAAATAATATTAGAGATCTTTCTATGAAACTATGGCATGTGATTAAAGAGTAACTTCCAGAAGGATGGAGAAAAATTACAGGTAGAGGTTACTTTTTTAAAAAAAAATTTGCTTTGGATGGCAGTAACACTAACTCTGTCTATTTAATGTTTTTTTCTCAAACAAATGCAATATAATATGAAGCTGATTTATTCTTAGTTTAAATAATATCAGTTGACTTTTAGGAAATTTAAAATTGAATATCACACAGGAAAAGTCAGCTACAATATGGATTAAGAGAGGTAACATCTAGAAGGTACAGATAACTATGGCCTACACATAATGTGAATTTCATGTGAATTAGAAATATTCATCAACAGACAGTTACATGTAATGTGCTTGTGCAAATAAAATCACTTCTTCTAATTTCTGTAATCTCTCAGAAACTTACAGAAAGTTCGCCATTTCAGAAACCTTGGACTGACATGCATCATTCGTAAAGTTAACTTCCCTGACTTCCAATACTGTATCATTTATAAATGTTCTACTGTCCACATATCAAAAGATTGATTGTTGGGGCGCCTGGGTGGCACAATCGTTAAGCATCTGCCTTCGGCTCAGGGCGTGATCCCGGCGTTATGGGATCGAGCCCCACATCAGGCTCCTCCGCTATGAGCCTGCTTCTTCCTCTCCCACTCCCCCTGTTTGTGTTCCCTCTCTTGCTGGCTGTCTCTATCTCTATCAAATAAATAAATAAATAAAATCTTTTTTAAAAAAAAAAAAGGTTGATTGTTGGCAGGCTAAATATCCATCCCATTTAACATGAATTCCTCTTGACCAGATTCATGTACTATGGTCATGATTGATATTATTTTGATAGTTGATTGAGATAATGTGCCAATGCTGAAATAAACAGGTTAAAGATATATCACCAACTCCCCTCACCTTACACTGTAATAGTATAAATCATCTCATAGAGCTATACAGTGCAGATTCTGTGTACTAATCTCAACACATGGGTAGAGAAACCTCTTACAACCACGATGACATCATTTAATCTTACTAGCTTCTCCAGAAGGAGATATCTGCTCTTCCAATTCCAGATGTGAGGGGAACAGCTTCTCTGAACTTAAAATTAACTAAGATGTTCATTAAGCTTATGTAATTCATTATTGGTTTTGTTTATTGAAGTATCTTAAGTGCCTATGTTGATTTCTGGCACATATTAGGTGTTCAATAAATACTTGTTGAATAAATAAGACAGACATACATAAAAGATTCAACGTTAAGAATCACAGTCAAAATAAGAAAGCACAAAGCAAGTCTATGTCATCTCAAACTTTTTTTTTTCCCTTAGCATCAGCATTTACAGCCACTGAAGAATCTCTTTATGAAATTTTGTTTGAGATTTAAACTATAAGTAAGGGTTTTACACTAAAAATATTGAGTTTATGCCCATTAGCTAAAAGGTAAACATTTAAAGCAAAGATAAATAACAACGGATGTTATAAGTGGATTTTACCTTAGTTTGCCAGTTTGATCATATATTACCCACTGGAAAATGCTATGTGTCATTACAAACTCACTTTGATAGGCTAGGGATTATAATTGTTTCCAGAGTAGAAAGTCAAACAAAGGTCATAAAAGCAAATTAATCAAATGTTTGAATCAGAAATCTGCCTAAAATGATCTCTTGTTGTTCAAATTTACAAAATCCCAAACCATCCCAAGAGGCACTCTAGCTAGAACACTATTGGAACAGAAGCAGTATTTCCCAGAGTTTGAAAGTAACTTGTGAATAGTAAATTGTGATGCCAGAGGCAAACATCAATTTTAGATATTCTAATTCGCTAACATATTTTTAGTAAGGAATACACAGTAGCAGGGAAGAAGCATCTTTTCTTCAAAATTTAGTGATGAAATGAAACTGACAGATGTAACAAAGTTTCTGGAGTTGAGTGGGCATTCAAACAATCAGGTCATGTGCTCATTATACACAGAAAATAGATACTTTGTCAAGAACAGCAACCAAAGTAGTATTGTAAGTTAGCTCTTTGATTCAATACAAGATACTTAGAACATGATAATATCGCCATGAATGGAAAGGTGTTTTGCAAGTAATTATCGAAGTATCAAAATTAATTAATTAAAATCTAATTAATAGATTTATATTCAAATTAAATATATTCCTGATTTAGCATCACTTTCTCTTATATTTGAACATATTCCTTATGAAGAAAAAGAGAAAGATGGATCTAGATACACTAGTGAGCTAGGACCCAGCCCACTGCCTAATTGATCTTTACCCAACTACACAAAGTGACCATTTCTGATTGTTATATATTATGGCAATTACAACTTATCTTGAACTATACTTAATTAAGCCTGGCATGATCAAGAAGTAACAATAAGACAAGTATGGCTGGAAATTTCTGGAATTTCACAATCAGTTTGCAAACTTACTTTAAAAATATTCCTGGAAAGGGACAGAATAAGAAAACAAAAAATATAGACCAAAGCATGCTGGAAAAACAAAGAAATATAGATCAAACAAAGAGAGATCACCATCTTAATGATGAAAGGTTAATTACACTTATTAATTTTTTTAAACTAGAAAGTTATGTGATATTAAGGCACTCTCCCTCCTATGCAGCTGGTAGGATGTCAATTGGCAAAGTGTCTTTGAAGCAGAATCAAATGGTACTTACTTCAATTAATATGCACGTGTTCTATGGTCTTGAGAAACTTTTGAGTGAATATGAAAGGAGATATGTAAGAAGATGTCCATATTAATGTAATTTGTTGTAGCAAAAGCTGGAGGCAAAGTAGGTGACCATCACAAGGGTAATAGATAAGATATAAACTAAATCTACATATTGCAACATGACTACAGCACAGAAACATAATATTTGGATGAATAAGAACCCACTTTTGAGTGGTAAATTTAGGTGGTAAAATTAGGTGGTAAAATCCCATTCAGAATGCACTGCTGCTTAAAAACTTGAGACGGCTGAGCCATATGTTGGACATATTACATTAACACCCTCTTATGAATGTTATGGCTTTTTGTGATTTGGTTCTTTAATTATAAGCATGATCCATCTTTAGAATTATTAATACTGTCTTCTTCACTCCCTCAACTTCAACCATATTACCCTCCTTTATTCTATTCCAATATTCTAGATAACATCTCAGTATATAAGAGCTTTTGCATGTAGTGTTTCCCTTGCCTAGATTGTTCTTCTGTGAGAAACGAGCATAGCTCCTCAATTCTCCTCTTTTGTATCTTTTCTTAAATATCACCTTTTCTGTGAGGTCTTCAAGCCACCTTATTAAAAATTTCAAGTCTACTAGAACCATAGAATTCCTGTTTCCTTCTTCCTTTTCTGATTTATGCTTCTGCCTAGTTCTCACTGTCATTTACCACACTATACATATAAATAATGTATTTTGTTATCTCTCTTTCTTTTTGCCTGTTTTGTACAATAGCTGCCCATTATAAGTGTTCAATAAATATTTGCTAAATTATTTAATTTTTTCTAAATATCTATTTGATCTGGCATTAATATTGCTAAATCAAATTTATTATTTTTTAAATTTGTCTTTGTCCTCTATGTATTTTTCCTATTAGTCTTCAGATTTCTCAATTTTAAATTCAAATATGTATTTTCTAAATCAAATATAACATTTGTTTTTCTCTTAATTCAGTCAGATTCATGGTATTTATTTGTTTAATATTTATTTTTCCTGCATTATTTATTCCATCAAAGTTAAAAAAGTTTAGAGAGATGGGGATATATTTTGTGCTTAATTTTGTCCGTTGCCCAGTATAGATTCTGCATGTAATTGGAGCTCAACAATGTTTTTTTATTTAAAGAAATTGGTACATGAACACATTTTTTTTTTTAAATGTGGAACTAGGTAGCAACTTGTAATGAAGATAGTGTAGGCTGTGAATTCAAAATAACACAAGCTGAATCTTTTCATAGCAAAACTAAATATTATTTTTTCAAGTTTTCTCCATGTATGTGTAAGTACATAAATATTTGTAATTAGAATATACAGTTATATGTATAGTCAATTGGAGTGAAAACAAAAATAAAATTTAAATAATTTTAGTGTCTTTAGCAAATACTGAAGAAATGTATAATTTTCATATTATTACACATATTTATGTGATATCATTCTAGCTATGAAGAATTAATTTTGAAAATATTCAGGTTATGACAGTGAAACTCATTTTTTCTTAAGTTTTATTTAATTTTTGACATTAATATAAATCCATTTCGTGAAGCAGTTTATTATATTACAGTAGTAAATCAGTTGTGACTTATTAGCTATTTTCCTCAATAGGTAATGTTCTTAAGTAAAAGCATGTTAGATATTGGGCATTCACTAAGGCTCCAGTTGAAAAATAACATGCTGCTTTTTTTTTTTAATTAAATTTTGCTAGCTTAAAAAACTGGTGACTAAAATCCCAAATTATTTTTTACTTTTACCTGTTCTACTTTAAATAATATTTCTACATAGGAAAAGGTTGCACGCACGGATCACGATTCACATTTTGACAAACAGAATTAGAGGGGGAGAGGACTCTGGGTAATGTATTAGGACTATTATAATACAAATCACCAAAAGGCTGATAAAACATAAGCAGCTAAAATCCCACACAAAAAAGTCTCTATCCTCATGAATCTTGTGGCTTTACTCCTGCAGTAGATAATCACCATGGTAAAAGCTTTGGAGACAGAATAAGGTAGAGTAAGTCTTGGAAGATAAATTAAGAAAGCAAAATCCCATTATTATGGATAATACTATTCAGATTACCATGTCAGAAGAGCTGAATAAATTAAAGAAGTTCTATCTTGCTGAGAATTAAAATAATGATTTGCAAAACATCACAGGATACTATTGAATCTTTGGGTTTCTTCAAAGAAAACTCTGATTTAAAATTCTATAAAAGTTCCTATATAGATAACAAAGATGAAAACAATACAAATCTTACTGATCTTTTTAAAACGTCTGTTCTCGATTTCTATATTTTGGTCTTATATTCTTAGGAATTGAAATAATAAAGATAAAGATCTAAGTAAGATGGCTGAAAATTTTCCCAGAAATTGAAAAATCTTATTTTATCATTGTTTCTTTTTCTTTCTTTCTTCTTTTTCCAGAATTCATAGCAGTTCTGATTCAGGTTAGGAGAAAGTGAAATGAATTTCCAATTAGATGGGATAGTGGACTATGCTATGGGCTGATATTGCTCTCTCTCCAATTTAGATTCTATCTAGGATTAATCTACTTTCTTTGGATGTGAAACACACAAACTCTCACCAGCATCGTGTGCCTTCTGTTCTGAGAAGCTCATAAGTACTCTAACTCTGGTTTGGGAAAGGAACCAGAAGGAATATTTTCCAGCGGCAAACGTATTCTAATTGGGGTTGCAGGTAGAGAGCTGGGCCCTAAATTATAGAGAATTAAGTCCTGGGAATCTGTCATTTCTCTAATGCCAGCCAGCATCTAAAGAATATTATGGATAATTATTTCTAAAGAGAAAACTTTAGGCCACAGTGTCGTTACATGTTAACACGGGTACATAAACAGGCAAGTGCAGATAATTGCAGTATTTTTTTCTCTTTCTTCTATCCCCTCATTCTCTCTTTAATCCAGTCGTCTGTTTACCACATCCTTGTACATTAAGCAAAGAAAATCCAGGAAGTAAGTAATGGGAGGTGTTCCTTGGTGACCTTCCATCTGTTTTTCAAAACGACACATACTCTTTCCCAGCTTAATCCACTTCCTTCATTTACTCGGCACCTTTCTAGTTAAGTCTGAGTGGCTTATAGAATTGCAAGGTCTATGCTACTTGTTATTTGATGGATAATTTTAGAAGACTAATATTCTAATACTGTGGAAATATGACGTGGCAGAGGAAAAGAATAAGGGAGAACTATATGCACTAATATGGATGGGACTCTAAGGCACATCTTTCAACAAAATACCAAAAGTTTTAACTAATACATTAACAGACACACACACACACACACACACACACACACACACACACATCATATCCTCCCCCACTACAGAAACACACATATGTCTTACTAGTATATAAATGGATGTAAACATTAGAAAAAGAAAATGATTATCTGGTGATAGCAAGATTCAAATTTCAGAGGTGCGGGATGCTAAAAGAGGAGTTTCTTCCTATCTGTAAAGGTTTTTTTATTGGTTTTTTACAAGCAGAACGTATGTATTGCCTTACTTGCATAATTTACAAAATAAACAGAAGAAAGTGAGAAAGGAATGGTGGGAAGGAAAGAGAAAGAGAGTAAGTCTTTTGATCCATTCATTTTTTTATAATAATTTTTATTATATTATGTTAGTTACCATACAGTACATCCCTAGTTTTTGATGTAAAGTTCCATGATTCATTACTTGCGCATAACACCCAGTGCACCATGCAATACGTGCCCTCCTTAATACCCATCACTGGCCTGATCCATTCAAAATATGTTTTAAAAACCCACAATTATGCAGCGATATGGTTTACAATATATGGTCAAAAGATTTCTGCTGAAATGGTAAGTAAATGACAGTTTTAAAAGACATATGCCTTTAGTCTTACAGCAGTGTGATTATTGGTAATTTAATGAGGCAGGATAATCCTATTAGGGAATTAACTGTCTCATTTCTCTGCTGTAGGCTTCTTATAAATAATAAAATATATGTTGCATCTACATTCAAAGAAGGTATATAAAGCTTTGAATTTTTGAGTTTCCTTTGTGACTGAAAACCTTTTGATTCTGAACCCTAGGAGGACCATAATACCCTTAAAAGTATCTTTATACCCCTATACTATTCTGATTGAAATTCACAGATAATGTAAACCACCCAAACATTTAAATAAAAGTCAACTCAAAATAATTGAAATAAGTGGAGAAATAAAAATATGTTAATTATAAAACAAAATGCAATTTAATATGTGCATATTTGCATTACTTTATTAGATGTCATGAATTAACTAGTAGTTAAAACCATACATGCAAATTCAGACTAATACAAGTGTGTTGCAGTGGCCACACAAATGCTTCAGGAAGTGTTGTCCTTGGAGATATGGTAAGTTGTAGAAAAGTTCTGAACAAAACAATATCCAGTCTTCCATCAATATTCATACATGAAGGTTGCATGCTTCAAGAAATTGATTTATACTACAATCTTGAAAAATTAGTTTGTCCTAATATGTAAAATGGGGTTAGATTATATGATCAGATTACTATATTGGAATTTTCACCTACATGAATACCTACCAAGACACTTGAAATTCATAAACATGTAAAAAATTCTTCATTATGTGGATCTGTTCAGTGAATTGCAGAATGTCTGGTATGGTCCTGTCCCACTAAATGTAATTCTCTCACCCATCAACATGGCCATGAGAAACATACCAACCTACGTTCCCTAGATGTATCATCCTCATTAACAGCCACTGGCTTAGACCATTGGAATGATTACATTGCCATACGTGGAAAGTGGTCTGATGAAAGTGGCTTCTCAAAGACAAGAAATGATAAGGGAACTAGGATATAGCTAGAATGCAGCTAGGTTCAGTGAAAGGTCACAGGAATGATATTGTATCTGTGAGTCCTAGAAATCTAGTTCCAGCTCCTATGGGGCATATAGAAGTGGTAAGGTCTCTGTGTAGATGTTTGGGAACTTGTATGCACAAGTTTGGCACAGATGGATGAACGCTCACAGTGGAGCAATTTGCTTTTGAGTGCACCTTGTGAACCTGGGCAAGGATCCTGAGAACAGCAGACAGAATGACTGAAGATCAGATCAGAGCATTTTCCCTGGATTGTATGAGCCCAAGTTTAGTCACTAAGAAAATAGATTTACACTGCTCTCCATTTTACTCACAAAATAAGTCCTGATTCAACTATAATTTCATTTTGAAAAGCATTGAAATAAGTTAACTTTTGGTTAGAGAAGTTAGATTGAGCACATGCACTTAGCCTACTCTCTTTTGAAACCCCACAGCCACAACAGAAAGTAAATTTAAAAATGAGAGAGAAAATGATCAATTTGGGAAAATACAAAATAGTAGTCCTAACCTAGAAGTGGGGATGCAAAGAAGCAACTCTAAGTCTCACTATATATATATATATATGTGTATATATGTATATATATGTATATATATATATACATTTTTTTTCTGGAAAGGAAAATATTTCTGGAAATAAATGTGGGGCCAAAAAATACAGTACTTGGTTTAAGTCTATGTCTTAATCTGCTTAGGCTGCCAGAACAAAACATAATAGACTAAGTAATATAAACAATCAAAACGTACTTTATCACAGTTCTGGAGACAAGAAGTCCAAGGTCAAGGTGCCAGCAGGATCAGTGTCTGGTGATAGCTCTCTCCCTGGGTTGCAGACAGTTGTCTTCTCGCTGTGTCCTTACATAGCAGAAGGGGGGACGGGAGAGAGAAAGAGAAAGCAAAAGCTATCTAGAAAATTCTGGGAAAGATTTGAATGTATTAAAAAAAACATTTAGGGGCGCCTGGGTGGCTCAGTTGTTAAGCGTCTGCCTTTGGCTCAGGGCGTGATCCCGTGTTCTAGGATTGAGTCCCGCATCAGGCTCCTCCACTGGGAGCCTGCTTCTTCCTCTCCCACTCCCCCTGCTTGTGTTCCCTCTCTCGCTGGCTGTCTCTATCTCTGTCAAATAAATAAAATCTTAAAAAAAAATTAAAAAACTTAAGCAGTATTTACAGATAAATTGACGATACATATATTGGAATCAAAATTGTTATTTTTAAATCATTTAATTAATCTATATATTAACCCACCAAATATGTACTGACTGCTCACTAGACTTCGTTACACTATAATTGAAATCATTTTTCAGAGGTTTAAGTTATATTCAATTCTGATTAAAAATTATCTCAAAATTCTAATTCCTAGTTTTACAAACTATAAGCATCTTTATTTTTTTATTTTTTATGTCAAATCTGACTCACTTAATTTTTTTTAATTTATTTTTTTATTTCAAGTTTTTATTTAAATTCCAGTTAGTTAACATGCAGTGTAATATTACTTTCAGGAATAGAACTTAGTGATTCAGCACTTACATATAACACCCAGTGCTCATCACAAGTGCCCTCCTTAATCCCCATCACCCATTTAACCCACCCCCTTACCTCCTCTCCAACAACCCTCAGTTTTTTCTCTGGTAGTGAAGAGTCTGTTTTATGGTTTGCCTCTCTTTTTCTCCCCCTATGTTCATCTGTTTTGTTTCTTAAATTCCACATATTAGTGAAAGCAACAACGTGGATGGAAATAGAGTGTATTATGCTCAGTGAAATAAGTCAGTCCGAGCATCTTTTCTAAATTTAAGAAATGGGGGTAGTAGTTCCTTTTCTTGGACTACTGTAGGCATTAAACCGAGTAAAATTTTGTACAAAATTGCCAAATTTCCAAATAGATATTTGTTCCTTTGTTTTCCTTCTCATGGCTTACACTAATATAAAATTTGTCATTTCTTTCTTGAATTTACAAAGCATCTCTTATAAACATTTTTGCCTCTTAAAGCAGACTTTTATTTCCTATTATTCTTATATAGGCTTTATCAAATATACCCAAATTGTACCCATTTAAAGATAATTTAATGGGCTTTGACTGCTTGTAACTATAAATATTAAAACTAATAACATTGTTAAAAACTACTGTCCAAAGTGAAATTTATTGATATTAAGACATGAATTGATTTTTTAAAATAATAAATAATATGGTTTCTTTAATGATTTGAAATGTAATTTTATTTAAGACAAACACATTTTTATACAACCTTTTTGGAACACATGCTTTATATAAAGCATATCTGCATAAGAATTCAGAACACAATCATAAATTCTAATTGCTTGGGAGTTTATTATGAAATATCTATGAATTAAATAAAATGTAGAAACTTTCTATTGAGCAGAAATGGTAGAGTGTCTTCCTAAACGTTAATTGAAAAATTACATTCTGAATTTAACCAATATGGCTCTGGACAACAATTTGAGATGAGATTAAAATCAAGGGTATAGGGGCGCCTGGGTGGCACAGCAGTTAAGCGTCTGCCTTCGGCTCAGGGCGTGATCCCGGCGTTGTGGGATCGAGCCCCACATCAGGCTCTTCTGCTATGAGTCTGCTTATTCCTCTCCCACTCCCCCTGCTTGTGTTCCCTCTCTCACTGGCTGTCTCTATCTCTGTCAAATAAATAAATAAAATCTTTAAAAAAAAAATCAAGGGTATAAGCCCTTGCATTAATTAAACAGTTCTTGGAAGGCTTGGAGTGGAAAGCTGGTTTTAAGCTCTGTTAATCTGATTAGATTCCAGACCATATAATAAATGTGACCTACTTGGATTTCGCTATCAGTAGAGTTCCAACTCTTTACTCATCATGATATCATGAGTATTCATGTTTCTTTGGTGTCTCTACTGGTATACTTAAATCTGTAAATAAAGGTTGTGTTATACATTAACAGTGAAAGAGAAAGAACATTTCTAAAACTTCACTCAGTTGGTGGGGCAATTAAAGCTACATCTAAAAAAAAAAAAATCTCCTTATAGAAAATGTTTACAGGGGCGCCTGGGTGGCGCAGTCGTTAAGCATCTGCCTTCAGCTCAGGCGTGATCCCGGCGTTCTGGGATCGAGCCCCACGTCAGGCTCCTCTGCTGGGAGCCTGCTTCTTCCTCTCCTACTCCCCCTGCTTGTGTTCCCTCTCTTGCTGGCTGTCTCTCTCTCTGTAAAATAAATAAATAAAATCTTTAAAAAAATAAAAGATTAAAAAAAATGTTTAAAGACTAGAAGCCTTAATTAATTATGTTTCTTCTTACATCCTAAGAACGACTTTAATACATTCGCAAAGACTAAGTGCAGGTCTTCCTTACTTTGGGCAGAACTGTATTTCTGACAAGCTCTATATAAATCATACCTTATTTTCTTGCTGAACTACAAAACAAATTCCCAGAGGTTTTAACATCATATGCAATGTATTCTTAGAGGGCTGTAGCTTTTAAGAGTTCTGATTGAGTTCTTGTGCACTAAACAGAGACCTAGGTCACAGACATCAAAAATCAATTGTGACTTATTTAAGCAGAAAAAGAGTTTATCATAAGGATGTTGGTTAGTGCCAAGAAATGCAGAAGGCTGGAAAACCAGGCTCAGAAAATGATTAGGAAAAAAGAAAACTGAAGAGCAGCTAGGCTCAGAGCCCAGAACTAGTCCATCAAGATGGCTCTCGCCACAGCCTGTCCTGATGCCCTACGAACTGGATGTTTCTGCTTCTGATGCCAGCTGCCTCAATTCCTTGCTTCAATAGCTTGTGATTCAGTACCTTCATGAGGTAGGTCAAGAATTTGTCAAATGCATACATATGAGAGACAACAAAAGCCAGGAAAGAGAATGTCTGGCATTTGGGTCTTCTATAGTGGAAGACTGTTCCTGTATCGTACCAACGTTCTCTTCATAGGATAGTTCCTACTAAATACTGGAAACCATGAAAAGTTTTCACATTGTCTTGTTCCCAGCATCTGAGATTATCAATGATTGATTTATAAATTAACGTTATGCCTCAAGGGAGCATAGTAAAATGAAACCGATCACTGCTATTACCTAAAAACTTATTTTTATGTGATAATCTCACTTTTAATTCAATTATTGTTTTTATATTTTTCCTATTCTTCATTTGTGTAGTGAGAGATATATCTGTACTATTTAACATCACTGCTATGAGAAAAAGCAGTTCTGTTCTGACTTTGTCAGCCTCTCTCTCAAGCTGGCAACCTACCCACATACAAGCCCGGATAATTTATACTCGTATTGACAACCCCACAATTCCTGCTCCCACTTAACCATGTGGTTCTAGGGACAGTTCTAGATCTGGTTTGCTTGTTCTGCTCTCCTTGATCCCGTGCTTCGACCCCAACTACTCACCAAAGCTGTATGAGATTTGTTTTCTCACAGAACTGAGGGAGAGAAAGTTCTTCCTTAGAATATGAGGCTCAGACCCTGTCAGTGATGACTGTGGGTCCTATCAAGGGGTCTGAAGTGTAACAGAACACAGACACGCATGCAGTGTGTTCTCCAGAGGAAGGCAGACATGACAGATGGATCGAGTAAGTCTTGGTGGCATCCTAATCTATTCATTCCTCTCCTTCTTACAGTTCAGTTTTCCAACCATTTCTTCTATTACAAGTAATACCCTCATATTCTTCCAATAAATTAACCTTCTTGCCAAAACGAGTTCTATTGATTTTCTGTCACTTGCAACTCAAATTGCTATGTCTATTACTAATATTGAAAATCAATTCAAAGCACCTGTTTACTGAAGCTTTTAGGTAGAAAATCTTATTTCTCTATCTTTCTTTTTCTTTTTGGTACAAATCATTCTGCTTCACTCCCCAGGCAGGGACAATACATAACAGAGAATTTTTAAATCTCTTTCCCCTCCTTATCTATCCCAAGAAAAGAAATCTGGTAAGAACACGATGACTTGAATAATATTATCTGAAGGTGTGTTTACTGTTTCTCTTCTCCTCCCTCCTTCCCTCTTTCCTTCCTTTCTCTCTCCATCCCTCCCTTCATTTCTTCCTTCTTTTTCTTCCTGCCTCTAGCATGAACTGATATGAATCGCTGTAATTGTTCCTTCCTTCCTCCCTCTCCCTTCCTCCCTTCCTTCATTCCGTCCCTTCATTGCTTCCTTCCTTTTCTGCCTGCCTCTAGCATCAACTAGATACGTATCACAGCACAAATCACTCCTTCCTTCCTCCCTTCTTTCCTTCTTTCCTCCCTTCCATCCATCCATCCATCTCTGCCTGCCTCTCTCTCTCTTTACCCCCACATCCCAGTTTCTTGAATCTACATAAGAATCAAAAACCCCCTCTACTTTTTCCATGTTGATAGTTACACTGCACACATAGAGGTTGGTATTTCTCTAGTTTTCTGTTTTTCCAGTGACGAAGTTTGTGAGGTCGAGTTCTGCATGGTTCATGGAATCTGCTTTGTGGAATTCTCTCTTGTCATAAGTAGGTTAAAAGGCAAAATTCAGTATGGAGGGAATATTCCAGGTTGCTTTAGGTCTCAGCTATGTTTCCTAATCCAGTCTTATAGGCCATCATGGCCAAAAGTAAGATACAGTTTCTAAAGAAAAACCAAACAAGAATCCTATGTTTGGGACCATTCAAATTCCATTTTGTAAATGAGAAGAACTCTTCTACAAAAGAAGGTGATAATAACAACACCTTTGAAACGTGGTTCTTCTACTTGAGAGATTTGGGCATATTACTAAATTCATTTTGCAAGAAGGTTGCCTGTTTCTCAATTTAGGAAAAGAGTAAAGAAAGTAATTTTCTCTTCCCACAAGAGCATCACTTCTAACCTCTCAAGTCTGGTGCCCTACCCTCTGCTCCTCAAATCAGACACATTGTCTTTGAACTATGAAATATATAGTGTCATCTAGAATAGTTTGATCACTTGTCTCCTTTCTTCTCTATTCCAGTGAAACGTATTTCCTTTATGTATTTATTCTCCACTCAAAAATATGTGTTGAAGACCAAGGAGGAGCTGGGTGCTGTGCTAGGACCGAGCATACGTTAGTAAACAGAGCAGACAAAATTCCTAAGAGCACAGTGCTGACCTTGTTATATTTTACTGTAGCCCAGTGTTGCTGGAAAATGGGAACAATTAAGAAATACCCTCACCCTTCTGTGTTCTGGGAAGGGCTTTATCCTTTCCCATATGAGTTATGTAAGAGTCATGGATGCCCCCTTTGTTTACGTATGACAAGGCAGATGCAGGCCCTTGAAATTCCCATGCTTTGGCCCATAAATGTTAGCTGAACTGCTACCCACTGACCAACATGGACAAAACACCTGCTGTACATTGACTTGACCAAACTTGAGTTAAGCTTCTCTCCTTCCCCCGGGCACCGGAACTTAGGAACCCTCCCCACCACCGCCCTCAGCCTGAGCCAGCATACAACCCCACTTCAAGGGCCCTCTTGAGAATAGCTGACCTCATAATAAAACAGTCTCTGATCTACTGTTCTATCAAAGAACACTTTCATCCTACTCACTGGTACCCAGTTCTTTCTAGCTTTGTTTACTACTCCCTGTAAAAGGAAAGCCCTTCTCTGACTAACCTTTGAGATGCTGCAATTCTCATGGGCAGAGTGTTCTTGCTGAAATAGCCCCTTTCTCCATTGCAGTCATCTCTTTTCCTACTCTTGCAATGATGTTTTTTAATAAGTCTCTCCTTACCTAAGTCTGGATTTGTTTATTTGTCAGTGCTTAGGTACAAATACATAATAATTATTATATGTGAATATCTTGTACTGGGCATAATGTTCACAATGTTCCTCTTAAACTGAAGGGAGTTGGTTTAGTACGATATTCTAGCTTTGTTTCTAGTATCCATTCCTGATAGGTGGCGCTCAGGCATTTGATCTAGATGGGATCTAGACCAGTTTAAGTTTTATCTCGTGGACCAACATTATTCATGATGACTTTTGGAAACCCAATACTGAAAAGGATTCCAACCCAGGATGCATTCTCAGGAAGAAATAATGTTCTATCAATAATTTTGTGGATTTGGCTGGTGGATACAGATTCACATGTAATTTTTATATGCATCTTCCCTAAGCCTCTACCCTCATTTTCCCAGATGTTCTTTCTGGTTTTCACGACACATTCATCTCATTTTCTGATTCCCATTGCCTGAACCTATGGACCCTTTCCTTTTTTTTTTTTTTTTTTATAATGATTTTTTATTATATTATGTTAGTCACCATATAGTACATCCCCAGTTTCCGATGTAAGGCTCGATGATTCATTAGTTGTGTATAACACCCAGTGCACCATGCAATACGTGCCCTCCTTACTACCCATCACCAGTCTATCCCATTCCCCCACCCCTCTCCCCTCGGAGGCCCTCAGTTTGTTTCTCATAGTCCATAGTCTCTCATGCTTCATTCCCCCTTCTGATTACCCCCCTTCTTTTTTTTTAACGATTTTTTATTATATTATGTTAGTCACCATACAGTACATCCCTAGATTTTGATGTGAAGTTCCATGATTCATTACTTGTGTATAACACCCAGTGCACCTTGCAATACGTGCCCTCCTTACTACCCGTCACCAGCCTATCTCATTCCCCCACCCCCCTCCCCTCTGAGGCCCTCAGTTTGTTTCTCATAGTCCATAGTCTCACATGTTTCATTCCCCCTTCTGATTACCCCCCCCTTTTCTTTATCCCTTTCTTCCCCTACCGATCATCCTAGTTCTTATGTTTATAAGAACTATAGTTCTTATGTTTATGGACCCTTTCCTTATTGGATTTATTAGCTGCCTGTGTGTTCCCTTAGTTTACTGGTAAGAATCATTCTCTCTCTGTCTCTCTCTCTTTCAGTTATTCCTCTTAAATTACCTGAGTTCCTAATCTTTGTTTCCACATTGCCTTGCCCATTTTTTCTGCATGTGTAATAGATAATGAATGAAATACGGCTTCTCTCTAGGAACAGATAAAACCCAAATCAAAAAGAACCCCTTGACACACAACAGAACTTTCACTTCTAAGCAACTTAAGTGAAAGATCACTTTAGTTATAATCAGTGATTAACAGCTTTGCTATTCTTTTGACCTAAAGTTTACAGTTACCTAAAAACCCTGAGGTGGTAACACAGAGTTAAAACGCTGGTGATTTTAAATTTGGAGATTACAAACTGCAATCCATACATAAAACCCGTGTTTGTGTTGAAGCCAGTGGGAGTGAAAAAGAAAAATTGATGTGGCAGGAATGGAAGTACAGAGGGGTGACATTTTCAGTAATCATTTGCAGGAAAAGAGCTGTGGTTTGAGTCTGATTTTTAGTTTTTCCTCTTGCATTTTTTCTTTGGAGTTATTTTTTTCTGAGAGAATGAACCATATGAATATAAACCAACATTTACAAAGGAGATAGAATGCTTTCGTGTTCCCTGAAAACATTCCCGTGTTTCACGTTTCCTCTCTCTGAATGTTTTTAAGATAAGCAGGATGCAGTACGTATTAAATATGGACTAAACGAGTGGCGTGTGCAAACGACCTAGCTAGTACATAATTCCTTTTCCTTTAATAAAGGTAAGGGTGGGTGTTTTACCATTTTTCTCTGAGGTGCACACGTGTCTCCTGGGGACCTCCCTCTCCTTCTGGATCTCACCTTCCTTCAACATGAAAAATGCAATGGCAACAATAAAACTTCTTTTTTTCTTTTTTGAGATTTGCAAAACATTTGAGAGTAGGGAACCATCTGCTACTATCATGTAAACAGGCCAAAAGGACTGGGCAGAAGAGAAAAAGTCTGGCATCACGGCCACATCAGCTGGCCCAGATCTCCGCCAGGCCCCTGCCCCAGAGGTGTGGAGAACCCGGGGACACTAATTCTGGCCGAGCATTCTGTGAACACGCTGGTGTTCTGCGGCGCAACGAGGAACAGCTGCAGGGAGCAGGGGTGGTATAGCAGGTTGCGAAATGAGATATTGGCTTATGTCAGAGTCATTAAGCTTTTTTGATAAATGGGCTGCAAATTAATTGGTGGTTCCACTAATTAATTTATTTGAGTTGCTGAAATCCCCAGGCCTGGCTGTGGCTGTTAGCCAGGCGGAGCGATCCTTCAACATGGAGAGTACTCTTTTTTCCCCATGCAGAGTACTCTTTTTTCCCCATGCAAAGAATTTGAATCTGGGCTTACTTGGTAGTGGGGCTTTTCAATACCCATCAGCAATGAAAGTATTAAGTAATTCAAAATACTTTTAATGTCTAGAAATAGTTGACTGGTGATGTTTGGAATCAGAATAGTAATCAGACTGCAAAAGCTGATAGGTTTCTAGCGGATGGCATGTAGAATGCCCAAAATGCCATCAGCAGGGCTACATGGAAGGGTCATGGTTGTAACTTACTAAAGTGTGCATCTCTGGCTTAACAGAAAAGCTGGGCCATTGAAATGGCAGGATCCGAAGAAGAATGTAGATAAATGTGCTCATCTGCTTCAGGAATGACTTCTGTTATCTGTATCAATACCTATATCTACCTATATACATATATGCATATATGTAGGTGTACACACACATACGTATGTGTGTGTATATTTTTTCTTTTCTAAAAGTGAGATCTTTTACTAGAAAAGAAATATTTTTATCCGTTATGTGTCAGTGTGTCTCAGTGGACTTTAATTGTATAAAAGATCATAAAAAGTACTTATATTTTATAACCGTAACCAAGAATCTGCTTAAAATAAATGTAATTATAAGCAAATAATTTAAAATGTATTTCTTACATCATCTCCCTTTTTGTCTTTATAATTTAATTAGAGAAAAAAAGATATATTTTCCTCAAAAATATCAAGTGCAGAAATATATGCAACAGAAAAGAAAGTCCTGACAATCCCACCTCTCACATGGGTAACCACAATGAACATGTTTCATTAAACGAATATGAAATTGCTATAAAGTGTGTGTATATATATTGTGTGTATATATTCATATGTTACACAAACTGATTTTTTATCTAGTATATTTTTAGGCATCTTTCTGTATTAGTTGATTTAGTTATCTTTTTTAATGGTTTTATAATGCTTCATTTTATAGATAACCACATGATTTTTAATTTGAACCCATAAATGAACATTTAGGTAGTTTCTGGCTTTTTACTATTACGAGCAATTTTTCCTTGATAATCTTAGTACATAACATTTTCTCTATGTATGCGTTATTTCTTTGAATGAATCGCTCATAGCAGAATGTTCTGCCCAAAGATATGCACATAATTAATTTGAAGGTTGAGTAATCAACTGATTGTTTTAATTAATTAAAAAAGAAAAGTAGTAGAAGTAATAAAGCAAAAGTAGTTAAAATAGGGAAAAATAATGCTTTGTAATAAAACTCATACCTCTCACCCAGCTTTTATATAGAAACTCTCATTTTATTACTTACAATTAATCTTCCCTGAATACTGACTTTCCTTAAGGACATATAAGTTATATCATTATCTGAATGTGAATGTGTTGCATATGTCACAGAGGATGGAAAGGGTGAGCTCTAACTAAAAGTTTTGACTAATTAGGCACACAAATGGGGTGATTGGGAAAATTAAAATATATTTCCAACCCCTGAATTATTGCCCTCATTTCCACTAGCATTTAGCTAATAAGAAATAAGTTATTTTAAACACCAAATTTGGCTAAACTCCATTTAAAAAAAATAACTAAAAGGAGTCTATACTTGCAAATAACTAATTTTGAATAAAAGTTGTATCCTTGCAATAGAAGTAACAACTGTTTTTGGAAGAAATGAATGGCCCCAGAAGCACGCTTGCTCTATGTCTTGGCACGACCAGCCAGTCCATCACTGACCAGCCAGTCTACCACTCTCTTATTTGTAGGGTTTTTTAAAATTGAATTGTAATTGACATACAATGTGATATTAATTTCAGGTGTATGACATAGTGATTCAACAATTTCATATATTACTCAGTGTTCACCACAGTAAGTGACAGCACCAACTGTTGCGATACATTATTATAGTATTATTGACTATATTCCCTATGCTATATTTTTTATCTTTATAAATAAGTCTATTTTTAAATAGACTTAATAAAAAAAAAGTCTATTTTTTTATCAACGGATGTTTGTACCTCTTACTCTCTTTTATCTACTTTGCCCATCTCCCCACCGTCCTCCCCTCTGGAAACTACTAGTTTGTTCTCTTTTAAGAGACTGATTTTTTGTTTGTTTTGGGTTTTTTTAGATTCCACATAGAAGCACGATCATATGGTATTTGTCTTTCTCTTGTCTGACTTATTTCACTTAGCATCATACGCTCTAGGTTCATCCATGTTTTCACAAATGGCAAAATCTCATTTTTTATGGCAGGATAATATACCATTGTACATATATATACACCATATCTTTATTCATTCATTTATTGATGGACATTTGGGTTACTTCCATGTTTTAGCTATTGTGATAATGCTGCAGTAAACATAGTGGTGTGTATATCCTTTCGAATTTGTGTTTTTGTTTTCTTTGGCTAAATACCCAGTAGTGGATTTACTGAAGCATAGGGTAGTTCTATTTTTAATTCTTTAAGGAATCTCTATACCGTTTTCCTCAGTGGATACACCAGTTTGTATTCCCACCAACAGTGCATGAGAACCACATCCTCACCAACACCTGTTTTTTCTTGTCTTTTTGATACTGGCCATTCTGACTGATGTGAGGTGATATCTCATTGTGGTTTTGATTTGCATTTCCCTGATGACTAATGACATTGAGCACCTTTCTGTGTGTCTGTTGGCCACTTGTATTTCTTTGAAAAAAATTCCTATTCAGGACCTCTGACCGTTTGTAATCAGATTGAGGTGTTTTTTGGTTTTGTTTTGTTTTTATTTTTCCTTTTTTTTGGTGTTAAGTTGTGTTGGTTCTTTCTATATTTTGGATACTAACCCCTTATTGGATATATCATTTGCAAATATCTTCTCCCATTTAGTAGGTTGTCTTTTAGTTTTCTTAATTGTTTCCTTCACTGTGCAGAAGCTTTTTATTTTGATGTAGTGCCAATAGTTGATTTTTGCTTTTATTTCCCTTGCCTGAGGAGACATCCATAAGTTTGTTACTAAGGCTGAAATCCAAGAGATTACTGCCTATGTTCTTTTAGTAGTTTTATGTTTTCATGTCCCACATTTAGGTCCTTAATCATTTTGATTTTGTTTTTGAACATGCTATAATAAAATGATTTAGTTCATGCTCTTGCATGTAGCTGAGCAGTGTTCCCAACACCATTTATTGAAAAGACTGTCTTTTCCCCATTGCATATTCTTGCTTCCTTTGTCAAAGATTAATTGACCATATAGGTGTGGGTTTATTTCTGAGCTCTCTATTCTGTTTGCCTGATGTATGTCTATTCTGTGCCAGTACCAAACAGTTTCAGTTACTATAGCTTCGTAGAATATCTTCACACCTGTGATTGTAATACCACCAGCTTTGTTTTTCTTAATATTGCTTTGGCTATTTGGGGTCTTTGTGGTTCCATACAAATTTTAGATTATTTGTTCTAGTTCTGTGAAAAATGTTGTTGGTATTGCGATAGGGATTGCCTTGAATGTATGGACTGCTTTGGTCAGTATGGACATTTTAATGATATCAACTCCTCTAATTCATGAGCATGGCATATGTTTCCATTTTTTATGTCATCTTCAATTTCTTTCATCAGTGTCTTATAGTTTTTGGAGTTTAGATCTTTCACCATCTTGGTTAAATTTATTCCTAGGTATTTTATTATTTTTGGTCCACTTATAAATGTGATTGTTTTCTTAATTTCTCCTTTTGCTGCTTCATTATTAGTGTAGAAAAATGCAAACCATTTCTGTACATTAATTTTCTATCCTGCAGCTTTACTGAATTCATTTATCAGTTCTGATAATTCTTGGTGGAATCTTAACAGTTTTCTGTATGTAGTATCAGATCATCTGCAAACAGTGTTAGTTTTATTCTTCCTTACCAATTCGGATGTCTTTATTTTTTTTTTTCCTCGATTGTTTGCCGCAACTAAGACTTCCAGCACTACGTTGAATAAAAGTGTGAGAGTGGGCATCCTTGTCTTGTTCTTGATCTGAGACAAAAAGTTTTCCCCACTGAGTATGATGTTAGGGGTGGGTTTTTCACATATGGCTTAATTTTTTTGAGTTATATTCTCTCTAAATCCATTACGTTGGGAATTTTTGTCACGAGTAGATGTTGTATTGCGTCAAATGGTTTTTCCGCATCTATTGAGATGATTTTTTAGTTTTTATCCTCCCTCTTGTTAATGGGATGAATCACACTGATTTGTGAATGCTGAACTACCCTTGCATTCCTTGCTTTTCCTACTTGATGGTAGTGAGTGATTTTTTTAATGTACTGTTGAATTCAGTTTGCTAATATTTTGTAGAGGATTTCTGCATCTGTGTGCATCAGAAATATTGGCCTGAAGTTTGTCGTTGTTGTTTTGTAGTGCCTTCCTTTGCTTTGGTATCATGGTGATGTGGGATGAAAGAATGAATTTGGAAGTTTTTCTTCGTCTTTTATTTTTCAGAATAGTTTGGGAAGAATAGGTGCTAACTCTTTAAAGTCTAGTAGAATTCACCTGTGAAGCCATCTGGTCCTTGGCTTTTGTTTTTTGCAGGGTTCCCCCCCCAAAACTTTAATTTCATTCCTAGTATTCAGTTTGTTCAGATTTTCTATTTCTTTCTGATTCAGTTTTGGAAGATTGTATGTTTCTATGAATTTATCCATCCCTTCTAAGTTGTCCAGTTGATCGGCATATAATTTTTTCATAATGTATGGACACAGAAGTACACCTGCTTTATTTCTTAAAATTATTGCCTGTCCATCGCTGTCTTATTTGCGCAAGAAAGTGTTCCCTTTAGATCATGCTAAACTTTGTAATAAAATGTTGAGAATATTCTATTCATAAACTGTGTCAGTAAGATGTAGCTTCGTGAAGCTTTTTGTAACTGTTTTCAAGATCAGTTCAACCAGAGAAGAATTTAATGCTACTTTTTTTTTTTTTCCTTTTTGGATTGAGAAAGAAACTTTCTGTCTCGATGTCCTTTGTCCTTCCTTTGTTCTCCATAGCTAGTTACTGGACACCATCCATCAACAACCAAATTGACTAATTATTCACAAGTCAGGAGGCATTCAAACTTTATAGAAGGTTTGCAAGTTGACTGCTCTATTGCCTAATCGAAGGCAGCTGGATGAAATTTTCCCAGGGGACATTAACTCCTAAATTTTCCAAAGTAGCTCCAGGAGACTTGGACAATTAGCTTCTACATTTTTCAAGCAGTGCATTGTTTTGAACCTCATCTGTTATTTAAATGATCTAAAGCTCTATGCCCTTGTCTTAAAGTTGATGTGAAAGAATATCTGAAATAATTTCTTGTTTATAGATTGTTACTGAAATTCCAGCATATGGATCCCAAAAAAAGATGTTCTTCTCTTCTTCGTGACAGGTTATACAGCTAAAACTTCTATTTACCTGACATGGCTCTTGAATTCTGTGTGCAAAAATCTTTGAACATCATAGAAAATTGTGTAATGCTGTAATTACTTTGAAATCATATGGAGCCACATTCAAATTTCAGTTCTGTAAATTATTAGGTATGTAGCCTTGAGCAAATTATCCTAACTTGTTTCCTTATTCATAAAATTTGTGCTTGGGACTGTGAGATACCTTGAAGGGAAAAATCAGTCTTTAATACTAGACATAAATAATAATCTTAGTTTGGAAATTGAGTTCAAACAATTAATAAATTTGCCTAAAGTTGTTTATCATTTCTATTAAGAAATAAAATTAAATTGTTTCGTATGAGTTGTAACTTGCGAAGTACCTAATATATCTTCGGATAAATGATTTTAATTACACAATACATCAAACTCTCCAGTTTCAGCATTTTATAAGAAATAACCAAATTTGAACAGTAGTCTAACATATAGTCATTATGCATTTAACCTTTTTATTTTATGTTGTTGGCATTCGCCATTTATTGAGCTTAACACAATGCCTTTGCATATAATGATAAAATACGTAACATTTTTTATGCAATGCTATAAGCAGGCACTCTGTGCTTCATATTTATTAACTCACTTTTGTGAGGTTAGCTACTATTCCTCTTTCATTTTCCAGATAAAAAATTGAGGAACTTGGAATTTTGAAACTTATCCCAACTTATAGTTAGTACATGTCAAAGCCAGGATTTGTTCACAAGTTGGATTATCTCCTTAACATATGCCCTTAATCAGCGTGGTCTATTGCCTATTATTTATCCCTGAATTTTAAAGAACATATTTTTTAGCAAACTGAAAAATTTCATTTACTACTGGTAATACATTTTCCACTGATTTTAACCTGCCTATTTGTGTTGAAAACGACAATTTGAGTGTTCTATTTGAACTAAGAAACAAATCAAACAAGGATTCTCAATTGAATTGTATTATTATAAGGTTTTTTTTTTTAATTGGGGAAACAAATCCTTTAAAAACTTTGGAACAACTTTATAAAAATAATCCATTGTTTTTGTCAAGGTAGGATTTCAACAAATGTATTCCAGGAAGTACCAATATTAGTAAAATAAGTGATTAGTGTTTCTAGGTGAATAACTGGTCATTTTTTTCACTGTGATTGGAGATTTTAAAGCACAGTATCAAATTAAAGGCTTTACGTCTTGCAGCAGAGAAACCTGCTTAACTTATACTAAGGCAACACTTTCTAAACTTCGTTGACCAGAATTCCTTTCATAAGTTAGTATCCTGCTTCTTACTGTTCTCCAGAGACTATTTTGGGAAATGCTGATCTAAGTGATTCGTCTTGACAAGGGAATTTATGTTCTTTGACACATGTTTTGTGTTCTACTTCAACATTTTACATACCCAAAAGACTCAGAAGCATTTTCTTTCTATCCCATCTTTTAAACCAATAGTTGTAATAACAGTTGGGAGTCCTTAAGATAAGCACCTGCAAGTTGTTATTTGCTGATGGTTGTGCCCCATCAGATATGCAAACACACAGGTCCAATACATGCAAAATGAGGGTGTTTTTATGGCATCATGATGCACACTGGCAAATAGATAAAGGAAGTTTCATGAAGTAAGGTGCCTGGGAATTGATTTAAAAAAATACATATTGGATACTTAAATGGTCCTAATACTGTATATAGTCATAGGCAAAACCACTACAAATATTTAAAAAACTGTTGCACTTCTATTGCTCTCTCCCCCAAAAAGACATGCCATTCAGTCCTCAGAAATGTGATAGTGTGTTCTGAAGACAGTGACCAGCCTATACCTTGTGCATACAAGAAGTTCAATAAATATTTGTTGAGTGAATGAAAAGAAGAATGAGTCAGACTGTGGAGTCCAAAGATAATCCTGCTTGAGCTGCTATAGAATCCGCAAACAACAGGACTATCTTTACAGTCACTCAGTATGGGACGACCTATTAATCTTTGCAGTGTTACCTGCCTGTGGAGTTTTAATCATTACCAATAACACCATCACATTATAGGAAGCTCATTGGTAATCAAAGCCTGCTAGAAAAACTTACACCTAATATTGTTTTGCAAAAGACTTTTAGAAAGGCCCATCAAGGTCTTTTATACCTGTCAAGGCATTTTTCTCATTCAATACGATTGCCCTGGTGTTTCACAGTGCTGATATTCTGCTTTTTGAAATTCTCTGCTTACTTTCGAGGGCACTATTTTTGTCCTACTTCATTAATTTTTCCTTTTTTTTTTTTTTAAACACTTCATTACAGGTAGATACATTCCCTCTCTTCCCTTTTTCCAATTCCGTCCACTCCCCTTGTACCCTCCCCTGATGCTTTTCGTTGTCATAATTCTGATTCTTTACTCAAAGAAAGTGGTTTGCAAATAGTTCTCTTAAGCTAAACATAACTTCTACAGAATGTTGAGTCTGACATTTTCCCAACTTTTGCAGATATTTTAAACTTGAGTATCCCACTGACAAATAAATACATATCCAAGGAACTTCTCTTCCATTCTAAAGCCACCTCCTCCATTTCCACTCTCTTCTTGGAGAGCTGGCCCTTTCCAAAGAACACATCTTCTTTTTAGCCTGGAGAAGTTGTTGCTCTTTCAAATTGGAAGTGACAGTCCTGGGAATTGGTTTGTCCCGTTGCCAACCTGCTCACCTGAACTAGTCATCCATAGAAGTAGAATCAGTTTAAGCTGCAGCTGACCCATTTTGAGAGGCCTGAGTACTACCACTTACCTATTTTCCTTTCGTTTTATATGTAACTGCCTAGATCAATTCTTTTGAAAAACATGTCTATTCAGTTACAATTATAATGCCTCACAGTCCTGCCATGCTTGGTCACTACCTAAAATGTTAGTAACTGTAATCAGTGGTATTTTAAAAGACCTAAATTGTGCTCAACATCTCCTTAACCCTTTCTCTTACCTCTGCCTTTCAGAATTTCTGAAATCTCTTTTCATGCTCCCATCGAATTTCCTGAACTAACCAAAACATAGGGCTCCCTGAAGGATGCTACTTTCACAGCATTTCTTTTGAATAAATGTTCCTTATTTTTGTACAGCTCATGAGTATAAGTGGAATCATTGAGTACCCAGGTTTACTTCAGGATCTACTACTATTACCTCTATATGTTTAAAAAGAAAGAAAGAAAAGAAGACTACACTTCTTTGAGAATTTTCTACAGAGTTAGACGATTCTTTTCGTCTTCATCCTTGTCCTCCACTGCTAATTTGATCACTCTTTTATAAGTTTGGAAGACTTTGTTACCCATCTCACTATTCTCTTCCTGTTCCAAGTTCTACCATCATATTGGGTGACATCAATATTAATCTGGTGACCCATTCCAAAGTCCAGTCCTGTATTGCTTGATGACTTCAATTCCAACAACTAGGGCAACTTAAAATTAATTATCTTAATAAGGACTTTTCTAAGAGTAAAAAAGTATGCTATTCTTAATTGCACCAAGATGACATTAAACCATAACTTACTTGGGGTAAAAAAAAAAAAAATCAGGATATATGTAACTCACTCAATAATTGCTATTTTGTCTCTACTTCAGTCACACATTCCAAAGACCAAAAACTAGAATTATCCAATATAAGATAGATAAACAAAAAAATGAGTAAGCTGAATATCTAACTAGAGCCTTGTACCTTCTCATTCATCAAAACTTGGATTTATTTCAAGAGAACTTGAATAACATGTTGCCAGATTAAGACATTCACAATTGAACAGATCTTTTATTCAGTACTCCATTACCATTATAACTTTCTTGTTACCCCTCTACTTTCTTTCACATGTTAAGCCTATTTAGTTTTTATTTTATACTTTCACTCCTTGAGAATTAACTATGCATCTCTTCAACCAATTCATTGCCAACATTCTTACTTCCTTTTTCTTGTTTTCTTTCTGAGATACCCACTTCACAAAGCACTAATCCTTGATCAATCCACCTCTCACCTTCTTTTTGGATTCCATTCTTCTCCAATAATATCAGATTTAAACATACTCAGATTCTTACATCATAAAAAATGTCTTTTTATTAACCTTCTTTAGCGACTGCATTTCTTTCTCCTTCTTTTTCAGAGCTATACTTTCTATCCCTATATGTTTATTAAATATAATACACATCATAATGGAAATATATACATTAAATTGAAAACATTTTATAGTTAGCTGCTGACTCACTTTCTTTGTCACTCTTTGGAAACTATGGGATCTTCTAAGGCAACAATTAGGGGTTATTTGTGTTTATTTTCCCAATATATTTAAGGGTTCTTAGAACGTAAGTATCAAAAAACATTGTTCAGTGAATTGATACCTGATTTAATAAATATGTATTGAAGAGGTGCGATCCACTTGTGGCCATTCTTTGCCTATCACTTCTAACTGTAGTATTATACCCCTCTTTTAATCCTCTCTCTCTCTCTCTCCCTCTGTCTCTTTCTCTTGTCTATTATTACTTATCTTTCATTGAGCTTAATCCCAAAGAAGTCTGAGATAAGTAAAAGGACTCTAAAGGGTACTTGTAATTTGACATATTTTGGGTGATAGTCTATTTCCTTTTCTTTAGATGAAGTCTGCAGAGACTTGTCGAATCTATCTTGTTCAAGTATAACTGTGGTATTATTGGCTTTATTGCAGGCAGATTCTCAATCAGCATTATAACAATACTGTGAAAATCATAAGAAAAGCCCTGTGCTTGTTAATGTCTATATGCCCTAAGAGGAAGCCAGGCCTTTTAAATTCCAAGGGTTCAGTTTCTAGGACTAAAGAATAGAATCTAGATGTTAATTTTCTTCAACAGTTACCAGTATTATTCATTTTTCCTACAATTATGCCCCTTTGCCTACACATAAAGCCAAAACACTAGATAGTATTCAAGCTTCTTCACTTACCTAACCTCTTGCATATTGTATTTGAATATAGCATTATCAGCCATCCAAACTGGTTCTCTGAGCACCCTGAGTTGTTCCAAATATACCATAAAATATGTACCTGCTATTTTTCCTCCTTGGAATATTGCCTCCTAGCCCTACTGCCCTAACTCGGTTATTCCTTCTTGTCCTTCCAGGCTCAGCTGAGGTATGAACTCTTCAAAGAAAGTTTACTGCTAATTCTTAGTTGAGTTGTGTTTCTTTCTCTGAACTTCTTGTTCTATAGCTACAATATCAACATCATGGTGATATAATTATTAGTGCTTTTTTTTTTTGAGTTTTTACAAATCTGAGATCCTAGAGGGTAGATGCTATTTTATTCATTGTGGCTTTCCTAGCATAGAGACACACAAATAGAAATCACACTGAGAAATGAAACTGTCAGTCTGCATACCCAGCCTAGACACCGAGAACTGAAATTATTTTACTATCTACCTCAACCTGACTTTTGTTATTACACTGTCATTATTAGTATTATTATTAGTAGTATTTTTCGGAAAGCCACACACCCAGGCAAATGGCTTGATTTGTCCATTACAGGAATTTGTTGAAATATTCATCAAGAGACAGTTTGCATCCTAAAATCGTATGAATCATTTGCCTCAGAATCTTTGCCTTGTTGTTTCCACCAAGGAAAATGATCTTTTTCCAGTTCTAATCAAGTCCCCATATGAAAAGACTTGCCTTAAACCAAACTTCAAATTTTCAATAAATCCTGTCCTTTTTTTCCTTCCTCTGAGACACTGCCAAAATTTTGCAGAGGATGGTGGTCTCACTCTCTGTTGTTAATCAACAGACTCAGCTTTGTTTTATCAACACATTACTGGTTATTTAAATTAAAGTAAGTTAGGGGTGCCTGGATGGCTCAGTTGGTTAGGTGTCTGTTTGCCTTCGGCTCTGGTCATGATCTCAGGGTCTTGGGATCGAGTCCCACATGGGGCTCTCTGCTCAGCAGGGAGTCTGCTTCTCCCTCCCTGTGCTCTTCTGCTCTATGTCTCTTTCTCTCTCCCCCTCTCAAGTAAATAAATAAAATCTTTTAAAAATTAATTAATTTAAGTAAATTAAATATTACATTTCATAAACATGAGATTTCAGCTTCTTCATAGGATAGCATGTTAAAAACTTAGGTGATAACTTTTTATACTTTTTTGAAGTATCAGAAATAGTCAAACACAAAATCAGAGAATACAATTGTAAAATGTTGGAGTTCGGGAGCAAACAGTCAAAAAAGAATTCTTGAGACATCTTCAGTGCAAAAAAGGTAGTTTTATTAAAGTACAAGGACAGGACCCGTGGGCAGAAAGAGCTGCACTGGGGTGATGAGTGGCCGATTATATATTTTCAAGTTGGGAGGGGGTTAGGGATAGCACAAGTCTCCAGGGAATTTGGAAGCAAGGTTTCCATGACCTTGAGGGATTAGCTGCTGCTATTCACTACTGTCTAGGAAAACCTTAGTCATGAGACCCTTCAGATATATGTCAGTGGCCAAATGTTTAGAGGATGATAACTAACATATATCTTGGTTGGGGAGTAGAGATAAAGAAAGTTTCCAAAGGGATTTCTATGTGTTAAAGAAGACTTACAGGATCCTGGAGGTCAGACTAATGTCAAGCTAAGGTTTCCTTTTACCGTTAGCAAAGTATTAACACTGTGGCAGTTGAGTTCCTAGAGGAAGGGCACTCTGCCTGTCTCAAATATTTGTCAATGGTCTGCTAAGTAGTAAGGAAATTTAATTTTTTTCTGTATTTCTTTTTCCTTTACTCTCCGAGTCACAATAGTGGTTTACGGAAGCTGGGGATGGGGGAAATACAAAATAGTTAATTATGCTAGACGAGTAAGTTCTAGAGATCCGGTGTATAAAATATTATCTATAGTAAGCAATAGATAATTGTGTGCATCAAAATCTGTTGAGAGGTTAGATCTCATGTTAAGTGTTTTCACCACCAAAGCAAACAAACAAAACAAACAAAAAAACAGAGAACATAAGGAAACCCTGGGTGGTGTTTGATACATATATATTAGACTGATTTTGGTGATGGTAACACACACTCTTGCATATACCCAAACTCATCAAATTATATACCTTAAAATGTGTAGTTCATGGTACATGAATTATACATTAATAAAGCTGTTTAAAAAATGAAACCTTTTTTGGGAATTTCAGGGCCATAAATTTGGATCATTTAAAGGAAAATTCAGTCAACAATCTCGTCTACATAATCATTTAGTTGACAGAAGCTCAGATTTGGCCCAAAATTAATAGGAGGGAAAGGACATTTATTAGATGCCTACTGTGTGTTAGTTGGCATACATTTTGCCTGAGTGGTCTCCTTTTACTTAGTTTTTAAAGATTTCTGTTTATTTATATCAAACTTGTAAATCATTTTAGACTCTTTTCCAATACTACTTCCAACTGAGGTTAAATGGTTAATATGCATTTAAAATGTAATCAGGCCCAACACTGATTCATTATCTGGTTCAGTGGTTCATCGGATCACTCACTTATTATACAGCCAAAAGCATCATCACAGATCCAGACTGCATTTGTCATAGGACGGAAGCTACCATACAAAGGTTATGACCATATCAGCCTTGCATCTTTAAACCAGGTTGATTCACCCACATATCAAGCACCTGGTATTAAAAATAAGCCATAAAAATACACCATTACTTGCCTTGTGAAGTCTCTCACATATCCTCCCTTTATCTTTATTTGTCCAAGTCTGGATGCATCTTTCAATTATGATCTGCAAAAAAATACAAGAGGATTATATAAAGAATCATTTCTTCTGAAAGAGGCATCTGGAAAAATTTATGGAAGATGTGGAATTTCAACTGAGTTATGAATAAATATGGAATTGGCTAATATCTATCTTCATGTGCCTTTATATTTTGTCTCTCCACTTCTGAATTTGTAATTATCAGCTCAAGCTTGAATTTGGCCTGCCAGCTCTCTCTATACAGCATATATTAGCCACTCTGTCCTCAGTGGTTCAATTCCTAGCTCTAGTCTATCTGCACACTTTGGATTGCCTCATAGCTAGAAAAAGGAATAGGAAATCGTGTACTTGTGTAAACCATGGAATTGAGCACAGGTAATGTAATGCTACAGATGTGAGGGAAAGGAAATTAGCTTTCCCTCCTCTTTCTCATTCCTAGTCCCCAAGACAGATGACTTCTTCAGTCACGACTTCTGCCCCTTAAGATGGACAAAATTGAGGATAGGTGAGAAATGATTCTGTCTGGACCATGTCTCAGCTGTGTTGGTCCCTGTGAAGACTTTTGACCAGATACTACAAAGGGACTCATAGAAGACTGTGTCTCAGTGCATCAGCCATACAGAGTGTATTATGCCACCAAGGTAGCTCCACAGATTGGTGAGGGCTCAGTTCTCTTAGTGCCACTTAACTTTTTCTTCTGCATCAAAAGCAGAGCATTTTCCTCATCACTGACTCCTTTTCCCAAGGAAGTTTCACCAAAAGCATCTGTTTATACTTTACGGGCACAATTCTGTAACACAATAAGAGAAATTGTGTGGACTCTTAATTGTTATAGGCTCAAATATTGTATCATGCTTAAGAATACAAATAGAACAGATTGGTGGTTGCCAGAGGCAGGTGTTGGGGGGTGGACAAAATGGGTGAAGGGCATCAAAAGGCACAAACATCCAGTTATAAAATAAACAAGTCACGGGGATATAATGGTGTGGTGACTGTAGTTAATAATACCGTATTACATATTTGGAAGTTGCTAAGAGAATAGATCTTAAAAGTTCACAACACAAGGGAAAAAAATGTAACTATGATGATGGATGTTAACCAGACTTCCTGTGGTGTTCATTTCAGAATATATACAAATACTGACTCATTAGGTTGTACATCTGAAAGTAACATAAGGTTATATGTCAATTATGTCTTAATAAAAAAAGAAATCCAAATATAATAAGAAATATCAGCATAGTGTCAGCCATAACAAACCACTAAAAAAGGATCTTTAATTCATCTGTCCACAAAAGTGCATGTAAAACATTCAGTACATTTGCTGTTTTGTTTTTACCCTGTATTATTTACCAAAATCACCATATTTTATTTCACTTCACCACTTTTTATAAATCAGGAATCTGAATTGCAGGATAATGTGTGACTTTTGCAAATTCAAAGAGAAAGCCATAAGAGGGACTTGAGCCCGGTTTATAGACCTGAGGATTATTACATTGTGCAATATTAAGCCGGAGGGGGGGGGGCTGTGGTTGGGGTTCAAGATGGTGGTATGGGAAGACCCTGAACTCACCTCCTCTCACGGCACACCAAATCTACAACTGTATGAAATAATTCTCACTGCAAAAGAACTGAAAACTAGCCAAAAGTTTCTTCTACAACAGGGATAAAAGGACCATTAAGATAGATAGGAGGCGGAGACTTGGTCTTGCCAAAAACTCTATCCCCAGTGTGGTGACACATTATAAGAAAGGATCTGATGGACCTGAAGCCTTTCCCTGAGAAACTAGAGGTTTGTGCCTCACTTTAGTCACCCCAGTCTTGGAGACCTGCACTGGAGAGATGAGGCTCCAAAAATGTCTGGCTTTGAGAAGCAATGGGGCTTATCTTCAGATGACCTGGAAACTGTGGGGATCTAAGATCCTCCTTTCAGGGAGCTCATGTACAGACTCATTCATCCCAGGAACCTGCACAAGGGCGGGGTTTGAGAAGTAACTGGACTATATGTGAAAAAAATTAAGTTGCTAATCTTAAAGCATCTGCTGGAGGGGCAGGGATTATTTGGGATTTTTCTTCAGATAGAGGCATTGGTGAATGCCATTTTTTGCATTCTCTCTCTCACTTGTTAGTGCAGGGAGGTGCACATGGACACAAGCATAACAAAGCCAAAACCGTGCTTTGCCCGCAGTGTACTTCTCCAGCATTGCTAAAGCCACAGATGTATCCTGCCCTCAGTGCTCTTCCTAGGCATTGCCAAAATGATGAGGGTACCCTGTCCCCTGTGCTTTTCCCAGGCCTCCCTAAAGCCTGGTGCATCCTGTGCCCCCAACACTCTCCTGATACAGCCTTGCTAAAGCTGATAGGCAAGCACAGCTCACAAAGTGGAGGCTTCTTGACTGTCTGGTTCTGCTGGCCAGAGGGGCTTGTGCTCCTGGGCCCCATGGGATTCTAACAATATGACAGACAGTTCTGGGCAGGATACTACCCTCAGGGCACTACACACTACCCATTTAATGGTCCTAGATCTTCAACCTGAGAGACAGACTTTAAGTTTGCCACATGTCTAAAGGCTACAGAAGCACTTTCAAGGAACACCGGCAGGGAGACTCCATCTGTGAGCCCTCCCTTGGCCTTACCATAGCTCACTGGTACCTCCTAAAATGGAGCTTATAGACGAGTCTGAAGCTCTGATTCTTGCAACTGTCACCCAGGGGGCACCTTCAGATCTGCCGGTCTAGAGGTTAGGAGGGTCTATGATTGCAGTCCAGAGGGCTGTATATATATCTGCATACTTTAAAAGCTGCTGCCTGAGGATCTGGCTTCCAATCAGCCTGAATCCAGGTGCTGACTGAGATCACTCTCTTGGGAACACTGACAGGTTCTGGCACACTTTCAAATACTAGGACTTATCAAGAATAAATCAAGCTGGGGCACCTGGGTGGCTCAGTCGTTAAGCATCTGCCTTCGGCTCAGGGCGTGATCCCGGCGTTCTGGGATCGAGCCCCGCATCAGGCTCCTCTGCTAGGAGCCTGCTTCTTCCTCTCCCACTCCCCCTGCTTGTGTTCCCTCTCTCACTGGCTATCTCTCTCTGTCAAATAAATAAGAACTTAAAAAAAAAAGAATAAATCAAGCTACTTAGACAATCATAGAGGTTTTAGAGACAATTAAGAACAAGGGCAAGGTTAAATGATAAGGTTTATCTCCTACACAAGGCCACACCTTCAAGACTGGGAGAGGAAGCTGTTTGCATAGTGCATAGAAACAAACACCAGAAGGAAGGAAAATGAGAAAATAGAGGAATATGTTCCAAATGAAAGAATTAGACAAAACCTCTGAAAAAGACCTTAATGAAATGGAGACAAGTAATCAATCTGACATAGAGTCCAAAGTAATGGTTATAAAGATGCTCCCCAAATTTGGCAGAATAAACAATAACAGTAAGAACTTCAACAAAGAGATTGAAAATAATAAACAGAAATCACAGAGCTGAAGAGTACAATATCTTAACTGAAAAATATGTTGGAGGGATTAAACAGCAAACTAGATGAAGTGGTAGAACAAATTAGCAACCTGGAAAACCAATGGAACTCACCCAAAGAGAGCAGCAAAAAGAAGAAAAAAAAACTTAAAAAAGTGAAAATAGCTTAGGAGACCTATAGAACAGGATGTGGAATAACTTTTATATTAGAGAGGTCCTAGAAGGAGAAGAAAAAGAAAGGGGCAGAAAACTTACTTAAGGAAATAATGGCTGAAAACTTCCCTAACCTTGGGACAGAAGAAGATATCCAGGAATCTCAGAAAGTTCCAAAAAAGATGAACCCAATGAGATCCACACCAAGACACATTATAATTAAAATGTCAAAAGTTAAAAAATATTAAATGCAACGAGAGAAAAACTGCTTGTTACCAACAAGGGAAGTCTCCCCCATAGGACTCTAAGCTGATTTTTCATCAGAAATTCTGCAGGCCAAAAGGGAGTGGAATGATATATTTGAAGTGCCGAAAGAAAGAACTTCCAATTAAGAATGTATTCTACCCAACAAAGCTATCATTTAGAATTGAAAGAAAGAGTTTAGCAGAGGAGCAAAAGCTGAAGGAGTTCATCACAAGAAATGTGAAAATGTTTTCTTTAAACTGAAAAGGAAAGGCACTAACAAGAAGAACATATAAAAGAAAAAACATATGAAAGTAAAATCTCACTGGTAAAAGTGAATAGTAATGGTAATGAATTAGCCACTTATAAAGCTAGTACGAAGGTTAAAATACAAAAGTAGTAAAAATAACTATAACTATAATAGTTAAGGGATACACAAAAGAAAAATATGTAAAATATGTCAACATAAAATGTGGTAGGGTGAAATGTGGAGTTTTTAGAATGTGTTCAAATTTAAGTTGCTACCATATAGTTGTGTGTGTGTGTGTGTGTGTGTGTGTGTGTGTGTGTGTATATGTATATATATATATATGTATATATATGTATATATATATGTATATATATATGTAATATATATGTATATATATATTACATAAATATATATATGTGTGTGTATATATATGTGTGTGTGTGTATATATATATATAACATAAACTATATGGTAACCACAAAGCAGCAACCTGCAGTAGATACATAAAAGATGAATGGATTAAAAAAATGGATAAAAATCAATACTCATCTATATGTTGCTTACAAAAGAGACTAACTTCATAGCTAAGTACACACACAGACTGAAAGTGAAGGGATGGAAAAAGGTATTGCAGGCAAATGGAAATGAAAATATAGCTTGGGTAGCTGTACTTATATCAGACAAATAGATTTTAAAACAAAGACTAATAAAAGACGAAGAAGGGCATTACACAGAGATAAAGGGGTCGATCTAACAAGAAGATATGACATTTGTAAGTATTTATGTTTCCACCCAACATAGAAGTACTTAAATATGTAAAGCAAACGTTAACAGACCTGAAGGGAAAAATTGACAACCATGCAATACCAGAAGACCTTAATACCCCGTTTACATTAATGTATAGATCATCTAGACAGAAAATCAATGATGAGATACTAGTAGAATTATACAGAACATTCCATTCAAAAGCAGCAGAATACACATTCTGCTCAAGTGCACATAGACCATTCACCAGGATAGGTCCCATATTAGGCCACAGAACAAGTCTCCATAAACCTAAGAATATTGAAATCATTCGGAAGATACTGAAGCAACTTCTCTAACTACAAGGGTATGAAACTAGAAATCAATTACAGGTAGAAAACCGAAAAATTATAAAGATGTGGGTATTAAACAGCATTCTACTAAACAACCAATGGTCAATGAAGAAATCAAAAAGGAAATACAAAAATACCTTGAGACATATGAAAAGGGAAATACAACCACCCAAATCTATGGGCTGCGCTAAAAATAACTCTAAGAGGGCAGGTTATGACAATACAAGCCAACCTCAAGAAACAAGAAAAATCTCAAATAAATAATCTAACTTTATACCTAAAGAAACTAGAAAAAGGAGCCCAAAATTAATAGAAGGGAGAAAATAGTAAAGAGCGGAGTGGAAATAAATTGATTAGAGAATAAAATACAAATAGAAAAGATCAGTGAAACTAAGAGCTGGTTATTTGAGAGGATAAACAAAATTGACAAATCTTTAGCTAGAGTTACCAAGCTAAAAAGAGAGAAGTCTCGAATAAATAAAAGCTGAAATGAAAGAGAAGTTAACAGCTGATACCATAGACATAGAAAACGTCATAAGAGACTATTATGAAAAATTGTATGCCAACAAACTGGACAACATAGAAGAAACTGATAAATACTTAAGAACATACAATCTTCTAAGACTGAATCATAAAGAAGTAGAAGATCTGAATGCCAATTACTAGTAAGGAAATTGAATCAGTCATTGAAAATCTACCAACAAACAAAAGTCCAGGTTCAGATAGCTTAAGTAGTGAATTATACCATTGAAATATTGAATACCTATCCTTCTCAAATGCTCCAAAAAACTGAAGAGTAGTGAAGACTCCCAAACTCATTTTACAAGGCCAGCCTTACCCTGATACCATTACCAGACAAGGTACCATAAAAAAAAGAAAATTACAGGCCAATATCTCTGATGAACATATGCAAATGTTCTCAACAAAATATTAGCAAACAAACTCAAGAATACTTGAAAAGGATCATATGTCATGATCAAATGGGTTTTATTCCAAGAATGCAAGGATGGTTCAATATATGTATATCAATCAACGTGATACACCACATTAATGAAGTGAAAGATGAAATCATATTACCATCTCAATAAACACAGAAAAAAATTTTGACTAAATTCAACATCTGTTTATGATAAAATCTCAACAAAGCAGGGATGGAGGGAACATACCTCACCATAATAAAGGTCATATATGACAAACCCATAGCAAACATCATACTCAATGGTGAAAAGCTGAAAGTTTTTCCTCTAATATTAGAAACAAGATAAGGATGCCTATTTTTTTTTAAGATTTTATTTATTTATTTGACAGAAAAAGAGAGAGAGAGAATGTACAAGCAGGGGAAGCAGCAGAGGGAGAAGCAGGCTCCCCACTGAGCAGGGAGGCCTATATGGGGTTCATTCCAGTACCCTGGGATCATGACCTGAGCTGAAGGCCGACGCTTAACTGACTTATTGCCACTGTTATTCAACATAGTATTGGAAGTCCTAGCCATAGCAATTAGTCAAGAAAAAGGAACAAAAGGCATCCAAATAGGAAAGGAAGGAGTAAAACTGACACCATTTGCAGGTGATGTGATATTATATATAGAAAATACTTAAAGACCACCAAAAAATTCTTAGAGCTGATAAATGAATTCAGTAAATTTTCAGGATACAAAATTAATATATGGAAATAGGTTGCATTTTTATATACAATTATAGGTTGCAGAAACAGAAATTAAGAAAGCAATCCCACTTACAATTACATCAAAAAGAATAAAATAACAATGGATAAATTTAACCAAGGAAATGAGAGACCTGTACACTGATTACTATAAGACATTGATAAAAAGAAATTAAAGAAGATACAAATAAATGGAAAGATATTTCATGCTCATGGATTGGAAGAATTAATATTGTTAAAATGCCCACACTACCCCTAAACAACTGTGGATTCAGTGCAATCCCTATCAAAATTCCAATAACAGTTTTCACAAGACTAGAACAAATAATTCTAAAATTTGTATGGAAGCACAAAAGACCTTGAATAGCCAAAGCAATCTTGAGAAAGAAATTTAAAGCTAGAGGTATCACTTCCCTAATTTTACATTGTACAACAAATCTATAGTAATCAAACCAGTATGGTGTGAACATAAAAACAGACACATACAACAATGGAGCAGAATAGAGAACCTGGAAATAAACCCATGCATATAGGGTCAATTAATTCACAATAAAAAGACAAGACTATATACGATGGAGAAAGGACAGAATTTTCAAAAAATGGTGTTGGCACAACTGGACAAACCCATGCAAAGGAACGAAACTGGACCACTATCTTACACTGTCCACAAAAATTAACAAAAGTGGATTAAAGATTTGAAGTTAAGACCAGAAAGCATAAATCTTCTAGGAGAAAACATAAGCAGGAAGCTCCTTGGCATTGCTTTTGGTGAGTGTCGTTGTTGTTGTTTTGGATCTGACTTCAAAGGCATTAACAATGAAAGCAAAAATAAACAAATGGGAGTACACCAAACTAAAAAGCTTCTGTACAGTGAAGGAAACCATCGACAAAATAAAAAGTCAGCCTACTGAATGGAAGAAGGTATTCACAAATTATATATCCCATAAGGAGCTAATATACAAAATATATAAAATCATACAACTCAGTAACGATAACAACAACAAATTTAATTAAAAATGGGTAGAGGATCTGAATAGACAGTTTTCCAAAGAAGATATGTAGATGGTTACCAGACACATGAAAAGATGTCCAACATCACTAATCATCAGGGAAATACAAAGAAGAACCACAATGAGATATTATCTCACACCTGTCAGAATGGCTAGTATGAAAAAGATAAGAAATCATGTTGGAGAGTTTACAAAGAAAAAGAGACCCTCATGCACTGTTGGTGGGAACGTAAACTGGTATAGCCACTATAGAAAATAATATGGGGTTTCCTCAAAAAATTTTAAAAAATAGAACTACCTTATGATCTAGCAAATTATTCTACCTACAGGTATTAATCTGAAGAAAATGAAAACACCAATTGGAAAAAAATGCACCCTTATGTTAATTGTGCAATATTTGCAATGACCAAGATATGGAAACAATCTAAGTGTCCATCACTGGATGAATGAAGAAAATGTGGCATATATACACAATGGAATACTACTCCGTCATAAAATAAAGAAGGAAATCTTGCCAATTGTGACAACATGGATGGACCTTGGGCATATTATGCTAAGTGAAATAAGACAGAGATAAATACCATATGATTTAATTTATATGTGGAATCTAAAACTGAAACAAACAAAACAAAACTTGTAGATACAGAGAACAGATTGGTAGTTATCATAGGGAAAGAAGTTGGTGGGTAGGTTGTAACAAGTATGAAGCAGGTCTCTTGTATGGTGACAGATGGTAACTAGATTTATTGTGGTGTTCACCTTATAGTTTATACAGATACCGAATTATTATGTTGCATAACTGAAACTAATATAATGTTACATGCTAATTTTACCTCAATAAAAAAAAATTAAATAAGGAATATTTATGCTCAAAGATCAACATCTGTATTCATGTCCTGTATTTTATTCAATATCCTTAAAAATAAAATAAAAGCACTATGAGTTCACTGAAATTGCTAAACATCTCACAAAACAAAATCTGAAAAGCATTAATATGCTGAGCATATTCATTCTTTGCCTTTAAGGGATCCAATCTGTATGTAAAGGCTGAATTATTTATTATACTTTTGCTATATGGAAATGGGATTTTTTTTTTAATCACTCCCATAAGCTGTTCTTAGTTACATGGTCAGTGCTACAACAAACATTTCACTCTTAACCCCGCCCCCCCCGCCCCCGATTGACAGAAAGGACTTAGATGGTCTTGAACTAACAATACTTTCATTTAGGCAGACATCAAGATTTGAGCAAACAGTTTGAATATGGGCCTGTGTTCCTTGAGTAGTTTTCTACAAGGTAACTTAGGAAAATGACAAATTTCTCCATGTAAGAACGTAATACTATTTCTATTTCTGAACTGAATGATGGTAAAAATCCTAAGAGACTGAACAAATCTGTATGGTTTTACCTAAACACCCCTCCAAAAAGAAACTGTGGTTTTTGAAGGGAGAAAAGTATAGGAAAAGAGTAAAAAGTTTGCCACCAGGAAAACCTGTCTTCCAATCATACTGGGGATACCAAAGATTTCTTTGTTTTTCATACAAAACCCATTGTGGAGAGGGGTAAGTTTCCAAAGCAACCATCTCCATACAGAAATTCACAGATACAGGCTAGTGGTGTTTACACAACTACCATCTGGAATGTGTTGTTTGCTATGCCGGTGTAGCCAGGAAGAGAACACCTATATTAAGTATATCAGTCAAGAAGTGGCTCATGTCAGTCACTTCTGCTCACAACACAGAGATAGTAACTTGGCCCTGCCCAGCTATAAGAAGGGTAGAAAATTATAATCCCTCTGTTTGTGGGGGAAAAAGAGGAAAAGTTGCTCAGGTCTCCCCAGCACTAGATATGTGATCAAAGACATTTCATGTAATCTCTCAGAGACTCTGTTTCCTCATCTGTAAAATGTTACTCCATAAATTTGTTGCGTGTTTGAGTTTAATTTACATATGCAGATATCCAGCCTGTGGTCTAGCACACAGCACAAATTCAAGAAACCATAATTGTCTTCTTCCTATATTTCTGGCCCCTGTCAAGTCTATAACAGCTTCTATTGAGCTGTTCCCATCCCTTCATTTTCCCTCATTTTTATTTTAAAATGAGAAAGCATTTTTAAAGAGTGCTTTCAAGTACAGCAACATATTTCCCCAGGGCATATAAAAATAAAATTAAAAACTTATTTAGTAAGACATCGCAAACTATCGTTTCAATGAGTGCCTGATCTTATTTCTGGATAACAAATATAAATATTGTAATTGTCATAAAACTGCAGATCCAGCTGGAGTTTGTCCTTCGTCCATGATCCTTCTGTTTGGTTTAGCTGTTTCCTGGGAAAATATCAAGGGACAAGGCAAGCGGCAATCACCTTGTGGTTATTCTATCTTCTTGAGTAGTAGTAAATCTTATTTCTTGTATTTCTCTCTAACCAAAGAGCTTGATTTCTTTTTCTTCTGACATTTGGTATGTTCTATTCTCTGCTGCACAGTGATGGAAAGCCTTCTCAAGGATTCCCAAAACAATCCATGAATTTAACAAGAATGATAGATGAACAGTTATAACACCTATTAAGCCCTTATCACATACCAAATTATGCTTATAATTTTACATAAAGTCTTATTAACTGTCATATAAAAAGCTATTATTATCACCATTTTAAAGAGGAAGAAAAGGAGATGAAAGGAAGCTTAAATCATATGTTTACGTCATAAAGCTCATAAACACAGATAGGAGATTTCATTTTGGATAAAGTCTAGGCTTCTTTAGCCACACTAGAGTTCTCTTATGGACACAAGGTAATTTAGCCAAGGTCACAAAATTAATACAGGCTAACATAAAACAGAGTTTTGACATCAGAGCTCTGTCAAAGCAGAAATTATACTGGGCAAAGTTAAGCAGGGAAGGTTGACTTTATTCAAGGTTATCCGAATAGGATGGAGAAACCAGAATGCGGTCTGAACTCAACTGCCCTGAAACGAAACTGGGAGAGGTTTTAAGAGCTGGAATGGCAGAGGAGGCAGGTATAGTATCATAGGCCATTTTTCTTTGCAAGTTGTCCTTACCCGAAGGAAAAGTATTTTCGTAACAGGAGGTAGTTTTACAACTTGGAGCAAGATGTCCAAAAATCCACAGAAGTTAGGCTCCTACCTCTCACAGGGATTGAGACATGGGGGCACTATCTCCCCTGATGATTGCGATTCAAGACTTGCTCTCAGGTCCTAGAAAAAGTATTCCTGGGTCTTAAAAGTGGGAAGAGACTTTGTAAAAGGATTTGCATCTTAGAGGGGCAGAGAAAGAATTTAGGACACTTTCTCTAAAGTAAATGCCCAAAGAAAAGAGAGGGAAGGGCTCTGTGATTTGTCCACCTGGATTATGTAAGGGCCAAGATGAGAGAGAGGTCAGGGACTGAGAGGCAAGAAGAAGGCTATCTAAGGTTTCATCAAGCTGAGGGAAATGTTAAGGCCTGGCTGGTCACCACTATGTAAAGAATTCTAATAGAGCTCTTAATTTGAAAAAAAAAAAAAAAAAAAAAAAAGATGGCAGAGCTAGAGGCCCAAAACAAGCCTGACTGTTCCAAAGGAAGATTTTCCCATTTGTGTGCGGTGTCTGACTGAACTCCTGGATTTAGCAGCAGTGACCCTCTGGCCTATGAGTGGGCAGCACAGAGCAGTGGAATAGGAGCTGAATGTTCAGATCAAGCTTTCCCCTGAAAGATCTTAGTGAAGTAAAGCACTGGTTAATACCTGGGATGTCAGTGCATGTGGAGCCAGATTGCACTGCAAAGAAGGAACAGCAGGGTCCCAATCTCAAGACAAATCAAGCTATCGCAGTGTTATGACCATCTCAAACGTAGTGGCACCAAAGTACGAGTATTTTATTTTGCTTTTGTATTTAATGGGTCAGACGTTCACATAGGACTTAGCCCGAATTGCATGCCTCTACTCCAGGAGACAGGGAGCCCAAGTTGGGAAAACAATAGACTAGACTGAAGGACCAAATGCCAAGATAGCTTCTTCATTCATGAGTCTGCTCCTTACGGGATAGCTAGAAGGCTGCTCTCAACTGCAGTTGCCAGCCAGGATACCTACATGTGGTCTCTTCAATATGGCCGCCTCAAAGTAGATGGACTTCTTACCTGGCAGCTCGGTGTTCCTATGTTGCTCGGTGAACAATGTGGAAGCTGCATATCTCTTTGCGCTCTATCTTCTGAAGTCATATATAATGACACTTCTGTTAATCTCTATTGATTGACTCAATGAGAAACTTATCCAGAATCAAGAGGTGCAGATCTGCTTCCTTACAAAGGGAGGAATGTCTAAGAATTGGGAGCCACCTTTTATGCTACCATAGTTCCTAAAAAGATGAAACTGAAGAAGTTTTGAAACTACAGAAACCTAGAACTGGAAAGCAATGCGTGGAAGGGGAGACCTTCTTGAAACTGTATGATGAAGGGTGAAAGTGTATTATGAAGGTGTAGATCATGTCACCAAATAGAGTCCAAAAGGCTTTAGAATGTGATAGAGGATGATGCACACCACTGGTGTTTTCTTGTTTCTTTGCTGTGATGAACACCTTTGAAGGCTTTAAGCCTTGCTCATGGGCCTTGGGTCTCTCCTTAAATAGCAGTGATATCCTGTAGAAAGGTTTGAGAGACGGTGGCTGAAATCTTGACCTGGGGCGAGATATTTATCCTTTCTTTTACTTGATTTCTTCATCTTTTAAAAGAGCATAATAAAATCTCTGTAAAAGTATTGTGTAAGTTTAAGCTAATTTTTATGTAGGATTTAACACCACCATGGAGGCACAATATACCTGAAGCAAATGTGAATTCTTCTGTTGAATATACGTCTAGGCTTTCTTGTTTGTGGCAGCTGGCCAAATGGATGAAAGGTTGGAAATAATAGAAGGTAATGTCTTTTGAAGGGAGTGGATGGTGCAAGTTTCCTGGGGAAGGATAAGGAAAATGGAGGAAATTATTTAATGGTTTCCAATGCTTATGGTAAATTATAATTTCCTGGAAAACTTATAAAAATACATATTCATAAGCTTCACTCTAGACTTATTGAATCAGAATCTGACGGTGTGATGCTTAGAGCTCTGTATTTTTAAATTAGTTCTTTAGTTGCTTCTAATACAGCCAGGATGGCTGGCAGCAGTCTGAGGGTCACCACCAAATATATTACATTATGCTGTAAAAACTCATCTGGGCTGCAGCCATATATGCATACTCCCCACCCACCCTCCTCCCCCAAAACTATCATGGTGATCAATCATTAAATAAAATGTGAGATGACATTTGTCAACCCAGGATATGTGAACGATAAAAGTAATTATCACCGTTCTGATTTTGTTTTTAGTTAACAAGAAAACTAATTTAAAACAACTTTTCTTTATGTTTGATCAGCATCCTGGCAATTTGCCTGCCTAAGATCAATGCTACAAATATGCAAATACAGAAAATTAAAAATCATTCCATAGCATTTTAGCAGTTGAATAATTTAAAGTATGTTCATAAAAATAATTCAGATGTATTTTTAATACATACTGTTGAGTTAAAGGTTGCCATTACTTTTTTTTTTCTGTAAGCATTCAACAACCTGGCCAATTATTATAATTATTTTTTACTACATTGGCATGTCTCTAAGGTGCTTGAATTGTAGAACATATATCTAAGTTTGTCTTCTTTGTAAGTCCTCATCAAAACCTGTCTTACTTCCAATTCTACCTGAACAATATTAAACATCACCCTTCATTTCTACAGAATCGACAAAACAGATAAATGAGAGATAATCTGGGAGAAAGAAAATACAAGATTTCTGAAAATGAGTTAAAAGGCAGTTTGTAGTTTTTCTCATAAATAGTAAATACCTCCTTCAGCTACTTCTACTTTCTAGTCTAAATGACTGTAGCAGATTCTTAAAAGTTTATCTACATTGGAATTTTAATCAACTGTAGTTTCATTTCAATAGGAAATCAGTGAGCTGCCACCTGAGTTCAAGTTTCCAGAAACCAGGGACAGCTGAGGTCCTTGCTCTATGTCACTCTAATATTTTTTTTTTCCTAAAGAAGGTTTTATGGCTAGTTATTGCAAAATATTTAGGAAATTGGTTCTTAAAATTTTAGGGTCTAACAATTTATTTAAAAACAGAGTGAAAAACAGCACTGCACTCTGCATCCCAACCCACCCATTCAACCTCCAAGTGGGCTTTCAAAGTTTCTACAAAAGAAGATGTGACCCACTCTTTTGGAACACTGTCAAAGGTGCATTTTCCTCTCAACTGTGGTAATACAGAAAACTTGCCAGTAGAGAAAAAGAACTGAACAACCTCATGAAATTTAAATCCAGATCAGAGACATGTAACTATTTGTTCACAGAATACACTTCAGAGTACTTTCTGTATATGAGTTTTGTCATATCAATGCTGAGAAAATTGGCTGGGAATGAGGATTATTGTCAATACTTTGAGAAGGGAAACAATTAAACAAGACTTTCCCATAAATCTAAAAAGGCAAAAAAAAAAAAAAAGTTTGACAATCCTTTGTGCAAATATGTGCACATACTGGACTAAACATTTTTTGTTGGCTTTCACCATGGAGTCCATTTTTCGAAATAAAAAGTTATTGAGTCACTCAGGCTTATATTCACTCTTATACTTAGAGTAGCAGAAAATACCCTAAATTCCTAATTCACAGCACTCACTACATTTTTTTAAACAGTAGCCTAGAAACTTAGATTACGAGAACTTGGACAGAGAAATATGCCACCATGCATCAAGTGGAAAGAGAGATTACATAAAGGGTCTAGCACCACATCTTAACCAGAAAAGATATGTAACTGGTAACAATTACTCTACTAATCTACTTGTTCATTTATGTAAACTGGTAGATACATGTAGCAGTAGACATGGTTTAGAGATATGACCTCTATCTTCTTTCGCAGAAAGACAAACAAAACAAAACAAAAATTACCCCACTTGTGGAGTGTCTCTCAGTCTATCCTATATCTATGACAGATTTCCTGCTTAATGATTTTCCATTTCTAACAACAGATGCACTTTTATAAAATAGAATCTTACACAAAGCTCTATAAAGCAGATCCAAAGGATGTTTTGTTGGTATAAATTATTTCATGTTCATTTCATTTTTGGTTTCCAATTTGTTTCTCAATTTTGTTTTTCTTGGCACAGTGTTGAGGAATCCTTGATTCACACAGATAAATAGTTGCAAACGGTTTTCAAAGAGTTCTATGTTCTACCTTGCTACAGTTTCCAATTAAATTGTGGAAGCGTGACAAAGAGGCAGTGATTTTTTTTTTCAAAATTAAATCATTATCTTACCAATATGTAACTAGTACTTATTTTCTTTAATTGAATCTGATAATGTTCTTTTGACAACTGAAATGTTCATTATTCAAGAAAAAAAAATTTACAAACGTATCTTGTAACTTAGGAATCTTTTTTTTAAATGCCATCAATGTGATACCTTGGATTCAACTACCAAGTAACCATGTAATATTTCAAAATAGTCAAATTTATTTCTCCTTGCATGCTGAACTCAAATGTTATGCTTCGATTTTAATGCTGACAGTCTGCACTTAAAAGTAAGTAATTTTGAATGTGAACTGGGCTTGTGAAAATTAATAAAGGGAAAACTTACTGAAATGGAGTAGGGCGGATGAAAGTGAGGATAGCAGGGGGAGCCCTACCACTTGTCAATTACAGGAAGAATTGTCAATTACAAACCCCAACAGAAGAATCAGCAACAGAAAAGAATCATCAGTTACACTCCCTGACAGGGACCACCTCTGCAACTCAGTCAATGAGAAACCATCATCACCCTGGACTCATGTTTTTCTCCAGTGAACTTTCTTTCAAAACAACCCTTTCCAATTTCCTCTTTTAACAGACTTATTTAGATTATTAGGAACAAAATATACAAGCTATTTCAACAATGTCTTGAGTTTAACATCTAAAATGTCATTTAAAATTCTAATCCTATAAACTTTCATAGAGACATATAACAGATTCCAGTGTAAAGTTTTAAAAAAAAATTAACTCATTTTAGGATTACAAATAACTCCAAACAAAATACAATTAAAATCATCTGCCTTAACATTTAAATAAAAATACAGTAAGTACTGATACTGTATGACAATATTTTGTAGGACGTTTTCTTAACCAATGCTATTTTTCTATGAAACACGGAATAATAGCTTACACATAATAAAAGTTTCATAGATCTTTTTTCTTACACTGTTTCCAAATTCTCAGTATAGATATCATCACATTTTTGACACCTTGCTTTGAATATTTAAAAAATTGAAACACTTAAAATGTTTTTTTCTCTTAATCATTTTTTTCCAAAGATTTTTTAATAAGAATCTGAAAATGAAGAGAACAGAAACATCTGAAGCTTCTTCCAGCTGAACTGTGAAGATTTCAAATATTCTCTACTTCCAAATTAATGTATTAAATGCATTGGATTCATATCTTTGGGTTCTTTTCCATATTCTTATTAGGAAATTGTGCTAATTGTATATTTACAGATTTTTTTTCTCTTTTAAGATATTTACTGCAATATAAATAGCACCGATTTAATAAATTATTATCTGAGATTGTGTGCTTCTTTCTCAGTGTTAGGTAGCAGCTTGCTTTAAACATTATTGTAAGTACAGCTTTGAAATCAAACTTTAATTTTGTTTGCTTAAAATATTTGATAATATTGAGCTTATGTTGAAAGAAGCTGAGAGTCTTCTTTCAAAGTATTAATTGTATTTCAAAATGATTTGAAATTTTAGACCTCTTAGAATTTTTCATAAAACACATTAAAGATTGAAGTAAATTTTTTCATCATAACAGATAAATCCCCATTAAAAATAACTTGCATCATATATTCTAGACATAGTGTGATCTATGTGTAAGTTTTAGGACATTGTTCTATTTCATTGACTTTTATCAGTGTGGTGGGCTTAAGGAATTGGTTGATACAAGTGTTTGATATTTCATGTTGAGCCTCATAAAATCTCATCATACAAATGCTTTTTATGGGGTTTGATTTTCTGTTTTCAATTATAGAACTATTTCTAATTTTAAATGTAACTGTTCTATTTCACCAGAAATGAGCATATATTTTATATGTCTGTGTGGATGTATGTGTATTCATAAAACACTACAAAATTATAAAGTGCTGAGTTCTTTATATATTGTTGCCTCAAACAAGTTACATCTTACCTGTTCTTGTTATTACAAAACAATTTTTCCATACCAAGAACTTACTCCAGCAGAAACAACTGATGTGTTGGGGGACATATTAAGCATCAAGACATTAAGACTTGAATGAAAATCTGCAGAATGGGGAAGCCTGGGTGGCTCAGTCGGTTAAGTGTCTGCCTTTGGCTCAGGTCATGATCCCAGAATCCTGGGATGGAGCCCCGCATCGGGCTCCCTGCTCAGTGGGGAGTCTGCTTCTCCCTCTCCCACTCCCACTCCCACTTCTTCTGCTTGTGCTCACTCACTGTCAAATGAATTAGTAAAATCTTAAAAAAAAAAGAGAGAGAGAGAGAGAGAGAAAGGAAAAGAAAAGAAAATCTGCAGAATGGGTTCAATTTGTAAACAGAGAATCCGGATAGGTTCTTCAGGTAAAGAAAATAATCCATGGGAGTGTTTAAAGGTAGAATTCAGCATATTGTTTGGGTCTGAGGTGTCTGGAGGTGAAGGCATGATGGAGGAGACCAACCTGTCTTTAACAGAAACTTTGAATAGGTGTTAATCATGGAGAGATAAAGCGGACCTAGTCTACTGAGAAGTCTGAATGTCTGCCTGCCTAGAAGGGTTCAAATTTTAATTTTCAGTAAGGATATTGGCAGTTGAGAGCCCTTACATGATTTGTGGTATAAAATTGATAAGAATAAAATAATTACTTCAAGATATGAATTAGAGAAAGTAATAAATTTTAGGTTCTCCTAGATTTACCATTTACCAGATATTCTCCTAGATTTACCATTTCTTAAATTTCAGCCTATTTTCATGTGACATTTGGATGCCCTTCAGACTTGAGGACATTATCTTTTGTGTGGACAACAACAAAAAACACTACATGATATAGGCAATGTGGCATATGCACTGATTTCATAAACTGTGTTTATAAGCCGTGTGATCAACAAAGACACCGGGAAACAGTTGTCTCCAGTGTCCAGATCTCAGTTCCTACTTCTACACGATGGTTCAAAGCCGACCTTCTTCCTTCCCCACCCGAAAGGAATTCCATTAGAGCTTTGGGTCAGAAGGAAAAGATGAGCTATCAACATACCACAATTTTTTGGGGCGACTGGGTAGCGCAGTCGTTAAAGCGTCTACCTTCGGCTCAGGGCGTGATCCTGGCGATCCGGGATCGAGTCCCACATCAGGCTCTTCCGCTATGAGCCTGCTTCTTCCTCTCCTGCTCCCCCTGCTGTGTTCCCTCTCTCGCTGGCTGTCTCTCTGTCACATAAATAAATAAATAAAATCTTTAAAAAAAAAAAAAAAACATACCACAATTTTTGACAGCTTTTCCATTTGGATATGCATTTCAATCAATTTTAAGTCAGAGAGACAATAAAGCAAACCTCTTTCAGCTTTCAATTTGCCTCTGCAGTGATATTTACAGTTCACAGTTTCATAATAATGGATGATTTTGGCACCTTGCTTTTCTCTCTATATTTTTCTACCGCTTTCAGCAATTTCATTAGAGTTGTTTTTTAAGATGACAATTAGAATAAAATGGAAAGCTCAGGAAGCCATTTGAAGCATAACAAGAAAGGAAATGTAATCTAACTTTGAAAAAATATATATATTTTTTATTCTGCGTTGTTATGACATCTTCATTTATTTTCTACTTGAAAAATTCCAGGTAGTTTTTGGAGAGCCTTTTAGGTTTTTCTGTAACCAATCTATATAGGAGACATTCTCCAGCACATTTCCCATGAGTCATTCTTCCCCCTCACCTTGCACAAAATACTACTCCACAAATAACTCTACCCTGTCAGTTTGCCCAAGATGGCATTTACCTGAATGTCTCTACTTTGCCATCCTAATTCTCCTGTCATTCTATAAAATTAATTAAAAGTGTGCCTGTGCTCTATTGCCATTAAAAAAAAATAGGTTAACATTGACAAGCGCCTTCTTATAATGTCACTTTATCAGTAAGGAATTTTGTTTAAAACAGTCTCCTTTACCACCCCATGAAGCATAGTAAGGTGTAGCAAGTTTAATTTTTTTTTTTTTTGCAAGTGAAGAATAATTTCTTATGTTAAAAGTAACATATGTACATTTAATTGACCTAGTAAGCTGATGGGCTTATCGTCTCTCAAAATTCTTCTGTGAATATGGGTGACATCATGGTGACCAGAAATGGGTATATGACTATTAATCTATATCACATTTTAGTACATAAATCACAACCATATACTGGGAAAATTATAAGGCAAATTAGCTTTTTTTATCTAATTAGAACTACTTTGTAGAGATCAGGTCACACTTAGAATCTGTGTGCCATTTTGGGTGCTGATTTTAATAAGTCATTTTCTAATTACAAGTGATGAAACATCTCCAAATATAGCTTAGGAAAACAAATCCATTGACTCTTATAAAAAATGAGCCCCAGGGTGCGGCTCTATTTAGGAGGTCAACAAAGAGTGTCTTTCTCTCCAGCTCTCAAGTCCACTAATTTCTGTTGATCCTCATTCATGTGGATAAATTTGGGGTGGCTTACTCATATCCCTCCAGTTTACCAATTCCTTCAGAAAATGGATTCTCAGCCTAAAGTTGACTTAATCAATCACAGGGATAATTGTGGCAAATCTGACTGGCTCTGTTTGGATGGATTACAATAGAAATCAAAAGGGACCCTCTTTGAGGCAGTTTGAGGCTGCATGATGGACGGCTTCATACCTTTCTTCCTTAGAGAACTTTTCTTTCCAGAGCCTGAAGAAGAGGAGAAAAAACAGAGCTTCCACAGTGTGCAAAATCTTATAAACAACCAGTACCTATATGCATTTTTGATAAAGCGAGGGGAATAATAAGGCCACATAGGGAAATAATCCAGGGAAGGAAAATTTTTTGAAGTAATAGGATATCTTCCTTCATGTAGGTAATCATTTAATAAATACTTATAAGCTATTATTACATAACAATATAACAGACTCTAGGCTAGGAGCAAAGAATACAACACCACAAATAGGGGAAAGACTAGTCGTTGTTCTTCCAAAGAACCAAATAAAGGAGAAAGCATAACAATTATTCTGAAGAGCCCATGTGATAGAATTAGAAAGCAGTGCATGTAAGATATAGAAAAATCTCTATTAAATATCTGAACATACGTGGCAATATGACCTAGCAGGAACAGATGTTCTCCCCAGTCATAGAATTCTTGGTGTTTTTGTGGTCCTTCTCCAAAACCTATGACTTCTTTATGATTCCATTCTGTGACTTTTCCCTGAAGATCATTATGTTTTGCCAACACCCATATATGCATACTTCTTTTTCTAGTGATCTCATACTATCTCCAGATGTAAAACTTGCCTAATTGTTGACGTGAATTCCATTTTTCACAATTACCTATGAACATCTCCATGCAGATACTATTACCTGAAAGTCAATGTGTTCAAAATTAAACTCTTCTTCCTTACTTCTTGCTCCTAAAATCCTTAATCCATCAATGGCATCACGTTAACCCTAATTAAAAACATTCACTTTCTTTTTTGAGTACTTATTTTTCCTGAATTTGTTATTATTTCTCTGTAAGTCAGGAAGAACCACTGATTTTTTGCAGTCATGATTCATATGAATACGTAAATCAGAACCAAGGGAAATCCTCCTAAATGGCTGACTTTTATGTACCAGATGTTAATATTAAAGATGTTATTTTTAGTTTAAGTGACAGTTTTTTATAATCACAAATTATGGTTATTTAAAACAAATGCTTATTTTTCTAATGGCGTAGCTCATGGAAGGAGGTTTTGAATGAATATCAATGGATGATATGATCCCAAATTTAAAGGAATTAATAACACATCATCATTCCTAAAAAGCCATTCTTGGATCTTTGAGTTATCTTGAAGATCACTTGAAATAAACTGAAAATGGCTGGTCAAATCCCTGGATCCAATCATGGCAGAACTTGGTAACTTATCAACTGGGTTATTTCAATGTGAGGTCTTCCTGAAAATCCTCATCTTTATTAATGCTTCTTGGCATATGTTTCAGAATTCCTGTGCCGATGTTCTTGAATTGTTAGCACAACCTAAATGATGATGTGCATTTATATCATGGTCTGTTCTACAAGCAGAGTATGTTTTCCTTTGAAGAGCTTTATTTCCAGTAACTTCAGCAATGACCTTCATTCTCTCAGATGTTAACTCTAAATTTTCTTAGTTATTAAAATAGTTCTGATTTACTACATTAACTTTCTACTGAGTAATCCTTTGCTTTACTTATTATGAGATAGGCTTTATGTACATGCAAGTTACAAATAACTTACTCATCTTTTTATTAAATCATATAAAACATATTTTCTGAAATCAAATTTAAATCTCTGGTCTTTCAACCTTTGTGCCTCATAGACTTGCTGAGAAATTATTTTAATATCAGTACAATATAAATAGAAATGATGATGATGATAGCTTATCCTCATTGAGTGTTTCATATGTGCTAGGCTCTATGCTTTACATGAATTAAATCGTTTAATCCTAACAAGGACCCTAGGAAATAGATTTTTACCTTATTGTTCAGATAAGGAAACTGATGCAAAAAAGATATTAATTAACCTCTTCAATGTCACAAAACTAGTAAGTAGAAGTGGGATTTGAACCTAGGCAGTTTACCCTCAGGCTCCATTATTGAATGGTCATATACCAAGTACTTAGCATACATTATCTTAAATATTTAGTAACTGCACAAAGTTTAAGTAGCAAAGTATAAGGATCTTAGGAGATACAGAAATTGTAAGGAGGAGATAGGATTCAGGTTCAGCTATGTTTGACTCTAAAGTCTGGGGTCTTAATTACTGTATATTATATTTTAACTGAATGCAGCAATAACATTATAGGTAATTTAGGAAAATGCAAGAATCATAATTGATGAAGGGTTAATAAATAGCAGTATGTGAGTTATTAAATTGCTTTTCTATAATATTTTCCCAAAATAGAAATTCAAATATGGACTTTTATTGTTTTACTCAATATTATCTTAGCATAAGGCAGTTTTAGTTTCCTAAGTCTTTTATTTCTTTTTTCATTTACTGTTAGTGATGTGGGAAATGAAAAGCCTCCAAATCATGACAAATGCTATGGTAATGAGAATCTGGTAAAATGGACCAAAGGGTTAAAATTCCCATTTGCCCAACTTCTCTCTATATATTCCTCCTAAGGGCCATCTTTTTATGTCCCTAATTGTCATAAAATGTGTTTTGTGTTAAGAAAGACAAAACACTTTGGTTAGGGAGTAATCCCATTGCTATTCTGCTCCCACATAATATCTCTTAACAGCGAGTGACATATATATTTATATTTATATATACATATATATAATGGCCACCCAAAGACATCAAGTCCTGAACCCTGGAACTTGTAAATGCTGCCTCATTTAGATAAAGGATCTTTGCAAATGTGTGTTAAGGATCTTGAGATGAGGAAATTACCTGGATTATTCGGAAGAAAATAATGTGAAGATGCAGGCAGATATTGGACTGATGTGGCTCAAGCCAAGGAATGCTGGAAACCACCAAAAGCTGGAAGAGGCAGGGACAGGATCTGTCCTACAGCCCCTGTAGGACTGTGGTCCTACCAACACCTTGATTTTGCACTTCTAGCCTTCAGAACTGTGAGAGAACAAATTTACGTTATTTTAAGCCGCTGGGTTTGCGGCAGTTTGTTACAGCAGCCCAGGAAATAAATACAGTGCTTAGATATCACTTTTATGTTGGAAAGGAATGGTAGAAGGAAATGGGTAGTAAAACAGATGTTCAAATGGACACTGTGTATCGATTTTGGCTTAGAACCCAAATAAGGTTCTAATACTACTACTACTACTACTAAGTGAAAACTCCTAATACATTTTAATGTAAAGTGCTATCACCTTAACAGTGCTTGCAAAGGATGATCAAAAACTAAGAGATACAAGAGAAAATGGATTCCGATGACAGTATGACACAGAATCAGCCCAAAATTTCATTAAGTGTGTGGTAAAAGAACTGGGGTGTATAGATGTAAGGCATAGAACAGGTATGGATGAGCAGTGGGGAAAAATAAAGGGTTTATTTTTTTCTGATGACACCCAGCATATCTCGTTTGTTTCACATAATTGTTGAAGAGATGGCAAGAGGGAAAGATTAATCCATCATCTGGCTATCAGTGCTCCATGCGATGGCTAGCCCCAGTTGAAGGGGATACCCCAAGGAAAGGGGTATTTATGGTGCACTGAAATTTTATATGAGGACATCCTGCTATCATTTTATCTCCTGATGCAGACAAGAGTTGTCTAGATTTATTCTGCAGCAGAAGAGGGCACTGGCTTTTAAGAACCCAAGTTAAATTTCTGTCTACCCTTTCTTTCTACTCATTCGTTAGGCTCAGAGTAAGCAGTTCCTGTAAGGTAGTCACTATAAAGCTAAGTCTCTCTTTCTCCTCCCTCTCTGTCTCTGTTTCTCTCTGTCTCTGTTTCTTTCTCTCTCTCTCTCACTCTGTCTCCCTCACCTATTTACCTATCATCTATCTATCTCTGTGTTTCTGTTTTCCTTTCTCTCCTCCACCCCTTTTTCTTGACAATGTACAGAGAACAAAAAAAAAAATGTTTGCAATTAATGAAGAGGCTTTAAAAATTCCTCTCAACTTGACTAAACTCTAGGTCAGCTTCCTCCTGACTCTGTGGCCCCTGGTCTCTCATTTCCTAGGGTATTTTCTTTAGAGAACTTATCATTGTAAATTCTTTCTCTACCCCTTTGAGACGTAAATTTTTTTAAAGTCCTCATTTTTACAACCCAGAATGTCTTTCTCTAAGACTTGGAAGTCACCATTTGAAATGTAGTCACCAAGGCAGACAAAACCTCTGTCTCCTACTCTCTGGGGGAAACAGGAGCCTAACTGGGGTGGGTGCCTCTCTCCAAGTTGCAAAACTACTTCCTGCTATAAAGTTTACTTTTCTTTTTGGGTAATGCTCTAAAATCTCCCTCATTAAAACTTCTTAAAACTTCCTGCCCTTTGTTTCTATTTTCAGAAAAGAAAATAGAAGCTGGAGTCACTGTTGATAACTTTAAAAAATTTTTGAGCATGAATAACATCATCTTTTCTTTTTCTAAAAGATTTATTTGTTTGTTTGTTTGTTTATTTATTTATTTATTTATTTATTTATTTATTTATTTGAGAGAGAGGAGAGAGAGAGAGATGGATCACGGGAGCGAGGGCCAGTGGGAGAGGAAGCGAGAGTCTTAAGCAGACTTCATGCCCAGCACGGAGCCCGATGTGGAGCTCAATCTAATAATCCTGAGATCACAACCAGAGCCAAAACCAAGGGTTGGACATTTAACTGACTGTAATACCCAGGCAACTCAACATCATTTTTTCCTGAAAGCCCCACTTACGTTTCTGTTCGTTTATTGGTTTTTAAATGGCAGTTTATTTTTGTTTGATGGAAGCAGAATTTTTATTTATTTAGTAGTCTATTTGTCTTAAATAGGTCAAGACTCAAAGTGGCCACTTTGAAATTTTGGTTAATCATTTAACATAACCATCTTTTTTTAGTCCTCAATGGAAGACCTGCTTGGTAAGGTAGAGCATTGGGTTATAAAACAAGTAGGAATGACTCAACCGTCTTTCAAGGTGAAAGAAAATGACAAATACATGCATCAATGATTCATGTTACTAATTGTAAGAATTTTTCAGGTTTTCTGGAGGTGCCATTTGCATTTAGTGACCTCTGCCCTAGTATAGCTTCATTCTTTAAAAAAAAATGCTTTTAAGAAAATTATAGAAAACGAGAAGTCTAGTCATGGAAAGGACATTAGGCTAGATAACACAGTCTCATTGCCTTCCTGGGTGAAAAAGTTGAGCTTCACAATGTATTGGTGACTTAGCTCAGGTGCCTAATGGAGTCATGTGATCTTCTGATTGGGTTCTGTTCCATTTTCAATTCTGCCTCTGAATCCATTGCTTTTGATTCAATTTCCCTTTATATGTAAGTTTCCTAATTCATTACTTCACTACTTTAAATCTTCTTTTGGTTGTCTCTAATATATTTAAATTGTTTTGACATTTATGCAGCTACAATTGAGTGCAACATTTGTGAATCACCATTCTTCACACTGTCCTGCACTATTGACAAGTGTAGTGTCTTGTGATTAAACAGCTGCCATGTTTCAGCCCAGAGGCAGCTAAACTTCTGTGAAGACTAAGATGATCCCTGTTTATGTGACTTGTAATCAATTTGTAATTTGGGTTGAGTACAATGAGACATTTTCCTGAAAGCCCCAGATAGGGCACTGCTGTGCCTGGAGGCTGGGATTTGCAGGCAGTCCTCAGAAAGCTTTTGCCTGCAGGAAATACAAATGAGGGTATTTCCCTTCAACAGCAGAAATTAAGCTGCAGGAAATCTTGTTGATGCAGTTATATTTTAAGACAACAGCACTCAAAATGTCAGTCATGATTAATCATTATTATTATGATTGTCATTTTCAATCTATGGTTCTTGTTCCACTATCCTGAAAAAATAATTCTAAAAAAAGACAGGATACATATATTTAATTCTGAAAAAGTGTGATTAATGGCCTCAGGCTTTCAAGTGGAATAAGACCAAATGCTAAAGTCTATCTTCATATTTGATAAATTATAATTTGGATATAGTCACACAATATCTCTTAACCTCAGTTTTCTCATCTGTAAAATGGAGATAATAGAAAAGTTCCATCTAAATCATGTGATTTGTGGCCACCATATGAAAGAGTAAAGCTGAGAAAATATAAGCTAAAAATAATAGAAATATTGGTAGTATTATGAGTCTCTGAAATGGCCAGATTATGACAAAGTTTTTATAAGTAGAAAACATAATTAATAATAATTAATCATCCACATGAAAGGATGCTCAACATCACTAATCATCAAGGAAACACAAATCAAAACCACAAGGAAATGTCACCTTGTAACTGTCAGAATAACTAAAATCAAAAAGACCAGAAATGACAAGTGTTGACTAGGATGTGGGGAAAAAAGAACTCTCAAGCACTGTTGGTGGGAATGTAAATTGGTACAGCCATCATGGAAAACAGTATGGAGTTTCCCCAAAAAAGTAAAAATAGAAATATCATAAGATCCAATAATAACACTACTTAGTATTTACTCAAAGAAAACGAAAACACTAATTCAAAAAGATATGCACCCCTAAGTTTAGTGCAGCATTATTTATAATAGCAAAGATAGAGAAGCAACCTAAGTGTCCATCAATAGATGAATGGATAAAGAAGGTACGGTGTGTGTGTGTGTGTGTGTGTGTGTGTATGAAATGGAATGCAGAATGGAGTATTATGCAGCCATAAAAAAGATGAGAGCATGCCATTTGCAACATGAATAGACTACAAGGTTTTTGCTACATGAAATCAGTCAAACTGACAAAGATAAATACCAAATGAACAAATGAATAAACAAAAAGCAGAATCAGACCTTAAATACAGAGAACAAACTGATGGTTGCCAGAGGGGTGGGGCATGGGGATGTGCAAAGTGGGTGAAGAAGGGGAGTGGGGCATACAGGCTTCCAGTTACAGAATAAATAAATCATGGGGACAAAATGGTATGGCATAGGGTATATAGTCAAAGATATTGTAATAGCATTGTAAGAGAGAGTAGCTGGTAAGAGTTAGTAGCTACACTTGTGGTGAGCATAGCCTAACATATAGCGATGTTGAATCACTATATTATACACCTGTAACTAATGTAACATTGCATGTCAAGTGTACTCAAATTTAAAAAATTAAAAATAATAAATCATCCTTTAAGCAAGAATTGTTGACATTAACATTAAAATGTATAGATTATAATGATTATTGAAGTCTGAAAATATTGTTTATATTGGCATTCAGATTTTGTTTTTATTTTCTCTAGAGTTTAAGATCTACTTCTATATGGGTTGGGTAATTCAATCACTGTAAGAGAATATCCTTTAGATTTGTTGTTGAACTGTACTCATTGGTCTATTAAACACTAATAATTTCTCTAGATATATTAACATTTGTGTGTGTGTGTGAGTGTGTGTGTGTGTGTGTGTGTGTGTGTCTTAAAATCGGGATGTTAGTGGACCATGAAGTAACTGCTAGATTTGGAAAGTCTTTGCAGCTGATTTAGTCTACCTTTCCAAGCAGTGTAAGAAATTCAGCATTTACTTATAACATTTACTGATCATTTGCTATATACCATGTATTATTTTAACAAAGTAGATGATGACTTCTACTTGAATTTTTCTAAGTGACCAAATTTTAATATTTCCATAGTGGCACTATCACTACTGTTCATTTGTAATTTTTATAATAAGCAAAATTAGAGGAAACATTTATATCTGAAACCCAATATATACCCTAGTGCACGTTTTATAATGGTTGGATGAATACACCGCAAATCCAATAACAATTTAAACAAAATGAAAGAAAGAAGGAAAGAAAGATACACTTGGATTTACGTAAAAATATGTTTGGAGACATCCTGCAAATCTGAGTGAGTCAGAGCTAGAAAACTGTCATTAACTTATTTTTCTCTTGTTAAACCAACAGAAAGGTAAAACTCAACATTTTAATTTTTGATAACAAAGACACATTTTCCAGGTGGTTATGCTTCCCCTACCATTCTATCTGCTACATCCCATATACTGTGCTGTTTCCCGAGCCACCATACTAATTCTCCGAGGGCCGTAATTGGTTATAAACTGTAGGAGAGCTAAGAGGGTCTCTCAGAACCAGGCAGTTTGTCAGCACAGTGTGGTGCTTATGCCCTACTGTGTGAAGACTGTTAGGAAAGAATTAAAAGAGCAAAAAGGAAGTCACTGAACTAATTTTCAATGTCTACCTTATCTGGATTGAAAAATGAAATGTTTTCTTTCCCACACTATAGAAGCCATATTACGGGACGGAAGTTCAGGACTCTGTAATCAGTCTGTAAGTGGACATAATGAGATTCTGTTGTGGAAGATGCAGGGCATGAGCTTGTTTGATCCCATTAGAACCTGAAAGGTTTAGCTTTCCTGCTAAGGCCTAACAGAGTGAGGGTTTCTTTCCCTTGCTTGACTGAGAACTTGACTAAGGCTGGTAAATTGCTTCCCAGAGCTATTGGTATGGCCTTCTTAGATTTTCCTTCGTCTTAGACTTTATTAGCCTTATCCACATGTTTTATGAGGGCAGAGACATAGGGACCCTGCTCACTATTATATCCCTAGGATCTAATACAGTGTTAAGCACTAAAAATAAGCACAATATTTGAATGAATGAATGAATAGATTAATTTAGTATCCAATCTGATCAATTGGATGTTAATAGGAGGGAGGAAATAAGGACACTCCCATCTTTCGGTCATATTGAACTTAAGGAAAAACACATGAGCTGTGTAAATATGGAAGTCTTAGATTAGACGACTTAATAAGTTATGCTCCAAAACAGAATGCTTTTAAGAATGCAAGAGGTTGCTGTCAGGATCAGACTAGAACACAAGGCATAAAGCATGGCAATTCTGGGTAAATTAAGAATTATGGGTACTCTAGATATAGAAAAAGTCATTTGTGTTCAAAAAAGGGGGTAGAGGCAGTACATTTTTATTAAGTAACTATCCTATACAAGGCTATGTTAAGTACAGTTGCATGTAACTTATTAAATTCCAATAAAATCAAAAACTAAACTAAGATCTTCCCCCACTGACAAACTGTGAACCACAAACTACACAAGGAAGGCTTGTCTTCTGCAAAGAAAAAAAAAATGTTAACTAGGTGGTGAGAGGGTTAGTTGCACACATGCGAAAGTTCTGATTCCCCAGAGGCATAGGTCAATATGATTCTTCCAGGAAGCACTACAGCATAATTTGGGGCTCAAACTCTTGACTTAAAGTAAACAAAATTCTTTTTTTCTTTAATTTTATTTATTTATTTTAGAGAGAGAGAAAGAGAGCGTGCATGGGAGGAAGGGGCAGAGCAAGAGGGAGAAGGTCTTAAGCAGACCCCACACTGAGCATGGAGCCCCACATGTGGCTCCATACGGGTTCCATACAGGCTCAATTCAGGGCTCACAGGAGGCTCATACAGGACTCCATATGGGGCCCGATCCCACGACCCTGAGATCACATGACCCTGAGATCGCAACCTGAGCTAAAATCAAGAGTCGATGTTTAACTGACTCCGCCACCCAGGCACCCCTATAATCCTAAAATTCTAACAACCAGCTATGTTCATATTTTAAGTTTTATTCTTTTGAAAACAAATTTCAAAATGAAACACAAGAACAATTTCTTATTCTGTAAGTAATTTGTGAGTAAGCATTTCCCCATTGCTGAATTTATACTACTTTCTTGATTATAGTGTATAATATGGATCTGTGTATACAGTTCTTACTGAGGCTTTGTGGTTGAGAAAAAAGAACCACTGCACATATGTAAAACATTTTTAAAATGTTGCCTGCACAGTACTAAGGGCAGACATGTGTGGCATCTATAGATATGCCTCTAGGACCACTTTGTTGGGTCCCTGCAGAAAGGGGTAACATAAGAGTCAACCTTGAATGCTTTAACTTTTCTTCAGTTTGAGTTAGTCTGTGTTTCCAGCACTAAGAAAAACCTTCTGGTTTTTCACAGACAGTACTGGTTTATGTCTGTTGTCCTGGTTTAATTTTCAACTGTGTCACTTTTTAGAAGATGAATTGAACGGTCACCCTGTCAGAGCCTGTCAAATAGCGGATATACAATAAATGACTACTGAGTGAATTAATAAATACATGTCAAATAGAGACTCTGTTCTATGCTGGTAGTCTTCAAATAGTATCCTTTTATTACTGAAGTTAGAACGTTACCACACTGTTGGGTTGGTTCTATATTCTACAATCCTCTGAATAACTCATTCTCTATATGACTAAAGATAGTTTGCTATTAAATTAGGATGGCTCCCAAATCAGTAAGAAGTATCCTTCATGTTAATGCAATGATAATAATACAAAAAAAGTTATACCAATTTTTCATAGTTTGGTCAAATTAAGAATAAGAGTTCCCAAACTGATGAGTAAGAAGGCAGTGATTAAGATTATTGTGGGTGTTAGAAAAAGAAGAATTTGAGAATATGAATTTGTCTGACTTCTAGACTGCCTGGGGCTTTTTGACCACAAGAAGAAAAAAATATTTTTATCTACTTGGCAGAATTATGTCTCTGGAAAATGTAGATGCTGAGATTGATGACAATGATCTCTTGTGATCTTCCAGGTCCCCTTACCTAGAAATTTATCTGTCTTTCGACTATCATTTTCTATCTCTCACAGCCTTTTTTTTTTTTTAAGATTTTATTTATTTATTCGACAGATAGAGACAACCAGTGAGAGAGGGAACACAAGCAGGGGGAGTGGGAGAGGAGGAAGCAGGCTCCTAGCGGAGGAGCCTGATGTGGGGCTCGATCCCATAACGCGGGGATCACGCCCTGAGCCGAAGGCAGACGCCTAACCGCTGTGCCACCCAGGTGCCCCTTTCACAGCCTTTTCTATTCAAGAAATTTAGTACTGGCCAATCAGGAGATATGGCATTTTGGTCCAGTTGGCTGATTTCCAAGGGAAAATGAACCATTTGTTGTTCTAGTTGAAAACCGTCTTTTGAGAGATTAGTTAGTGCCAATCATTGTACCAGAGTTTAATCCTGCCCAAATAAAATAAAGATTCTTGATAAAATAAAGGAAATTTTCAACTTTTCATGTTTGTGGGCCCTGTCCCTGGGCTCCCAGCAAAGCTACACACTAACATTTACCAAGGTCAAAATGACTTGACAAAACCTCAAAGCATGGGCTCTCTTCTGCCCCGAGCACACACTGTGCATCTGCTTTGTTAAATAATAATAGTAATAATAACCAAAAAGGAGCATTCCAAACATAAAGATAGGAAGAAGCAAACAAAACAAAACTTCCCTCGTTCCCATTAGATCAGTCACACAAACTTGCGTATACTAAAAACATAAGATAAAGTCTATAACTTTCTGGAAAGTCCTTTGTCACGATGATTTGTAACTCTTTATGTAATAAAAAACCCTAAAAAGCAAAAAAACATATATAACCCTGCACCAAATGTTCCTTCCCCGAAGCATTCTCTTCCTTGTAAAGAATGTGTATCCCGGGGAGCTGTGCTAACTTGGGTTTGAATAAAACTCTTCATTTTTCTTTAAAAATTTTAAAAAAGGTTTGTTCATTTTGCATCAACATCCTGAAACTGTCAAGATAAAAACTAGATCTTAGATTATTTAAAACAGATCAACGTGTAGAATCTTGGGACATTAAGCCTAAAACTGACTTTTTTCTCCCTCATCTTGTCCAGAGCAAGAGAGAAAGCAAAGAGGGAAAGCAAATGAGGCTATTAGGCGCTGCATAATTGAGGACGGCTCTAAATAGTTTCCTAGTGGCCTGAAAAAAGTGCAGATTTCACATTCTGGAAATAGCCACCTCTGCGGAACAACTGGGCCCTTGGCACATTAGTGAAGAAAAATCTGTTTGTATAGACTTGCTTTTGTGCTTTGCTAGTCTTTACGTTGTAGGTATAAGAGGTGTTATTCTCCCTTTGCTGTTACCCAAGTGAGTCAACAAAAATACCATCTCCAGACTAAATATTTTTTTCTTAACTTTCTATTTCTACATCAAAAAATAATATGGGATTTCTGAGGAATACTTAGTTCCTCTCACGTGCGGTGACTACTATGTTCGTTTTGGTATTGCCTCTCTCAATGATTGGAAAGGCAGGACACAAAGTAAGTGAGACTTGTATTTTCTTCTTTAGACTAATCTCATCAGTAGATTGTCCTGAAACTAGCCTTTCCACATCTATGTTCCAAAGTCTTGTTTAAATGCTGATGAAAATCTTTGTCGTTGATTTTTTAAGTTTATGTAATTCCTTTTTTAGAAACAATAATGTATCTGAGACTCTCTCTTACTAAGGCATTGTGTGAAGCTTGCTGGGTTCTGAGCCTAGGGCCATGTTGGATATTGTTAATAAGAAAGCCATGGGCAAGGAACGCTTGTACCCTTATCCCAGATATGTGGGTGTTAATTACATGGCTGCTATCTTCTCTCTGGGGAGAACCATCTTCTTTCTCCCAGGCAAAGGCACAATGTTGGGTAAAGTATCCAAAGATCTTTCTTATTATTCCCTGGTCTCGCTGACCTTATTTCTCTTTCAGGAACATATTGTGCTTATTTCTACCTTCAGGATTCTGCAATTGCTGTCTCCTCTCCCTAGAATGTTCTGCTTCCAGAATATCGTAAGTTACTAGCATACTATTCAATTACCATTTCAAATGTCACCTCCTCTGGATTTTGTTTTCTTCACATACTAATCTCTTTGCAAGATAATCTTACTGATTTTTTATCAGTCAAAATTATATGCTGAGTAGCTACTATGCAATGGGTACTATTCCATGTTTCCAGAATACAAAAATGAAAAAATAATGGTGTCTCTACCATCAAGGAACTCAAATTGTATATACAGGATACGAATGTGAACAAATAAATAATTTGTGCTATGACAAAAACATCAACTATAACTCTAACATTAGAGTATATAGTAAATGAGGATACTCATTTAACTAAGTAAGGGCAACCTCTTAAGGAAATTAGGTTTAAACTTGGATCTGAGTTTGTGATGATCTTGGAAATAAGCACTCTAAGCAGAAGGCACACAAAGTACCAAGCTTTGGTGTAATTGAGGAAGAGAATGAAAGCAAGTGTATGAGTGGACAGAGGTGAGTTCCAAGTGATTGATAGAAACCAGGTGGTGTTAGCCTTCAGTTCTGAGGCAGTAAGGGATTTGAATTTTACCCAAGTTTAATGGCAAACAAGTGAACATTAAAAAAAAAAAAGGTAAGTGACTTATATTACACTATATGTTAACTAACTGGAATTTAAATAAAAATTTTAAAAAAAGATTAGAACATAAAAATAAAAAATAAAACAGGAAAGTGACAAGATGTTATTTACATTTTTGAATGATTCCTCTGACTGCCTCTGTGAAGGATGAGTAAAAGGTGTTACACTGGAAAATTAACCCTAAATTTGTTTTAGTAACAGGCAAACTATACAATCTGAGTATGGCTTAACACAACCAAAGTTTTTCTCATTCAAGTAGAGAGGTAAAATGGGAGACTTCTTGATTTTATGAGTCAGCAAAGATATGGGCTTACTATCTCTCATCACATGGCTGTAAGTTTGCCATGACGGGAACAAGAGCTCTGAAGTGCACCAAACAGGAAGTGATGGAAAATGTCTGCTGAAAGTCCTGTTTGCTAGAACTGAGTCACAGATCCAACCTAACTGACACAGTGTTAGGAAATATAAGAGAGAAATTAATATTCCACGAGCATTAACCACACATGGCAAAGAGGGAAAAAATACAGGCATCAAACATGCTAGGAGGAAATTTTGAGATGAGAATAAGTGAGCTGGAAGAAAAGACATTATCAGAGAGTGCTGTATTTGAAATTGAGCATTTTGGGGAGAATTATGACCACAGGAGTGGATTCCTAAGGAGAAAAGCATCATTACTAAAGAGACAAAAATTGAGGAGTCAACTATGTGAATTTGAAGTTCTTCTGCTTATGAAAAGTCATGTGTAATCATAACCATTTTCTCTATATCTTTATTTCTACTTTACTTACTTTTTTGATTGGTAATACTCTCTCTTTCCATCCCGATGCAGTTAAGTGTTCATAGGTGAAAATATGGTTTTCCCCTAATGCCCACGTTGAACCTCGAGGAGTTTTCTCTATGTTCTTTAGGACCATCTATCTTTTGCCCACTTCTACCTAGTGATTTCTTATCACACAGAGCGGTTACTTTATGGGTAACAAATTGTTTTCCTTTCTTTCTTCCTCTCATTTCTTTCTACATTTGTGTATTATGAGCCCACTACATGCTGCAAGAAAAGAACTCTGGACTGGAGGTAAGGAGGACTCCACTCTTATTTTAGTTCTGCCTCTCACTTTCTACGTTCACTCACTCAAAAATATTCAAGAGATATTTATTAAACTCCTACCATGTGCAAGATTCTGAGATAAAAGTTGGGGATAAAATGAATAACAACAAAGACATGGTTCTTACCTCATCGAACTTAGCATTCAATCAGAAGGAGGGGAATGGGGGCGCCTGGGTGGCACAGCGGTTAAGCGTCTGCCTTTGGCTCAGGGCGTGATCCCGGTGTTATGAGATCGAGCCCCACATCAGGCTCCTCCGCTAGTCTCCCACTTCCCCTGCTTGTGTTCCCTCTCTCTATCTCTGTCGAATAAATAAATAAAATCTTTAAAAAAAAAAAAAAAGAAGAAGAAGAAGGAGGGGAATGAAAGAAAAAAAAACCAGAATTTCTCACAGGTCAGTTATTGAAAATCATGTGGAGTCATTAAGAGACATGAATTGAGTATTTGTAGGTTAGGAGATTGTTTGCAAACAAAGTTTTTTGTTGTTTGATTTCAGTGACTGATGTTTTGCTTTCTCTCTTTATCCCTATGAATTTTGAGTATTATTTTAAGCAACATGAGATGGTAGGCTCAGCTAGCATTCTTCCTTTCCTTCTTTCAGTGGTCCTTCAACCATTACTGAGCCGTGGACTTATTGCCTCTAATAGTAGATAAAAGGCAACACTACTGCACTACACACTTCTTCAGACACGGCAATTTTAACCTATGTGGGTTTCCGATTCTCCATTAAGACAATGAGATGACTTGCAACTTAGCTTCCTCTTGTGTAAGTCTAGTGTTTGTAATTTCTGAGACGTGCGGATGAGACACAGTGCATAAATACCAGGAGTTATTAATAAAGTGTGAGTATTCACAGTGAAGTCACTGAGAAATGACAGGAGCAAAGGAATTATTTATTCTTATTATGTCTCTAGCAATGGGAGCTTGAAATTAGAAAATCTTTTGATATTTATAATAGTCTTTCTCTATATGCATTTTGTTCAATATTTTGCTTTCTTTAGTTCTCTATATACACGTTCCAAACTGTCAGACAGTACAGCATCAAATTTTATTTCAATATGAGGTGGAAACTTAAAAGAAAAATAAACTTTTTAGGAAAACATACTACTTTTTCTATGTGAAGCAAAGATTTCTAGCCAAAGTCATTGTCTGACTCCTATTAAATATCTTACTTCTCTATCAATTTTATGTTCAGTCAGAGGGGGTAAAGTAAAGATTAAGGAAAACAAGAATTCCATGTTTTGTTTACCGAGAGTCAAAGATGACCCATATTTAATCCTGGAAATTTCCCCTCAACTACACATTTCTTTATGTGGACAAAAAAGGCTTGAATTAGGATCAGGTCTGCTGAGATTGAATGGGGAAGCAGCTGAACTGAACCTGCCTTGTTTTACTCTGTTTTTGTTCCCTTTCCAAGACCCTGAACAGAGTTCTGGGTCTGATACCTCTATATGGGTCTTCTGCCCTCCTTTAAGGGCTTTTTTCCACTCAGGAATTAGCTTCCTCTTCTTATTTGTTGCAAAAACTGCAGGCAGCTTCTGACTAATTCAGTTCAGGTAAAGGTTTTATTGTCGTTGCGACTGCTGCTGTTGTTTGTGAATAGCCTTTTATTATATCATTTTATGCATATATATATGTAAACATATGTATACTTAATGTCATCTGCCGGGAATGGCCAGCAATCCCTGTACTGATGGATAAAAGATTACTCCAAACTTTGCTCATAAATAGAGGAGAAGGAAAGGGGGTCAACGCTCAGAGGTGAAGACCCTTTGCTCTTCTTTGCTCCCCCTTTATTGGTCCTTTGGGATAATCACAAATCCTTATCACTGTTTCTCAAGCATGGGATGTGTGACAAGGGGTCTTACTGAAACTAGGAGGATCTGTTTACAGGAAAGATACGCCAATCTACTGTTCTATGAGTTCTGCGAAACATAGCCTAAGGGACAATGCCTAAACCCCTCGATCACAGGGCAGCTGTTTGGGCTAGGAAAGTTTTGGGAAAGGCAACTCCCAGCGGCATTCCAAGGGCAGAGTGGTCACGCAGGCCTTGGCATTCCAAAGGCCTACGCCCTTCTCGGAAACCTTCCGTGGCCTCTGTGCCACATTTTAGCAAGCCAGGTATTACGGCTGATTTCATGCTCTACATTAACCCCAACAGTCATTTTATATTATATTGCTATTATTATATGATATACATAATTGTGGATAACATTATACATACTTCTATATCATTATATGTATTATAACATATATTATATAAAATCCTTATTATTTTACTTTCCCTAGTGTCCTTACTCTATTTCTATCATTCTTCCTTCATAATCATTGGTCTAATTATAATTAGCATAGGTATCATTCAAGATAATCTCTTACTCAAAAAAAAAAAAAAAAAAAGGGAGCGGAGGGGCACCTGGGTGGCACAGTCAGTTGAGTGTCAGGCTCTTGGTTTCAGCCCAGGAGGTTATCTTGGTGTTGGGAGATTGAGCCCTGCGTCAGGCTCCATTCTCAGTGTGGAGTCTGCCTGAGATTCTTTCTCCCTCTTCCTCTGTCCCTCCCACTCCTGCTCTCTCTCTTTCTCTCAAATAAATAAGTGAATCTTAAAAAAAAAAAAAGAGAGAGAGTGGAGGTGGTATCATTTTTCTGCTCCAGTGTCCCACTTCCTGCCATGATAGTATCATTGGGTTCATGTGACATATCTCCCAAGAGAGCGCCACTTCATTTCCTTAGTTAAAGGATGACTTCAAAGATCAAAGGGTCAATCTAAGTTCTTAGGAAGCCAATGGAATTGTAAAAATGAAGTGATTCCTTCAAGAAGATATGACTCCTGTCTAGATTTGTAGCTCAAGAAAACTATTAGAACAGTGATAGGATCAACTTGACTCAAAAGAAATGTGGGAGTACAGGTTTTGAACAGTTTTGTAGAATTATGTTGTTTTCTTCGGTGAAGACTGGCGTAGTCTCTATATGCAAGAATATATGAGTTTGTGTGCTCCAAACATTTTACTCAAAGATAAGAAATTTTGTTTGTGTTTGATGAAAATCTAAAAGCAGGTTCCGGAAATCATGAATGCAAATGCAATATCTATGTGAATAGAGGGTCAAATATATTGATATTAATTTAGATACGGTAAGTAAATTACATAGTAATGTAGAACAGAAGAATATTATTCACTAAGAGAGCAGAACATAGAAGCAAGGCAATGACTTTCAGAGAACTCTTTCAATAATTTGAAATACAGTTTTGATTAATTCGATGAGATTCAGCAGAGTGACTAGAAGTCTAAGATTGCTCATGCTACACCCAGGTAATAAACTCTTTGATTGTGATCCTATTAAAAATAAAGAACAAGTAATTAAAATCCTCTACGCCAGGCATTGTTACTCCATTTAATCTTCAGAGCAAAGCTATGGAGCAGTTAAAATTAGTTGTAATTTAGAGATGCAGAAATTAACCTAAAGTTGAACTAACTTGCCAAAGGTCATATAAAAATGAATAAAATTTAATACTAAAATTTGTTCTGTCCAAAATGCATGCTGTTGCTACTCTATAAGAACACATTTAAATTTTCTAAATGTAATTATAAGACTTACTTGATTTTCTCAAATAACTAGCTTGGCAATTCTCCCCATTCAACTTTTATTTATGGGGAGAGGCTATGTTAATATTGCTGTTATATATTGTGTTATTAAAGAAGTATTACATAAAGTACTTTCATTTAGGAAACCATTTTTAAAACAAAGTTATTTTATTTCTAATTATAAGAGTTACTCTAATTATGCTCATTGTAAAAAAATTGAAAATCATGAGAAGAAAGAATATTTTCCAATAATTCTTGCACTTAATAACTACTGTAAAGCCTTTAAAAATGAATATTTTTCTAATTTTAGTGCAACAAAAAGCAGTAATATACATACTTCATTTTTTTACTTAGCAATACATAATTTGCTTTAGATATTTTTCTAAAATATTTTATAATATCCTATGGATATGTAATAATTTAATGAACAAATTTTACCTGTAATTTTATTCAACATTTCTTATAGAAAAGAACAATCAGGATAATGCTCCTTGAGGAGTGGGGACCTTATTCTTTTATTCTCCTTATTCTCTTATTCATTGCTGTACTCTCAGTGTCTGGTACCTGCTATATCATAGATGCTCAATATCCATTCTTAATAAATGGATTTAATTAGGTAATATTAGTAGACAATCTGAAGAATTTTTTAGGATAAATAACTTGAAGTGGACTTGCTAAGTCAAAGCATATGCATGCTTATAATATTTATTTTATTCATATTGACATTTACTTTCCAGAAAAGTTGCATTAATTTTGCTCAAACTAGCAAAATACAATATGATTTTTTTTCTTTGAATCTTGCTGTACTGAGTGATATTATTCTAGCTCAACTCTGTAAATATGCCTTTTGCAGGGTGACCTATTATTCCCTCAACCTAAAGTGACTGCTCCACTGACGGCAGAGCCCTCTCTACAAAATTTTCTCCTTTGGGGATCTGTTTTGTAAAGAATATAACCTTGCCCATAAAGAGCTATGGCCCTTGCTGTAGGTTTCTGAGATGTAATCTTTAAGCCCTTAGAATGTCATAGCTGGTAGATTTTTTTTTTTCTTTTCTTTTCTCTTTTTTTTTTTTTTTTTTTTTTTTGTTACCTGGAGCCATTGGGCCAGCCAGATAATAAAATGTGATTTAGGGTAGGGGCTTTGAGTCATGCAATATCAGCCTAATCTCCTGAAAAGCTGGAAACGGAGATCAGACTTGGAGGCTGTTTATTATGTCCATGTGATGTAGCTCCAATAAAAACTTTGAACATCGATGCTTGAGTAGGCTTCCATGGTTGGCAATACTCCATGTATATTGTCACACATTCTCGCCTGGAGGAGTTAATGCTGTCCTTGACTCCAAGCAGAGAAGACAACTGGAAGCTCCATGTTTAGAATCCTCCTGGAATAGGCTTCACACATTTCCTTTCAGGGCTGATTTTAATTTGTATCCTTTCTCTCTAATAAACCATAACTGTGAGTATGACAGCTCTCAGTGAATCCTTTTAGTGAGTTATTCAATCTGAGGATGGCTTGGGGAAGCCCCTGAACTTGCAGTTGGTGTTAGGAGTGAAGCTAGTTTTATGATCTGTTCCCTAACCTTGCAGTTGGTGTCCAGAGTACAGTTCAATAGAAAAGCTCTGACTCACTGAAACATGTGGTTTAGGAAGAGGAAGGAAGACAGGAAAAGGAGATCCTGAACTTTTAAGTCCTAGCCTTGCCCTATGTGATTTATCCTTTGGCTGATTTTCATCTCTATTCTTTAGTTCTATGAAATTATTAGCTGGTGAGCGTAACAACTTTCAGTGATTCTGTGACTCCTTCTAATGAACGATCAGACCAAAGAGTGGTCTTCAGAACCCCCTAACTTCACAGGTGGAGTCAGAAGTGAGGACAGTCTCATGGACTATGCACACTTCAAACTTCGCAGGGTCTCTGTAACTTCTGTCTCTCCTTTGTCACCTACTAGTCCTCGGGTTATGTTATTAACCCTTGAAATTTCTCTGTATTCAACCCAAAGCTTTGTAACACCGTGTCTCCCTTAAAACCTCAAATTATCCTAAGTTGTAGATACATTTCCTTTCTGCTGAGACTCTGACAGCTGTAACATCTTTCAGTCTTTCATTTTTAATTTAATACATTAATTAGGAATTAATTTTGGTATCTGTGCAATAGGTACATTACTTATTATATTTTATAAAAAACTAATGCTTTCTGCAATGTTAAAAAACACTCTGGTTTAATTTTGTACTCTAATATTCCCTTTGCTTATATTCAAACACATGCAAGAATATACCCATGATGTGTGGATATATGCATATCCTTGAAAATCCATGCAATTGCAGCTCTGGACATGCTTCTACCTTCTTTCAGGGCTTTCATTACTGTATACATTGGGTATTTAATTCCATTTTCCAAACTTTTACAATGCATGGCTTTCCTTATTCATAGTGATTTAAAAATATCTTGTAAATTCATGAGAATTTATTTACCCTAATTCTTCACAGAAGTCTTAAATACTTGTTACTAAATTAATTTCTGTACATCTATATTTTGACTGATTTTTAAAATATTTTATTTATTTTAGAGAGAGAGAGAGTGAGCATGAATGAGGGGAGGGGCAGAGGAAGAGGGAGAGAATCTCAAGCAGACTCCACACTGAGCCCAGAACCCGACCCGGGGCTCAATCCCACTGCCCTGAAACCATGACCTGAGCCAAAACCAAAAGTCGGTCACCCAACCAACTGAGCCACCCTGGTGCCCCTTGATTGATTTTTTTTTTTGTGGATATTGATTCAAAAACATTTCTGGGATATAGAAACTATTTTTTTGCATATTTTCACCAAATATTTTACTATGTCGTTGTAATTATTTGCAACTTGTTTGAGATTTATATAGTATTCACGTAAAGAAAAATATATCCCTTCCTTTTCAACAGAACCACTTTCCCCTGTTTAAATTGTGCTGACATGGCTTTCAGAACACGAAGTAATAGTGATATTTGTTGGCATCCCTGTCTTATCCTGGCTTTAGAAGGAATGCCTTGTGTTTCAACATTATCATGTTTATCATGGATTTAAAATAAATATTTTACATGTTAAAGAACTACCTAAAACACTTTACAAAGAAATGTTGGATTTTGTGAACATTTCTCCTAGTATTTACTGAGATAATCCTGTGAATGTGTTCCTTTGATTTATTTATAGGGTACATTATATTCAGAGACAGTAATAACATTAAAGAAAGCTTGATATTTAGGGAGTGCTTCAGATGAGCTAGACATTGGGTTAAGTGCTAGTTTACTAATATTAAATCATTTTGGCATTTCTGGAACAATGTTAATTGTTTGTATTCTATTTTAATATCAGGCTGTGCTAGATACTTATTTTATTTAGGATTATTTTCATTTCTATACTTAGCCGGGATTTAGGTATTGAATTGTTGTCTCAAAAGTAATTTAAAAACTAGAAAAATATTTTGTTATATATTGGCCTTAAAATAGCTTGTCCGTGTTCTCCAGAGCCTCATTATTCTGTCTTTCCCACTGCCTGCCTTCATTTGTAACGTGCTTGTTTTTATTTCACTTGCTTAAGCTATATTTAACTGAAAAAACAGGTTGTCCATAAGAGTCCAATGTGGCGAGCATGTCTGGGAAGGGTTAGCATGGAGATTAAAGGTCCTTTTGGAGAAGAATTTCTAAGGAAGAATCAGGCTCACCTGTTCAGTTTAACTATCTGCCTCTCAGTTTGTCCCGATACATCAACCCCAGTGGCCTCCAGATCTTTTATATTTAAAAGATTAGGGGTGCTTGGGTGACTCAGTGGGTTAAGCATCTGCCTTTGGCTCACGTCATGATCTCAGGGTCTTGGGATCTAGCCCTGACATGGGGCTCCCCGCTCAGCGGGGCGTTTGCTTCTCCCTCTCCTCTCCCCCCCACCCCACCTGCTCATGCTCTCTCTCTCAAATAAATAAAATAAAATATTTTTTTTAAGGGCAAAAAACAAAAAAACAAAACAAAACAAAAAACTATGCAAAAGCTTGGTGTTTTGTTTTACCTCCACGAATTTTTCTGACTTCAATGTGTGACCACGGTTGGTTCATCACAATGGTGTCTGTGGCATCAGAGATGTCCCTGTCAGCAGAGGTGACCGTGCATTAGAAAAGAGAGTGCGAGTGCAGGTAACTGTCAGCACTAATGCCAGCAATGGTGTTGCATCTGCAGTGTAGGCACGTGCCCTCTGGACAGGGGTTACTGCACTTCACCCCAAACACTGACTGCCCTTGGGAACGGTGATGCCTTTATTGGGCATTGGTTGTACCTTTGCCATATTTGTCTTTAGCCGGCAAGGAAGAACTCATGAGCATAAATAATCTGAACAAATAAGGAAGGAGCAGTGATATCAAAATAATGAGTTTGCATGGAATGATCAGAGCACCCTTAAAGGTTCTCTGAAATATTTGAGAAGAAGAGATACAGTCTCATACATGCTCTCGTATAGCTGTGATGCTTCATGTAATATCCCCAGGCTTCTGTGTTTAGAGAAAAGCAGGTTACAGGTTGAAACTTTTAAACTTTTTGGTTTTTCCTACTCTACTGACAAAAGACCAGAAAGAGGTTAGTTTAATTGAAAGGACATTGGACTATAATGGTGAACATTTGAAATTGCTTTTAAAGCAGGATAAATATGACACACAGGCACGCATGTGTATGTATACATTCCCACAGTCCAGAATTTTCAAATATTTATAGTATTTAGATTAAAGAGAAATGATGATACAAAATATCATGTTAGAAGTCCACTAAAAAGCTGATGTTCCTCTGTTTTTAATGATAGTTAGAAGTAAGTATTCATAGTAAGGAAAGAATTTAAAGACGATTGAATGTAATGAATACAGGACTCCCTTGGGCGTTGTAATCCCAGTGGTAGAGAAAGGGAATAAATAACACAGTCAAGTTAAAGTTTTCTCTCTGATTTTTAAAAAGTAAGATATCTCAGTGAGTCATTTGGCTAATATACTGGAGCTGAACCTCTAAAATTATCTGATTCAATGATTTGAAAAGGTGTAACAATGAGTTTGGATATGGTGAGAATGGCGATTTCTGAATAAAACAGATTAGGTAGGTATGTAGGTAGATAGATGATAGATAGATAGATAGATAGATAGATAGATAGATAGATAGATAGATAGATAGAAGAAGCAATAAATAAAGTAGCACAGTGTTTGGTTCACAGTACTTTAAATACAGCATGAGAATCTGAAATACTAAAAATGATCAACTTAGCTAAGTAGTAACTACTTGAATATTTCTAAATACAAAGTACAGAAGCAAACACTTGAAAACAAGCTTCTAAGTATTTTGCAAATGTTCAGAATGTGCAGTCGGGAAACTTAGGATATCATTCTTCTTCTAATAACAGGGAGGAAAGGATCTTGGCTTTGATATTACAGTGTTCATGCTGTCACCAACTGTGGGATTTGGGGTAGATGAATTAACCTCTGAAACCCCGGTTTCTTAATCTGATCAACGGAGAGGATAACCTCAGGATTGTTGTGAGAATTAATTCAGATAGTGTGAGAAAAGACCTTAGACAAAGACACGTAATATAATAAACAACGCAGCACAGCTAATGAAATAATAACACAAAAACAAATTAGGTGCTTTGCCATTCAACTCCTCTGAATATATATAAACGTTTGTTCTATAAAATCAAGAGATCGAACTAAAGCTATTAGAATAGTAATTGCAGATCCTTCAAACTATTAAAATACTAGGGTTTTTTTTTTTTTAAATGTTGTCAAAAGGCTATTGTGTAAAAAAAAGAAAAAGGCTATTGTGTGTATGTGTATGTGTTCCCCTGTGTGTGTGTCTTTCCAGTAAGCAAAAGTGGGTGAGAAAGGGTGTCTGGCTTTTAGAAAGAAATCTGTAGGAAATATGCTGAGCAAATATTGTTTGCTCTATTGATTCACAGACACTGCTGTTTGTAATTGTGAAAGGACTTATTTTCATTCTGCTGTTGTAAGTTAAATTTTATAAATGAAAGCTGGGCCAGAAAAAACAGAATGTGTTAATGTTGTCTGTGGCATAAAGATTTTATTGTTTTGCTTTTGTTTACAAATAAACCAAGATGATATATCATAAAATCTTTGAGTGGTGAAAGGATCTTAGCAACTTTTTGCAACCAAACTGCCTATCCAGTAATTTGCTGTTTAAAATGTCTTTGCAAATATTCCTTACCCTATAATGGCCAGGTTATTAAGAAGTGATGAATGCTCTAAACAGTGGTATGCTTAAGTAGATTACATAAGAAAGAACAGCATTGTCTATAAGCAAATAGAGGAAGAAAATTTTCAAAAGAGGGCTTTATTGCTGGAGTGAGGATTGCTAAAATCCACGGCTCAGGAAATGGATAGTTTTGTCATTTTTTTTATAGTTCTCAGCTTTATCTTGGGATTTCTGAAAAATGATACATATTAAGCATAAGCTGGGATTTTCAATATCCAATTAACTTTGAATTCAAGTTGGCCCATTAAAAACAGAGCCCATTTAGCCTAGCTTTATATATGTCCTATTTTTTTTAGTATAGAGTTAAAGAATTCTGCTGTTTCTTAGTCAAAGATGACACTCATTTGACAGCATTATTATCTGTACATGAATGTGGCTATTAAGTCTGAATCATCTCAAACTTTTCAACTGATTATGTGTAGAATATTCTGTGTGGCTCTTCTATTAGAGATGCATATATTGAGAGATTCTGCAAAAAATACAGAGAAATAAATTATTTACACTGTGACCTGTCTGGAACTCAAACATAAAAAGAACTATCCATTTCAATTCAGTTCCATTCAACTTAATTCAGTTTGATTAGATTTGATTCTATTCAAATTGACTTGATTTATCCAACAAATATTTCTGTAGAGGTGCAAAAGAGGAATGAAAATCCCTTGGCTTTTGGGGAGTTCCAGTGAAACCCCACTATGATTAAGGAGATGGAGTTTACTTCCAGTCTAACACAATTTGGGAAGACCTCTCAGAATAGGTGGCATGTAAGGTGCGGTCTGAAGAAAGTATGCTGACAAAGACAAACAAATATGGCAGACCAATTATTGTTGTCAAATAATCAATTAAAGTCCTGATTCTAGCTAAAGCTGAGCAATTGAGAGGTGAAACTGAGACCTGTGCATAGGGGAAAGAGAAGTGGGGGCAAGGAATGAAAATGCATGAGACCTGGGGTGCCTGGGTGGCCCAGTCAGTTAAGTGTCTCTCTTCAGCTCAGGTCATGATCCCAGGGTCCTGGGATTGAGCCCCTCATTGGGCTTCCTGCTCAGCGGAGAGCCTGCTTCTCCCTCTCCTTCTGCTGCTCCCCTGCTTGTGCGCTTTCTCTCTCTCTCTCTCTCTCTCTTTCACTCTATCAAATAAATAAATAAAATCTTCTTAAAAATTTTTAAAAAATGCATGAGTCCCTAATTTTGGTGGGTGAAGTTGCTGATAAGTAGCTCTACTTAGTTCCAGAGACCATCGTGAGCAGAAGAGGGACCTGAAATGGTTGTACTCAAAGAAAATCATGCTAGAGACATAGTTATGATGAAGCAAAGGAGTCTATAGGTCAGTAATTGAGTTTTAACCCACTGCCACTTGTCCAGGCTAGAAGACTAAAGGCCTGGGATTGACCCTCCACAGCCTTTCGCACACCAACTCTCTAGGCTATATTTGCTTCCAAGCATTCATTCACGCGGCTACTCCATTCTGCCAAAGCTATGGTCAACCAGTCTTTCTGATCCCAATGTTTTCACCTCCTCCATATTACTCCTGTCATTACTACCTTGTTTGGTCCATAGTTACATATTGGGTGTTCAATAAATATGTTTGGTTAGATAATTTAAATTATTCCTCTCAAAATGTCTCAGCCGCTACAGCCTGTGCTGCAAACTTCTGAATGCACTTTTATTGTTTATATGTGCTTGTTTTACATCTCAGAAAGTTACCCAAAATATAAGGTGGTGCTATGGACTGAATTGTGTCTCCCCCGAAATTCATATGTTGAAACCTTACTCCCCAGCATGATGGAGATGGGGCGTTTGGAAGGTAATTAGGTTTAGATGAGGCCATGAAGTCATGGGGTTCTCATAATGAGATTAGTGCCCTTACAAGAGAAGACCAGAGAGCAATCTCTCTCTCTCTCTCTCTCTCTCTCTCTCTCTCTCTCCCTTTCTCTCTCTCAATCCCACCCCTCCCTCATTCTCTCTGTCTCTCTCTCTCTCAATCACTCAATGCCATATGACAATATAGCAAGAACAAGGTAGTCTTCTGCAAGCCAGGAAGAAGGCCATCACTAGATGACCATGTTAGCACCCTGATCTTGGGCTCCTCAGACTACAAAACTGTGGAAAATAAATGTCTGTTGTTAAAGCCACACAGTTCATGGTATTTTGTTATAGCAGTCTGAGCTAAGACAAGTGGGATATCCTAACTCTTACAATGGTTCTTTCCTATATATTCCACGTATATATTCTAATTGCTATAAAAATGACATTAGTCAAGATCATACACAGTTATGAGTCTCACTTTCTTGTGAGGAAGAAAAGATGGAATGGGCCACATTTAATTTCTCCATCTTAGACCCACAGCATAGTGAGTTCCTTGCCCAAAGTAATTTACTCCTACTGAGACCTGCCAAAATATGGGATTCCCAGAATGTTAATATATCAGAGCTCTCAGTGGCATAAATGTTACCCATCCTCTAGTTAATGTTACATTTCTAATCACTTATCATTTTTATTTACAGGCACCTGTAGTTTTGAAGAGTCTAATAATATACACATGCTTACTCAGATTTTTATCTTTACCTCATTGGGCCCCAAATGTTTCAGTACATTGGAATCAATTGGGGGTGTTTAATAACAAATACTGGCGCCTGGCTCCCAACCCTAGACATTTAGATTTAGATGACATGGAGCTTAATTTGAGCATTGGGTGTCTTCAAATCTCCTCATGTGAGTCTAATGAGCACCAAAGCTTGGACTCCATTGCCTTTAGTTCAATCTAAGCTTCTACAACCCAGCCGTATCACTAGACCATTGCCAAGAGAAAGGGATTTCTTCAAAGGATTGTAGTTGTATATATGTGCATGTGTGTGTCCCATTGTTAGGATAAATTACCTCTTATGTTTTCAAAATTCACAACCTAATTTGAATACTCTTGGGGATTTAGATTATAATAAGCAGCAGAGGACGCAACTATCTAAACCACAATGCTCTCTCTTCTGTAAAATATTTACTTAATGACCATCCTTTTCACCTCTCACTCAATGCTATAGTCTTGCCCAGATGGGAAGGCAGGTCATCTCTCTTAACCACCAGAGCTTGATACAGCACTCACAATTAATGGCACCAAATACATCGAAGGAGATACATCTTTCTACTTAACAAAGAGTTCCTGCTGCTATACCCATTTGTTTGCCTGAATATTTTTCAATACAAAGCCACCTCTAGCAATGAAACTCCAGCTGACATCCAGCAACTCAACAACAATTGCCATTGGATTTTTTGATGCTTTTTAATTTGTACTGGTACATTAGTTAAAAGTTAAATGAAGAGCTTTTCCATTTTACTATTTCTAATCCTGAAAGCTATTTTGTGATCCCCTTTTCTTTTATTGGATTGAAACATCTGTTGCTAAAAGGTCTATGTAAGAGTATCAGAAACATTAAGTATTACCAAGAAACTGATGTTCAACAGTTTTTGTGCACAGATACCATCCTTTAGGAATACTTTTTCACCACATCTCCCCACATGCCTGCAACATAAAGGGTATAGGTGACTTCTTTTCAAATATCTGTCACCTAAACCGTTATAATGGCAGTGTGCCCAAATAAAAAACAACATAAATGTACTCTTGTTTTCAGTAGATCTGGTTAAAGAATAAAATTTAGCTTTTTGACTTTTCCAATTATTCTGAGCTTCATTTGACTTGGGTGATATTCATCAGAGACAGACTCAAGCAGCAAATGGAGGATTAAATTTCATCAGGGGGTAAAACAAATTATAAATAAAGGCAATGATTTTATTGTAAAACATACTAAGGATGTTAATAGGGATTTAGCATAATTCCTTTCTTCAGACACTTTTGTGGACTAAGTAGAATATTCTTCACTCTTCCACTCTGATTTCTTTTTTTTTTTTTTAAAGATTTTTTATTTATTTATGTGACAGAGAGACAGCCAGCGAGAGAGGGAACACAAGCAGGGAGAGTGGGAGAGGAAGAAGCAGGCTCCTAGCCGAGGAGCCCGATGTGGGACTCGATCCCGGAACGCTGGGATCACGCCCTGAGCCGAAGGCAGACGCTTAACGACTGCGCCACCCAGGCGCCCCTCCACTCTGATTTCTATTTGAGAAGCTCTAACATACAAAAACTAAGCTCTAACATACAAAACTAAGACAAAAAGGTAGCAAAATGATGTGACAGGTGGAGAGACAGTACTTTCACAGATTTTTTTTCTTTGCTGGCTTTCCATATTGTCCCAGAGACTTCAAGATAGCTTGTTCCTTCAATTTGAAGTTATAACAATTTCTAGTACTGTGCCAGTGACATTTTACAAAAGATTGCACCTTGCTGCCTTTCCACTGAGAATATGAATTGTCTTTATATTGCTTCAGCTGCTGATTCTCCGTTGTTAGAGTCTGCTCTCAGCTCCCTCTTTGACTTAGCTTCTACCTCTCTTAGACTTACTCATGCTCCATAGCACCCTATTCAATTCCCTGCAGTAGATGGCATTTTAACACTAATGGGTGTATGGTATTTTCGGTCCCCATGATCTTTGCCCCTTGGTGTTAAGCCTGTGAATATGTTATGTTACATGAAAAGGGAATTTTCAGATATAATTAATTTATAGGCATTAAGATCTTAAAATTATCCTGGACCTTCTGGTTGGACCTAGCCTAATCACATGAACTTTTAAAAACAGAGAAATTTCTCTAGAGTCAGAGATGCAGCAGAAGAGAAATCAGAAAGAGTAAAAAATGAGAAGGACTGTGTGAACCACTGATAGTTTGAAGGTGGAGGAGGCAACAGGATAGGGAATAGAAGTTCCTAAGTATCAGAGAGGTCTCCCACCTGACAGATAGCAAAACAATAGAGACTCCAGCCATACAACCACAGGAAACTATTTTGTCCACAACCTGAATAGGCTTGGAAGTAGAATCTCACACAGACCCTCTAAATTAGAGCTCAGGCCCCTGACACCCTGATTTGGCTTTGTGAGATTCTAAATGAAGTCCGCAGTCAAGTTCCCCTGGACTTCTCACATACAGAATTTTAAAATAAATAAAAAATAAATAAATAAATAAATAAATAAATAAATAAATAAATAAATGTGTGTTGTTATAAGCTGCTAAAATTGTGCTAACTTGTTACAGCAAAGATAGAAAATTAACATTGAGTGAGATGATGTGACTTAATGTACATCCCAGTTTATCAGGCATCTGACACTTATGATCTTGTAACAATTAAATACATTTCGCCTGTTCTACAGTGTCTGCTTTTGTTGTTATACATGCTTCCTTAGAGAATTACTATTATTTTTTTTAATATTGTGCTTTAATGGTCAGTATCTATTTACTGAATGACAGCCAGATCCCACTCTTTCATGTGACATCTGTGGTCAGAATCCTTCTGCCTTTATGAGTAAGAAAGGCTTCTTGCTGATCTATGTGAAATAGAAAGGGAAATTGATGTGGTACCACATAGTGGAAAAACAAGATAGATCAACACCGAGGGAAGCAGAGAGAAGGGCCTAGGTGCCATAGGTTGAGCTGATGCAGTAAGCCACACCAACACATAGATATTTTGGCCGCATACACCAAAAACTGGTCTTTTATTTTCAAGATCACAGCTTTTGCTATCACATACAACACAAATTTTTAATTGACACATAAATACTTCTAAAATTTGTTTTTAAATAGTCTAACTAAACTTCAAGTACATAATCACTAAATCATGTTTACACTAAGTATTACTGTAGCCCCCAGTTATGCGACATTGATTATATCTTTTCTGGTAGATCATAAGTGCCTTGAAGTCAGAAACCATGCTCAGTGCACATCATGAATACTATTAAGACTGTACTGGATTTGTGTTGACTAAATAGTTGAGAACCATTAGATAAAGAACTAAAATAATCATTTAGGGATTGTTTTCCTCCCATGAAGACCTCAAGCACTTTACAGTCACTGTTAGTTTCAGTATTAGAAAGTAAGACCTAGGGGCGCCTGGGTGGCACAGCGGTTAAGCGTCTGCCTTCGGCTCAGGGTGTGATCCCGGCGTTATGGAATCGAGCCCCATACCAGGCTCCTCGGCTATGAGCCTGCTTCTTCCTCTCCCACTCCCCCTGCTTGTGCTCCCTCTCTCGCTGGCTGTCTCTATCTCTGTCGAATAAATAAATAAAATCTTAAAAAACAAAAAAAAGTAAGACCTAACACTCATACAAACTTCGTGATGGAGATAGAAACAAAACAAAATTATATATTTTGTGTGTTTGTGAGTTTTAATTTGCTATTGGTTTGTGTTCAATGTTGAAGTTGATGAATAAGACAGTACTTGGTTAGTGGAAGACATTTTCTTTATCAAGCAAAACATCTGCGTATCAGTCCTCATGGCTAATTTAATGGAATCACATGTATCTGGATGCCGGATTCATTTTGGGGAGGGGGAGATCTATTTTAAGGCATGCTGAACACCACCTTTAAAGAACAGACAGTGCTGCTTTTCACTTGACTTCACAGGCCAGATATGTGTTTAGAAAAAAATTAATTGAGGAATATACTTAAATCTTAAATATTTTAACTTACACAGAAATTTGAAGAACCTAGATCCATTTTTATATACTCGTTTTGAAATCATATCATTCTCATGAAAATATTGAATAACTCTTTGTAGGAAACTGGGTTTGCGGACAAAACTATCTGGCCTATTTTTATATACTGCCATTTAAATCTCCACTTTAGCTGTTGTTGTTTTTCAGGAACAAGGGGTATCTAAGATATATGCTCCTCTCGTGGATTTGGTAAAGACATATCCATACCTATTTATTGAAATGCTCAGAGCCATGCTATGATTTAACATACAGTTGTATTGGCTCTTGAGAAGGTTCCCAGGGAATATGTGGGTACTCATTCACAAACAACAAAGTTTAAGTAATCAGAGAAAAGCATCAAGAGGTACATTGTAGAGTGTTAGGTATTTTATCTCTGCAAAGGAATGGAGTGAATGATTTATTGGGTTCTAAATATCTGAATAGTGATGTTGAAGTCTTTGCAATGAAATAAATAAATTATTGTTGGCTAGTATACCAAGAGATTGTCACTTCCCTTTCTAAAAATTGTTGTTTCTTTTTTAACATTCAGTGTAATATATTTACTCTTTTACATGTATAACAAACAGGAGTTTCATTTTGCCAGGTTAGTGAGCATTTTCTATTTCTGAACAGATGACTTTATTTGAAAGGATGTTTTTCTCCTAGACATAGTTTCTTTTCTCTCCTGAATTCTACTAGTCTTCCATTGATTGTTTAAAACATCACAGCTCATGGCCATAGCCATGGCTGTCACACATAGAAGTCCTGTAACCGACTGGATTTCACTAAATCATGCCTTTAATATATGACTCAATTCTATCTTTTGAGGCAATGATTCTTTGGAATATACTGATAATGTCATCTACATCTTTGAATTGTAAAGGTAGAAGATGTTATGCAAGTTAATGTCCCTCCTCCTGCTTTTAGTCAGATAAAATCCTAAACCATCTGGAAGAGACTGTGTTCTCTTTTGAAATATTTAAAGGCATAGGCCTCACAATTTTGACTTGTATGTCATTAAGTATTTCTTACTAGTGGTGATCAATAGGTTCTTTCGCATATCCACCAAAATCTCTTCCATGATTTTTTTCTTTTCCTGACATTCTGGAAATAAAAACAAATAAAATAGAACAAGTATTTGCTTCAAGTTACCACTCAGAACTTCTCTGAGGTGAAATTATATTACTTCTTTTTCACTTGGGGGGTGGTAAAAACATGTTTTCTAACACTTACAAATGTGTCACATTGATTTTATAAAAGTTTAACGTAGACTTGTCAGCAGGAAATGTATGACTAAACTTCTGGTTTCTGTCTATAAGACTTATATAATAATTATTATTGTTAATAAAAATAAATCATTTTAATTATAGTGCTTGAGGGTCTATAAAAGAATTCTATTCAAATGAGCTTACATAGATCTCTCCCACTGATTCTCTCACAGTTATTATTACAATTTTTTTTAACAAGGAAAGGATGGTGAAGGATAGAATAATAGAAGTAATAGCTAAATTAAGAAAGATCTTAGTTCCTTAGGAGTTAATACAAGATTTCATTCAATTCAACCACTTACTCAACAAATAAAGGATAGGCCCAGAACAGGAAAAAAATATTAAACATTTATTTTATTCTGATCAGGAGGAAAATAATTAATAAAAAAGAGGGTTGGTCTGAATAGAAACATTTTGCTTTATTTTAGTTTTACTCATTTAGAAGTTAGAGAGAACCATTTTCTTTTAATGATGAGAGTTGATTCAGTAGTCCTGATTAGAGAGGAATGTGGGTCCCTACCTTTGTTTGCCTTGATATATTTGCTTTTCTCTAGAATCTGTGAGCAGATGAAAGACGATGATTCTATAGAGAGAGTAGGATCCTTTAAAGTTCTCAAGATTAATTTATGGAAGTATACAAATGTAATATTTTGCTGAGGAATATTTAATACAAAATACAATAAGTGACTTTATCCAATTAAATAATAAAAACCCTGTTCCAGTATTTGCTTCTATGACTTACCAATGAAACTACATGACTGATCCATTTATTTTGTAATCAGACTTCTCTTTCTCCCTAGTTTCTCCCAGTTCCTATATTTGGCAAGCCCTTGTTTATCTCTTTTAAAACTCCTTTATTTTATTATTACTATTATTTTTAATTCAGATGGCCACTGCCTTCAATTTTCCTGTTTAAATCTCAGTCTGTTTTGTTTTCCAGTTTGTCAGGACTATGTAGTGCTGGGTGTGTGTCACAATAGATCAAGAAGTGAATATTAAGGAAACAAAGAAGGATTAGGACATTCTTGCTAGGAGACTGGACTAAGTCCATTCAGGGTACTATAATAAAAATACCAGAGACCGGATGGTTGAAACAATCAACATTTCTATCTCATGGTTCTGGAGTCTGGGAAGTCCAAGATCAAAGTGCCATCAGGTTCAGGGTCTAGGGAGGGCCTGCTTCCTCCTTATCTTCTTGAAATGTCCTCAGAAGACAGATGGGACAAGGGAGGTCTCTTGGATCTCTTTTATGAAGGCACTGATCCCATGCATGAGGGCTCTTCATAACCTAATCAACTCCCAAAGGCCCTACTTCCAAAAACCATCACATTGGGGATTAGGTTTCAAAATATGAATTTGGCGGGGGAATGGGGGACACAAATATTCAGTTTATTGCACAAAAATAGAAATGTACCCTAAGAGGGCAAACCCCCAAACACAAGTTAGACTGATAGAGATTTAGTATGACAAAAGCCATTATTAGTATTGGAATAATACTTGTTATTGGTATTGTTGTGTTCATTATATTTATTAGTTTAAAGGACATAAGTCACATAATGTTGTTTATTGGATTTTAACAACTCAAAACAGACAAAGGAAAGGATGCCATAATTATTTTCCTGTCATTGAGGGAACTATAATTCCGTGGGTCCAAGAGATGGCCATTTCAGAAATGGATATGTAGGTATGAATAAATCAGATCAAGGAAGTAAGCTAAAGATAGACACATCTTAGGAATCTGGAGAAAGCCAGCCTCTTTTAAGGCACATCATCAAGAATGAGGTCTAAAAAAATCTCTCAGGAAAACATAAGATTTTGAATCATAGGGCAAAGTAGAGAATGGAGAGGAATAAGGTACTAGCACTGGGAGCAAAACTATTAGATAATTTTGTATATCTAGAACACAGACCAGTTCTAGAACTTAGCCTAGTCCAAGGTTAAGCATAGAGTTGGTGGTATATATTGATTTTAGGCATTTAATTAAGTAGCCTACATCTCCCTGGTAAGGAATAATTTAGGTGAGGAATTGGGATAGATCCTAACTATATCCTTAAAAGCAAATCTTTATCCATCTAACCTCCATGGAGTGATGATCTTATTTTCCGATGTTCCTGATGTAACTATAATTTGGAAAGGTATTGAAGGCCTTCCTAAAATTGAGATGGATTACATCTTTCACTGTCTTTTGTCTGTTGTTCACTTCTTTATCTCATAAGATGTCAACATGCATTCCTGCTCTTCAGCTGAGTCAACACTGCTGACTATAGTGTTGTCAAACTTCAGTGTGCAACTTAATCACTGGGGAGAGGGTGTAAAAACACATGATAGTAGATTCCACCCCAAGAGTTTCAGATTTAGTAGATGCAGGTTAAAAATTTGTATTTCTAACCATTCTTAAGCGACACAAATGCTGCTGATCTCAAACTACATTTCGAGAACCACTGCTCTAAGCCACTAGCATCAAGTCAGTTACATTTATATTCTAGGAAAATAGTACCTCAATGCAAAAATAAGTGTTTCTAGTCACTATGTGTCTTGGAATGCAGTAAGGACATGAGGCAAGTTGGAAATTTCTGTATTTTTTCTGAAGCCAGGTTTCCTAGAAGAGGTCTTTTAGATAGTCATAGATATTCATTTGAAAATATATGACAAAAGATTAAGCTTTAACAAATGAAAAAAAAAAACTACATTTTTCCAAGTATTTCATGGCTCAGTTGTTGACAACTTATTTGCTAATGCTTAATAATTCAGTCTTTGAAATATTCATGAGATCCATCCTTTTCCAAAGAGATATGGTGATTATTATTCAGAGGCATCATGGTAATGAATAATATCCTGTAGAAGCCAATTATATAATAAGTCATAGAATGTTGGCCATTTATATTAGGGCATATATTTCATGTCCCTTAAACTGTGTTACCTAATTATCATTTTTCTCTGCTCGGCATTTGACAAGAACTGAGGAGTACATAATTAGAGATTAAGTTCTATCAAGAATCTGAAGAATCAATTTTTTATTTTGCTGATTAAATATGAAACACTCTATCCTAGAAACTGGTAGCAGGGTTGATCGTCTCTTGCTAAACCTAAGAAGCATACCTAATATTTTTATAATACTAACAAAATTTTTTAAATGGACCTGTATTCTGTTGTGCTTTAAAGATGGGTCAAATGAATAAAAATGTTTTTTTTCCTAGACTGGTAGTAACCTGCATCTATAATTCTATGATTGCACTTAGCATGCCTTTTTTTTTTTTTTTTAAATCACCTGTCAATATGCTTCTCTCCAACTAGATTCTGAAGAGACAGAACTTCTGCTTTTCATTTTATTTTCTCTGGTCTCTGGCTGCTAGCACAAATTCAAAGAGCATTTGTTGAACTGCTGACCAATAAGCTCAGTCAAGCTATGTAAATATAACTTAAAAGATGGGATTTTAATTTTCCTAATTTTCAGCTCATTCCATCTGAGTATGTAACTGTGACCATAAAACACGCCAATCCGTTACCATATGACAGTCATGCTACTTTGTAGTCCCTCCACGTTGACATCTCAGCCTGACCTCCCAGCTGGATTTTACACAAAGCTTTCCTATGGAAATACATTGGTTAAATACAGCCTTCAGCCATGTAAGCTATATGATTTCAGGTCATATGACAAATTTGGAAAGCATTCATTATTCTTTTCTAATTGCAGAGGATTCATATCTAGGTAGCCGAGCTTAGATACAGAGTGCTGCATGAGAGGCAACCTCCTGAAAGAAGACTGGGTGGGGGGTGTGGATGGGGGGGGAACTGCCCGACACATCTCACCACAACTACATCACAAGCCACAGTCACATCAGCCAGATCATCGGATCATCAGATCATCTTAATGATGCCAAACTTTAAGTCAGGGAAAAGGAGCCCTGCACAGCATGCCTCTGGAAATTGCTGTCTTTTTAATCAAAAGAAATTATAACTCTATTGAGACTTTTATCTCTGGAATTAAATGTGCTGCTGGAGTTTGATGTCTCTGTAATACTGCAGGGGAATATTCACTTCGTCTTATTGATAGATTTGCAATAGCTAAGTCAGATTCACAAGTAGCCATCATTAACTGTAAGAAAATGATTTGGCCTCAAATACATGTGTGACTCTTTAATTTGTATTCCTTAAACCTTAGCTGGCCAAAGTAACTCATATGATTAGATATTTGCTTATCTCACCAGTGATAGCTTTTATTAATCTTCTCCTTGGGTATGTTTCCAGAGCCACACTGGCCTTCCCTTTTCTTTAACACACGAGCTCTAGTACCTCCTTAGTGCCTTGCTATTCGCTACATCTCCTACCTGGACAATTCCCAAATGCCTTCATGGCTCACACCTTTTTGTTGTTTTTTTCTCAGCTTAAATGTCATCCTTCTCTGATTTATGTGTCTAACATCAAAAGTCTCTCCTGGTCATTTCCAGTGTATCTTCTGTATCAGTTATCTATCGATGCATAACAGATCACCCTAAAATTTAAAGGATTAAACTAGCAATCATTCATTATTTCCCACAAGTCTATGGATAATTCTATGGATTCCGAGATGAGTAACTCTGCTCATCTAGGCCAGCTAGGCTCAGCTAATCTTGTCTGGGTTCTTTCCTGCATCAGCTGGTGACTTGGCTAGGGGATTGACTAGCCTAGGAATACTTCACTCATGTCTCAAGTGATTAGCTGACTGATGCATGGGTTAATGCTGATGTCTGGGCCATATGTTTCTCATTCTCCAGCAGGTTAGTCCAGGTTGTTCCAAAAGAGCTAGTAGAAGCACATGAGGGGTATAGACCCATCCACAGAATTGGCACATTGTCATTTCTGCCACTTTCTCCTGCCAAAAACAAGTCACAGAATCAAAAGGTGGACAAACTGACCATACCTCTTGATGGGAGAAAATACGAAGTCATAATGCAAAGAGAATTGGTATAGGGAGAGATGGAGAATTGGGACAGTTTTGCATAAAATCCACATTACACTATCTTATTTTCCTTGTAACACTTATCACTCCCTGAAATTACATATCTTGTCTTTTAATTCCTTAATTAGCTATTTTTCCTTACATGAATTTAAGCTCTATGAGGAGAGGAATGCTATCTGAGCTTTTCGCACTGTTGTATACACAGGGTCTAAAATATCATTTACCAAGGACTGATTAAAATCTGTAATGATACGATAGATAAACTCACTGGCACCATGTGTCTTTAATCCCTCTCAACGCCTATACTTCTTTGATCAATAAGTTAAAGATATTCATCCTTGCCTCAAAAAAAGACGTTCCCCATACTTTAGAGTCTCGGATGAACCGAAGGAATATACTCTAAGGAAATGCAAATGATGTGTAAGTTTCTCTTCATTCTCTTTAAGCAGGTTGCTCTTGGTCATATCCCCTTATTTTCATTAAGCTTCTGAGCAAAAGTTTCTTTTCATGCCTCATATAACTGCCACCTTTTGGAATTCAGCAAAGCTAGGGGGGAAAACTTAGTGAATAAAAGAGTCCTTAGGTCATGAACAGCGATATGCAGTCTAGACATGGGAGCCAGGAAGTAGCTGAAGCTTCAAAAGCTTTGTCTGCCAAGGAGGCAAGAGTTCAGGATGAGTCAGCAATGTGAGAACCATAGACATTTTCTTCCTTATTCTCCATCTGTGGGAGAAAAGGGAAAAGGCACTGCCATATTTGAGAGACAACTGTGTGCGAAGTGTTTTTCTGGGTGCTTTGCAGAGTTCATTTCCTCCTCACAACAAAATACGTTACTTTGCCAATTTTGAAGGTACGGCACTGAGAGAAGTAATTTACCACAGACTAAAGGGCTTGAAAGGAATAGAAGAGGGATTTAATCCCAAGGCCTCCTCTTTCACTGTGTTCCAAGAACTAGGAAGTTAGAAATAATAAACTATTTAAGAAGAATACAAATTTATTTCTTACAGAGAGGGCTCATCTTTTTAGTGGAATTAACTAAAAAGTCTACAGACACTTATAAATAAGCAGCCTGTCCTAAATACACAGAACCAAGTCAGTTTGAAGAGTAGAGCTATCTGAATCAATAGGATCCGGATGACACATGATTAGTAATGGAATTGACCCCAATGTCTGGTAAACTTAAGAAGGGGTCTTTGAATCCAGAAATCTCACTTTATACGGTAAGGTACCCAGGGCGCTTGGGTGGCGTAGTTGTTAAGCGTCTGCCTTTGGCTCAGGGCGTGATCCCGGTGTTCCAGGATCGAGTCACACATCGGGCTCCTCCGCTGGGAGCCTGCTTCTTCCTCTCCCACTCCCCCTGCTTGTGTTCCCTCTCTCGCTGGCTGTCTCTATCTCTGTCGAATAAATAGATTAAAAAAAAAAAAAAGGTAAGGTGCCCAAGAGAAATATTGGTTGCAACAATGGTCATGAAAATAAGATAACAAAGGAATACAGGGGATTACTGAGAATTTGGGTATCACAGTCAAAGGAAAACCCAGATAGGACAATATATTATGATGTAGTTCAAAATTGTAAGGCAATAACAGGAAGATAATGATTAAAACCATAACCATAACCCAGGATATAGTACTGACGGGAATGCTAGAAAGAAGTACTTCACAAAATTTATGGTGCACACAAATCATCTAAGGATCATGTAAAAATGCGAATTTTCATTCAACACATTTAAGTCAGAACAAAATCCTACACGTCTAACAAGTTCCATGTGAAGCCACTGCTGTGGGTCCAAGTACCACCCTTTGAATATCAAAGGTCTGCTTGTCAAAAAAGAATTTCAATGTAATTATAAGGTACCTAATAAATGAACAAGAAATATTCATAGCTGAAAAACTCCCTCTCTGACACTCATACGAATCCACACTTTTACCCGCTCTCACACGCAAATGCATTCTCTCTCACACTTACACCTACGTACATGTGCTCCATCAGAATATATGACAAACATCCAATAGGATTAGAAACATAACTGAAATACCATGGTCAGCCACTGCAGAACTAAAATTGCAATTTAAACTGGAAAGAGAACTGAACTGCTTGGAAAATGTACAAGTTAAACAGTTATCTTTTATTGTTTGTAAGCAGCAGGTATGTTTACTTATTTATATGTTTTGATTATTCACAGAAATATGCCTTTATTTCTGGAGCTCTTTCATTTGGATGTTGGAGTCAGTATGCTGGGCTTTAGGTGGAGAACACATACTTACTGACCTGTTAATCGAGTGGCTCCCTCACTGAGGACTTTTATATAAATAGTTCCAGACTCCGTATGGGTTACAAGGTTGAAGTCTACAAAGAATTCTACCCTTTTTTACCAGTTAGAAATAGATATTTAAAATTTAAGTTTCCTCCTGTGTTGCAAGATCTATGCAGAAGAAAAGCAATCAAACTAAGAGTAATAGGATAAGTAAAAGTTTAGACAAACTTACGTAACCTATCTAAAAGGTTAAGAGATGAGTTAAAACTAAAAGAACATCTTCTGATTTAGCCCTGAGCCAAAAATCATTAATAATTCTCTTGAAGTACATGAGTGATTTTAAGAAGTACCCAAGATACATTTTCTTCCTCTACACAAAATGTAAAAGTAAGTGAGGTAAGCATGATAATAGTTAGAAATATTTAATTTATTTTATTTTTTGTGATTTTATTTTTTATTTAAATTAAATTAGCCAACATATAGTACATCATTAGTTTTTGATGTAGTGTTCATTGATTCATTAGTTGCATATAACACCCAGTGCTCATCACATCACGTGTCCTCCTTAATGCTCATCACCCTGTTACCCATCCTCCCACCCACCTCCCCTTCCATAATCCTCAGTTTGTTTCCCAGAGTCAAGAGTCTCTCATGGTTTGTCTCCTCTCTGATTTCTTCCCATTCAGTTTTCTCCTCCCTTCCCCTATGATTCTCTGGACTATTTCTTATATTCTACATATGAGTGAAGCCATATGATAATTGTCTTTCTCTGATTGACTTATTCACTTAGCATAATAGAGAGATTTAATTTAGAATTAAAGACTTGACTGCTGAAGCATGAGGGGCCTTCAACAGAGAAACAGGCTGTGCCAAGAAGGTTATGCATGTTAGTCATGTTCTTTCAGGTTATAAAGAATTAAACATGTTCAGATTCCCTCAGAAAGGGAATCTTACTGTCAGGATTTATGGAGACAGATGGAAAAGAGGGATTACTGAAAAGCTAGTACGACCAGAAGTAAAGTTCCCACAACCTTGGCATTAGTTATGATTGGGAAGTACCTCTAACAGTTAAACCACAGCTACCATCACAGAAGAAAGACTACATGGAACTCCATTCTCCCCTGGGGACTTATGTCAGTTTATTGTTTACCCATGTTTCTGCTTTTCCCGAAGCCTTTAATGATCTGAACCATCCCATGCATATTTGCATTTTTTTTTAAATGTATTGAAGTGGGGGCTCTTTGGTTCAGTTGGTCATTGATACCATCTTGGTCAAGTATAGCTCTCCTGTGTGGTCACCATTAGGCCACTGGTTAGCCAATAAATCAGAAGTCCTTGAGACAGATACCCAGACTTAGTCAACTAAGCCAAGCCAAAGTGAGGAACACATATAGTCAATTCTCCTCAGAAGAAATGCAGGCATGAGAGGCACTCAGAGCCTAATAAGCTTCTCTACAATCCACTTTTAGAAGACTATCCTTTCAGATCTTCAAAAATAGGACCACCAATGAATTTCCTGGGGTAAATTATATGGATTCAAAAGGGAAGAAAGAAAAAAATTTAAAAAAAATTTTTAAGTTTTAAAAAATAAGGAAAAAATAAGGGAAGAAAGAGTATGTCACTATTTGAATCTCTCTCAACGTCATCTGAATGATTATGAGCATGAAGTATACGATCTGTGTCATAAAGGATTTGGCGTTGAAAGGATTCTGCTGAAAGTTGTCTTTTCACTAAAGATAGACATTTACGTCTATGTTGTAAGAGATACGTGCCCTGTAGGGAGTAGAATCAAACATTTATAACTGAAAATAACTTTTAAAGTTATCCAGGATGATTCATACTTTTTAGAATAACAAATTAGGTCCCAGAAGATCTGCTAAATATGCCTAGTCATAGATAAGAATTATGATAAAGTCAGGTGTTTTTATTTATTCATTCGAAAAAAGACTTCCTTCAGAACTTACTGTATACAAGTAATTGTGGATAAAGTACAACCTCTGTTTTCAGAAAGGTTTTCAGTTTACAATCACACAAAGACATGGGCTTTGTAGATAACACTAGACATGGGTTTTGTAGATAACACTGGGTGGGTTGGAATCTTAGCTCTACCATTCATTAGCACTGACCTTGGGAAAGTTACTTATTTTCCCAATCTGCATGATAAGGACAACGGTATACACTTCCTGGTTATTGTGAAGTTACATTAAATATGAATGAGAGTGCTTAGTACGGAGCCTGAGACGGAGTAGGTATTCAGTCAATGCAAGTTATCGTTAATCTAGTTCACTGTGTATTCTCCCACACTTACTTTCAGTGTTAAAAGTTTATCTAATTGAAATAGGGATAAAACATAACAAAAACAGCAGTGGCAATAATATCATCATTGTCCTCGTCATCATCATTTATGTATTTTGATCTCTACGTGAAAAAGAAAAAGTAGGGAAATCAAATACAAATTAATTTAGTGTTCGGTTAGTATCAATGAAATGCATGGCTCTCAAAATGCAGTTTATAAAGTAAAGCACGTGAAGAGACTTAAGTATCATGAGATACAGTCAGAAAGGTCTCCCTAATGCATGAAGAGGAGGTAATACCCAACCCAAGAAGGGATGGGAAATTTCCTACATTGATACAAATGTTAAGTTCTTGAACCAGCTTAGGTAGCCCATAGTCCTGGGTAAAGATCACACTTATTGGCTGTCTGAAATAGCTTAGGCAAGTTTTTAACTCTTTAAGCCTTATTTGCCATATCAATAAAATGGGAATACCAAAAGTATATAACTCTTAGATTTTTTTGATAATTTAACAAAATATAGGTAAAAATGCTTAGTACAATACCTGGCACAAAAAAAAAGGCATTTGGTATATGTTAATTAACTTGCCTTGCCTTGCTCTAAGAAGGAGAGGAACATAGCTTATTAAGAATGCTCTTTGAATTCATGACGGCTTTAGCCAGCTGGTTTAGGGGTTCAGATCCGGCCATTTCTTTATCTAGAGACAATATTCAAATATCCTAACTGGGCCAGATGCCCTTCTGTCTTAGCAGGGCTATGTACATAAAGAGAAGTCTCTACAATTTAACCAGTTAGGAAAGCAGTTCCCTAATAAGAAAATGAGTTGTCCATAATATCTGCTTGAGCTTCTTGGATAATGTCAGCTTTCATTAATAATTTTTGTCCTTTTAAGTGTCAGAAAAAAAAACACACAAAAAGAAAAAAATATATATCTTCAGAAAGCCCAAATGTGACAGTAGGAAATCTGGTCGAACAGAATTGCTAGAAATTTAAAGTTCAAACAGGGCAATTATGTAGGCAGAGAATGTATTAGGGCAGGAGCCTTATAAATTCAGTGTCGCTCTGTCTGAGGTTTTCAGAAATACAAATTACTGCCTTGAGTTTATCACCTAGAGAAGGAATTGTTAAGAAGCATATCCTATCCTAAATGGAGGCTTTAAACTTCTCTTATAGGGGGACTGTTTAAAATAATTTCATATTCTGGATCAAAAGATAAAAATTAGGTAACTATTAACTTTCAAGGGCATCTAATCAGCAATACTGTGAATGTAGGATTTCTAAGAATTTTTAGCTTTCCATTAAAGTCTACTAAAGTCTATTAAAGTCACTCACTGTTTTCTCCCAAATGATTATCAATAAAACCTTTGAAATAAAAAAAAATCATGATTACATTAGAACAAAAACATATTAGTGCTTATTTTAGAGACAGCAAGAAAAAGGAATTAAGTAATCCATCCTCATTTCTGAAGTGTTATAAAATGTAGGTGAAACATTAGAATTAGTGAAATAGGGTAGGTGAAAACTGCCAGACTCCCTGTTTGGTACATGGTATATTCTGTATTTCTTAATAAAACTGAACTTATACTTCATAAGCTAATTGGAGGAAAGAGGTCTTCAGTTGCAATTTTCAAGGAGAAAAATAGAAGTAGGCTAAGTAACTAACATCAGAATCAAGGAAACAGAGACCATGACTTTTTTTTTTTAATTTTTATTTCAGTATAGTTATTATACAATGATATATTAGTTTCAGGTGTACAATACAGTAATTGAACAATTCTGTATATTACACAGTGCTCATGAAGATAAGTGTACTCTTAATCCCTTTCACCTATTTCACCCATCCCTCCACCCAATTCCCCCTGGTAACTATCAGTTTGTTCTCTATAGTTAAGAGTCTGGTTTTTGGATTATCTCTTTTTTTCCTTTGTTCATTTGTTTTGTTTCTTAACATATGAGAGAAAACATACGGTATTTGTCTTTCTTTGACTTATTTCACTTAGCATTATATTCTCTAGATCTACCCATGTTGTTGCAAATGACAGGATTTCATTCTTTCTGATGGCTGAGTAATATTCCACTGTCTATGTATACATATCTTCTTTATCCATTCATCTATTGTTGGACACTTGGACTGCTTCCAGAGTTTGGCTATTGTAAATAATGCTGCAATAAACATAGGGGTGCATGTATCCTTTTGAATTAGTGTTTTCTATTTGGGAGTGGTAAATACCTAGTAGTAGAATTCCTAGATCGTGTGATAATTCTATTTTTAATCCTTTGAGGAACCTCCATACTGTTTTCCACAGTGACTGTACCAGTTTACATTCCCACTAACAGTGCACAATGGTTCCTTTTTTCTTCACCTCATCACCAAAACTTGTTGTTTCTTGTGATTTTGATTTTAGCCATTCTGACAGGTATGAGGTGGCATGTCATTGTGTTTTGGTTTGCATTTCCCTGATGATGAGTGATGTCGGGCATCTTTTCATGTGTCTGTTAGCCATTTGTATGGCTTCTTAGGAGAAGTGTCTGTTCATGTCTTCTGCCTATTTTTAATTGGATTATTACTTTTTTAATTTTTTGGTGTTGAGTTTTATAAGTGTCCCTAAAACTTAACTGCTTGACCACAGAGAGAGTAGAGTAAAATAATTTCTCTCAACCTGTATGTGATCCCTCACAAACACCCACGAAGGAGAACCATACATACATACATATGTACATACATACATTTACATTTATTTAAACTGCAGACTTACTATAATTCCAGAGACCTAGTAGAAAGCTCAGTGAGGTTTTCTTGTTTGAAGGAATAAGGGTCACATTCAAAGATAGAGTTGGACAAGATTTTGCATGGGGTTAGTAAGGATTTTGGTAGGTTATACAGATTTCAAAATTGAAAAGACCTTGATGGCATGCATGGTTTTATTTCACTTAGTTTTGCTTTGATAGTATCAAGGAATGGAACTTTCCCTGGAAAACTCTCATAAGAGTGGACAGCTGAGGACAGTAGCTCTAGATTAGATCTCAGTGTATTCTATAAAACTAAGATCTATACAAGAGTCCTAAAGATTTGTTATATGCTGTACATATGAATATAGGCTCCACTTGAAGATTTATAGTCAAGGGTGCACTAGTTTTTATTAATGGGGATTTTTCTATGTTATGCTCCTTGTGAATTTATGATGGTATTGTGCAGCTAATTTGAGTGTTAAAGATTTGGACATTTCTTTATCTAGAGACACTACTAAATTTCCTGACAGGTCCAGATGCCCATCTCTCCTATATAAGTATTAATCTTAATTGGGCCATGTACAAGGCTTAACACATATAGTTGAAGCCACTTACATCTAGAAACACACAGCACAATCTTGTGAAGACAGCTTGCATTAAAAGAGACACACTGTTATTTTATCCTTCCAGGAGCTCAATCTTAATTAATAGAAAGACCACAGTGATCAGAAATTTATTGCTAAAGTATATGAAATGTTTACCATAACATTTGGAAAACCCAGAGATTTCTGGAAATATATATTAATTGTTAATTTAAGGGAAGAAAATATTGCATCATCTAGAAAAATACCAAGTATCAAAAATTTATTTATTAAAAAAATTCTAAAATATTTTACAATGTCAGGCCATACAAGGCCAGGCAGGAAAAAAGAGGTAGAGATAGAGCCAGAGATAGAGAGGTAGAAGTTTCCTTTTCTGTCCTTAGTGTTAAACCATTAGGTGGGAAGGTGACTGAGTGGCAGATGTCAACATATATCTGCTCTCCCATGTGAGACTTGAGCAGTGTACGCAGTGCTGTTATTTTCTATGTTTTGTGATGTAATTTCTGTTGTCCCAAGCCTTGATAAAATTCACAAATATCTTCTGGAAGAAATTTAAGCAGAGGAGATGGGTTTCTCTTCTCTGTTTTTACAGAGAAAGGGAAAAAAAACAACCATAAGATGAGAGATGCATTAAGATTTTAGCTGCAACAAGCTTAGCAACAAAGTGAACATGAGATTACAAATTCTCTGAAATTTTGGAAATCTTGCCAAGAGATTTTCACTTTCTGCCAGAATTGAGATAGGCAGTTTGAGACAATTTATCAAATTACAAAAGACAAGATGATACCAGTAACATCTAGGTATACACAGGATGAATTTTTTGGCTCTCTTTTTACAAGTAGCTGAAGATATTTTTCTTAATATCACTGTTCCTTTACAGCTATATTGGATCTTAGATGCAAGGTTCTTAAATATTGATGAAGTTTTAATATGATAATACCAGGGTGGCTTCCATTATTTTTATAAATATGTTGCCTTTCTCAATGTAATTTAGAGAAAGAAGGGTTGGAGAGTTGACTTTTACATTCTATCAATTCTGATATAGCTAGATGAGAGAAATGGTCAATAGCGTAAGTTAAATTTTTCAACATGAAGTCAACAGACATATAGCAAGCCCCACACTATGCCAGGCCATTTACTAATTCTAGACATAAGAGTGAGGAACCAAATAAACAGGACCCTTACCTTCATGGAGCATGCAGCTTAATGAGGAAGAAATAATAACCTTTTTTTTTTTTTAAGTTGTAAGAAAAAAAATGTATATAGCGTTTATTTAGCATCTGTGGTAGAGAAATCTGGCCTAAGATGCAATGGTTGTATTTAGGGTCAGGAATGCCAAGATATGTAGATGAAACTGAGAAATGGTGCAGCCACGTAGCCCAACCTAGATTTCCTTTAAAGAACAAAGAACTTATTTCCTAAGTCCTGGAAGTCCTGCAAGAAGTCAGATCTCAAGTCTCAGCCTTTTTTTTAGAAAATATGCCTGCTGAAGAATCCGGCTTCACTCAAGTTCACATCTCCTTCTGGGAGAAGTCCGCTGTGATGAGTGATCAAGTCAGGAGTATAAACATCCAGCAGCTCACTCCAACATGTTACAAATCTAAGGTCCATTCTAGTTCTAGATCTTCCCTTGGGGTGGGCTGAGGCCTGGTTGGACTGCATTGCAGCTCAGTTTCTCCTTCTACCTAATCGTGCTTCCTTCTCTGCCCTTCCACAGGTGTTGATACAGAGACCTCTGACTCAGAGTCTGCTTTTTCTAACAAAAGGCATTGTTAGAATATGGTTGCATTTATGAAAATGCATAGGGGTAAATGCGTCTCCCCAAACCTGAAGATAAAGGGACATTTTAATACTGAAGGAACTAGGGAGAAGGATGTGGTATCAGTATGACTGGAAGGTAGTGAGGAAAGTAAAGTGCACTAAAACCTAAGATCCTTAAGGGAAGATATTTTTGTCTGTTAGGTTTACAGGCACTATCCTCAATGCCTAATTAATACCTGAAGATAAAATCACAAGAAAATAGTGGGTTACCTTGTGGAACTCAAGGGCCACGGTGCATCTGATTGCAGGATAGGACTGGAAAGATTAAACAAAACAAAACAAACAAACAAAAAACAGTACTCTCCTTCTCTTTTCACTCTGTTGATAATTTTTTTCTCTGATTTTCTGTTTTATACAGTTGAATGTGACTACCTCAGTATACACTGTGACCCCTCAGTATACAAGTAATCATACACAAAGTTAATTATACATAACTTAATACTACCTCTGTCTGAGCCCCAACTCTAAACATAGTATTTTGAATTCTAGCCTCTAGATGTAGGAGGGAACTAATTTCTTATTTTAGGTCAACCCAATTTGTAACGATTTGTTATACCTTGCAATGCAAGGTATAGAATACACCTTGAAAGACACTAAGTATCAAAACTCAAACAAGGAAAAATAAGGTATCTGAGAATATCTGTTAAGAAGATTGAATCAATAATTCATAACCTTCCAAAAGTAAAAGGAACCAGGTCCAGATGGTTTCACTTATGAATCCTACAGAATACTTAAGGGAGAAATGATAGTAATTCTCTACATTATCGTCCCAAAAAGAGAAGCAGAATGAATACTTTCTACCTCATTTTATGAGGCCAGCATCACCCTAAAACCAAAACTGATAAAGGCATTACAAGAAAGGTGAGCTACAGACCAATATTGCTCCTTGGCATAGATGCAAAAAATCTCAAAAGTAGATTAGCAAATAAGCTTGGACTTATTAAAATAAAAAATATCGGCTCTGTTCCCTTTAACAAGTGAATGGATAAATACCTTAGGGTACATACATACCATGGAATATTACTCAGTGATCAAAATAAAGAACTATCAATCCTTGCAAAGACATGGAGGAAGTTTAAATGTGTAATGATTAGTGAAAGAGGTCAGACGGAAGAGGCTACATGCTATAAGGTTTTGAGTATATGACATTATGAAAAACACAACATTATGGATACAGTAAAAAGATCAGTAATTGCAAGGGATTGCGGGGAAAATGAGGGGAGATGAATAGGTGGAGCACAGGGTATTATTAGGTCAGTAAAACTTTTCTATACGATACTGTAATGGTAGATGCACGACATTATCATTTGTCAAAATTAATAGAACTGTCCAATGGAAAAATTGAGCAGTAATGCAAGCTATGGACTTTAATAACATATCTGTATTGATTGCACAGAAACACTGCACTCTAGCTGATGAAGTCCATGCCTCTCGACGAGGATACATCCTTTTCTTTTCCATCTTCTGGTATCTCCAGGTGTTCCTTGGCTTGTGGCAAAGCTTCAACCTCTGTCTCTATCTTCACACGATCATCATAAGTCTGATTTGATGCTTTCTTTGTTTCTTCAGACTGTATTTTGTTTCTTCTTTTTTACTATGTCTCATAATCCTGTTTTGAAAGTGAGACATGATATATTAGGTAATAGAAACCGAGATAAGGAGGAAATTAGTGTGATGTTTTATCCTAATCTTGCTAGGAATTGGGCTCATTTCATACTGCTGTAGCTGTAGGTATCACAGGCTACGGATTCTTAGGATCCCTCTTTTTGTCTTATCTATTGTCTTTGCTTTTCCTAACTCTCTTTAAAATTGAAGCAGGGCATTGCAGATACTTCACCTGCAATCCACTTTTATTACACTGGAGCATTGTTGGTATGGTGTTAAGTTTTGGGAGAGGGGAAGTATTCTATAATTTAAAAAAAATAGATTTTATTTATTCAAGAGAGAGAGAACACGTGTGGTGGAAGGAACAGAGGAAGAGGGAGAAGCAGACTCCCCACTGAGCAGGAGCCCTACACCGGGCTTGATCCCAGGACCCTAGGATCATGACCTGAGCTGAGGGTAGATGAGTAACTGAGTCTCGCAGGTGCCCTTATAATTTTAAGATGACATCTTGGTCTTTTAGTGGGCCTCTATTAGAGAGGCATGACCTTCGCATTAGGCTGTATAGCTTTCTCCCCCGACAAGAAGGCTTTCTTTTCTAGACAAGAAGGCTAGAGGTGATGGGAATGAAGGATGACTCCCCCAAAGTGGGTTAAGACTCTAGTGAAGTCTTTGCCCCTGGAGCATAGGTTTTTATCATGGCAAACACTCTGGGTGTATTTCATTGTGATTACTCCTCCCCCTCTCCTGCCAGGTCCCCAAGGAGATCTTTCATAGATCTTGGCCTTGAGTAGCTAATGGAGTCATACAGGTAAGTTCCATGAAAAAGGGATCTTCTAAGACTGGGCCTCAGGAGTCTTTCGCTTTCATGCCTGTTCACACTCAAGTAAAATTAATTCATCAAAATTAGCATTTGAGTCTTTCTACTTCTTTATGGCCCCAGTGACTTTTGCTCTAGATAAGCTGATCTTAGCTGTGATTTTTTATATTAGTCTACCTCTCCAGATTTTGATGTGGTGGTTTGCCTATGACCTCTGACCTCCAATTCTCTGATGCAGTCAAGAAATGTTATTTTATTTGTTTGTCCTGACTTTTTTTGTTGTTGTAAGGACAGATTCAATAACTTCCAAGCTCTTTACCTACTGATGCTGCAACCAGAAGTGTCAGCTATTTTTTTACTTAAAAAGAAAAGTCATGAAGAGCCTTGATGTAGTATAATAAAAATGGAATAAAGACAACTTGAGAAAATATGTGTTTGACTAGCATATGTTCTCCCTGTAACTTATGTGAATACTGTCTAACAGTTAAGCAAAGTTGATTGAATTTTTATAAAAAGGATGCTGTGGTCAAATACATTATGGAAATATTGAACTTCATATCTTTCATTTTGTTTTATAATATTTGTTTGAATTTTAAAGCCCTGAAAAAAAATCTAGCATTTTCCAAATTTATTTATCCTGAAAAATCTTCTCCTCCCTGCCCCCCACCCTCCCAGCATGCCACAGAACAATGTAATCTGGGAACTTCTCAACACTTCTCTAGTTATCACTTTTTCCCATCTGTGAATGATGGAACTAATGGCAACATTCACATACATAGATCATAAAATTATTGGTATCACAACTAAGGACAAAAGGGTCAACTTAATGTATCTGTAATGGAAAAAACTAAAGTATTATCATCACAACTCTTTGCTATTAATCTACCTAAATCTTCTAAAACCTATTAACACTTACTGTATTTACATTTCCTTTCTAATATCACAGCCATACTTGAGCACTTGATTGTGATTAGTACAAAATGAAATGTACTTGTATGCCAGTTTTCTCAAAGGAAATATCTCAGCAATTTTTTATATTGTTTATATATTGAAATTATAATAGTTTGTATATATTTAGTCAACATATATGTGAATTTCATTTCTTTTTCCTTACTTAAAATTGACCATTAGAAAATTTAAAATTGCATATGTTGTTTGCATTATATTTCCTTTGGAAAGCACTGGTCTATACAAAACCTGATTTTAATGCTGTGAAATCAGGAAATCTCAAGTATTTCAGGAGCAACAATCAAAAGTAGTTGGTAAGCTGTTTGCAATTGAGGTTTATGTTTGTTTTTGTTTTTGTTTTTTAAGATTTTATTTACTTATTTGATAGAGATAGAGACAGCCAGCGAGAGAGGGAACACAAGCAGGGGGAGTGGGAGAGGAAGAAGCAGGCTTCCAGTGGAGGAGCCCGATGTGGGGCTCGATCCCAGAATGCCGGGACCACGCCCTGAGCCAAAGGCAGATGCTTAACGGCTGAGCCACCCAGGCGCCCCTGCAATTGAGGTTTTATAAGAGTTCTATCCAATCAAATCTGTGTGAACCTTAGAGGAAGTTCCTGAGGTGGATTTGGAAAATGTTAATTGGTGATGAGGCAGTCAATGAAAAAGAATGTTAGATGGTTTAACTATTTGAAATGTGAATTTGAAATGTGCTTGAAAAATTATGATAGAAATTTTACATGGAGAGAAAATAGGCCAGGATGTCAAATGTTTCATAAATATGGGAATGGAGAGGATATCAGCAAATGACTGCAACAAATAGAAGGATGTGGGTTACATGCATATGTGTGTGTGTATGTATGTATGTATGTATCTGTCTGTCTATCTTCATCATTATCATCATCATATATTTATAGAGAGATAATGCCAGTGTCCTAAGGGTCAAGGGTCAAGGGCCAAGGACTTTTTTATAGCAAAGAGGGAGAATGATAATTTGAAAGTGATACAAACCCAATCTTCTAGCTCTGAGGTATGGAATTGAAGAAGTAAAAACAAGCCTCATTTTGACAGAGCAATAGGAAAAGTAATATCCTTGGGACCAGCCATACTTAAGGGAAGAAAATATATAAAAGGAGGGAAAGGCAAAGGGTACAAATTCTCAGAAAATATTAACAAAATTCTACCCAGAGTAGATGATCACAGAGTAGAAGGATTTGAGATTGTAGGTAATTGGGTCGGAACAGAAAATGTATAGAATAATATGGGGATAAGTGACTGAGTTGCAGCATTTTGATTTCTCAAGGAGGAAATATTGCATAGTGTTTACAAGGTTAAGTGGTAGACTCAGATGTATCTGATTTGAAATCATGATTGTTGTCCTCTTCTTCCGTTTTTTGTTACCAGCTATGCAGTCTCGAGCAAGGTATGTGAACTCTCTAAATATTGGTTTTCTCTTTAATGAAATGAAGATATTAATACTATATCTTCTTTATGATCTTCATGAAAATTAAATAAGCTATTTTATAAAAAGCATCACTTAGCAAAGTGTCTGGCACATTGTAAGGAAACTGTCCCTTTAACTCAAAAGAGTGAATTCTGAATTCTCTTATCCATTTTCAACCTTTGTCATTCCAGACTTTAAAAATGCATTGATTTTCTTTCTTTCTTTTTTTTTTTTTTAGGGAAGAATATTATGGAGAAAGTAATTTAGTCTCTCCCTTGGCCCCCAGGAGGCCTATACTTAATATAAGTCTTTGTGCAACAGGAAAATTATTCATTATGAATCTATCTCTTATCATCTTTTCCACAGTTTGCTTGACTGCATCTTCCTACTTCTTGAAAACTGTATAAAAGACTTGTGGCTCTTTCTTCATTATCATCTGTTTTAACTAAAAGTAAATTCAGAATAATTTATATACCAGAAATGATGAAAGAGTTTTAAAAATGAACAACATCCATTGGTGACTCAATTATAAATCAGATATTTAGAGAGAGAGTAATATATCTAATGTAACCAAAGGGTCCACTGTTTTAAACTGACAGGCATTTAAAATCGTTGATCAGTTTCAAGTTTCTTTGTTAAAAAAAAATCAATGACTTCTTGTCAATTTTCTATAGTTTAAATTTGATATTACTGCACATGATTAATGCTATTTAAATAGGTTACTAGCTTATAACTAACTTTATTTGGACATAGAATATTACAATAAAACACCTTTAATTATAGCCTGAGTTTTTATTTGACATCGACGGGACTAGAGGAAATTATGCTAAGTGAAATAAGTCAAGCAGAGAAAGACAATTATCATATGGTTTCACTCATTTATGGAACATAAGAAATAGGAAGATCGGTAGGAGAAGGAAGGGGAGAATGAAGGGGGGGTAAACAGAAGGGGGAATGAACCATGAGAGACTGTGGACTCTGGGAAACAAACTGAGGGCTTCAGAGGGGAGGGAGGTGGAGGATTGGGATAGGCTGGTGATGGGTAGTAAGGAGGGCACATATTACATGGTGTACTAGGTGTTATACGCAATGAATCATGGAACATTTCATCAAAAACTGGGGATGTACTGTATGGTGACTAATATAACAAAATAAAAATTATTAAAAAAAAGAGAGAGAAATAACCTAGAAGTTCGACAAGAAAAAAAATATATATGTATATGTATATGTGTGTATATATATATATATATATATATATATATATATATATATGTAATTTGAATTCAGTTTCAGGTTATCTGTTTCACATTATCATTAACATTAATAAGGCTATTTTGGTGAGTCATTTTATTTTTTTAACATGCCCTATTCCTTCCCCTCTACCCCAAGGACTTAAAAACTTTTCTCTTTTATTCCCCTTAAAAACCTTATCACATTCTTAGTTCTGTAATTCTATGGTATATTAATTATTGTATACCTGCTGAAATGTAAAACAATGCCTTTTTTCAGTTTCAAATCATGGATTTTCTAATTACAAAATGCAGCATGTGCTTGAAGAAACAATGTTAGATCCAAAGTCATTCCTAAAATCACTGATACAAAGTGAAGTAGTCCAAAGCTACAAAGGTCCGATTTTAGTCTAATCTTTTCATTTCAACTTCAGATGGTACTCCTTTTGCCATTCTATTGGAGGTTCAAAGACTTTTGAATTCCTCTTTCCTTTATATTCAGAAGTATAGTGTTTTCTGTAGCACTTTTAGCAAATTAATTCAAGTAACTTAACAGATACAAGCTTGACAGGAAGCTAGTCTAGGATAAACATAGGATCTAAGAGTGAAAATACCTTGGTTCTTGTTTCTTACCAGCGAGGCGAACTTGTACATAACTGACTTTGAGCCCAGATTTGTGCCTCAGTCTTTTCGATCTACCGAATGGGGCAGTGGGTTATGCTTCAAACAGTTCTTGTGAAAGAAAAAGAAAGTCAAATCTGAGGCATAATGGCTGGTAAGAAATAGGTGCCAAAGACACGTCACTGTCAGTAGTACTAAACTCTATTGATTACATTTATCACATGTTTGAACATCTATGAGCTGCTGAAAACAATCTAATTTGTTTCATCACTGTAACGGGTCAGAGAAAGATGTGCAATCACCCGGTCAATTGAAAATCATGAAGCTTTACCTGGAATGGCTCAGGAATTATTTGCCTAAACTCCCCGCTGTGGATTTGGGGAGATAATTCTGGCATTTCTGATCATTTCTAAGCAAAAGGTAGTTATAGTGGGGGCACCTGGGTGGCTCGGTCGGTTAAGCGTCTGCCTTCCGCTCGGGTCGTGATCCCAGGGTCCTGGGATAGAGCCCCGCGTTGGGCTCCCTGCTCAGCGGGGAGCCTGCTTCTCCCTCTCTCTCTCTCTCTGCCTGCTGCTCCCCCTGCTTGTGCTCTCTCTTTGTCAAATAAATGAATAAAATTAAAAAAAAAAAAGGTAGTTATAGTGGTTATATCTGGGTCAAAGAGCGGACTTACTCCATAAAGGGAAAGACTCTCTCCTCTCTAGAGGAGATTTGCTTACATTCCTGAGTGATAAAGATAATGTTTTCCTTGAGGCAAATGTAAAGCAGCTTTGCCAGCAGCCTTTGCAAAGCTCAGTGTCCCTTAGCTGTGCAACAGATACACTTCGAGTGCAGGCATCCACCTGGGGCACCTCTGAATCCCCTCAGATTGGAAAGTGGAGGGCAGGGGAACAATGGAACTTCTACTTCATGTTGTGCTGTAAAAAATTATCCAGATCAACCTGGACTTATTGTATCCTTACCAAGCAAAAGTATGAAAGTGTTTCAAAGCAAGCTAATGGCTACCCTGATACTTAGGGATTACTTGGCTGCTTGAGTCGACATGGATTACATGACTTCTCAGTTGTTTTTGGAGTATTCTCAATGGTTCACTTTCCTCTGAAGATGGGGCTGAACACCAAATTCACATTTTAGGGTCGTGTTCTAAACCACTCTTGGTGCAATGCATCAGAGTTATGGTTTGGGACTATGGGTAGTTTACCCAAAAGACACAATCCACAAAAGTACAGGGAAAAAGTTATAGTCCATTAAGGAGAGAGAGAGAGGACACCACCTGGATTATAGTTCCAGGTCTGAGGTTTATAAGTTATTTGATCTTGGGTCTTCCTTACTTCGTAAAAGTTGTAGTCTTGTATAGCGTTAGAGATTTCAAAGTGCTTTATATAAATAAAATTGCATGGAAGTAAAAATTAGTTTTGTGGCTGCTATCATTATCACATTATTATTATTTTCATTTTATTATTATGTTGGCTCATGAATTTTGGATGGTATTGAGATCATAGTAAATTTAGCAAAAAATTAAAGTTGGAAATAGTAGATTTGCCAAGTCAAGTATTTCTTCAGTCAGTAACATTACTAGCTTAAGTAAATGTGGAATTTATGATGCAGAATAACCATTATCAAGCATCTATATTTATTCCAAAAAATATTTAGCAGCTACATTCTCTGTGTTATATATTAGTTATCACTCTCATGGACTTTAGTCTAATAGAGAAAATTCAACTGGGTTAATAATTATCGAGCATCGACCACAGGCAATCTTCTGGATTGGACCACGTGAGAAAATTTGAATTAAGTAGTTCATAGTTCCTGAGGGAGCTTATTATTTTGTGGAATATAGCACCAAAAATATCATGCACCAAAGTCAAGCAAAGTCTAAGAAAATAAAACCCTGAACAGCAGTGGAGGTTTTGTGAATCCTTATTTGCTAACAGATACTAACTTTATTTTGTTCTAGATTCTTTTAACATATTAATTTTAATTTTTACATTAATAATGAAACATAATCATTATTATTTATATTTTATAAGTAAGGAAATTGAAACTGAGATGGATAAGTCACAAGAGGCAGTCTACATTTTATTTTACTTTATTTTTTTAAAGATCTTATTTATTTATTTATTTGACAGAGAGAGAGAGAGAGAGCACAAGCAGGGGGAATGGCAAGCAGAGGCAGAGGGAGAGGGAGAAGCAGGCTTCCTGTTGAGCAGAGAGCCTGATGCAGGACTCCATCCCAGGACCCTGGGATCATAACGTGAGCTAAAGGCAGATGTTTAACCAACTGAGCCACCCACGTGCCCTGAGACAGTCTACATTTTAAACTCATATTCATCTGGTTCAATTCCACTGCACTGTTTTCCTGAACTGCATTTCTACTTAGAGTTGTGGTTGAGGTTCATGAGAAATGTTGGTTCTATATGGATAAACCATTGAGAAGAAGCGCGTCAGTGCAAAGAAATCCTAAAATAGTTGAGTATAAACTAAATGGTAAGTATGAGCCAGCATTTCTTTGCAAAATTGGTATCTAAAAAGCCATAAGACCAAATGTAGCAGCTCTTTGTTCACCACTGAAGCCCTGGAGAGATAAATCTATATCCACAGCCTATCATATAATCTATATTTGTATCTACATCTCTATCTATATTGAATTTGTGAAAAATTCTAACTAAAAAGGCCAACATCAGTTGATATGAGTTTTATCAGAAACCTTTTGGTTTTATTTGTGTTTGTGTTTATTTCTTCTTTTGTTCATTCACATCAGATGGCCCACCCAGACCTTTAATTTCACTCACTGGTTTTGCATAGCCTGAGGATTTCGGTGATCATTTTCTAATGCTAAGATATTCATAGATATTGAGTAAAACATATACTCTCAAAACCAGTAATTGGAATTTATATTTAAGGTGGATAAAATAAGCAAATGACAGCGTACTATCAAAAACTGCATGTTGATGAAAGCTATTTTACTTTCCTTCTTTTAGAGAATGTATAAGTAGAGCTCTTCTTATTAAAAGCAAGAAACACCTTAAGTTTCTTTCTTTTCTTCCTTGCTCTGAGTGATGCTAAACAAGCCAGTTAGCCTCTTCCACTCTCATCATGCTGGTCTAGATAATGACTTGTACTGCCCATCCCATTAGATAATTATGTGGGTCAGTGCAGAGCGTGGATAAAAGTATTTTGTAAGCCATAAGGCACTAAAAAAGATGTGGGTTCTTACTTTTTTTGTTCTTTTAATTCCAGTTTATGGTTACAGGGGTATACTTATAGGTATTCAGTAGTTCTAGGCAAGATTGAATTATGATTTTTGACAATCAAATGTAACTGCTCCAGAACAGAAGGAACGAACAGTCAAGAGAGGTCTGTCTTCTTGAGTGGGTCAGGTTTGATTTTATATGTTGATTACGAAGTTCAAACAATATCACTAACCATATATTTTAAGGACAACTTAGCAAAGAAAATATACATATAAATCAGAAAGCAGGGGTAGTAATTTCTGCTGCAGAGGAAAGTAGGAGGATAGAGCATTTTTCTTTCTTTTTCTTTTTCTTTTTTCTTCTAAATCTGTAAACTTGATTCATAATTTCAAATACGCAAACCAAAAGCATAAATATCTCTGCTTGAATTCTTGTCACTGTCCCCAAATTTTAACTGGCAGACTTATATTGAATTACATCTAGGGGCACATGGAAATGGTCAACATAAGACAGACGGGAGATAGGAAAAAGTCCAGATCTGATATAGTTTCAACAAGACATAAAATTGTGTATTTTCTTAAATTAATGTCAATATTCTCTCTGAAAAGTGTAAGCCCTGGAGATAACTCATATATTGTATGTCCTTAGTGAAGTAGTCTGTGATGGAGAAGAGAGTCTAAAAACTAGATCTAATTCTTTTTGTTTAATAAAGTAAGTCATTTTTTAAAAATATTTTATTTATTAGAGAGAGAGAGAGCACAAGCAGGGGAGGAGCAGAAGCCCACTCCCCACTGAGCAGGGAGTCTGAAGCAAAGCTTGATCCCAGGACCCTGAGATCGTGACCTGAGACGAAGGCAGATCCTTAACCAACTGAGCCACCCAGGCGTCTCTAGATATAGTTCAATATAAGCCAATTCTTAGAGCATTATTTAGTGCCTTACAATATTTTAAATTATTTGTCTCTCAAAATTTTAATGCTAATATGTTATAATAGAAAAATAAAAACAGGAGAAAGATATTTTATATGTTCAAATCTCTCTTTGGTTGAGTTCATACTATGATGTATAATGCCCAGAATATGGTGTCTATAGAAATTAATTTCAGGATTATTTTGTGAATCTTCCTCAAAGTTATGCAAATGTTTTTGTTTCATTGCTTTGATTTTCTTATACTTAAATTGGAATATTTTTTGTTTTGTTTTTCATATTTCACTCTTTTTTTTTTTTAATTTGAAAAGCCATTTAAAAAAAAAGAGGGACACCTGGGTCACTCGGTTAAGTGTCAGACTCTTGATTTTGGCTTAAATCATGACCTTAAGGTCCTGGGTTTGAGCCCTACATGGGGCTCCTTGCTCAGCGAGGAGTCGGCTTAAGGATTCTCTCCTTCTCCCTCTGCCCCCCCACCCCATTTATGCTTATGCACACACAGAGTCTCTCTCTCTCTTTCTAAAATAAATAAATCTTTAAAAAATATATAAAAAATTAAAAATTTAAAAAATTTAAAAAATTACAAATATTTAGAAAAATATTTTTTTGAAAGTCCCTTTGAAAGAAATATATCCCTTTGAAAGTGATATATTCAAATTTATATTTGAAGGTTTTTTTGTTAAGCATTTGCCGACCCTTTTAATAGTAAAAACTTCTGTGGGTAGGGAAAATTCAAAATTAATTTTACTTTTTCTGCTAACCATAATTTCTCTTTATTTGGAAAATCTTTGTTTTTTTGTTTTTTGTGGTTTTTTTTGCATTTTTCTTGCATATCATATATTTTCTCTAAATCTAATCTAGCTGCTTTAAAGAAAACATTTAGTCAGCATTCCCATCACATCAAATTTGAAATATGTCCCATAAATACGTTCCATCTTTAGAGATATCCAGAAAATCTCATACATAAACTTTGAATTGTTCCAAAGGATGTCATCATTATTGGCACAGCTGAGCCTCTGTCGCCAGTAAAAAATTCAGACTGTGTGCCATTCATAACCAAAGAGTGTTTCTGGATTTGAGCCAAAATTTATCTTGTATACCTTTTTCCTTACCAATCATGTTATCATCGTTACCATATGTCTGCCCTCAATAATCTTGTAAATTATTTAAAAGAGACTGAAATGTTTTTATTTCTTAATGTAATTAATGTTAAATAATTTCAAACAAAATATTGCAATTCTAGTGTTCATTGACCATGTAGTTGCCAACGTAAAGAACTGGTATCATGCTTTTCACATATTTTATCTAGACATACTTATACACACACACACACACACACAATTTTAAGAGTAAAATGCATTGTTTCATATTGCAAAATGTTCTTTAGGCACCATGTGAAGATGGTGCTAATTCTTGTTTAATTTTTTTTTTTAAGATTTATTTATTCATTTTAGGGAGAGAAAGAGGTGTGTGCATGAGCAGGGGGAGGGGCAGAGGGAGAGAGAGCGGCAGAAGCTCCCCATTGAGCTCGGATCCCCACGTGGGGCTCCAGGACCCTGAGATCAGGACCTGAGCTGAAATCAAGAGTTGGACAGTTCACCGACTGAGTCACCCAGGTGCCCCTAAAATAATTTCTTAAAAATTTATTTTAGAGAGGGGAAAAAGAGAGAGAGAGAGAAAGAGAGAGAGAGCGAGCATTGTAAGGGGCAGAGCAAGAGGGAGAGAGAGAATCCCAAGCAAACTGCACACTGAGGTCAGAACCCTATGCCAGGTTGATCCCATGACCCCTAGATCACGACCTGAGCCAAAATCAAGGTCAGATGCTCAACCGACTAGACCACTCAGGCACCCCTCTTGTGTAATTTTATAACCATGAATTAGACCCCAATAATGTGGGTGCTCAGTCATGTTGGGGAATATGACTTCACTTGAAATATCGATTGTATCCATTGATCTGCACTGACAGGTTAATTAGTTTGGTTTTGACCTAAAAGCTTTTGCTATTCAAATCCTCATTACATTCCAAAGCATTTCTTTTGGGCATGAAGTGTCTGTGATTTGTGACACCCTTCAGAGTATAGGGCTTTCCCTGTTTAATACATGTTTCAATATCTACCATGTTCAAAACCCCAAATGAAATGAAACAATGAAAAAATGTGGTTTCTGAGAATAATGAGTAATAATTCTGAAGATTGGCACTCTGAATTAAGACCCAGGCTGCATTCAACCTCACTTACAGTCATACACCACATTGGTTAGAACATTCCAGCCAAGTAGGAGTCTATCAGGTTTTCAATTCCAAGATTTCCACTACCTTGCCAAGATGATAAAATCTATGTAACTTTATTGTAATATCACACAGTTATTTCAATTGGTCCTCACAGCAACTCTGTAAGTTGGCTAGAGTGCCAATTAACATTTACCTTAAACAGAAGGGGAAACCAAGGCTTAGAAAAGGAAATAATAATGTCTAGGGTCGCAAAGCCAGTAAGTGGCAAAGCTGGAATTAAAATTGAGGACAATTGAAATGGAGGCATAACAAATACATTTATTACTATGTTGCATCCATGATTTATGGCCCAAAAAACCCACAGAGAAATCAGTTAATGATGAAGACATTTAGCATTTATTTTATTTTGAGCCTTGAAAAACAGATAGTGTTTAATCAGTGGAGATATATTTGAGATATACATTAAAAACAGAGGAAATAGTGTAAGCAAGGAATACCTGTAGCACATGACCTAAGTCTGTATGTGTAAGGGAAAAAGTGGGATAAGGTTTTATAAGACAGCCTGGGAAAAATAAAAATAAATAAATAAACTGATTTTACAAATAAAAATAATTGACACAACTCTCAACTAGAATGCTCTATTCTGCAAGAGTAAAATAAGACCACATGGCCCCCCAAATTCCTTGTGAACATGGGGGATGCTGAGAAATCCAAAATTAATTTAAGTTAATATTTGCTTTAATTCAGTAAAATGTTCAATACTGGATGAAGTTTATTTAGCATTATTCTTATAAACATGATTTTAAAAACCCAGTAATTTAGATGTAGCAAGGCCAAATACATAGTTTGATTGAAGACTGTGAGCCCATATCCCCTCATTAGGTGTATAATGTGTCCATTGACAGCTTCATGGAAGTAGTCTGTTCTGGTAAGGAAAATGAGCTTTGGTTTTAAAATCACAACTTTTATCATTTTTACATAGAATCTTAGATAATGTATTTAATCTATCAAGTAGGCATATTCTTTTGTAAAATGGGGATTAGTATGCCTACAGTGAGAGGTCAGTGGTCACCATAGAATGAGGTAAAATACTTAATCTAGCCAATCTTTACTTATGATGCATTATCTTCAGATACCTGTGGTTTGTGTCCTATCCTAGTATCCTGTAGGACGCGCCTAAGGATAAATCAACAATGTTCACAGTATGGATTTATACCAATACACAGCACTGACAATCTCTTTAATTTTGTTTTTAAGCTTATAAAATAAAAAGCTTGTATATATTTAAACTGTGAAAAATATGGTCCTGAACGAAAGCCTGAGAATCAGAGAAAAACCTAATCTTTATACTTTCTGCTAAGAAGTAAGAGATCTTCAAGTAGATTGTCTTTCATAAGATTTTACTTCGTCAAGGAAATAAATAGTGATGGGTATCTTCATCTTGGAGAACATAACCATAAGATGGAAAGATGTGTAGTGTGAGATGTGTATATCTAGACTGATGATGATGATAGATAGGTAGATAGATAGATAGATAGATAGATAGATAGATAGATGATGATAGATAGATAGATAGATAGATAGATAGATAGATAGATAGATAATAGATAGATAGATAATCAATCACATTGGTAGAGAACTAGTCAAATATTCAGGCACCCAGAATATAAACTCTTCGCAGAACCTGGCTCTCTTGAAGGCAATCTTCTCTTCTGTCAGTTTCTTCACTTTTTAATTCTTATTACAAGATACTGGGCTTAGTATTACAAAATTTTTAATGTTGAAAGACTATTTTTTCCCTAGATAACATGGCAAGCTAGTGGATTTTGCAAAAACAACAAAAAAACAAAACAAAAAAATATATAAGTATAAAATGTCAACAGTAGATAAATGTTGTAAATACTCATAGAGACTGTCTCACCAGAGTTCTGATATACACCTGTTAATATCTCACTCTAAATAGGAAAGGCTGTTTCTTTTAGGAAATCAGGTTGTGAGTTTAGCTGACAATGTCACTGAGCAGTTTTGTGTCGCAATGCATAGAAGCCAGTGTCTTCTCTTAGGACAGTAAAATGCGCATCTGTATTATGAATAAGGTGTACCTAGCTCGAGGCAGGGTTAATACAACTGGAAAGATTTCCACTCATTGACATACGAAATTCCTTTCTTCAAAGCAAATATAAGTTAACTCAATCATTTAGTAGGGCAAACCAAAGGAAACAATCTCTACTAGTCTTACAAATGATTCCACGTGTAGCATAAGTATTGGGGTAATGTCCCTGAATGATTAATCCAATTATAAATTGCAGGACCTATCAGTGTCTAGGGAAAAAATGGGAGTATAGCCAACCAGAATATTACGAGAATGGATTCTTGTAAAATATTATCACGATCTTACAAAAAGCAGGGCTGGTGGATGAAAACATTCCCCTTATCTTGTCCACCCTCTCTGGGATTCTTGAGGCTTCCTTATACTTGCAGTACTCTGAGACCTTGAAGAGAGCAGTTTTATGCCCTCAATGTGTTTTCTTTTCTTTTCCTTTGTTCCTGGCTCAGTAATAAGGGATCCTGGAGAAGACAGCTTCTCTCTTCCCAGCACAGAACCTATACTACAAAGAAGAACTCAAGAATTGGGATTTTTGCCATGGACTGATCTGTATTTGCTTTGTTACCCATTTGAAGGCACTGCCCCAGTTGACCTCTGTATAACAGACCTCACTCTTTCTCTCCTCCTGAATCATCCCTGTTTGCTCTCAATCTATTTCAGTTCTCTTATATCTATGTTAACCTAGGGAATATGTTTAGGTTACTGCTAAAACGTCTAGTCTATTTTGAGGAACATACAAGATAAAATATTTGTTATCTTGTATAAATATGAATTATAAATAGAGAAATATTTTATCTTGTATATGCAAAAATAAACTATGAAAAATCAATTTTTGAAGACTAACTCCATAGGGTCAGGAAAATCTTCACAAAAATAGTAACTTTGGGCTTTCAGTCAATATGTGCCTCAATAACTATGACTTATATCTCAATAGGCATTGATTTTAAAGTAGTGAGTTTTGAGTTTTGATAGTTCTATATAATTTTGGCCAAGGTAGTCACAAAGAACTCTGAAGCTATCTTTCAAGCTAACAAGTTAGTTTACTATAGTTTCATGAATACAGGTAGAAGACACTTGACTCCTGATTCAGATGTAAATAGCAACTTATGATTCAAAGCAGTATCAGTAACAGAAGATAATCATTTTCACATTAGTTCCCTGAAACCCAGTTCCAACAGAACTGCCTCAGAGAAGAGGACCCTGAGTTTAAGGGACCTGAATCTTTTATAATAAGTAGTACGTATGTTTTTTCTTTATTCCGAGGAAAAATATTACCTTTATTATACTGGAGCATGTTTGCCCTTTACCCTGGAGAAAAATACTAATTTTGTTTACTAAAAATGTTTGCTATACAAACATATTTGAAAGATAGTCTGGAACAAACGAGAATAACAAAGGGGAATAAGGACCTCATTTGCAAGATGTACAGAAATGCAAAAGAACAAACGGGTATCATTAAATCTTAGAATATTAGAGTGAAACTACTTTTTTTTTAAGATTTTATTTTTAAAGTAATCTCTGCACCCATTGTGGGGCTCGAACTCACAACCCTGAGATCAAGAGTCACATGCTCTACTGACTGAGGCAGCCAGGCTCCCTTAGGGTAAAGAATACTTTAAAAGTATTCTAACTATACCTAAAACAAGATTTCTACATGCATTATTCCTGTCGAATTATCATGGTCTCCTCCTGAACTCTTCAGTGGAAGGTGACTCATTATTTCATGAAATAGGTTGTTGCATTTTTGGACAGTAAATCTTTATCTAAATCTGCTTAGCAAAGATTCAATCACCTGTCTGTAACAATACTTAACATTTTAATTTTTCAAATTTTTTTTATTTGAGTAGAGTTGACAACCATGCTACATTAGTCTCAGGCATACAACATAGCAACTCAACAAGTTTATACAACTATACAATATTTGCATTTTTAAAGCAGCTATAGTATAGTTTTGGCTCATAAGAAGCTTGTAGTCATCTATATTCTTAAGTGTTTTTTGTTAAGATCCACTGCAGTTTTACAGTATCTTCTCCATTCTTTTTATATGAAGTCTCTTTTTTGAAGCCACGTATAGGATTTGATATTAATCCTGTTTATTTCATCTCAGAAGGTCAATTTGCTGATCACTACTCTAATCTTCTGACGAAAAATAGTGTGTTTCCACTTGGATTCATCAAGAGACCTTGCTAGTTACTACAAGAATTTTACCAAGTGTTAATGGAAGCCACACATAGACATTTCCAGTTCATTTGATTGTGAAAGAGGATTCTTGGCTACAAAAATGAAAATAAAAGTAAGGAGTCCTTTCTTGATTGTGGGTGTTATCTTACTTGATAAAAATGAACACTTGCCTTGGAAAATATCTGCTTTCTTCTAAACTCTGTTGGCAAATAATTGCATTTAAAATGTGTCATGAATATCAGCCATGTTCCATTTACACTTACAAGCACTTTTCTTAGAGAGAAAAAATATCATGCCCTTAACTAAAATGCAAGTTGAACAAGGCAGTCTTTGCTTAAATTAAGTAAAAAAAAAAATCAAAGAGAATATTTATAACTTTCCTACCAGATTTACAGTTAAATTATTTCATTTCACAACGTTGGTTATATGTTTTTCAGAATATTTCACTGCAAATAGTTCACTTCATTTTTTAAAACTGAGTGATGACTTTTAAATCCTTATTAACTACTTGAAACTATTTTTTAATCCTCTCTTCCTACTTTGTTGGTTAGCCATTGGAAAGGACACTGAGATGAAAGATAATAACTTGCTTTAATTTTCAAAATAGCTTTAGAATTCAAATTTTTTATTTTGGTATCTACCATGCATGATGGTGATGACGATGATGATGGTGATGGTGATGAATTGCTTTAAATCCATACTAAGACATGACTCTACGCTGTCTTCAGAAAGTCAATGACACTAAGATATGTGTAAAGCAGTGTCATTCTTTAGTGTCTGTGATGGCTAATCTTATGTATCAGTGTGACTGGACCACAAGGTGTCCAGATGACTGGGCACTGATTATTTTGGGTGTTTCTGTGAAGGCGTTTCTGGATGAGATTAACATTTGAATTGGTAGACTGGGTAAAGCAGATTGTCCTTTCTAATATGGGCGGACCTCATTCAATCAGTTGAAGGCTTGAAAAGAATGAAAAGGCTGACCCTCTGGTGAGAAAGGGATAATTTCTCCTGCTTGACTGCCTTCAAGTGGAATATTAGCTTTTTCCTAACTTCATATTCGAACTGAAATACTGGTTCTTCCTGGCTCTAGAGCCTGCTAGCCTTCAGACCGGAACGACTGTTGGCTCTCCTAGGACTCCCAACTTGCTGACTCACCCTGCAGAGCTTGCGACTTGTCTTCCTTCATAATCGTATAGGCCAATTGCTTATAATATATCTCTGCTCTGGATAATCCTGATTAATACTGTGTCTTTTGTGAACTCCTAGATAGAGCGTTATTGAATGTTATCTATAAATATAATCTAGAATTTTATTTAAGGATCTATTGGGTCTTGTTTTCCATCCTAATGTAAATAGACTATAATATAGTATTACAATACTGATGGTATGTAAGTAGTATAGAATATAATATAAAGCATTATAGTATCAATAGATTATAAAAATAATTTATGTAAATCTCCAAAGTATGTTTAAGCGTTTCCCAAAAATGAATTTTCTTTTCTTCCTGACCACACAACCAGATTACATTTCCTAGTCTCCCTTGGAGTTATGCATAGCTACGTGATTGAGTTCTGATCAAGGAATTGTGAATGGACATAGTATGTACCACTTTCAGGCCAGGCTCATACAAACTTCCCACTTGAGCTCCTCATCTTTTGCTCCCCTTCCAGATGACTAAGATGGAGTCTACCATTAAGATAAGCATGTGACAAAGTGACAGACCCTTAATCAGACTATGTGCTTCCATGTACACATGAAGCAGAACTACCCCTTATCCTTTACTGCCCACTGCCCCTTGCCCTCTGCTCCTGCTGACCAGAAATATCTAATTTGGAGTGTTACGTGAGTGCAGAATAAACTTCAATGGAGTTTGAACTAGAATATATGTTGAGTTTGCTGTTGTTGCTGCCATAACCCACCATAACTTGTCTCCTGGCTAGGAGTAGATTAAAACTGGCCTTTTACAGAAGAGCTGGTAGAATTCATCATGCAGTATTACTTTGGAAGATTTAATATTCAGATTTCAATATAGAATATAAAATGAAAAGGAGAAATAGTTGTTTTTAGTTTACATAATTGCTGTTCAATATGTACAAAGTTTTGTGCTAAATACCATATCTGCTATAAAAACAATTACTGCCCTCAAGATACCACCCTCAAAGGGGCACCTGGATGGCGCAGTCATTAATAAAGTGTCTGCCTTCGGCTCAGGGCGTGATCCCAGCGTTCCGGGATTGAACCCCGCATCAGGCTCCCTGCTCCACTGGGAGCCTGCTTCTTCCTCTCCCACTCCCCCTGCTTGTGTTCCCTCTCTCACTGGCTGTCTCTCTCTCTGTCAAATAAATAAATAAAATCTTAAAAAAAAAAAATGATACCACCCTCAAGAACAAGAGCACAGTCCATACATGTTTCATCTATATATTTCAAGAATCTGTTACCTATGGAAGCTAACTTATTAGTTGTAGTATGGGACCATCGAATGAAGGCCTCTAGGTAGAAATCAATAGAAAACCAACAATAAATGTTATGGTAGTTCAGAGAAAAGAGATTGCCTTTGAATGGGCAGTAAAAAAAAGGATCAAAAAGAAGAAAAGATTTGCTTGAGTACGATAGATTGATAGCTAGCTAGCTAGATACATACATACATACATACACAGGTACGCAGACATACAGAGAGAGTCACATGGGTGTAGCAAGGCCCACACAGCTAGCGAGATATGGAAGAATACCAGTTTGGATAGTAGTAAAGAAACACAAATAAGAGTGAACACAATAACACTGAAACAGCATCCTGATCAGACTTATAGGTTCGTATACTTGAGTCACTAGAAACTGGGATAAACCTATGTTTAGTGCTCGTCAGCTGCTAGTGGAGTTGCTTATGCTGTTTGCTAAGGATTTTAGCATTTATTATATAGGTAATAAGGAAGCCATTGAGATAATCCAGATAGATAAAACATTTGAGATAATCATTCCAAAATCTCTATTTTGAATTCAAAGTTTAGGGGGGAAATGACATTTTCTTCCTTGAATCTTCTGAATTTGCAGAGGGGGGTGCATTTCATTTTGACAAATCACCATCAAAGAGTATTCCAGAGACAAGTCGGAAGTCAGTGGAATAAAAATTTCAGAATCAAATGTTCGAGTGCTTTCATAAAGAGGTAGAATAGGACCTTAATCATTTCGAAACATTTAGAAGCACACTCTACTGACTCTTTCTTTTTACGCTTTCAGAGCACTACAAAACAACTTTATTTTAAAAGAGGCCTTGAGAAGAGCATAATGTCTCTTTTAACTTGTCAGATATATCTTTTTGTGTAGGTCACTGTTTCGACACTGTCCAGCAGAAAACTGTTCATAACAGTGTCAAATTGATAAGAGCATTGTTGTGGCTTTCCTCCTTGTTACATTTCTCCTGTATGAATTCATCCATCAAAATGTCTAATCTCATTCAAAAACTACCAGCTTCACTATCCCATAAAAATTAGTGCTACTATCCCTATAATAGCAATGACATAATGACTAATAATAATGTCAATAATGGCAGCTCAATTTTTTCCCTAAGTATATTCAAGCAAATATTGTTTTATAAAGATACATTTCAGCCTGATTCCTGGGGGGCAAAAATCAACACCCTATGAAAAATAGAGCAAAATACTGCTGGAATGCCAACTGAAACCACACTGAATTCATATACAGTGAATATCATTGCTGTGGCAGAGAAAGTACATCACTGACAGGTGAGAGGAGAGAAGCATGTTTGAGGTTTCTGATTATAGTTTAAAAAAAAAATCTCTCTCTCTTTCTCTCCAAATCTTTCATAAAAGGAATTAAGGTACTACAGAAATATTCTTACTTTCAAACTGAGTTATGAGAACAAACCGAAAACGACTTTGTAATGATATCAAGCAAAAGTGAACTATACAAGAGAAGTGGGAAGTCTCAGACAGGTTTAAAAGTTCAAGCCCGAGCCCACTTACAAAGTGAGCAGGCACTTTAAAAAAATACTCACAATTTTTGTGGACAGGATTTTTGTGCCACTGTCAAAAGAAGAAAAAAAAAAGGAAAAAAAAAAAAAAGGAAATCAAGCAGGCTCCTCTTTAAAAAGCTATGTAGCCATCTATTGATGTGAACTTTGTGGGGGGTTTTCAAGTGTGTTACATTTGTCATTCTTAAGGGAGAGTTTACAACAGCCACATAAATATGGTCTGCTAAGAATGGCGTAAGAAAAGCACTTACCTTCACTTAATAAAATGTTGGGCTGTTTGGCTCCTAAAAAACTGGGAAGCTCAGACTATTTGCAAAGTAAGACTCAGATGGATTGTAGCAAGTAGTAGCAGAGATTCAATAGATGGCACTCTTGCCCCTGCTTTGAGCTCATGCCTCAAGATGGCTCAGATTTCCAGACCTTCAGACTGGTATGCTGGGTACTCTTCTTACCTCTTCAGCCTCTATCTCTGATCACTCAACTATATTTAACTTAGTGATTCAGCCACAGAAAACTAACAACCTACGAAAATCTTAATATGTCAATTCTCTCTTAGGTCCTTCGTCCTTTTTAAAATATGTTCTCTCAGACTAGGAATGCCCTCCTTTCTCTGTCTAACCATTTCTCATCATTGGAGCAGCATTTCTACTGTGGAGCCTTCTTCTAGAATTCCCCCCACATCACTGAGGGTCCTACCTATGCTTTTTCTCTCTCCTCCCATAATATTATGCATGCATCAGAGGTCTCACCCGTGAATATTATACATACTATTAATTGTGTCTTTCTCCTCCACGAGAAGATGAGCTTCTTAAGAAGGGACCATTGTCTTTCTAATATCTGCCACATAATCAACACTGTATAAATAAATATTTGTGGAATGAATGAATGAATCTAAGTATCAGCATCTTTTCCAACCTCGTTTAAATATTAATCACACCATATGAGGAGACAGATCTTGTTGTTTTTTTTCTACATGTCCAGTCCTGGCTCCTTTGTGTTTACTTGTTTACTTTTGAGGTCTATTTGGTTTTGGGTTTTTTTCACCTTTCATTTGTTATATTGCTGCCATTTTAATTTGAAATCCTTGGTAAGTCTGATTATGTAATAAGTTTGTTAGGAATTAGTTTCTTAACCATTCTTTTAAAGATTTTACTTATGATTTATTTATTTGAGAGAGAGAGAGAGAGTACACAGAGCATAAGGGGGGTGGACAGAGGGTGGAGAGAGGGGGAGGGAGAGAATCTCAAGCAGACTCCACATTGCATGTAGAGCCCAATGTGGGGCTCGGTCTCGTGACCCTGGGATTATGACCTGAGCCAAAGCCAAGAGTTGAATGCTTAACCACCTGAGCCACCCAGTGCCCCTTGACTGTTCTTTTAAATTAATTTTTACTCTTAAGGTCAAAACAGAAAAGATAATACTTATATATGATATTAAGTTTTATAGGCTATAAAGCTTAACTTTTAGAATCAAATGCATGCTGTATCCAATTCAATTCTTTCAATTCAAGAAACATGCATTGAATGATTGTGGTGGGGTCCAGGGAGGACACCCCAAAATATTCCACTTTTCATGTTGATTATTTTTAATTAAAGTTACTTAAGAAACAGCCAGCACAAGGACACTCTGACCTTCCTTTGTCCTCCTGAAGGCAGGAAATAAATCTCCCATATGATTGGTACCTTCCTGTACCAGCAGGTAAAGTAACATCCTTATCACCAGAGATAGAGAATTTAGGGCCAAGAAGGTCTTATAAACAAACCTTGTTATTTCTTCACTGATTGATTACCCCAAGCCCAAGCTTCTTTGTTGTCAATCCTCACAAATATGTTTGTCTAAAAGATATAAAAGCTGCCTTCTTTGGCCACTTTGACTCTCATATTTCTATAAGCTCCCATACATACAAAATTAAAATTTAATTTTTCTCCTATTAACCTGTCTTGTGTCAGTTTAATTATTAGATCATCCAAAAAACCTGGAAGGGAAGGAAGGAAAAGTTTTCCTCCCCTACAATTATTATGAGTGAAACTTTTTTTAAGTACGTAGTAAAAAAACTTGAATAAAATACACTCAGGCCTTGCCCTCCTGGAAATGACAGTCTTACAGGAAATGTTCTTTAAGCTCACACTTCAGGGAGTCTAGTCTCTCATCTCAAAGAATGGGGACCACAAAGCTTATCTTACTAGAAAAAAAATAGATTGGATGATATGTATGAAATCTCCCAGCATAATGCATGACAAATTCAAGGCATTTGATGGAAGATTGTTTCTCTGATTTCAACTAAAGATAATATAAGGGAACAGGTTAATCCTCCTCTGTGGAGTTATGCCAAAATGCTCTTGGTTCTTCAGTGTGCATCATAATAAATATATACATAAGTCAATTATAATTTAAGTGAAAGTACTCTGAGCAAATGATCCAAAGACTGGTTGCAAAATCTAAGTTTATTATTCAATTTCTGGCAACTTTAGATAGCTTAGCTGTCTTTCTATTATTCAAGTTTTTCATACTAACATTTGCTTACAAGTCAGATGATTGGTTTTAGGCAGTGAAGTTTAAGGGAGAGACTTGAGTAGATTGCATGATTCTGGCAGGGACTCTTGAATGACTTTGGTAAAATGCTTCCTCATCTTTGGTTTTCCTGTCTGTAGAGCAGGGATAAAATTATTTGCATAGCAGTGTAGATAAAAGAAATATGCACAATATATGCATAGTGTTTTCACGTACATAGTGCTCAAGGATATTATGTGCTCTTACTGTTGCCACTCTTATTCAGTACTGTCTTCATGGGAACAAGTGTGAATTTACTTTGAAAAATCTAAAGTAAAAAATATATAAGACAAGCATGGGAACACAAGGAGCTCCTTAGACCCTCTCTCAAGGAAAATTGGTGAAAATTTATATATATACAAATATTTATATATATATTTATATATATATATTTATATATATATGGATATATATACACACACATATATATGTATGTGTGTATATATAGATATAGGCAAGAGTTGAATAGATGCACTGAAGATATCGTTTAAATTGTAGGCTGACTAGTTTGCCAGACAGAAATGGGAAAAGGAACAGCTGGGAAGAACCCTGCTGGGGTCAGAACAAATCTCAAACAAATCACAAATTTGATTGAATTAGTCTGTGAAGCAATTTATGGCCCAGAATACTGTACGAAACAATAAAGCAGCACTCCAACAATTAACAGAGTTTAACAACTGGGAATGCCCAAACCACTGTAACCTCAGGGTGATTGTGGGCATACCAAAGAATGTGACTGCCAGTGAGCAATGTCAGAGGCTTCACACTGTGTTGGTAGAGATGAGTGGAGGGTAGACTACACCAGAACAGTCCATCCAGTCAATAAACGTTTAACAAGCAAATACTACTAACAAGCACGCAGGAGGAGAATGAGAGTTGCTAATTTTTTTTTTCCTAAAATGCCCGGTTTCCAGTAATCAAATGGGTCAAAAAAGAAATCAAAAGGGAAGTTAGAAAACAGTTTGAAATGACTGGAAATGAAAACACGGCCTACCAAGTTTATGGGATGCCGCTGAGGCAGTGCTCAGAGAGAAATTTACGTTCAATGTCTATAATGATAAAGAAGAAAGATTTTAACCTAACCCTCCACCTTAAGGGGAAAAAAAGAGCAAACTAAAATGAATGAATCAAATATAAGGAAATAATAAAGATTAGAGCAGAAATTAATGAAATCAAAATTATAAAAACAATAAAGAAAATAAGTGTAACCAAAGGTTGGCTCTTTGATGAGTTCGGTACAACTGAAAAAGCTTTAGTGAAAAAAGGCAAGAGAAAATGAGACGACTCAAATCACCAGAATCAGAAATGAAAAAGGAGAAATAAATCAGAATGAATCAAAAACTACCCAAAACATAAGGACCAGGCTCCAAGGGCTTCATAGATGAATTTTACCAAACATTTGAAAAACAATTAACGTCATTTCTTCTCAATGGAATAAGAGGGAACACTGGCCAAATCATCTTGTGAGGTCAGAATTATCCTGACAAAAATCCAGGTGAGAATGTCACAAGAAAAGAAAGCTACAGACTAACGCTTTACTAATATGAACACAAACATCCTAAACAAAATTCTAGCCCACTGAAGTCAGCAATATATTTTTAAAAGTTATGCATCATAACTAAGTGGGATCCCAGGATTGGAATGGAATGTTTGCCTAGTATCAGGAAATGAGTTATAATACCTTATTAACAGAAAACACACACACACACACACAAACACATACAAACATAATCTCAACAGATGGAGAAAAAAAATGTAAAAATCAACACCACCATTTCTTGATAAAAACACTCATCAAAATGTCTGTACAAAGGAACTTCAATTTGATAAAGGGCATCTCTGAAAAACCCACAATTAATGTCGTACATGATGGTGAAAGACTGGATGATTTCCCTCTGAGATCAGGAGAAAGATAAGAGTATTCACTGTTGCCAATTCTATTCTTCCTTGTGCTGAAGGCTTTATGCAGGGCAAGAAAAAAATAGCAGGCATCCAGAGTAGAAAGAATATTACTATGCTTGAATGTAGGATCTTTAGAGAGGTGATTAAGTACAGGTGAGGCGTTTGAATTAGGGTGAGCCCTAATTCAATCTGACCGTTGTCCTTAGAAGAAAGAATTTGGACACACAGGGAGACACTGGAGACTCATTTACAATTATCACTGGGACATAAACAACAGCAAACTCCCCTGTCCCCCCAGCCTATAAACTTAGATGCTCTTGATGAAAGCAGGGTGGGGAACAGGTAGGGTTTTTTTGTAAAATAATCATTTCTCTCTCCATTTTTTTTAAGTTATCAAATATGATTGGCAGACCTTGCTTTGAATAGAGTATTGTGCGATGTGAATTCAGCAGCTGCTCAGAATTGATTTCATCTCTATTTTTCCAGTGGGGTGCAGTTCTTTTTGAAAAAGAAGGTTGCTTTTTATTTTGCTCTCTCTTTATTATGATTGCTGTCTGCCCCTGTTCCTCTTTTAAAGTAAGAGGGTAGCTGGCCAAAGCTGTAGAGCCAAACGCCCTCTTGTTTCTTCCTTTGCTGTCCCCATTCTGTGCTCGATGCAGTGGAGTTTCTTATAAAAGGAAAGAGCAATGGCAAGCAGAGGCAGTGCCGTCCTGTGCCTCCCATGCTTAAAGAGCTGTTTTATATTCCCTTGAAAACAAATACCACTTTATACATCATTTCTCAGAAGCGCAGATGAATCCTTACTTTTCCCCTTTTCCTAGACAGTCAATGTCTTGGTTGGACCTAATCCTTAAAGATGATATTTATGCAGCTGAACTGTACATTTACCTCTTTGAAAAGCTTCAGGCAAATGTGTCCTGACCTATTTGGTTTTCAGCAGCTCTTGAGGAAATGAACAAATAGAGTAGATGAGTGATATACCAATTTCTAAACTAATCTCAAAGAACCAAAAGAGCCTTCTGTGAATTCAGTAGTAAGTTTTAATGGTTTTTATAGTGCATTCATTAGAACATTTACATACAGATTAAAATATATATGGAACACATCTATAACACATAGGATCTAGGCTATTTATAGACTTGTATGGTGCTCACCTAATTCACAATTCTGTCCCTCTTACCCCTCCTTCTTGGGAACTACTCCTCTGGGCCATTTGATAATAGGACATTGCTACGATGTATTCAATGCCATCTAATGGATATTTTTCCCTGCCATTTTGGATTGATCTAAATAGTCTCTGCAGTGCTGTTTCTGAGCATTTCTATTTGCCTAGAGTATAAAGAATCTGTGGAACTTGGACTGACTCCTTTTACTCCTCCTGTGGTCCACACAGTGTATGGGAGCACAGAAGTGTATTTTGGTGTCAAATACAAGTTGATCCTCATATATATTAGTGTTGGCTTCCCCATGATGTCAAGTCCCATCAGATTAAGGCTGCCAGATTAAACTGATGAAAAGAGAGGACATCAACATAAATTTGAATTTCAACATAAGTAAAAAAAAATTTTTTTTTTTAGTAGAGATATGTGTCATGCAGTATTTGAGATATGAGATATACTTGTATCTGGTTTTAAATTCCTTCTTAGAGTTGGCAACAAGGTTGCTGAGAACTTGGAAACCTAAGTCACAGTCTGGAAAAAGAGATAATTCCAATACCAAGTAGTTCCCAAAACATCATGTTCAAAGACCAGAGACAGGTACAAAGTCAGAGGTGTGTGTGTGTGTGTGTGTGTGTGTGTGTGTGTGTGTGTGTGTGTGTGTTAATGCCTTTAATGTGTTGTTGAATTTGGTCTGGTGATAGTCTTTTCTTTTTGAGTATAGTTGACACACAGTGTTATGTTAGTTTCAGGTGTGCAACACAGTGGTGTTTATACCTTATGCTATGCTCATCACAAGTGCTACTACACCATTGTATTATATTCTTCAGAAGCATAAGTCTACACTCAAGGTGAGGGATTACATAAGGGCATGACTTCAGGAGATGGAGACGATTGGTAATTATCTTAGAGGCTGCCAACCACCATAAGGTACTGCCCAATAGCTTTCCAAATGTTTGAATTCCTTTGTGTTCTAACCAACAGCATATGAGGGTTCTAGTTACTCTGCATATTCGCCCGTACACATCTTTGCTAATATTTGGTATCAGTTTTTTTTTAATTTTAGCCATTACAGTAATTGTGAAATGTCATCTTATGGTTTTATTTTCATTTTTGTAATGACTAATGATTTGAGCACCTTCTCCTGTACTTAAGGACAATTAGTATCTCTTGCCTTAGGAATTTTTTTTTCTCTCTTTTTTTCCCTAATAGGGTTATCTATTTTTCACATTGATTTCTAGGAGTATTAGAATATTTATGTATTTTGAAACAAGTCCTTTGTCAGAATATACACCATGATTAATTTCTCGCAAGCTATGGCTTGCTTTTTCATATTCTTAATGTTTTTTGGGGGATGAATAAAATATTTATTTTGATAAAATTTATTTTTAAATATCTTTTATTATTAGTTTAGTGATTCTTGTATCTTAAGTATTACTTGCAAACCTAAATTTGCAAAGTCCCCATTATTGTATTCTAGAAGCTTTGCAGTTTTAGCTATGTATGCATTTCATCTGTTTCATATAAATTTCTGTGGATGATATGAGTAGTAGATCAAATTTTATTTTATGAATAAACTTATGCAGTTGCTTCAACACCATTTGTTGAAAGGTTTTCTTTTCCTTCTGTACCTTTGTCAAAAGTCATTTGTCTTTATAAGTGTGGTTTTATTTTTGGACTCTCTATTCTGTTCTACAGATCTTTATGTCTATACTTGTGCCGTTTGTTACACTCTTCTAATTACTGAAATTTGTTATCAGTAGCTGAAATCCTCAACTTTGATCTTCTCTTCAAAAATTATATTGACAATTTTAGGTCTTTTGATTTTTCAATACAGTTTTTAGAATCAACTTGGCAATTTCTACCAGAAAAACAAACAAACAAACCAAAAAACCTTGAGATATTGATTAAGATTGTATTGTTTCTGTTTATCAGGTTAGTAATGAATAATGTCTGGCAAATACTGAATCTTCCAATTCATAAACATGATATATCTCTCCATTTAATTAGGTCTTCTTTAATTCCTATCAGCATTAATTTATAATTTCCAATATGCTGATTGTGCACAATTTTTTGTTAAAAGTTTTGATATTTTACATGTCATTTTCATTTTAGAAATCTTATTTTTAATTGTTCATTGATAGTATATAAATACACAATAGAACTTTGTATATAGAATGAATTCTAGTATTTTGCTGAATTTCTTTATTAGTTCTAATAACTATAATTCTTCAGGAGGTTTTTTTTATTGTTTAGTTTTGTTTTCACCAGTACATAAATATGTCAATAGAAAATAAGATAATTTTGCTTCTTCTTTTCTAAACTTTATGATTATCTCTTGCCTTATTGAACTGGGTAGGACACACTGTATAATGTTGAATAAGAAATGCTCAGAGCTGTCATGCTTGCTTTGCTCTAAATCTTAACAGGAAATTGCTTAATATTTTGCCATTAACATAATGCTAACTGAAGACTTTTTTGTAGATGCCCTTTATCAAATAGTGGATATTACCTTTCATTTTTATTTTGTCAAGACTTTTTGTCATTAATATTGAATTTTGACAAATGCTTTTTCTGTGTCTATTGACATGATTATATGGATTGTTTTATTCTATTAATGTGATTAATTTTGTTAGTTGATTTTCGAATGTTAAACATTGCATTCTTGAGATAAACTCTGCTTATGATTATTATGTATTTTTTTGCATATTATGGGATTTAACTTACCAATGTCTTATAAATTTATGTGTCTTTGTTCCTGAAGGATATTGGTTTCTAATATCTCCTCTTTGTAAAGTTGCCTCGTAAGATACACTTTTAGGATTACATTATCTGAGTTATTCTGTTGTAATAAAATTAGTTTTGAAGGGTCCTCTCTTTTTTATTTCCTGAAAAATATTTGTCTAAGACTGATATTATTTATCATAATAAGTGATAGAATTCACTAGTGAAATGTGGACCTATAATTTTCTTTATGGGAGTGTTTTCAATTATAAATTCAATTTCCTCAACAAATACGAGATACTTAGCTTTTCTATGTTTTTTTGTTTAATTTTTGATACATTTTGTTTTTTTAGAAATTTGCCAATTTTATATAACTTGTTGAATTTATTGGCATAAAATATTTATGTTATTTGTTATTATCTTTGTGATATCTACATGACTTCTAGGGAAACACATTTTTATTGCCATTATTTTTAGAGCACAGCTATAAATCTAAATAAATCTAACCTAGGGGAGCCTGGATGACTCAGTCAGTTAAGCATCCAACTCTTGATTTCAGCTCAGGTCATGAAATCAAGCCCCATGTCAGGCTCCACACTCAGCGTGGAGCCTACTTGTCCCTCTCCCTCTGATACTCACCTTGCTCGCGCTCTCTCTCTCTGTCTCCCTTACTTTCTCTAAAATAAATAAATAAATCTTTTTACAAAATAAACTTAACGTCAGTTCAAATACTGATTTTATTGATTGTTGAATGCTTTAGATACAACATTGAGACTTACTAGCCTCATCTGAAAAATGAGATAATAATGCCTAGATATTAGGGTAATTAAAAATTTTAAATAAAGTATGTATGAAACTATATTGTAATGGCCTATTTGCCTTTATGAACCTTTATTGGATTTTATACTCCATGGTAGACAGATTCTAAAATGCCCTTCAATTTTTCATGGGTCCTGGTATTTCCACCTGGAATAATCCTGAGTATGGGCAAGACTCATGAGTTGTGTCTATTCAGTAGAAAATGGCAAATGTGTAGGTGTCACTTCTGTGATTAGGTTATATAAAATTATGACTTTGTCTTCCCAGCAATATCTATCTTTCACTTAAATAAGCTGTTATATTGTGAGTTTCATTATAGAAAGACCTGTATAGCAATGAACGGTGCACAGACCCTGCCAACGGCCAATAAGAAACTGAAGCCCTCGGTCTCATAGCCTGTGAGAAACTGAATGCGTCCAACAGCCACATCATCGTGGAAGTGGATCTTTTCCCACTGTACCTTTGAGGAGACACTGCAACCACACCTTGGCATCAGCTTTCAGATGAGACCTGGAAGCAAAGCATCAAGAAGAACTTTGTCCAGACTCCTTACCCAGCAGATGGATTTGTTACTCCAAATGAGTGACTTAAAAATGTCAAGTTCATGGGTCCTTTGATATGTCAAAGGATATGTCAGAATTTTGTTCTTCTATTTAAAAAGAAGATTGTTAGCAAGTGAATAGGAGTGGCATGAAGGAGAGGATAACATGCTGTCATTGGGAGTTGACATTTTGTGGTAATAAGAGCAAAGTCTTCTGGAAGCTTGCACTCCAGTACTTCGCAAAGCTGATATCTGTTAATTTCAGAAAAAGCTGAAAATGGCATTAGGGAATTCTGATGGCCAGGGGAAGTCAGAACTTTGTCAGTTCTTACACCTTGAGCAGTGAGAAATTTAAGAAATGAGAGAAATTTAAGTCTCAAAGTTAAACGTGATATAGGCACATGGGTAATTATCACTCAGCTTAAGGGCAAGTAAAGAGAAAGTGGCAATTAAAATTAGCCCTTTGGTAACTTATTAATAGGTTATTTATGGCAAGAGATTTAAAGTCATTTTCTTTGGATTCCAATGACAATATTATCTGTACCTAGAACTACCATTCATTGAGTACCAATCCTGGTCCAGCTCTTTACATATTTCACTAATCCTCACAAGTGTTTGAGGTAGATTTTATATTCCTTTTTTTTTTAAGATTTTATTTATTTATTTGACACAGAGAGAGAGCACAAGCAGAGGGAACGGCAGGCAGAGGGAGAGGGAAAAGCAGGCTCCCCACTGAGCATGGAGCCCAGTGTGAGGTTCGATCCCAGAACCCTGGGATCGTGACCTGAGCCGAAGGCAGACACTTAATTGACTGAGGTGCCCCATTTTATATTCTTATTTTTAAAATGAGAAAACTGAGACTCAAAGAAGTTTAATGATTTGCCAAAGGCTGCACATGGCATGTGGCACACTCACTCCAAGCGTACTCCCTGTTTCTTTATTTCTGCCCTACCAAAACTAAAAATTTATTGAATTTTAGTTTGCACAGAACTTCAGTGGATATCATCCTATTCATCTTGGCTGTACCTAGTCTTTAGAAACACATATGTATCCAATCTTGTCAAATATTAGTGTTCGAGCTGTTAATGCTTTCTTACCATGACACTATTATTCCATATCTTTCTGAATAGACTAGTTGAGACAAAGCAAACAATTTACATGTCATGGTTCTGGTCTATTCCTGATATACTGGATGTTTCCAAGAAGAATTATGAAAAAATAAGGGCAACTTATCACTGAGTCACAATCAGGAATGTTTCCCTGATTAGAATATTGATCAACCAAAAAACGCGCTGATTATATGTTTCCTGTTTTAGACAGGGGTTTACTAACACTCTCTGTAATGTTTAAATGCTGATGCACCTGTTCAAAGAAGCTTAAAATACTCTGATTCTACTCAAAGTAATCTATTCTTATTTCTTAACTTCATTTGCATGCAAGCGACTTTAGATTTTAATGATTTAAAACAAATCGTCTAGAAGATTTATAGTTTTCCACTTTATATTTAAGTCTATGATACATTTTGAATTGAATTTGTATTATGTGTGAAATTTAGATCAAGGTTCTTTCTTTCTTTCTTTCTTTCTTTCTTTCTTTCTTTCTTTCTTTTTCTTTCTTTTTTCTTTCTTGTCAATGGATGTCCAATTGATACAGCATTTATTGAAAAAAGCGATTCCAAAGAAAAGGAAAAAAGAAAGAAAGAAAAATCTATCCCTCATTCATTGAAATGCTTTTGCTCCTTTGTCAAAAATTGATTGGGCATATTTGTATAGATCCATTTCTGGATTTTCTAATCTGTTCTATTGATCTAAGTGTCTATCCATTCACCTGTACCACAATATCTTGATTACTATTGCTATATAGTAAATGTTAATTTTGGAAAGAAAGACTACTAATACTTGACTCTTCTTTTTCAAAATTGTTTTGGTTATTCTTAGATCTTTTATTTTCCATATATATTTTAGAATAAAATTTCCTAAATTTCTCTGTGTTGATAATCATATCAGCTACAAATAGAGGTAATTTTATTTCATTTTAAAAAATTTATATTCATTTCATTTCTTTTTCTTGACTTATTGCAGTGGCTAGGACTTCCAGTACTATGTCAAATAAGAGTTGTATGAAAAGAATCTTTGCCTTTTCCCTAATCTTGGAGATCTTTCACTATTAAGTATGATTTTATCTGTAGGCATCCCATGGATACTCTTTGTAAGTTTGAGGAACATAGGAAAAAAATCTCCAGGGTCTTTCCCTTGGCTTGACATCAAAGCACAATCCATAAATGTAAAAATTTATAAATCTATAAATTGGACTTCATGAAAAAATAAAAACTTTCATCTGTGAAACATCTTATGTTGAAAGGATGCATCTGTCTTTATAGAGATTTATTTAAATATATTACAAAGCACATATTCAACAAAGGGCTTGTCTCTAGACTATATAAAGCACTCTGAGAAGTCACCAGTGAAAGAACAACAATCCAATTTTAATATAGGCAAAAGACATGCACAGATATTTCATCAAAGAGGATAAACAGATGAGAAATAAACATAGGAAAAGATGTTTAACATCATTATTCATTACATGAATATAAATTAAAACCATAATGAGATATTACTACACACATATCAGAATGGATAAAATAAAAAATTTTGATAACACTGAATCCTAGCAAAAATATGGAGGTATTAGCTCACTTACCCATTGCTGGTGAGAATGTAAAATGGTACAGCCACTTTAGAAAATAGTTTGGAAGTTAATTTTAAAGCTAAAAATAATCTTACAACATGACACACAATTGCATTCTTGGGCATTTATTCCAGAGAAATTATTTTCATGCAAGACTTATTTTCATGCAAGAACTTAACACATGAATGTATATAGCAGTTTTACATAATCATTATAGCCCTAAACTGGAAAATGCTCGGATGTCCTTCAATGGGTGAATGGGTAAACAAACTTTTTACATCCATACTATGAGCTACCACTCCGCAATATTAAATGCCAAACTATTGATACATGCAACAATTCAGACTAATTTTAAAGAAATTATGCTGAATTAAAAAAGCTTATTTAAAAAGATAAATTCAGCATGATTCCCTGCTTATAACACTCATTAAATAACACAATCAAAATGGTAGAGAAGATATTATTGGTTGCTAAGGTTAAGGATAGGAGTTGGAGATGGGTGTGTCTGAAAGGGTAATAGAATTCTGTGGTGATATGTATGTACAGTTAAATATCTTCATTTTGATGGTAGTTATACAAAGATACTCTCATGTTAAAATTTCATAGAGCTATACAAATACATAAACAAACACAAATGAGTATATGTATAATTAACAGATCTTGAATAAATTCCATGGGTTTTACCGGTGCCAGTTTTTTTGTTTTTGATATTGTACTAAGTTGTTTAAGATGTTAGCATTGAAGAAGGCTGGGAGAAGTTGTACATAAGATTTTTCTATTTCTTTGCAACCTCCTATGAATCTATAATTACTTTTAAATAAAAAGTTGAAAAAAAAATCTCCCTTTTCTCTTCCATCAAAAAAAAAAAAAAACTTTAAAGAAATTTTCAAAAACCCTGAAATACAGTTTATTTTTTTTCAAGGAAATATTTATTGTAATTATTAATTAATGGATAACTTATCTCTGTTTCTTCTTAGAGTATCTGCTCTTCTGTACGGTGGAGGCTGAAATATGATCTTCAACCCCCTGACCAGACTGGTAAGAATGGAAGTAGCTTTTCGCCTTAACACATCCATTTAACACTCTTGGGAATTTGAAATTTTGTCACAGAAATTCTAGTTGGCCCATGTCAGGCAAATCTGTGATCATGGAGCTCTGGGCCAAGAATGCACCAAAGTAGGGACAACAAGTTTTCAGGGAGGGTGGATAAGGTGAGATAATGCACTGAATTTCTGCATATTCTATTGTTCTTACCTAAACTATTTCTTTTTTTTTTTTTCTTAAACTATTTCTTATTAATACATGATGGATTCGATTTTTGGTACAGGGTGTGCTGATAATTTGAAGGTTCTTTATGTTTTTCATTAATTCACTCTATTTTCCCCCTTGACTTTCCCTTTTTTTAATTGCATTCAGACAGGAACAAATAAGGGGGGAAAGTGTTAGAAAAACCTGTTAACAACTATTCAAATTTCTTATGGGCATAGAGGTTAGAATTTTTGTTCTGATAAGATTTTCACATTGTCTACCACTTTCCTTTCTGCATATAATAATATTCCAACAACTACCAATGGTCATTAACTGGCTGCCACTCTTTACTCTGGGACTGGCATATGCCCATTAGAGAATAAGGTAATATGTTTTTGGTTTTCCACTATGTGCTATGAAAAGGTCTTAAAGCACTTTTGGTGTAGATTTAATCATAATTATATTTTTCCAAATTTCATAAAATTATTTTGCAGATTTTATAAATTTGATATAATATATGTTTTAGTACCTAATATATTCTAGAGAGGAACTCCATACTCGTGTGGATTCTGGTGGGATTGTTGGTTATATAACATTAGGAATAGGATAAATGTTTTTAAAATGCACATGCTTTTTAATTCAGTCTTTCTACTGTGAAGAATTAGATCCTACAAAATTTGCTAAGGAGATGCAAGAAAAGGTTTAGTTTGAAATATATGTTTAGTAGCACTGCTTCCAAATACGAAACATGCCACATATCCAACATAGGCTCTTGGCTCACTATATAAACATATACCTAAGCTGTGGAATAAAACTGAGCAAATAATATTTACATGGTAATTTAAGAAATACACATTATACTTGTTTAAATGAACGCTTGTACTAGAGCTATTAAGCACACCTGTTTTGACATTAGTCAGAACTGGATTCAAGGGTTCATTCTGTATCTTATTCATATTGAGCTCCTTAATTAGACTTTCATTCTCCTGTATTTTTTTAGACTTAGTATGCTGTGCACCATAAACTTCGTGGCTTAAAACAGTACACATTCATTATCTCAGAGTTTCTGTAGGTCAGGAGTTCACAGAGTTTAGCTGAATCTTTTGTTCAGTGTCTCACAAGATTGTAATCTCAACGGAGGCTTGAGGTCTTTCACGCTCAAGGGTAGTTGGCAGAATTGAGTTTCTTGTGGTTGGAGGACTGAGGCCCTCCATCATTCCTGGCCACATCACGCTCTCCACAATATGGCATTTTGTTTTTCCAAGCCCAACAAGTGAGTGTTTTAGCCGTACAGGTTAGGCCCACCTAGGATAATCTACCTTGTGATTAATTCAAAATCAACTGATTTGGAACACCAGTTACATGTGCAAAATTCCTTCACCATCACCACATCAAGTAACCACAGGAGTAAAATCCCATCATATTCCTACCCACACGCAATGAGAAAGGGTTATAAAGAGAGTGCGAGTCATTGCGAATCACTTTAAAATTATGCCTACCAAACACACTCATGCTTAATGTGTTTATTTGTAAAACTGAGCTAATAATTTAACACGTTAATTGGAATTACATAACAATTAAATGAAAAAGAACTTGAACTCCAAACATGGTGCAAGAAAAATATGATATGTGTCTTATGGTTGTTATAGTATTAGTACTAGCAACATTGAAAAAAAGGACTTACAAAATATGTAAAGCAGGAAAATACAAGTAAGACAACATGCCAGAATTTTATAGTGGCTACCTCTAGTTGGAATGGGGTCGTGGGTATATATATATTTTACGTATCTCTATTATTGTGTTAATATTATTGGAATCTTTTGTATTTTGTGCAATAATTACTGACACTTACAAAGCAGTTAATAAATGCCAGGGCACTTTTATAAATTATTTTCACAAATTAATTCATTTAGTCCTCATGCAACCCTATAAATTAGGTACCATTAATAGCTTTGGTTTACAGCTGAAGAAACTGGGACTAAGAGAGATTGAATGTCATGCTCAAAGTCACCGAGGTATTAAATATTACAATCAAAGAAGTAATTTAGGCTGACTAGCTTTTGGCACTATTCTATTTTGCTTTTCTATGATTATTCATTGTTTTAGTAGTAATAAAAACAATGCAAGTTATAGTATTTAAATAAAAGGTAAAGCTATGGTAAAACAAGGCCAACTAGAGTTTATTAAAAATTAGAGAGAGAAACTGAACTTGGAGTTTCCTGAATCTTCCCCCAACCCCACGCTTATAATGTAGCCTTTCATAGTAGAGCATCAAACATTTGGTGAGCCAAGGCAGTGGACTGGGAACCTGCTGGAGACTGAATACACCACAGAGGGTTGGGTGGGGAGGGCTATTCCTGGGAGAAAATCTGCACTTTCCCAGCAGCTCGCGCTTGAAACGGCCTCATCTTTGTTCTGAATTGGTTTGCCTTCTCTCCAAAGGCTGTCCTTTTCTTTTCTATTTTTTTCCCCCTTTGCAAGATCGTTTTGCACAGAACTCCCACATAGATGTGTTTCAGCTAAAAAACCTGTCCCCCTAACAAATGATTCCCACCCAATCAGATGTGGGACTCATCCAACTTCTTTGACTTCCTGCAGCATTTTCTAGGTGGGTTTTTGGAGTCTGCCTGACTCAGGCAGCACCTGCTGGCACATATTAGGACTCCTACAATGAGGCATGATTTACTCTCATCCCTTTCTGTGCATATTAAATATGTTAAGCAACAAAACAACTCCTCTCCTCCAAATTGTGGTTCAGATGAATCCCCTTGACAACAGCTGCTCAACATTTGTTCATCCTTAGTCACTACTGTCAGAGAGAACCCTGCTTTCCCCTACAATTATTATTTTTTTCAACGGCTTCCTGCATTGTTGGCTGTCTGACCTTTCTTTTGTCCTTTGCAAGTACATATATTAAAATAAAAATACCAAGGCCAATGCCTCATTCTTATTCCCGCACATCTTCCTCCAATTTAGAATTTTTTTTGGATTAGGTTTGAACTGCGTGTGGGTGTTGGAGTGGGTGAATGCAGAGAAAGAGGAGATGAGGGGGCAGGAAGGGAACAGAGATGGCTCTCTCCTTTTTCCTTTTTTATCTTCTCGTCTTTCTTCTTTTTGTACCATGGCATATTCACAAAAGCAGAGTGGGATATTCATTAATTTGTTCATTCATTTATTAGATATTTACTGTGCTAGGCAGTGGAGCTAAAACAATGTGCAAATGATGGGGAAAAAAAAAAGGCACCAGAATTATATTCAGAAGACCTTGGTTTTTCCTGGCATCTAAGATTAGTATTGTGAAAATTGGCAAGTTTTTGAACATTCATCAAATATTAAATACTCTACTACCTGCCAAGCACTGTGCTAGTTGTAAGGGCATATTAATGAAGACTAGAGAGATCATTCTCAGTCTTTGGGAAGATCTTAGTCCAGGGAGCTATTTCATCTACTTTGATCCTTACTCAAAACAGTACTCTTGGAGGCTATACCTTGCTTTTCTCCTAAACCTTTCATTCCCACTCTTACCCTTCATTACAGTTCTTTCTACTTAGTGGGCTATATTCAAAGGCACACCTGCTCATCCCAGCCCCTCCCCTCCAAAGAGCTCCACCCACTGATATCCCTCACTTTTCCCTATTATCTCTTTTTATCTTACAACACCAAAGCTCACAGAGCAAGTGGGGTTCGGAATAAAGTAGTCTAATATTTAACCCCTAACCACTCCCCCGTAACCTTAATTTTCAATCAAGAGCACAACAAAACTCAAATTATTAGAATTTGAGGCACTGTAAAAATTTAAGTAGAAGCTGTGTAAGCAGCCAGGGGAAGGTGATTTGGTGTCAACTGTTAACATACACATTATTTATACCTGCCTTGGGTGAAAGAATGTTTGCTTTGAGAGGACACTTTAGAAGCCATCTGGTTCCATCTTTCAATCATTAAAAGGAAGAACAGACTGGTTAACTAATGAGAGAGACTGTTGATGATAATGAGAACAAAAATGGCTTCAATTTATTGAGCACTTACTGTATGGGTGTCTTAAAGTACTCTGTGCAGACTTCTATCATTGGATTATCATAAAATTCTGTGAGATCGGTAATAACTCAATCTTCATTTTACAGATAAAAAAATTGAGACTCAGAATGGTTATGTGTGTGTCTAAGAAAGGAAGAGACTAAGAGGTCCAGGGGGCTTTCAAACATAGGTGGCTTCAATTTTCCCTCTAAAAAAATTTAAAGAGCAATCCCGATTATGACCTATGTCTCTGCATTCCTTCTTTATCTCTATGTCTATGTACTAATCCATATACTTCATATGCTATTCCTCTTTTGCCCAGGATTTTTTATTCCTCTCATGTGAGTGCATTAATTTTCTAAGAGCCATTAAAAAAAAAAAAAAGAAAGCATAAGTCTCTTTGGTAGTAGCGTAAGGTATTTCAAATAAAAAAATGTAGAGGTGATCACTGAAATCCTATACTGCTCTATATTTGGTCTAGAAAATGTTAAGATCAGGATTAAGCAAGGCTGGGTCTTAATATCAGTGGCTTAAATAATGTTTTATTTATTTTTCAAATAAAAGAAGTCTAGAAATAGGCAGTCTGGCTGGTGCGAGCTTTGTCTGCTTCACCTTCAGTAGACCTGTTCTCCTCCTATCTGTTCTACTTTTGCTAGTTCATGACTTCCATCTTAATGTCACACCATGTTTTCAAGGTAGCTACTAGACATCTTGCTATTGCTTCCCTTTGTATCAGCACTGACAAGACTTCAAGATGACTTAGGACTCTCTAAAGGACTTTCTCAGGATCAGTCATGAGTTCTCTTTCCATCTTAATGCTAGCTATATCTACAAGGCTATGAAGGAAATGTGCATTGAGCTGAACACAGTCCATATGCCTCCCCTCTCCCAATGTGGAGGTTTTGCAAATAAGGAAGAAATACTGTGTGTGTGTGTGTGTGTGTGTGTGTGTGTGTATGGAATAAGATACTATATGATTTGGGGGCACAGGATGGCTCAGTCAGTTAAGCATCCCACTCTTCATTTCAGCTCAGGTAATGATATCAGCGTCCTAGGATCAGCCCTGTGTGGGGCTCCGTGCTCAACAGGGAGTCTGCTTGAGATTTTCTCCCTCTGCCTTTCTCTGCCCCTCCCCCAGCTCACTCTCTCCCTCTCAAATAAATAAATAAATCTCAAAAAGAAGACAATATATGTTTTTATGAATCCAGAATATGGTATATAAATAAACTTAACTAAGTAAAATATCAAATGTTTTAGCTTAAATGTTCAAAGAATCATCAAAGTTAGATGTTGACAGTGTTTAAGACATTAACAGTGATTTTCAAAAAAAATATTTGACATTTAGAGATGTTTAGGAACTTCAGATGTTTTCTTTAGTTTGGTTGGTGAGGGTTTATGGAGGAATAGAAGGGCAGTAAAAGGCAAAAAGGAAACAAACAGGTAGCACTTCCTTGGATCCTAGTGTGAATAAAGGAGGGGTCCTAAATGTTCTGATTCATATAGCTGAGATGAGTTTGATTTCCTTTGGAAAGTGAAGAAGGGTTACTGTTGCATAAAAGTCAATGGAAACTGTTTGTATATAACTGCTTTTTCATATTTTACTTGAAAGCGACTTGCCAAAGAAATCCATAACAGGTGTTAGGCTAAAGAACACAACTCTCTTGATTCCCAATTTAGTACTCTTTCTACTACATTTCATTAGAATTAACCAGAAGGATTCATGTACACATCCCTAAGCTTTGGAATTTGTGCTCTTTTGCTAGCTCATGCTCTGTGGTCCTAATTGATGTATTGATTTATTCAGTATAGCAGATGCCGCACATGTGAGCAGTAACTATAAACTCAAGTGAAATCAGCACAGCTAAAGGAGAAAACTTGCTCTAATTTAATACATTATACGTATGCTCATGTATTTTAAATTATTCTTGTATTAATAAACTCTGTGAAACATATTGAAGGAAAACAGTATTACTCTGTTACCTTTGAGATTTTTTTGTATAAGACAATTTTTGTACAAAACTTTTCAGGAAAATTTCATTTTGGTGATATTTCCAGTGTTTAGACACCCAGTTAAATTGTATCTTATTTATTATTACCTTCATTTTTACAATAAGGAAAATTCTGCTCCAAACAATTTGCTAATGATCACCTAGCTCTTTGCTAGAAAGCAATGGATTCAGGATACGATGACCGCCAATGTCTATAAACTCATCTTCACTCTGGAAACACACGGCTTCCAAAAAAAAGGTGGTAGTGTTTTTCGGTGTCACACATGGTCCTCTCTGCTGGTACACTCTGCTCTGCCATGCCATTTTCAGAAATACACACACACACGTTTGTGCCCATACTGAAAAATATTGGCAATTTCAATTTCTGCCTTCTTCCTTGGAATAATGAACTCCTGGTCTTGGAGCCCTTGGTTATTCTTCCCAGGTTAGCTTCTGCAGTAGGTTAGTCCCCTGGCCCCATGGCTCTAATATGCTCATATCTGCCCAACTGGAGTTCTTGTTCTCTTTCAGACATGCTCATAGTTCAGAACTTTTCATGGCTGAGCTCATTCTAGTCCAAATAGAGAGGCATCATGGTGAACCATTTGCCACATGGTTTTTCTTGAATGAAATTAAAGATATCTTAGGTGTTTCAGTTGCTGTTTTAAAGACAATGAAACAGACAAACCAACAACCAACCAACCTAGCCATCAGAGATTAAGCTTGTTACCCTGGATAAGATTTACCTGATACTACCTCCCAATTCTAGAAAAAAAATCCACCTCACTCAACTATTTTTTTACAGGTTGAGCCTACTTACTTGGTTTTGGTTTTGCTTGTTTTTGCTTTTGGCATGAAGATGTAGTCCCCCGACTATCTGTAGTGAAACCCCATATTCTGAATCTGGAGACCCAGGAATCTGCATATCCCACATGATTATTGTGCACACTCAAGTTGGAGAGCCACTGCCTTGATCTACTTGAATGATCCTTTTATTTTGCACAAGAATGTTTTATTTGGGTTATCGAGTAAGGCAAACCTGTTGTTATTGTGTGTGGCACATTCTGCCTGCATTGCAGACAGGTGCGAAGGTGACTCACAGCAATGTAGGTTGGCTTTATATCTTGGGAATAAAAGTAGTGTATGAATGCAATTAGCTGAAGTAATACTGTATTTGAGGTTTGAAGGAAAATTCTGGTCCCTGAGCAGGTGGTTTCTACTTTAGCTACCATGAGAAATTAGTCAACAGTATATTGACTGTTTATTGTGCAGGGGAACAAAACAGAGATAAAGTGCTCTGTTCTGTTAAGGATGAGTTTACCATTAGATGGAGGCCCAAGAAAGGAAAACACAATCCGATGACATAAAACAAGTTTATATAATAACAGAACCAGGCAAACCAAGTACATTTAAACGTGGGACAGGTGGTGCATGCAAATGCAAGTGTGACTATTTGGATATGTCTTGCTAAGTGCAATCATTTACACTATTCCTTTTAAAGCTTCCAATTCCTATAAAGGCCAGAAACTTCCTGATCTCCAGGAAGCTCAGTTCAGACTTTTAAACATCCTTCACTAAGTCATCCTTGATTCAGAAGCAAACTAGCTCATCTGTCAATACTTGGTCATTATCCCTCTCACAAAAGAATCAACTATTTCAATAATGTTTAAATGTTCTCAATACTTTATGGCTCCCCCCAAATACAAAGATTATAAAAACAATTAGAATATTGTTGTTAGGAAACAACCATTTCACTGTGGAAAGATACTTGAACAAAAGAAAAAATGAGAAGACCATAGACTAAGGTTTTGATTTTTTTAATTTATTTTTTTCCTTTGAAATTATTTGTCCAAAGATAAAGAAGCAATGAAAACAGATTAACCTCTGTTCCTTCAAGAATTTGCTTTGTTTTGTTTTCAAAAATAGACCATTCATCTGAAGTCAACTCCATAATCTACCTTAGATATGTAGGTTCTGTCCATTTCTCGACATTATACTAGATTACAGTACGTGAGAGTGGAAGAGTGTGTGTGTGCTGCATTTGTGAAGGCTATGAGATTGGTAGTGTTCTCCTGCTGTCATAACAAATCACCACAAATGTGGTAGATTTAACAATATAACTTAATCATCTTACAGTCTGGAGGTCAGAATTCTGGCCACTGGGTACAATGTGAGACCTTAGGTAGAGGAAGTTTTGTCTCAAGGAAGAAAAAGAGGGACGCCTGAGTGGCTCAGTTGGTTAAGCGTCTGCCTTCGGCTCACGTCCTGATCACAGGGTCCTGAGATTGAGTCCCAAATTGGGCTCACTGCTCAGCGTGGAGTCTGCTTCTCCCTCTCCCTTTACCCCTCCCCCCACTTGTGCTCGAGGGCATGCATGCGCACTCTCTTTCTCTCTCTCAAATAAATAAATAAAATCTCAAAAAAAAAAAAAAAGGAAAAAAAAGAGAAAATGGCTTCCTCCAAGTCCAAAGACTGAGACTCCATCTAAAACTCCACCTAAGGGGAGCCTGGCTGGCCCAGTGGGTACAGCAGGCACCTCTTGATCTCAGGGTTGTGAGTTCAAGCCCTGCCTTGGGCGTGGAGCCTACTTAAAAACTAAAAAAATATATTTTTAAAAAATTAAAATTCTGTCTAAATATATACATAAAAATTACAGGCCTAGAACAAATGTCTGAACAAATGGGTTAACCTTACCAAAGATAATTTTTAATTACAGTGGCCATGGGGGGCGGGGTGGCAGGGGGATTTTAATCTACATAAATTTACCCATTTATTTACCCATGTTATTATATAAACTTGAAGTACCTTAGAGAAAAAGGGATTCTAAACTTGCCCAAAACAATGGGATACAGTTTTTGATTGATATTCAGATGCTCCTAAGAGATTAAATGAAGCAAAAAATGCCCCTTTAAAATATCTTACAAAGGGGCACCTGGCTGGCACAGCGGTTAAGCGTCTGCCTTCGGCTCAGGGCGTGATCCTGGCGTTATGGGATCGAGCCCCACAGCAGGCTCCTCTGCTAGGAGCCTGCTTCTTCCTCTCCCACTCCCCCTGCTTGTGTTCCCTCTCTCGCTGGCTGTCTCTCTGTCACATAAATAAATAAAATCTTAAAAAAATATATATCTTACAAAAGGCAAATGAAACATTTTAAAACTATTCTCCACAAATATTAGTAAAAAGCATTAACCACCTGAGGGGTAATCTTAACCTATCCAACAACCAGAAACACAATCTTGATCCTTGTTCCTTTATAAACTAGTAAATTTTATATCATCCGGTCTCATGGCTAAAGTTTTAAAATAAAATCTATAAGATCTCTATATCTATCTGTATGTTTTTGTATGTCTGTATATGTATGCTTTAGATGTGTAATTTTTCCACCTCCAGATGGCATTGCCAAAATTAATTTGTAAGAGTTCTTTTAACTGACTTAAAGAAAAAGAAGCTCTTATATAAAGTGAGTATTCTCTCAGAAATACAGAAACTAGCACAATTTCTTTTTTCAAGTTCACATGATCTGAGATAATCATTGGTAAATAAATGCTAGTTTATGTTTGTGGTTTAATTAGAAGAGGTAGGTCCTCAGAGTTATAAACATTAAGTAGAGTGGAGATTTACAACTTTTATTTTACCTATGATTACTAATAAAATAAGCTAATGTTATCTCTGTTACACAGTTTATCAGCAAGAAAAATAATTTAAGATGATGGCTAGCTGTTTAAGGTCTTGTGATTTAATATTATTGTTATGAACAATGAATTAAAGAGATATAGTAGGATTCAAAAAGTTCCCAAAGTCTTTTGGTAGCTTGAAACCTTGAAATTATACTGAGTTAAATGGTAAGTGTTCATTGAAAATCTATCATATACTGAAAAGTTACTGAAAATAGATTTATCTATGTGGGGCTCTTTATTAGAAACTCAAGATATTTGGGATTATTAGCAAACATATCTTGTGCCACATTGAAAAATTTACCATGAAGAAAAATATGCTTCTAGATATCATGAAATGTATTCATAAAGTTGCAGTCTACAGAATCCTGGTGTAATAGTCTTAGTTTTCACTACAAATTACAATTTCTAAGGGTAAGAATTCTAACCAGTATATGTAATTAAAGGTGCTAGAAATAATAAGAAAAAAAAAAAACTCTGTATGCAAGGAAAGAAGGATGTATTTTTGATAAGAGGAAGGATAGGGTATGGAGATGCATTTTAAAGGAAAAGAGAATCATTTTTTCCTAAAGATAAGCTTTCCTATCAATAGTATGCTTATGTAAAACTAAAATTTAATTTTCTTTCATCTTTTAAAAATGATAAAGTTTTCTTGGACTATTGGTCTGTTCTTGATAAGAGATTGTGAACAATTTTTCTTTACCTTTTGGGTAATCTGCCTGGAAAGCAAAGATTTTGTGTCTTACCGAAATAGAGTCCTGTGTTCCATCTTGCTTTTATCAGGTTTTTGATTCCTGGGGAGAAATGAGTCTTTTCTATTAAAACAGTTACAGTTTTTTGTCTTTTTTTTTTTTTTTTTTTTAAGTAACTAATGGTTTGGTTTTGTTTTTTACAACTGTGTAACTTTCTCTGTTTGTCTTCAAAGTCTTTAATTGCTACTTTGGTTAAACGGATAACTAAGTATTGTTTCACAATGATCCATGATCCTATTTAATCAAGTGTTTTAAACCTTCTGATATCTTTGACAACCTCCCCCAAAGAGAATTCTAAATGAGGTCTTTTTGACTTCTCACTAACTTTAAGATATTTCTATGTGTACCTGAAAAATTTCTAAAGAATTTATTCTCTCCACGTAAAAAGAGAGATGTTGAACTAATGAGACTTATTTGATATATTAAATTGTGTGGGAATCATTGTTAAATACAAAGTGATGTTAAATCTCCTTTAGGTTATATTTGTTTGGAGATGTGTTATTAATAAAAGTATTCCAGAAATTGTATGAAACTCCCAAAAATCTGATATGCCCTGGTATAATGTTATTGGTCATAATTCTACTTACTGTCTTTAAATGTATGCCACAGAAAAAAACAAATTTTCTTGTCAATTGCATTATAATGAACTCTCATCAAATCTTTAACCATGGCCATTTTTAAATCCTTTTGTCATTTACAGACAGTTTTTTATTCTGATGCTTTTACAAAATTGCTTTGTCTTCAAAGACACTTATGGAAAGAGCTCTAAAAAGTATAGCTTTCTGGTAACTTTAATAATCATACCACTGAATGGGTAAGAATTTCAAGAACTCTAACAGAAAAGTGGAATTCATAAAACTGTTAACCCAAGATCAAGCAGAACAAGAATTAAGTATGTGGGACTGAATGAACTGATGGGGTAATTATAGTTTTTTGTGATTTTTTTTGTTTGAAACATTGCTAGCTCTTTAGTGTTTTGTTTTTCAGATTTAAGAAAAACTTTTTTTTATTAAATTATCTTTAACTTACAGCAATTTGGTAAATTATATCTTTGTTAACAGAATTGAAACATTTCTTTCTTCCTACCTGATCTTTTTAGAATTTAGAAAATTCTTAACAAGTGTTTTATTTTCATGGCACTATAGTTATTTGCATAATTTTAATAAGAATTTGTTCTCCTTTTAACAGGACACATTGGAAACATTGATTATATTACCGAAGATTTAACTAGAATGTAATATTTGAAAATGATGTGCATAGAATCAGGTATGACCAGACAATTTTAAGGAGCTAAGGTTGACTTTATGGAGTCAATAAAATCCCTTGGAAAAGCCATCTGGTAACTTGCCTATAGGGTTTTTGGTAGCCTTGCCAGATAAGTAAGGCAGGCCCAGCAATCTCAGGATATTTTGGGGACCCCCAAGAAGAGAATAATTCAGCCAAATCCATAGGTATTCCACACAAAGTCTGATAGTACTTTGCTTGACTTTTTAACCTCAAGAAGCTTTTAAAAGTCCAATCTGAGATTCTTTATGAAAAGTTCTAGCAAGCAGGCTTAAAAAGAATGCATATGATTAACCATTTTCTTGCTGCATTTATGTAAAATATCAGCCAAGTTTAATGCAACTAGACTTACTCTGCAAACAAATTAGTCTTACTGTGAATATCTTTGCTAGAAATAAGGGTGATTATAGAGCAAAAAATTATTTTCAGTAGAAAACTATAACATACCTTTGTGGATATCAGATTTTAGTCCTGTTTATTGTTTCTGAGGTTTGATATCTACCTGTACACTGGGCTGTATCCTGAATTTTTCTAGCTTCCCCAAATATTGAGCCATGACTCTCCAAAGAAAGGTTTACAATTTTCCTCCACTCTTCTGACTTAGAACCACTAAGAACAAAGACTGCCCTTGAACCGCATTGGAAGGGCAGTACCTGGTCCTCCTCACTACCCAGATGGCAGCAAAAACTCAGGTTCCTGAAACTTGGTTCACATCTCCCAGCTGAAAACCCTTCCTCCAGAATCTTGGCACGGCACACCATTGGAGATCTAAAATCAAAACGGACTAGGGAGTTTCCTTCATGGAAGCATCTTAAAGTAAACAGCTCTCAAAGATCAGGCATCAAGATCTTAATCTCCAGTATGAAACCTCCATATCATTTGCCTTTTTGCTCCTTGCCTTTTCTCTCTGTAAATTCCTGGAAAGACAATGCTATAATTAGGATTTCACAAGCAACAGCTACTGCAAGAAACTTTAACTAACTGCTGCGTTTATCATACTAAACCAAAATCAATATGAATTGCCTGCTCAATGATTCAAAACCTTACTATGCAAGAAATTCAGAAGGCAGATGAATTTTGATAGCTTGGCCTCTTGTAATCCTTCCACCACCGACCCTTGGCTATTAACCACAAATGATAGCATCCCAAATAGTGAAACCAATAAATAATACCACTTTAACAAGGGTAATGTTGCTTCTCCAGGATATGTTTTTGTCTGTGTGGTAATGGTTATAAATATGTGTAGTGTGTCACCCGTCTCAATGGCAGGCAAGTACATGGCTAGTATGGATGAGAAATTTGAGCAGCACCACTACCACTTCAAAACAAACCAGAATTGCAGCCTTGGTCCACTCTTCTAAACGTGTATCACCAATCCAAGAGAAGTTTTCCAGCAGATGGTAAGCCCCTCTGTATGGGCATCATTGAAAGAAGCCCACTTTCCTTGGTTTGGAGTAAATGCAAATGAAAACATGGTTTAGAATCTTGTCCTTAAATCTGTTAACTGTTGCTGAAATTAACCCTAAGGACTTAACTACACAACAAAAGTCCCTATGCTCTCTTGCTAAGGTGGCTTTAGGTAAAAGAATTACTTGCGATTACTTTGTTGACTGAATAAGGAGGAGTCCGTGACCTAACAAGTATTTCCCACTGTACCTAGAACAACACCTCCCTTATTGCAAAAACTCAAATACAAGAAATTAACAAACAAACCACTTGTCTGAAATAAAAGCCTCTCTTTAGGTCCATTCTTTGATTTATTTGGTATCAACTCATTTGGTTCATGGGGGCCCTGGCTAAGGAGCACACTTCAGTCTCTCGGTATTGTCCTCCTGAAGGTCAACTTTGTAGTCTCCCTAGCACACTGTCTTCTGTCAAGTGTCTTAAATGTGTGTTCATGGCCATCAGTAGTACATTAGATGTTCTCCATCACACTTAGAGAAGTAGAAATAAGATGGACAAGAGGTGAACAGAAAAACAAGAACAAAAAAACTTGCCATGAACCTGTCTTTATAACCTATGAGTTGCACAGTGAGATAAGAATAACTTAACCCTGGGGCATCTGGCTAGCTCAGTCGGTTAAGCATCTGACTCTTGATCTTGGCTCAGGTCATGATCTCAGGGTCGTGAGATCAAGCTCTGCATTGACTTTGCCTTAAGTAGGGAGTCTCCTGCTCTCTCTCTCTCCCTCTCCTTCTGCCCCTTCCCCTGCTCGTGTGCACTTTCTCTCTCTCTCTTTCTAAAATAAATAAATAAACCGATTTTTTTAATAAAAGGGGGAAAAAAGAATAACTTAACCCTGAGGGTGACTGAGAATGGCACTAATACCAAATCTCTTATGTATGGAAGATTGACCAAAAGGGGGAATTGTGAAAGTCACTAAACAAGGAGGCCGTCAGACTGACGTGGCTCTAACTCATTGGCAGCCTATGTGAGCAAACTTGAAACCTAAGCCACAGTCGATTGTAAATCCATTGATATCCAACAAGACGAAATCTAAGAGCAATCAGTCACAACCACCTGGGTTTTCCCGAATAAGGTAACTGCTCAAGCTATGGCCGATCAAAGGATCACCTCGTTTGGCTTTTGCACCTGCCCTGTAAGTGTCTCCCTTACCTTGTCTGCAGAGCGCCCCTCACAGCTTTCAGTTTGACAACACCCTGTTGGAATCAATGTTTGTTTAAATAAACTTAAATTTTTTAACGCACCTCGGTTATATCTGTTAATACCAGTCAGTTTAAAATTAGACTTTTTCTTCCCAAAACATGCTTAAAGGCTAAAATTTTCAACGGAAGTATTTAGGACATGGTATAGGGAAATACTTTCACCATGAGTCTTCCCACATGCTTGGGTGGTTGGTAATGCTTCAGCCTTAGACGTTAGTATAGAATTGTATTCAAACATGACCTTTATTACATTCATATTCTTTTTCATTTATGAAGTCAGCTTCACCTCTTTCCAAATAATGCTTCTTGGAGAATCACAGGGAAATTTTAAGGAGCTGGGAGGTGCTTGCATCTTCAGTCCCTTTTCATTTAGATTGCATGATAAGTTGTCGAGAGAAACAGAATTTCAATATTTAAATATTTTTTATGGCAAGTCCTTAAATCTTTTCTTATGTTAGAGGTCTTTTGTCCTTTTCGTACTTTCTTTGTTCCACATCTTTATTTCCAAGAATAGTTTTACATAAACCAAGAAAATCTGTTAGAAGATAATTCAGGTTTATGATTTTCTAGGCAATTGGTATAAATTTTTCTAAAGAAAAAAATTCAATATACCAGAATTATACATTGATAGAGAACCTAAAACCAGTCATGTAAAAACAGATTTGGCGGGAATCTACTGCTAGTATATTTCCATCATAAATAGCAAGATTAGGTGCAAAAGTATGAGAGAGTCCCTCCCTGGAGATCCTCATCTCTCCTTAGTATTTGCATTACTACTTCCTTTCTCTATCCTCTCTTTCTCATTCCCCCTCTCCTTTTTCCTCCCTCTTTCCTTTTAACTTCCTTTTGTTTTTACTAATGCATGAAAAAACAGCTATTGTTTTATTTAGAGTGCATAAGCATATTTGAAATTACTTTGGAAATAGTAAGAGGTATGCTCCTGAAACAGTCAAATTCGAAAATGACTAATTATGTTAGCAGGGGGTCCCCAATATTTGAAGAAATGGTCTGCTTTCAGTTAATCTATCCTATATTTGGAGTATAAGCTTTATTTATGTGGGTCTCTTGCTCTTCCTAGCAGCTGGAATAATGTACAAGGAACTTAGGAAAACCCTAAGACCAAATCGTTTATTAATTTCCATTCTTTTGCTGATCCACATTTCTCTTTTCAATAACAAATATTTTCTTACTAAAATCTCAGGTGCTCAAATGCCATGCAAATTGTTTGTTTTTGTTTTTTTAGAATTTAAATCTTTTTTTTTCTAAATATGATTTTATTTATTCGAAAGAGAGAGCAAGTGAGAGAGCATAGGGGGAGGGGCAGAGGCAGAGAGAGAAGAAACAGGCTTCCTGCTGAGCAGGAGCCCTATGGCAGGGCTGAGCCCAAGGCAGACACTTAACTGACTAAGCCACCCAGGTGCCCCTTGTTCGAATTTTTTAAATCAGGTTTTTATTACAATTTGACAGTTATCGTCATTGACTGATTAAACTGTGATCTTTTCCCCAAAAGTCAATTTTTAAACATTTGAATATACTCCAGTTATATTGAACAAATGGCCTTACTTACTTTAAGAATCCTAGGTTGCTCTAAAAATCTTGACTCAGCTATCACAACAAGCAAGAGTAATCATAAAAATTGCACTGAATTTTCCTGTTCCACCAAATTCTTTTCCTCTGTTCCATTCACTCTAGCAATGGGCATTTGTATGATCTTTCCTTTAATTCTCTTTTGAAAATACTGAGTCAGAAATTACCTGGAGGGAAAGTACTTTAAAGTACTTTAATATTTTAAAGTACATAAACTTTTTTTTGCTGGTTCTGGATGCGTGCTGTACCAAGACAGCACAGTGCATGGAATAATCAGAAAGAACATCCTGCAGAAACAAAGAAAAACAATTTTCAAAATAAGTTATTCATTAAAAAGTTTTGAGTCTCACAGTTTTTAAGCTTACTTGTAAGAAAAATGCATAGTTTTCTTATTCCTCACTTGGGGAAATGTATGTATTTTTTGGAAAAAATAAAGAAAGAACATAGTGAAGGGAGAAAACTAATATTCATCTTTAAGTTCCAGTTATCAGCTTTAAATAACAGACGGAAAATTATCTGATTGCACAAAGGTTATTATCAAGAAACCACTAGCAGGTATAATGTACAGCTTTCCCCCCAAATCCCAGCAATTTTTATCTTCTAAATCAATCCCACGTCTCTTAAACCTGTTCCAATGTGGTAATTCAGCTGGTTACCAGCCCTCCAATTGTAGAAAGCCACATAACTAAACTTGAGATAACTCTTTTACTGAAAGATTTATTTGTTTGAGAGAGAGCGTGCAGAGAGATGAGGCAGAGGGAGAGGGAGAGAGAATCTCAAGTAGACTCCACGCTGAGCTCAGAGCCCATCTGGGGGCTTGATCTCAAGACCCTGATATCATTACCTGAGCCAAAACCAAGTTTCAGACGCTTAACCGACTAAGCCACCAGCTTCCCTGGACTCAAAACTATTTTAAAAACATTTCTAAGAGAAGCTTTTCCTTTGAGGAACTTGTAAATTTGGAGAGATATTTAAAATGTATGTTTATACATCTTTGCTAATAACAATATGATGATGCATTTGTAGATATTTAGTTAGAATCAAATGGTAAAATTTGAAGATTGAAATGATTTTGCCTTGAAAGAATGATTAGAAAAAATTAAACATTTCGAAAAGGTGACTTTATCAGGTATTCTAAGCTAACAAATACTAGAATTTGAGCTTTATGGGATGAAAAGATAATTTTCCAATATAAGGTGAGGAGATTAAAGTGGTGTGGGGCATCCTGCTGTAATGCATTGCTTAAATTATTAGTAGAATTAAGAGTGTGTTCATAGTCTCGATTCCCGTCAAGGAAGGCATCAAAGTGGTTGGAGTTCAAGATATTATATACTTCCTTTTGAAATTATAGGGGTAAGAAATGAAAGATTGATATGGACCTTTGTATCATTCCAGAAAATTATTTTCTTATTATGCTCCCAGGAGCCCAGGTACTCAATTACAATTGTCAAATTGCTCAGGGTTTGCTGCTGGAGAAGGAAAGTGGGGAACACGAAACATGGTGGGAAAAGGTCTATTTAGAAGGCATCCTGGCCTCCAAATTTGGATTCAATAAGAATTTTTCTGATACTATATTTTGGTAACGAATTTGATAGTGAAATTCTATTTGAAGATATTTGCCTGAAGTTGAACGTGTTTGTGTGTGTGTGTGTGTGTGTGTGTGTGTGTGTGTGTGTGTGTTCATGCGTGTACATTTAGCTCTTTGCTAAAATGAGAAAAAAAATTCTGTCATTTGGATGGTAAAACAACATGGTTTTATATTTTTCTTGGGAAAACATATATAATGATTTGTATGTACTAAAACCAAGTATAAGGAGATTAAAAAATATAAATCCTCCAATAAAGTCTGTGCTAATGGGATTCATATCTATCATGTACAAAACTATTCTAGAAAGTTTAAGAAAATGTTATCTCAAGGTATTTTCCATCAGAAAGTGGTACATATAGATGGAATGAAAGTCTCTGAAAGCACAGGCTTGCATATGGGTACCAGGCATACAGCAGTCATAATTGAGAACGGCTTCCTGCTGATGTCTAAACAAAGAAGCCAGAGAGAGCCAATAATCAGTTTCTTAAAAAGTGTGCCGGGCTTTAAATCCACCTTTTCTACCCATAAAAAATGCGATGGGGATTTGCTGGTTTGCACAGCTGTCTCTTTCCCATCTTTCAGATACTACCCCAAACGTTGCCCTCTCAAAATCCTTTCTCGGAGTATATTATCAAAATTGGCTTCTTCCCAGAATTTTATCTTAACACCTTGCATATTTCCTCCAGGGTCTTGCAATCTGCAACTGCCTGGATGTGGGTTGGTTGAGTGTCTTGTTTATCTACATTGTTAATTATCTCCAGCTTCCATAAAATACAAGCACCATGAGGGCAACTCGGTTAATTGTCTTGTTTACCAAACTCATCCACAGAATGCACTCATAACAAGCACTCAGTAAATAGTTGTTGACAAATGGAAGAAATGAGTTATCTTTTTGAGGTGTATTTCATGATCTAAAATATAAAGGAGAACAGACTATATCTTGTTCAAAGTAACAATGTGACCTTTTCTTCAGTTGCTTGAGACAGCATCTTCTTTGTCTCGTACTGTGCATGCGTGTGATAGGGATGGTTTAATTGAAATAATCAGTGTTGCATTTCTAAAATAATTTAATGGCTGGCTTCACAGGGGTATATGTTGCCTCTCCAGTTCTGAAACAGTAGACCTCCTGGCCTGTACTTTTTATACTGGGATGTGAGTTTGCAGCCCGGGAGAATGCATGCGACCAAACTTTGAACAATACTTTTTGATCAGATATTGTTTTTTCTCGAAGATGAGTGGGGAAATTAAGCTAAATTATGCAAAACTTAATTTTTAAATTAAATGTTGATACTGCTAAGGAATCAAATGCAAATCCATATGAATCTTTAAGATTTAAAGGAATTTCTTGCTACCTGGTTAGATCCCAGAAGGGTTATATATTCTCTTTCTTCTCACTAGAATAATGATGGGTAAAACATTTTGAGAAATATTTTTAGAGCATTTGTTCTCTCTGATATCAATTAAAATGTTTTATAAAAAATATTCCCTTGGAAAACCAATGATCTATTTTCAAGATGTATTATAATGCATAGGAATTTCAAATGGCACACGTTACACTGACTGTTTCTGTTTTTAAAAATAGAAAACTCTAAAAGCCAGCTGATGAATGCAAACCAACATGTTATTCATGCATGCTGTCTTAAAAGGCTAGATTTCCCATTGTTAACCTGCACTTTAAATGGCCTTTGCTAGAAATGCAGGAATTGCCCTCAGAGTGTTATCAATATAAAAGCATCATTGTGTTTACTGCTGCTGGAAATCTTTTTGTTCTTGTCAGTTTCTAGCTCTCCTTTATGCAGCTGCTTGGCCAATTTGAAATGTTTTGCTCAGAGATGACTAGGGTAAGACTTTGAATGCCTTTTCTCAGGAGAAATCTTCAAACACCACCGAAGACAAATTTTTCTGAATAGGAAATCCTTATTAAGTCATTTTCACTCATATTTCAGTCCTGTTTATGAAGCCTGGTAATCACAGAGGAGAGGAAGAGCAAAGACTGTTAAGAGTAAAAAGAGAACAATATATTCATGCTACATACAGAAGTGAGATGGGAAGGTGGAGAAAGGGAAGCAGATGAGAAGCAAAGAGAAGGGAAAATCACGTGACTGAAGTAGAGGCTTTGAATGAAGACAGGCAAATGAATCCTGAAGCCATTTCCTTTAGCTTTTTTTTAAGGATTGATTATTTTTAAGAAAGAGACTTCTTTAGCATTAATATTCTGATAAATGCACTTATCACCAAGTGATGAAAGCACAGTTTTAAAATCCTTTTAAAAGCCTTTGTCATTTCAGGCTTTCACAAGAACAATATAAATAGTTTCATAAAAGTTATTTTAAAGGAAGGAATAAGAAACGAGTGTTGCATTCTGAATTAAAGACCTTGGTCTTAATCTGAAGTTTGGCCAAGCAGAGGGCTTCTTATAAAGTGAATTCTCTCCATCATTCATTGAGAGTTGCAAAGGGCTTGCTTTAGGTATCTGACCAGGACTTGACTGTTGTGTGCAGTCAATATCGGCTCACTCAATGTCTGAGTCCATGGGAAAGCCCATAAATGCCCTCTCTCCACCCCCCAGCCCTAAAACTACGTACAAGCATTCCCCATGTCATACAGAAGGGTAAGGATACACTGGATAATTTTAATCGTCATCATCAAGACTACCAAAGTGTTTAAAGTTCTTACAGTAAATAAAACACGAGTGAAGGGGCACGTGGGTGGCTCATGTGGTTAAGCATCTGACTTCAGCTCAGGTCATGATCTCGGGGTCCTGGAACTGAGCCCCACGGCCCCACATGAGGCTCCATGCTCAGTGGGGAATCTGCTTCTCCCTCTCCTTCTCCCTCTGACCCTCCCTCGTGCGTGCTTTCTCTCTCTCTCTCAAACAAATAAGATCATTATAAAAAGATAAAATAAAACATGAAGTGAATGGGTCTTTTCTCCCTGAATTGCATAATCCTCCCCTATGCACTATAGGTAGCAATAACTGTTCATGCAGATAGCAGGTGGGTGCCCACTATTACTGTGGCATTTTGTGTGCCTCTTCCTGCATGTTCACTTTGTGTAGGATTAAAATTTCCAGGGGAAGATTCCATTCATTTCTCTAGGTCATATGCCTGTAACATCGCTAGGGCAGGTCAGGAAGCTTCAGGTTAGGCTCACCCAGGCAGTCCACAGAGGTGCAGTTAGAGTTCTCCAAAAGGGAACCACAGTGCCCCTTTGAGCAGCTGGAACCACCAAAAATCAATTCTGAGCTACCAAAATCAGTGTCGTAGAAACTGAAGAGGTTCAGTACAGGAACTCCCCAGAATGTGCTGCTTTGGCCTGTGGACCATTTTGAGCCGAAGGCAATGGAGACCCTGTGGGCTTAAGGGAAAATTTGCTCCTTCTTTAACCACAAACAAGAATCTCATTGAGGGTCTTTCACAGAACAAGGGGGATTAGCAGAGTTAACTTTTATCTGAGTGAATCATCTGTATGGCAGGGCAAACATCTAATTACCAAACATCTGCTCTTCTCACAGCCTTGCGAAGTGCATGCATTTCTTCCGAAATCTCAGACCCCTACCCACTCCTCCTTAGTTCAAGATGACATACATACCTCATTTGGCTGTCTTCAGAATTTCCCTTTCCGTGTGGATCCCCTGTATATATCCGCTATGACATTTTATTTTCTCCTGTTAATCTGTCGTCTTTCCAGTTTGATCCTTAGTCCAGCCAGAAGGACCCTTGAAGGGGACAGGAATTTCTTGTTCCCCAACAAAATTAGTATGTCTCAGTAGGGAGAAAGGGTAGGCTATTCACCATGGAAATCATGTGGTTTAGAACCAGAGAAACAGAAGTTCAAATTTAGGCTCTGACACGTAATAACCATATGATTTGGGGCAAATAAATATACGTGACTCTGTCAAAGCTTTCTTTCCTATTCAATTAATTTGAAAACTTGCACCATTAATGTGAAGAGGAAAAAAAAAACTGTTTCCATTCTCTAGAAATATTTATTGAGGTTCTGTATGTTCAAGACGCATTTTCATACGCCAGCGGATAGCTTTTAATTAACACTAAGTGGTTTTACTTATTACTAAGTTTTATAATAAGAGTTTTCCTTCACTGTAAGGATTAAAGAAGCGTTTCTCTCTTATTTTAGGTACTCATGCGCAGGCAGAATTAAGCATGTTCACAAATCTCAGGAACTCTTCTCTGGTATCGCACAGTGTCCCAGCCCTATAGGTGGGAACTTGCTATTAAAATTCACTTCTGGCAATTAAACCCCAGGGAGAGAGCTGTGATACCAAATTTTAGCATAGAATTGATTGGGATTGTAGGACTTCCTCAGTATTTTTGTGTGATGGGAAGCTATCTGTATCTAAATATTACATACAACATAGGTCATTTTTATCTTAAAATCATCAATAAAAATGAGAGATAACATGTATGGAGGGCTTCTTATGGGCCAGGCATGCACTGCTTTATGAATATTAACTCATTTAATCTTCCTTAGAACCCAATTAATTTCAGTACATTCACTTCCTTTATTTTCAAATGAGAACACTATAGGCAATTATAATTCTCAAGGTTGCATGTCTAATACTTAGATACTTTAATTTTTCCTGTTTTATAAATGAGGAAACAGAGGCACTGTGAAGCCAACTTAAATTTCACAAAGTTACGTGGCTAATATCTGCAGAAATGGGATTTGAACCCAGGCTGCAGAGTATAAAGAATCTATGCTCAGCCCTTAGGCTATCCTGCCAATGTCAGACTCAAAGGAGCCAATCACAGATGCAGATATAAATTATTAATAAATAAATAAATAAATAAAATTTATTTTCCTTAAAGACTTTTTAAAATTTTATTTTGAATTAGAAAGTCATAGATGTTTATCAGGAATTTGGAAAACACAAATGAGTGCATACAGTTAAGAGTTACACAGCATTCCAGAGATGCCACTGTTAATACTCTGGTGTATTTACTCCCCATTGTTGTTATGCTTTTGGTAAATATCTATTTCATAATTAGTAGCAAGTATATAAATCTATTTCACAATATGTGTATGTATATATGTTACTAGAGCTGATATTCTTTAAAACAAAAAATGTAATGGCTACACAGGATTACATTATCATAATTATCCAGCCCTTTACCTTCAGTGACCAGAAGTGTTTGTAATATGGCTAGGGCTAAATGAATGCACTAAACAAATTTATTTTTATTTGACAGAAGTAATCTTCTTTTCCCGTTTCTACTTTTGTGAACGTCACAGCCAATCTCTCTATATCACTCATATCTATTTCTACTTAATTATTTAAGACCAATTTCAGAATAGTTATTGGGTCAAATGGGTCTCCTAATTTTGAGTAGTTTTGCATCATGCATCATTTGCATTGGGCTCCTTTTTTTTCTTCTGTGCCATGAATCCCTTTTAAAGAGATGCACACTCCCTGAATTCGAACTATTGAGAATCTTTGCAAAGGGGGAAACCAAGGACGTCACTTGGTATAGGCTGAACTCAGAGACAGAAAGGTCAGCAGGGTATAGTGCTTTCTCTCCTCTTGGCATCCCATGGAAAGCATGCTTAGGCCTAGATATAGCAGAATATATTATGGGGAAGGACTTCAGGAGAAAGATACTGTTCTGCCTCCCATGCTTCTCCCTTTTTCACAGGGTGAATGAGAGAAGACTTGTGTGGAGTGGGGAACACAAAAAAATTTGAGTTCAGTAGCTAGACAGTCTGATTTTATGCATGGTAGGGACCTACCCTAAGATCTTTATTGTTGGAAAATGATGGGATCCACTATTTACCTTCAAAGAAGTCAGGCCATCTGGCTTTGCTTGTTTCTGAGCCAACTTGCTTTCTGCCATTGTCCAGAAGATGCAACTGTGGACAAAACCTTAGGAGGGTTTAGCGTAGAGAAGGCTCTGGTAGGTGTTCTGATCATTACCTTCTGGCCAAGTAGCATAGGCTTGGAAAACCAAGTGTTTGCCACATTTATGGTCAACATCTTCAGAAGCTATATAGGGTTATAATCCTATATACATATATATATGTATATATATGTTATATCTGTATCTGTCTATATATATATATAATCAATTCTCATTATTATAAGCTGAATAATGTATTAATATAATCATATCAGAACTTCAGTTCCAACATCATCTGTTTTATTTTATATACCACTAGGTCTTTGTATAATGTCAGAAGTGATTTGGGATTTCATGTTGAGTCCTATTTATATCCAGAGATTAGGCATTTTGTTCTAATTTTGAAGGTGAGAATCCTTTAAGGGGAAATCCTCTAGTGGTTAAAGAAGTGAAACCACCTACAGTTTTTTTCATCCTGTTTTGGAGTACTTTGGGAAAGTAGCCAAAATTCTTATTTTCCCAGTTATACAAAATATAATTATCACCATGACAATACTCTCATGTCTTTTATTTTAAAAAATCCAAAATCAATTAAATACATTTCCATGTTTAATCTGAGGCACTAGTTGAATTTAGACACTAGTTGAATCTGAACATTAGTTGAATTTAGAAGCCTACTTGCCCGATCTGGTTTTTAAATATAATCCGTCATCCATTTGGCAGGATTTGGCATTTTTGCTTCATTTTTCTAAACTTGGATTACTTTTAGTAGATTGGAAATGTGGTCATTTTATAGAAGTTATTATATTCCATGTAAAAGTTTGAAATAAAGAGAGGCTGGGCTGGTGAAATGTGAATAAAAGGAATATGAGAGATGGTGTTAATGAAAGAGACATCATTCACTTAGAAGTTACCATATTAGGAATAATGAATACATAAGTTGTTATAAATTATGCAATCTAACATCTGTTTTCCTTGGCAAACTTTCTCTTCTTCAATTGTTAAGTGTGCATTGCTCAGATGTGCTAGATAAATAGTTATTATAAGATGTAAATGGTGCTAAGGCTTCAGGAGTACTGTGCATGTTCCCTCACTCATGCTCCCTAAGTCCTGGGTAAATTGAAAGAAGGAGCACTTTCTTTATAATGCACTTCGCCCTGATCCCCAGGCTCTTCTAGGCCAAGTGGTGAATAACACTGACCCAACATACTTTTAACACACTTAGATCTCTATACTCCCCTGGAGAGCCCATGGAATTGACATTTGTCTAATGGTGCCTAAAATTAGCCACAACCCAAAGCTAATATAAAAGTTCTGAATCCGATTAGTGAGCAAAAGGTGAGAAGCTACCGGTTGGAACTCAGCTTGGTCAAGTCATTTATTTCAACGATGTGACGCCATGTATTATAAAAATAGACTCATCAGTAGAGGTAAGAAAGTTACCTCCAAGCTGCTGTTTTCTTTTGTATTGGTTGTATTTATTATTTTTTTCCTTTTCTGTACCAGTCAAGAATATTTTATTTTTTCTGCATCATTATTGTGCTTTTAAAAGATATAAAACGGAGCAAGAGAAAAAGAAGCGTCCTCTTTGTTCGTGGAGAAAACAATTGTACGGGAGTAGCAGTTTCTGTTTTACTTCAACGGCATCCAGGCAACTGCTTAAACCTACCCAAGAAAAATCTCAACAGGGCATTAGAGGAAAGACCAGACATGAACCTTATTTCATTTCCTATTCACCAAGAAGTCCTGCAACCCCAGGGTAGCAGGGACTTTGGAGACCTTGGATGAATGATTCATGCCACATCAGTGACCTAATGTCCATGGAGAGGTGGTTCTTTTTGATTGCTATTTACCAAGGCGGTCTCCCACAAAGAGACCTTGAGTAGGGTGACTCCTCTCTCATCAAAAATCTTCCACTAAATCCCCTCTGACATTAAAAATGCTGTGTCCTACCTTTGGTGAGTTTTCAAAACTGCAGACTGGGCACCTCCTAGTGAAAAGCTATTCCCCTATTCGCAGTAAAAAATAATCCAACTGTATTTTACAAAGTGTGAAGTTTAGAATTTTTCCTAGGCCTGATGTAGAAGTCATATTTTATAAATACTGTTTACATAGTCTTGCTGATCTCTTCCTTGCCATTGAGTATTTGAACCTACTGTAATATCACTCGAAATGTTTTGCTTCTTAGCAGAAAATGATTTATTCCGTCATGTTACAGCCAACCCCAGTTTAAATGAGGGTGGTGTTGAAGTGACTTATGTGAGAGTCTCAATTTTGCAGCACCAGTGTCCTTATGAAAGTTCTTCGTGGATGACTCAAAAATCTAAAAATAATTTGCTTCTATCCACTAAAGATTTTTCTCCCCATATTCACACTTCCGTGATGATGCCAACACTTCCCCACCCTCCACCCCCCAACCCAATGGAGCGGATTTGGATAATATGGCTACCACCTAAGCTATGCAATGTTCATTCAGAAGATGATATAAAGTCTGAAGAGTATTCCAAACACACAGAGAAAAGCCCAGCTTACTGACTCTCCTCCCTCGTTTCAAGCCACTGCTGTACACAACCTTACTGTGGTATCGGCAATCTTTTATCGTAGTTGTTATTGCTGTTGTTCTTATTCTTTTTTTTCATCTAGGCAACCCATCTCTATTCTTAACTTGCATCCTGGAAGGCTTATCTCAAGTAAATAAGACACAGCAGAATGCCATGCAAAGCAATTTTACTAAAAATCCTACATCAATCCAAAGGCTTTTTCTCTTCTCACTAGGGTTTTAATTGACGTACACATTTAGAAATTCAAATCATTGACTTTCAGCAGTCTTCACTTGGTAGTGACTGCCCACTTAGCCACTCTCAGAATTAAAATTCAAAAGGAAGAGTTTCCATTTATTTGAAAAATATAACTCCTTACATATTATTGATAATATTAGTTTGTTAAGTCTGTGTGTAACTGCATATTTTCATTGGGTAAGCTGATAGAGGTGAGATAGTTTCTTGCTAACCACAGAAATTCTATAAATAGAATCTTTCTGGAACAACTGTTATGTGTAAAATTAGCTTTGTTTAAAATTCATATCCAAATACAATGTGAGTCTGTTTATTACATTATCTTTCTTTTCCACATCTAAAAATCACAAAACACTCTAAAGCAGTCATTCTTTTTATCTTCACTTTATAAGCAAATGTTTAATTTGCATTAGCAAGCTAAACAAGCACCCTTTCACAGACACGGAAACATTTACAATGAAAATACCTGTGGGCCAACTCTTCACAACTGGAGTATTTATGAAACTAGCTATTGGGTAAAAAAGCAAAAAATCTATGAGTGATAAAAGTTTTCACTCCAAAATAATCCTTGGTTCTCTACTATGATGACATTGATTCCTCATGATTTCACAGTTCAGCATATATCCAGCCCAGAGGGCAAAGCCAGTCTCCCTTTTTGACAAATATTTGCCATGAAGAGGGAGAAATTATTCTCTTCTCTTTGACATGGAGAAGGGGAAACATTTTAACAGTCATCTGTTGTGGCTGCAATTCATGACTCAGTCTTTCCTGCTTTGTTTAATTCCTCTTTTAAATAGAGTCTGGTGGTACGTAATGGAACTTTTGGCTACAAAATATTATCTATCACATCTTTATATTATGGAGATATGTACTGTCTACTTTTCTTAATTTGGGGGCTTTAGTAAAATTCTGAGATGGTCTCCTGTTCTATCAGCCTGGAGCTCAGAGGAGCTTGGACTAAATGTCCAGACTGTATCTAGGTGAGATTTAAGGCCATAGTAAAGGGCAAAATCACCTAAAAAAGTTATGTACAGAGAGAGAGAAAAAAAAAAAGACCCATAAGAATATACAGGGAAGCATTTATAGTTCTAATGAGGGAAGAGAAGGAGATTTGAAAGGAGACCAAATGTGACTATATTTCTAAGAAAACAATCAGGAGAGTATGGTACTGTGGAAAACGCTAATGATCTGGGTTCTCAGGTGATGATAAATAAATTTTCTCTTGCTTATTTAAGCCAAAGGGATTTATTAAAAATGTTATGTGATTTATGGTATCTTTGGGAAGATAATGGAATTGAGCTTGGATGTGTGAGAGCCTTAAAGAGATTAACCAGAGAAAATGCCCAAACTCATCTTGATACACTAGAGCTGTCGTCTCACGAACTATGGCATCTATTACACAAGGGCGAGGAAACCAAGAACTCCCACAGCACTCACCCAGAAGAACCCGATGTATCTGCCACTATACTAGTCTGCAGAGCCAATAGTCCTGCCTTAAAACCCGGCCTTGTAAACCTAAAGGTCATCGGTAAAATGAAGAGCCATTTCACTTTATTGTTGGGAACAGAAACTGCTCTACAGCTTGTCAAAAGGTGAGTAAGATATGAGAATGTGGATAAAGTTTCTATAAAAGTCTTGAAAGCTTTGACACTGAAGGAGGGTGTAAAAATGGAAGAACTGGAAGCAGGCATTTGCCAACAGTTTCTTTCATTTGTTTTTCTTTAGGGTGATATTGGAGTGCAATGTTGTACCGATTAAACATATTTAAAAGGATCGTGAGATAAATAATGTATAGATTAAGATTCAAAATTCTTAAAAATGCAAGAGGGAATGTGAGAAGGATTATAATATTGAGCAACTGGCCTTTGAAAAAGCACTTTGTTGGATTTAAGCAGGTGGGTGAAGGTGAAGATGTACACAGTTAAATTTTTAGGTGAGGGTAGGAAAATAGAGGTATGCCTGTTAGATATTTTAATCTCATCAAAATACGAATTATCATCATCAGCTGATAAAGTGATGGGGTGTAGAAAGCATGGTAATATGCGAAATTTGGGAGGAAATATAAGCTTTCTTAAGAAACAGTACTAAGATTATCAAGCTGTGTTTAGAATCCATTTGACACACAGAATTATGATTTTAGTGTGAATCCAGTCTGCTAGGTTATGTTATTTGGGTGAAATTAAAACGATGACTCACAGACTAACCTGGATAAAATGGGAAATGAAGACAGGAGGCTGTTGATAGTAAGAAATTGATGATGTGAATAAAGTAGAGGACATTATATGTTCAGAAATATTTAAGCAGAAATACTTGAGTAAGTGCAGAGGAGAGAGGGAATTGTGGTGATAGAATGGAATGCATGCTTTCAGAATTTTGACATTGGATAGAATTTGGTGATGGTAAGTTATAAAATGTGACCTTGGAAATGTAGTGTGTTGGGGAGAGGGAAGGTCATTGGTGGTTGATGATAAGGAAGTGAATAAACTGAGACTAGAATACTGGATATTCACAAAGGAGTCTGTGGCTCCAGGAAGTATTACAGGAGTTCATAGGGAAAAGAAAATGATGAACCAGTTTGATAACTAAAATTTTCAATGGATCAGTGAGGTCACTCATTAAAATCAAGAAGTGAGACCAGGAAGTCTGTAGCTGAAGAGAAGAGCCTGCCATCTCTAGTTATCTCTGGGAATATCAGATAAGCAGGGTTTGGTTTGGTTTGGTTTGGTTGCTGATCTTTACCAGAAGGTAGAAGCTTAGTGTTCTGAAATATACATGGTGAGCAAAGAATATAATTATCCTACCAATTTGTGTAGAAACAAGAGAAAAAGTATCTGAGGTGGTGGCCAAGATGGAAGGGCTCCCCGGCCATAGCCACATTTTGATGAAAGAGGTAATGGTAATATTTTGAGATTTGGTTGAAATGTGGGAGAGTTGGGATGGTCATGTTTGAGGAAGCCAGAGAGCACCTTGAAAGTATTTACAAGGAAGGGAACATATGAATGAATTTTTTGGTCACATTAAGAGAACAGGAGTGAACTTCCAGAAGACAACTGAATAAAGGAGAAACTTAGCCTTGAGGCAAGGATTAGAGTAAGCAAATCTGGGAGGCATGGTTGTCTTGCTGCAGGATTTCTCTGCCTCGAGTGTCTGTGGTTCTTGGTCACGCCACTTGGAAGAATGAAGAAGTAGATCAGACGAAGAGTGGTGGGCAGCAAAGCCAAGTTTGTTGAGCAAGAATATAAAGTTCCCGGAGAGGGAGGGCGCCCGAGAGGGTTGCCCTTGGAGTTTCTAAGCTTAGGGGTTTTTATGAGCTCTTTTGTGGAACTATCTTTAGCAACCAGTGTGCGCTGAGTCATGCCAGTCAGGGCTTTGGTCACGCATCTGTCTACCTATTAGGTTAATGTCTATGTGCCAAGGGTCTTTTTTAATGACATCTGGGGCCTTATGTCTTAACTGCCCCTTGTCTGTGATGGTGACAAATGCTTTGTGGTTAATTTTCTTATTTTAAGACATTTTGCAGAAGTCATTTTTGCCAAGACCGCAAAGCAAAATGCTAGTGCGGTCCTGTCTAAGCTGCAAACAGGATGTTAGTGCTGTTTTGTCTTATCTGTCCTGACTCCATATTTTCTTGTTGGGCACCCTGGCCCTGACTACCTAACTGTCCAACTATCTCCTAACCAGTCTAAATCCTGAGAATCTTTTAGAAGATATTTGCATCAGTCTGAGTCCTTTGAGAAGCATGCAGTAGGGTAGAATAAGATGTGAAAGAGAATTTAATGAGGGAATGCCCATGAAGGATAAAGAGAAGAATTGGTAAATAGGAGGCAGGGAGAATTTCAGACCTCAGTGTGGGCCCAACTTATGAAATAAATGAAGGAAAGAGGAAAGTTTGTTTTGGAAGAGCCTCAGACAGTAGCACAGCTCTGAGAAAATTTTGGACATAATGATAGGGAGATCCCAAGTAAAGATTGCCCAGTGGAGAAGTCCTCTGTTGAGCAGAAATAGTGTAATTCTGGACACTGCCATGTTCGGTTAATGGCTGGGGAACATCACCTCAGTTCATGGGAAATACCAAGGAATCTCAGGCCTCCAGGCTCATCCTTGCAGAAGTCTCTCTTGAGGAGATCTTAGTAGCATACCTCCATGACTGCCTCAAGTAAATATTACACTCTGATGCCATCAGACTGAGCAAGTCTTAATTTCAAGGAAGCTCCCTTTGAAGAAGTTTCCTGAGAGAGCACATTTTTTCCCCCTAAAATGAATCATATCATAAACTTTTAAAGTTTCTATTAGGCTCACATTTTAGTGGAAAGGACAGGAAAAAAAATGTATTCATGAAATAAATAATGTAATTATACCATATGGTAAATTCTATGAAGTTTCCTTATGAAGTCTTTGAAAAAAAAGATGAAGATAAATGACTTTGTGGTAGTGTAAATTGATTAATTTACAACTCTTTGAATGGCCTTGCCCCCCAAATATTGAATTATTTTTTTTAAAGATTTTATTTATTTATTTGACAGAGATAGAGACAGCCAGCGAGAGAGGGAACACAAGCAGGGGGAATGGGAGAGAAAGAAGCAGGCTCATAGCAGAGGAGCCTGATGTGGGGCTCGATCCCATAACGCCGGGATCACGCCCTGAGCTGAAGGCAGACGCTCAACCGCTGTGCCACCCAGGCCCCCCCCCAAATATTGAATTATTGATTGATGTTAGCACACAAAAGAATTTTGGGTGACATTGAAGACCTGGTCTTTAACTGTGTCCCACTCCACTTTTATTGTTTTAATCAATGAATTGAACATATGAAAAGACATCAGTAAGTAGTGGGAAGCCGAGGGGAGACACTGTGTGTTTGGGTTGCAAGGAATAAAAGAATCCAAATCCAAAATGATCTCAAGTGTCTGGTATGGCAAACTGGAAGAAATTAAATAGAACATGATTTATCTCACAGTTCCAACATTCTAAGTGCAAGACAGTGAGAATCACATTCTGTTCGCCATGTTCAGGAAAAGTACTGGCACTACTGCATTCAGATTTAGATGTCACATTTTAAAAAGATCATTGACAATTGAAAGAGTTTATACTGGATAAAAGCAAGACAGGCAGGAGACTTAAAGCTATGCTGCATTTTTAATGTGAGTTAATAGATGCTGGCATCTCATTGGTGTTAGGATTAAATCTTAAATTTGGAAGCACATGCCAGAAGGCCTTCTATCTGCTTTTGAAGCCCACCAACACCTTCCTGCGTCATGGACTTTAAGCTTGCTCTTCTCTCTCCATGAATATTCTACTCCCTCGTCCCCGAGCATCAGCACTGTTATTTCCGTGCTTCTGAGGGGGTACAACGGCACATGGAAACACTCACAGGCACACATGCATGGACACACACACACACACACACACACACACACTTGTATCAAGACTTGCTTCCCCAGTATCTAACATGGTCCTGGCCACGTATGACTCATTCAGCAAGTGCTTAGTTAAGAACTGATATGAGGAATGTTTTTGAAGAAATGAACATGCTTGCCTTGAGAGAAGAGCCTGGAGAGAGGAGGATAGAAACTGAATAATTGTTTAAAATAATTGGAAGGCATTTTTTAGATCTGTTAACTTGTTTAGATGAAGGTGTGCCTGGCTGGTTCCGTTGGTAGAGCACTCGACTCTTGATCTCGGGGTCAAGAATTCAAGCCTCATGTTGGAGGTAAAGTTCACTTTAAAACAAGGTTGTTTGGGTGAAATGGCAAGTGGCAGAACTGCAAGAGACAGTTTAAAGCGATGGGGCCAGAGTTTACCCAACAATTGGGAAAGCTTTCGAAAGGGAATATTATGTACAGAATAGACTACTTTTTGTGATACTCAATTTTCTGTCACTAAAAACGTTCAGAAACCTTATTTTTTATTTCTTAGGCACATTTTCTTTTCACATTACCACTTCCCTGAAATTGGAATATCTCTTTCATGTGATACTATCTTAAAATTGCTATTATAATTATTACTTTCCATGTATTCCTGATCATCAGAAATTGTCAGCATTTAGGGGCGCCTGGGTGGCACAGTGGTTAAGCGTCTGCCTTCGGCTCAGGGCGTGATCCTGGAGTTATGGGATCGAGCCCCGCATCAGCCTCCTCCGCTGTGAGCCTGCTTCTTCCTCTCCCACTCCCCCTGCTTGTGTTCCCTGTCTTGCTGCCTGTCCATCTCTGGCGAATAAATAAATAAAAAATCTTAAAAAAAAAAAAAAAAGAAATTGTCAGCATTTAACTTCGAAGAATAGTTGTCACAGGATTGAAAGATAATCCTGAGTATTACCTCCTAGAAATCAAATGGCTATAGGAAGAGGAGGGTTGATGGTGATTAGATATCGAATAACATTCCTGAAGTAGGCTAGTAACGTTATCCTGCCAATGCTGCTGATAATGGAGGGGATGATCTTGTGTGGAAAAAAAAAAATAAGCATCTTGAATCTCGAGTTGGTTGATTCAAAAGAATAAGATTCTGGGAATGTAGACATTTTAGAATTCATTACCCAAATTATGTTGCTTTTATTTTTCTTTTGATGTATGCACAAAAGCAATGTATGAAAAGACAGCCATGCCCAATTAAGTTCAAAAGAAGGCTTTAATAAGTATACAGCTTAAATGCTGAGAAAGCAGTGTGTTGTAGTGTAGTTGGTAGTGTTTTTTTTTTTCCTTCAAATGGTACATAAATTAACACATCTAACAATAAAATTTAGCTCATTTTCTATGAAGTATGCTTTAGATTCTAGGTTATGCTACCTTTAAAGGAGGGCATACACTGGAATTCTATGGATAATTGGGACCTAACATATTTGCATTATATTTTAATCTTAAATTTCCTTGCTTAGCATTATGGCTTGAATTGTGGCCACCAAAAGATATGTTGAAGTCCTACTCCCTGTATCTATTAATGTGACCTTCTTGGAAAGTACAGTACTTGCAGGTGTAATCAAGATGAAGTTAGACTAAAACTCAAGTGGGTCCTAATCCAATATGACTGGTATCCACATACGAAAAGAGAGACACAGGTAGGAGAATGCCATGGGAAGACACAGAGACACAGAGGGAAGAAGGTCATGTACAGATGAAAGTGGATTGGAGATATGATTCCAAAAGCCAAGGAACACCTGGGGCTACCGGAAGCTGGAAATGGCAAAGGAAAGATCTTTCCCTAGAGGCTTTGGAAGAAGCATGACCCTGAAAAAACCTTGATTTGGGGCTTCCAGCCTCAACTGCTTTAAAATCTGTATTAGTTTCCTAGAGCTGCCATAATAAAGTATGACAAACTGGGTGGCTTAAAAAAAAAAAAAAAAAAAAACAGGAATTTATCCTCTCATAGTTCCAGAGGCTAGAAGTCTGAAATCACTGTGTTTGCAGGACCAAGATCGCTCAATGACTCTAGGGGAGAGTCTATTCTCCGCCTCCTTCTTCTCTAAGGCAGTTGCCAGCCATCCTTGGCTTTCCTTAGCTTGCTGGGGCATAACTTAAATGTCTGCCTCCACTCTTTACTTGCCTTACGTGCCTTCATACCTTCTCCTTATAAAGACATCAGTCATATTGGATAAAGAGCCCACCCTACCCCATTATGACCTTATTTTAACTAATTACATCGGCTACAACCCTCCTTGTAAATAAGATAATTTTCTGAGGTACTGGGGGTTAAGACGTCAATACATTTTTCTGGAGGGTACAATTCAACTCATAATACCTAGTAAATTCACCCACAGAAATGTTACTTTCTATATCAGTTAGCTAAAAATCTCAGAAGCATATTTTTAGTTTCCTGATACTGAAAACAGGACTTCTTGTACATACCTTTTAATCCATGTAATTAGTCAAGATGCTAATTTGTGGTTACAAAGTGTCTAAATAATGTACTTTAGGTCCTATATAAACACTCATAAATGTAAAGATGTTATTTCATCAGGGAATCTGACACCTTCATTTTATTATAATTCACTGTCACTATAAGGAAGAAATAATAGTGAACATTTCTAGGACTCTGAAATTTTAATATTTGAGTTAATTATTAATCATTAATGGAAAAAGATGGCCATATCATCTTACCTATTTTTAAAAACTAAGCTTTTAAAATAGATAATTCAAAAGACATAGAACAGCTCTATAATTTTCTTTTAAATAATCATATTCTAACCTGTTAACAATTAGCTGCCCACTTAAGGCAGTTATCAGCGTATTCTGGACTGAACCAGCTGTTTTCAAAGATTAACTTCTCCAGCTGGTATCCACTTATTTTCCCAATTATGACAGTTTAAACACCTAGAACTCGTGTTTGTAATGTTTCTTCCTTCCCTGATAAGTGACTTAGTTTTTCAATGTTGTTCTCAGTAAGTGCCATGACTAATATAATCTTTGAATCTATGAATCTTTCCCACAATAATTTGGTAATTTAATTGAAAGCATCGTGTGTGTGTGTGTGTGTGTGTGTGTGTGTGCTCGTGTATGCATGCACGCACACACACATACTCCTTGCCAATTTAATTGAAAGTATCATGTGTGTGATCACTGCTTTTCAATCACTGATTTGACCCATAGTTGGAATAAGAAAGTATATTTCATTCAAAAACAAATTTAGAGTAGTTTTATTTTCATGGTTGAGGCACCACAAATTTCCCTTCTAGTAGACCTATCACAATTCAAAATGTACTAACATCTAATTGGAACACACCATCTGTTTACTAGAAATAAAATGCCTTGTGTCACATTTATCAATTCATTTGTCAGGTTTGGGATGAAGAAAAACCACTAGTGTAATTCTAAATACTCCCTCATGGTTAATATCCAGTGTAATCCATAGCAACACTCTAAGAAGCCTCCTAGGTTTAAGCTTGTTTCCTGCACCCTTTAAGGTCACATTCCCCTCCTACTACAGAAAAAGAAGAGAGTTCTTTTCCATGAAAAATGAGACAAGTGCTGGTGTGGGAAAGGCACAACCTTTTAAAAGGATGATTAAACTATGATGGGCAATCTTAAAAGAGTTATCCGAAAGGAATGCCATTTGGGGTCCTGGAGAAAGGCAAGCATCTAGTTTTATCTCTAAGCTCCTGCAGAGTAGGAAAGCCTTTCAATAAACTGAAAAGAGAACTGACAACACTTTTTCTGACTTCCCTGTTGTGAAGAATTAGGGCCTTAAAATAATTCCACTTGAGGTCCAAAGACTTCAGCTGCTCCAATGTGCCTCTATTAACCTGGCATTAAAGAAGTTAAACAAAGTCTACCTTTCCCCATCCAGAAATAAAGAGGCCAGTCACATTCATTACAATCCGTCCTATAAGCTACAGAATACTAAATGTGTTTTGATTAATACTTACATGAGAAATACCTTTTCTCTATGAAATGTCAAGATAGGCCCTCATAAATCACTAGATTTCCTTGGAAATCAGCAGATAAATTGAATATTAATATACTCTTTGTTTATTTTCTTGAGATATCCTTAGTTAAGTGCATGCAAAATACTAGGAGCTGAATTTTTACTATTCCAGGGAGTAAACTGTGAGGATAAGATATCCTATCGATAAATATCAGCCACAGAGAACAAAAGCAAGGATACAATCTGTTCTGTGGATCTGCAAGGGAAGAACGTAGATTAATGGGTGGAATCTATGAGCAAAAAAATAAAAAAATAAGCTTAAAAGAAAGGAGAGAATTTTCTATCTTCTTGTTTAAAAAAGGAAGGAGATCTTTTCAGAGAGAGTTCCCAAGAGAGCTTTTCAGGCTATACTCTCTGCATTAGCTGCCTTTCCCCCTTTCCAACAGCTTCTGATTTTGGGGGGTGGGGTAGGGGGAGGTGGGTCTCTGTGGTTTCCCGGAAGTGGACTGTATCCTCCAGGTATTCAACACGTGATCCAGGTTGAGCCAATCAAGGCAGTCCATTCTAGGTCATAGTGATTGGCTCATGTTTGGCGTATGACCTAAACTGATCCCAGGACGGTGAATTTCTGGGTCTTTCCTGGGAATTTGGGGACAAATATTCATCCTCTGTGACCACTGTGTGTAACAGTGAATGTGTGTTGTGAAACTACACAGTGTAAGGAGGTGGCAGTCTGAGGATAAAGTGGGCCTAGGCAGAGAAAAGACGGGCAAGAATAGCATAGTAAAGAAGCTGGCGTCCTGATGCCATGATGTACCAGGATCAAATCATATCTAAAGTAAGCCATGACTCTGGACTTGGTGACCAAATGAAAAAGTAAATTTTCAATTTTTATTTAAGTTTGCTTGAGTGAAGTTTTATGTCACTTTGAACCAAATCAAACTGATATCACCTGTCACCTGAGTTGCAGGAATATGGGGCAGAAGAGAATTCTACCATCAGCATCGTGACAGACTATTGTATTGGAGGCATTTGCTGCTATTATAGCTTGAATTACTAAAATTTGGGAGGGTTTCCTTTTAAAATGAAGAAAAATATGAAGTTTTTATGTCACTTTCAAAGTGACGTAAGTATCGCTTAATCGGGAGTAAAAGAAGTATTTTAATAACTATCCTTGCAAGAATGGCGCACGAGTCAGAGATTGTGTTTTTCATTGTCTCAGCTCACGTCCATGTGTGTTTATTGTGGCCGTGAGTAGCATGCATCATGTATTGTGGAGAGAAACAGAGCAGCTGAAGATGAGTGATCTAGAAGCCTATTTCAGGAGGATGTTTCCAAGGGGATGAGGGTGGGAGCTGAAAACAGTAGCCCTTTAGTAGTAACCTAAAGACCTGCAAACCCTGAGATTTGTGAGTCTGTGACACCTGAATTTGCAAGTTTCATCTTAGCAAAATGGAGTCTTCTCTCTATTTTCCTGTTTGTATGTTTTTATATTAAGACATTTAATTTCTTTTCATTCTTATTTTGTCTTTTGCACTGCCAATCGATGATTTTTGTTTCTAAAGATAGTCATCGCTGTTCTCAAAGATCCGCTTTTTACTTTTCCTGGTTTGTCAAAGGAATTCAGTGTCTTCACGTGTATCCAGAAGGAAAAACAGAAACGAAAAACCAAAAACGGTTGGATTTATTTTAATACGTCAGTTCCAACATTTGGGCAAATTACTTAAGTTTATTTTGACTCAGCTTTCTTGATGTAAATGAGGATCATAATACTTCTCTTCCAGGTTTTTAATGAGTTTTGTGTGAGATCATGCAAGTAAAGTGCTCGGCACAGAGTCCGGCACATATTAACCGTGCGGAGATTGCTTTCATTTGAATGAAATGAATTTGATATATGACTCAGATGGCCTGTGGTGAAGCCTCAAATTTTCTAAACTACATTGAGATTGGAGGAAAAAAATACCTAATATTTCTATTCTGCAGATCCCAAAACAGTTTGACACATCTCTGTCTCTCTCTCTCTCTCTCTCTCTCTCTCTCTTCTTCTTCTTTTTTTTTTTTTTTTTTTGCATAGAAATGAGTGTAGCATCATCATTTCCAACTTAACAGATGAGGACACTGAGGCTCAGAGAAGTGACCGGATTGCACACAAACCAAAAATGGCAGGTTTGGAACCCAAATTTGGGGCTTCTGACCCTCAGCCCACTATTCTTCCTGCTCTGACCTTGCTTCATTTAGTCATCATGACTCTTATGTGAAAAATCTCAGAAAAGATTCTCACAGGTGTGTACTGATAAAGAGAAGGAGTTCAGCTAGCCTGGAAGTCAGAAACGTATGCTTGATAAATTGTCAAAGGTCAGGATGAGTACGTATAAGCAGGGTCCAAGGACTATGATGTACTTACTTTTATCATGTCTTGAAAATGAGGAGCTTTGAAGAACTGAGGCAGTTTTAGCCTATTCATAGATCTGGACTGAAGAATATGTAGAGATTAAATATGATCATAATTACAATGATCATATTTTGCATTAGGATGATACTTTAATTTTTTCATGGCAATTTTCTATGCATTTTCTCATTTTTAAAATTTGTATAGTGCTATAGTACGCTCGGAGAAACCTTCAAAAGTAAAAAATATTAAAGTTGTAGCTTTTAGGTTAAGCAATATGAACAATCTCATTTAAGGTTTTCTTGTAAATAACCTGGATAAAACTATTTTACTGAGAAATTTCCAGACTTGCAGCAGAATATATTTTGATGTGGGGAAGTGCCAAGTAACTAAGAATAAACCATAGTGCTGAACGGTGGGGCTATGCGGATTTGGTACGTAAGAATGGGTATGTTTTAGTGAGAACAAGAACATATGGTAAATCAGAACATATCAAGAACAAATCCAGAACATATGGTAAAACATTTGAAAAAGGTAGTCCAAACAACAATGATGAACTTTTCTCTCTCACTTACAGATCAAAGCAAAAGTCTAGATCATTGCAAGCGAAACCAATAGAGTGCTTAAAAAAAAAAAAAATCAACTCAGTGTTTGGCATCACTGTTAAAGGTAGTAGAGGTGAATTTGTGTGAAAATTTTAATTTCATTTTTCGAGAACAATAGCGTATGAGACCTGGAGTATTTTTGCACTTGTGCATGCCAAGCATTAAAAGAACTTTGATGGTATAATTACTCACCTGCTCATGTGCTCATTCACGCCCTTACTCATTAGTGACATAGTAAAGTATTAGTGGCTTAGGGTGTAGACATCCAGTCTGACTAGATGGTCAGTGGTGGTCTCTCTTTGCCAGTTGGCAGCATATGCACGCTGACTCGATGACTGAGATCAAGACAGGCAATTGCTACAGTGCGAGGCCTGGAGCTGGAAAGAGGGGGAAAGTTTATAGATCTGGAGGGGGTAGTGAATAAATGGAGTGTGGAGTCAGTCTAATCCTTAAAGGTTATGTACATCATGCTAAAGAGTTTAGGATTTTTCTAAAGTGATTTAGGGAGCAATTGAAGTATTTGTGCTTTGAGAATATTGTCACATAAGACTTGTATTGCCACAACCAAGTTGAGACTGGGTGAGTTGGTCCACTGGTCTAACTTCACACTAATGCATTTTGGAATGTCCTTATGAATGTCCTATGGGATATAATGGAGAGATTTCTTGGTGTTTCCAATACCATTTATTAAACCTATTTTGGGGGCTCTGAACAGCTATTAAAATTCATTGTAAAATAAACACCTCTTTTCTTCTTTTTCTTCAATTTCCATTTATTACGTTGCACATATCCAGACTCTCTCCCGAGCCTCCCAAAGACCTACTCAAGGAGACATCAGTAGCAAACTTCCATTTAATCCCTCAAATATTTAAAGTATCTGAAAGCTCTTTTCTTCACTTACTGAGAGCTGCTGCTGTTCAGCATTGACAGCACAGATGTTTTCCTTCTCCATGTTGTCATAATTAGAAAACTCCAGCCCTGCTGTAAGGAAGTAGGAGTGATAGGGAATCCTTTAGTCGGTAAATTGCCTTATGAGGTATAAGCATGTCTGTATGATAGGGAATGATGCCAATAATAGAGTGCTTTCAAAACCAAGGGTTTGACACTTGAAACTAATGTAACATTGTGTATAAAATGTATGTCAATTTTTTAAACACACACACACAGGTTTAAAAAAAAAAAGAAAGGAAAAGAAAGTACTAAGTTGATAGTTAAATAGTAAACTTAGTGGTGCTTTATACTCTAGAAACAAAATTGCGCTTAAATTTCTCTCCAAGTCCAAAGACTTAGTGTGGATTCCTACCTCTGTATATATTCAAGCATCTTATAGGTCATTGCACGAACTGTTGCTCACTATTCTAAGGCAATCTGACCCTATGCCTCTCTGAAGTTCTTTTCTTTCTTCTTCTTTTTCTTCTTCTTCTTCTTCTTCTGCTTCTTCTTCTTCTTCTTCTTCTTCTTCTTCTTCTTCTTCTTTCTTCTTCTTCTTCGAGATAAATAGTAGCTGCCAAAAATCTTTGAGATGAAGGAGGTTTAACCCGGGCCCTGCTCCCATGCTCCTGGATAAAATGCAAGACTTCAGAACAAAATTCCTCCCTCAAATAGATGCTTATGAAACAAATATTTATTAGCAAGCTGTTGGTAAAGTCCCTGTACTTTGTCATTTTGCGAGCTCCAGTCCCACCTTACTTAAAAGTTTACTCGAGGCAGATAAAACAAATTTCCATAGGCCAGGTTCTGCGCCTTATAGTTGACATCTGGCATCAAAAAATCATCCACAGTTGGTCACCGGCACTGTTCAGGGATCAAACCTCATGATCCTTTTCTGAGAGTAAAGCCTCAAGGCTTCACTGGATTCTTATCCTATATTTGTAAAATCTGGGGGATGCCTCTAAAGTATTTTTCAGCTCATGCAAAATATCCCGAATACCTTTAATTTTACCGGGGATATCCCATCTCTAACATTGATCATAGCATACAACAGAGCACTATCTTTACCGATAAAAACTAATTTTTGAGCATTCCTTATGCTGCTTAGCAAAACAGCAGATTTTAATTCAGAGGTTGAATCCTAAATTGTAAGGCTCTGTGCTAATTCATGATCTCGTCTGTTTCTTGTGATATTGTTGAAGGCATCAGAACTCTAGAATCAATAAGACCAATGGAATAACCTTGGGAAACTCACTAACCCCCAGACTCTGTTTCCTCACATGTTAAAAGGGTCGAAGTTCTCACGTTGCAAGGTGGCTGTGAGAATTGAAAATCAACAGATGGCATTTTACGCTTTGCTTGGCCCCAAAGTGTCCAGTTAAAAGGTGTTTTCTTTCCTTTGGCATTGACAAAACTGAAACAGCACCTGATAATTCAGAACACAAAAAGGTGCTGCTACGTACCTACAGAATAAGATGTGATGTCAGGAAACTGCACAGGTAAACACAAGAAAACATCCACTTAGAGATTCTGTTTAGTTGAGTAGAAGCCATAATCTTTTTAATTTGGGGCTATCGCAAAGACAGAACAAACTAGATGTGAACAATGTGTGTTTCAATGAACTCCAATAAGACAAGTAATATGTTGCATAGAAGTCTGAAGGGTTTGAACCACAGAGAAGTCGGGGTGGTTCTCCATTCTAAAGCGGCTTATACTTTTCTTGCTGATAATTTTATTACTAATGATTGTATTTTCTCATGTATTTTATTATCTTAGAATTACTTGTATAACAAAAGAAAATTATTATTTGCCTGTAGCTCTTTCTTTTCTATTTTTAAAATTCTGTAAGGAAATGGGGCTTGAAGAACACTCACTGATTGTTAATAATTGACAAGCAAAGGCTTGCACCTGTGTCTGAATTGATACATATAAAATGTGAATGATACAGCTGAAAATAACAGTCATTAGAATACTTGCATAATTCTTAACTCTGAAGATGTTCCTTCACCTCCATTGGAAAAACAACTCAAACATTAGTCCTGTCAAGAAATACCCTTAGAATAAAAGTTATCCATTTCCTTGAAGAAATCTTTAAAATATGAGGAATAGCTTCTGTTGGAGATATGTAGAGAGTCACTTAGGCTTGCCCAGAGATTTTGATGATTTCTTCTCTGAAATTTTGGCTTATTTTTAAGGATAGTGTATAACTCTTTACATTACAAAATTAAATAAAAACTTACACGCTTTCTACCACCAGATCAGTGTAAACTAAGAATTTTGCCTCAGTCTTGGGGTGTCTGTGTGGCTCAGTTATTTAGGCGTCTGCCTTTGGCTCAGGTCATGATCTCAGGGTCCTAGGATCGAGCCCGCCATAGGGCTCCTGTTCAGTGGGAAGCCTGCTTCTCCCTCTGCCCCTACCCCCAGCCCCTGCTCATGCTCTCTTGCTCAAATAAATAAATAAAATCTTGAGAAAAAAAAAGAATTTTGTCTCAATCTTGAAACTGTATGATGGGAGGGGCAGTGAAAAACATAGAAAGTTAAAATGTATCATGGGTTACAAGAGCATTTAGAGTTATCATTTGACATGCATATTATTGCTTAGAATTTATTGGGCCTCAAATACATTCTACCTTGGTTCTTCACAGTCTGGCAAACCTCTAAACCAGATTATAAAGGATACTAATAACCTACAATTACTGAGCACTTACTAGATGTCAAGCACTCTTCTGAACAGTTTGCTTGGATTACCTCATTCAATCTCGGTATTAGGTTTAACTAAGGAATATCATGAGTAATTGAAATATTTTTACTACATCTTATTATTTTTAATTGACAGTGAATTGGAAACTTGCAGCTTGAACTTTTTTACATTCTCCTTCATGGCCTCCAGTCTTAGAAGACATTGTGTCTATGGCTTTTAAAATAATTCTCCAATTCTAGTTTCTTAAAATATTCTTCAAATTCTATGTCTGCCTTCAGCTCTATTTCACATCTCACTGTCTTGATATTTCATTTTCCTGATTTCTCCCTCTCAGTGTCCTCTGTGTCTTATTCCATCATCTTCCCTTTGTACTTCTCTTTATTTTAACATTTTCATCTTCATTCTTCTCTTCTTCTTCTTTCTCTTTTCTATATCCTGAAATTATGCTCTCCCTAAATTATGTTTAATACTTGTTTGTTTATCTTGTTCCCCCCCAAATTCTTTGCCAGCAGCATGTAAACAATCCATTGACGTTTCTTCATCATATTTATTTTATTTTATTTAGAGATTTTATTTGTTTATTTGACAGAGAGAGAGACAGCCAGCTAGAGAGGGAACACACGCAGGGGGAGTGGGAGAGGAAGAAGCAGGCTCCCAGCAGAGGAGCCCGATGTGGGGCTCAATCCCAGGACTCTGAGATCTCACCGTGAGCCGAAGGCAGACGCTTAAGGACTGAGCCACCCAGGCGCCCCTCTTCATCATATTTAGATAAATGTTTTCTTTTACATTCATGTTTTCTCTATGCGAAGGAATACCTCATCTAATTAAGAATGGGCAATAATGGCCTTGATTTCATGCTATTTGGGAAGTGCTTGTTCTAAGGAAACAAGATGCATTTGTAGTGATGGACGGACATGTTCAACATTGACATTAGCTTTTATTTCTCTGCAGCAAAATGTCAGTAAATAAGAAAAAAGGGCACACAACTTGAGGGATGGAATTCTCTTCTGACTTCAAGCAATTCCTGACTATGACACGTAAATACTATCACAGCAAGATTTTCCTCTGATTGTTTGGATTCTGTCGAAGTTGAGGATAAAAATTGGAGAATAAAAGAAATTTTATACATTGTTATTTTATTTTATCCATGTCTATATAGTTCTTTGACCTCGTGCTGCCATGCTTTGAGAAATCTCTTTGATTTACCTGATCAAAGTAGCTGGGAATACTACTTAGATTCAAGCCCCATAGGCTGGAGGGTTTGAACCTATTAATCTTTCTGAGCCTTTCCTGTCTCAGTGTAAAATGAGAAGATTGATGTCTTACCTGTTTGAAGGCCATTGGCTGTCTCCTGATGTATGACACGTACACCATCTCACCATCTACCTTACTCAATAGTAACCTGATAAAGAGATGTTTAAGGCCTGACATAATTCAATAAAGTAGCTTGCTAGATTTTTACCCCCAGTAATTTAATAATACCAATGATTTGTGATTTGTTTCAGCTGAAATGTTTATTATTAGATCAGTAGTGAGGTTGTAGTGAGAGTGTATGTGAATCAGAGACAGGGTTCAGCTAAGTCTCAATGGCAAACAATTTTGTTACATATTTCAATTTTTACAAATGATTTTTTAGCCTCTCAGTTCTTCCATTGGTTTATATTGATCAAGTGCTCTTGCATGCATTTCACTTAATTGGTACAGTCCCTAGAAAATACCACAAATGAAGTTTCAGTGAAAACTTTTTATTATATAAGCCCCTTTCTCTGATTAAATTTGTATAGAAATCATAAGAGCTAGTCTCACCTTATTAATAAAGCATGTCATCATTTTACTTAAGTACACAAAGTTAAACAAAAGAAATATTTATGGCAACTTTTAATAAATTTTTAAAAATCGAATCATTTCTATAATTAATTATAAATTATTTTTTCAGTCCTATTTTCTCTATCATGCCCTTCCTGTTCCTGCTTCATGATAGCCTTGGTGCCATCCAGCTAATCTCCATCTTCATGCCTAGTCATCTCTAAAAGCTAATTGGCAATCAGAACTGGTTCTCAATTTATCAGGAATCATATAAAGTTTATACAGGTGATGTGTAAATTATCTCCATTAACAGAGATTTTTTTTCTTTCCTTTTTGATCTTCATGACTATAAATGATATTTTGCTTGATTTTCCCTGTATACTCTATTATAGAATGTCCTTTTTTTCTTCTTCTTCTAGACAACTGTCTTAGAGTTAGGCCACTTATCATACTCAATCCTTCCTGATCCTGCTTTATCTTCCTCTGGCCTGATGTTTGTCTTAACCTTGTTCTCTGTATATTCCCTGACCATGGTTTGCCTGCCTCCCTCTAACTTTAAGCATATAGGTTCAGTACTCTCTGGCTTACTCAGCCCTGCCTAGAACATTTGTTTGGGCTCATTCTGCTTTTATCCTTAAGCATGAGATTTAATTAATAGCTAAATAAATTATTCAACAAGTAAGCCATAATGATTGTACCTACTAATCATTTCCTTCAAATGCTAGGTCTTATCAACTTCTTCTTTAGATCTAAACCCAAGGCTATCCACTGCCTTGAAATTGGCAGAAATAAAATAATAGTAATTTAATCTGTGCCATACTGAGAAAAGCAGGTGCAGCATTATTAAAATTAACTTTGACTCTGATTCTTTAACACATCAAATTAACTTCTATTTCTTTTATTATACTTGTAAATATACTTTTTTCCCATTGTTTTCTACCTCTTCACTGTTTCTCTTTCAAGATGGAAAATACCAGTTCTATTGAAATTTGCCATGGTAGGCTTATGACTTTACAATGGACACAGGTGCTGTAAGGGGTAGCATCTCTCTTCAGGCTGTGCAGCCTATTGGTAGAGCTGTAGGATGTTGACCTTGTCAAAATCTAGAAGCAAAAGTATCTGGGCTGTGTGATCTTTGGCTCAGGAATGGGAACTATCTGGGGTAGAGATGAAATATGTTAAATGGGCCATTTTCATAGAACTTTTTGTGGGTTTGTTGAATACATTTAAGTGCCTTAAATTCTCTTTAGATAGAACCAACAAATACAGCTGCACAAGAATCTCAAGATTTACCACGTAAAACAAGATTTCTTCCTTTGCTGACATCTACCAGTTGCTTCCTGTATAATGTGCTAAGTGTTTTACATGATTTCTCTCCTTTAACTCCAAAACTGTATGAGGCAATTGTTCTTATTGGCATTTACAAAGCAGAAATTTGGTACATAAAGAAGTTAAGTAACTGTCCTGTTCCTAAAAAGTCTCAGATCACAAATTATAAAGCCAAAATTTAAACTCATGTGTTGCTGACATCAAAACTCCCATTGTTAATTGAAATGTTAAGACTGCCTCTCTTTACCTCCAGCAGTCAATATTCATCTCATATAGGTCAAGAAGGTCATTTGGAGAGTATGTTTTTAGAGTAGATTCCTTACTTTGTCACTGTAATAGAGGAAGTCGAGCCTGGAACCATTTAGAAGGTAAGGTGAATTTGTAGAGTTAGTAAAGAGATAGCTGGGGAATATAACAGCAACCCCAACTATCCTGGAGAGTCTGAATAGTCTTGGGGATAAACGTAGTGTTACTGGCCCCCCAAGATCAGGTTCTTAAGTCTCAAGGTCATAGAAATGAACACTGAACTCAAGAGAAAGGAAAGAGCGGAGTTTATTATAGATAGCTTGTATACAAGGGAGCAGCTAGGAAAGAGAGATGTTGCTCCCTGAGGGTTAATGTGCAGGGCTTATAAAGGCACTTTTGTAAAGGGTGAGGGGGCTGGGAGTGGGTAAGCGTCCTTCAGTCCCCTGGTCATTATCTTGTGATGCCTACTTTTTAGCAGACACAATACAATCCCAGCATGCCTTTCTCCATGGTTGACATTCTTTTAGGGCTCCTGGAAAGTAGAAATAATTGTGCAAGTAGGCTTTTAAATTGTTACTTCTAACTTTGCCCAGACAACCATTACAGCCTAACACTGTTATCTCGTTCCCAGAAGGAGGCGTTTGTCTCTAAGCTTATGTAAACTTTCAACCCTTACCTCAGACCAGTGGCTTTTTAGGAGTTAAATCCCTCTTGCTTTTCCTACACTCTCTCAAAAGTATTATATGATTTTTGAAGATACTGCTTCCTATAACATAAAGAGCAAGCTAGATATCCTGTTATTTCTGTCACTTGCACAGATAGAGTTTTACCACCTTACCAAATATTGCATGGCAGCTAATCTTCTTTATAGAATATGGAATCAAAGCCATCAGTACATGTGAGTAAGGTGCTAAACTTTAGTTTATGAATAGCAATTTTAGTAATCCTTCATCACTAAGTACATTGCTAGCAAATAGCAGAAGTTCAAGACACAAAATTATAGTCCATGGAATTGGTTGTTAGCAACAGTTAGGAGCCACTGGGGGGGGGGGGGCTCAGCTTGCAGCCCATTTTGATGTCCTTCCACCTCTGTAAAACCTCAGGTCGTATTTGAGATTCAAGTCTTTAGGCAACCCAAACTTCAGATAATGATAATTAAATACAATTTCAAACTACTGAACAGTAATTTCCTCAAAGCTTGCTTTCAAATGGTTCATTATTTTATTCTTTTGGTGCAAGGATATTTATTACTTCCCACCACTCTGCCACCATCTGATCCTTATCTAATTGGATAAAATTTATCTTATTGATTCACATCTCAGACTGACTGTGGCTGAAGAGACACAGAGTAACTTGGACTAGGAAAAACTTCCAATAATCCACATAGTTTATATACATAATATATATATTTCCTCTAATAGAAATATATTAGAGGAAAGTTTTCCATGCTAATTTAAAAGTATGCTCCAACCTCTCCACACTATTCTGAGTTATAGAGCCACTATTAGTTAAAATATTTTAAGCCAGAGCTAAGTAGAATCAAACAGTACGCTCTGGCTCGCTCTTAATAACACTATGGCCTTCTGCTCTTTCCATTAGGGATCGCGTACCAAGTCCTGGGGCATTTTGCTTGGCCTCCTCTGCTTCACCCAATCTGTAGAGTGAAAATCACATGCACCTATATGGCCACCCTTCCTTCTTTTTCCTGAGTTCCATTAAACAATGAAAAGAATTGATTTGAGTTTGAACCCCAAGTATGTGACCTTGAACAAATATGCAAATTCTTTGATCCCTTGATTTTCTCACTTGTAAAATAAGAATAATACTTTCAGAGTTGTTGTCATAATTCTTGTGCAACATGTTCCTTTCAAAACAAAAACCCCCAAAATTTTCTGTGAAAAGAAAGGGTCCAGATAGAACAAAGTTGGATAATTCTAAATACTATGTCTTAATTTTTATGTATCGAAATTACATTATTGTATTAATGATTCTGAGAAATACTAAAGTAAGAAAACCAATTTATATTAACTCAACATTTCCCAGAAAGTTTGATTACATAAGCCGTGTGTTTAGACTTATTAGCCTGGTACAGACCTAGAAGAATATGGACTGCACTTCAGAAAAATGCTCTTTTAAGGACTAAAAACTCTCTAGTCTAGATCACTTTTCTAAATTCCAGGCTCCAGCTGCATATTTGGTATCCTCCCTTAGGTGTCAAGGACGCAAGCTGTTCAGAACTGAAATCTTGATTTTCTCCCTAAACCTACATTTCATGCAATCATTCTTAGCTCAGTAGACCTCAAATCTATCCTTTGGCTCTGGTCAAAGACCCTGAGGGTATTCTTGGTTTCCTTCTGTCTCCTACCCCATAAGATGATCATTAGGAAATCTTACTGAAAATGCACATGGAATCTGGTTGGTCACCTACTCCACCATTACAACCATGACCCAAGCCACTCTCTCACGTAGATGAAACAATGTCCTTTGTACTGGTTTCCATGCTCCTCCGCTGCCCTTGTACAGGCTTTTGTTAACATGTAAGTCATACGGTGTCCCTCTTCTGCTCAAGATTGTCTAATACTTTTTTTAACTTACTGAGAGTAAAAGCCCAAGTTGTGTCAATCCCTCAAACTTTCTTCAGGATTTGGCCCATTGCCTTAATTCTCAGACCTCACTTCCTACTACTCTCTACTTTGCACCTTCTCTTCAAGTTACAATGGTTTTTGGTGATTTTCAAATGTAGAAGGCATGTTCCTGCCTCAAGGTCTTTGCACATGCTGTTCCTTCCCACTTGGATACTCTTCCCCCAAAGAACTACATATTTTTGACCCTTGTCTTTCTCACATATCAAAAAATTTCTTGCTGCAATGCATTTTGGAAAATGCATTTCAGAAGAGTAAATATTAATCATCCATGAACTCATATACCTTTCCTGTTCATGGAAGAAACCCAAGCTAATATTTCAACGAAAGCTGTCATAACCATTCCATTTAACAATGCAGTTAAAAACAAGTCCCTTAACCACTGCAGTGTCTTTTTCTATTTTTTAATTTATTTTTCTATGAAGTACTTATCTATGACACTAAATTTTACTTATTATTTTCTATCTCTCTCCACCAAAATGTAAGTAATAGGAAGCCCCAACATTTCATTTCATCAATAAATACTGCATGATTTAATAAATATTTTATATAGAAACTTACAACTCTATATTGTTATTAACTTTGATAATACTTTTTTTTTGTTACCTTCTCCGGTGTCTTCTAGTTGCTAATGAAATGTCTCGCAAGAAAACCTGAAATTTTAATTTGAGAGAACAATATACCATATTTTCTTAATTTTACAGAAGAGGTATCTGGAATCTGTGTGTGTGTGTGTGTGTCCATTCCCTCTAATAAGGAATGTTGCGACTATATCAACCACACCCAGATAACTGAGAAAAAGAGAGAGAGGAAGCTTGATGGCTCCATCTGAGCCATCACTGAGAGTGCCTGCAACATCCATACATGATGTAAGTTTTAACTAAATGATCATTATTTTGTTCTGAGTCCTCACCAATAGTCTTCGACCTCCATATTTCTACTAACTAGTCAAGGCAATCTAGGCTTTTTTTTTTTTTTTAAACTTATGGTCTAAGTTCTTCTAGGCCCTACCTATTAACCAATTTCAAAGTTACATCCACATTTTTTGGTATTGTTACAACAGCACCCCACTTAGCACCAAATATAACAATATCTAATTTGTACGTTAATATATTCTTCAAATCAGCAATTCCACTCCGTTTATTTGCTAATATGAATGTGCATTAGCAATACTAAAAAACTAGGGAGAAAAGGCATTTCCCATCAAAAAGAGAACTACTCAATAATATCAGGAATATTTTTTTAAATTTTAATTTAAAAAATTTTTTAAAGATTTTATTTATTTATTTGAGAGAGAGAGAGAGAGAGAGAGAGAGACAGCACCATCAGGGGAAGTAGCAGGCAGAGGGAGAGGGAGAAGCAAGCTTCCCAACGAGCAGGGAGCCTGATCTGGGGCTCGATCCCAGGACCCTGGAATCATGACCTGAGCTGAAGGCAGATGCTTAACTAACAGCCACCCAGGTGACCCTATCAGGAATATTCTTGCAATGATGTACCATATATTGATTAGAATAAGTAAATTAAAGCTGCATGTTTCAATATGGACAGATTCTAAAAATTAATTGCTTAAAAACACAAGGTAAGTTACACTTTATATATATATGTTTATATATATGTATTATAAAATATTACGCTGGTTAAAAATAATATTAAGACATTCAAAACGATATAGATAAGAAAATTACAAAGATATTCAGGTATTGATAAGCATCTAATTCAAGACTGAATTTCTCTGTGAAGTGTGAGGAAGATGTAATGAAGAGAGAGCACAGAGTAAGGCTTCAACTGCCATCGGGAGGTTGTGCAGATGCATATTACATAAATTGTTGTTTAAATTCTTAAATGTTAGCTAGTAAAGTGAAGCACGATTGGATGAAAGGAGATTTTATAGGTTTATATCGCTTTGAAGAAAAAATGAAGGCTCTAACTGGAGTGGAGCATATTAAAAAAATATTAAAGACATCATCATTTTAAATTGCCCCCAGATTCAAGGATCATAACGCGAGAGAAAAGACTGGGTTGCCATCAGGCTGCTCTTTACCAACTGCTCTGTAAATAGTTACAAAAATTCTTAAAATACTCTCTTATTCTATTGGCATTGATCGTTTCTTTCTGGCGTTTTGTAAAACACTTATTTACATGTTGCACTTATACTCTAGGGGCTAATTCTGTGAACTTCAGAAAAAAATTAAATATGTTGGAAGATTATGTAAGTGCAAATGTTATATTTAAATGATTGAAAGCCACTAAGGCAAAATGTCAGCAGTATTCACAATTCTTTGCAAGGGAACTAGTTCCATATAATAGAAAATATAGCCCCAGACCCATATCCCATTAAAATGTAAATAGACAGGCATCCCAATGTGTTTCTTTCAAACTTTCTTCATACAAATCGAGCCGTACTTTATGCATGAGGCTGTAGCTAAAATTGTCTTGTTGCACATCTGCATTGTGATTACTGGAGGTTTTAGCATTTGATGCCAAAAGAGATGAAACTCATATCCAGAAATCCATCTGGAGAAAAGTGAGGGTAAGCTTTTATTCTTTATATTGTGCATTGTGGATCACTGGACCAGATCCAGAAAGTTCACATTGGTTTGAACCAACTTGGAAAACCTAGTAGAAAGAAAAAAAGAAAAAGAAAGAAAAGGGGCAGATTATTTTGTTATTGTGAGATGCTTTAGATGGTGTAGGCAACACTCATATATTTGAAAGTTTCTTTATACCTGAAAGACATTTCATCATAGTGAAGCATCTGCATATATTTGGCAAGAAGTTTCCTCTAGTCATGTATCATTATACTTTCTGAGAGTTAGGAGAAAGTGATGCTTCTTGTACACCAGCAGCTCAGGTGTCGTACAGCCGGGTGTCACATCTGTGCTCAGTCACTCATAACTGCATGCATGACCAAGAGGTAAATTCCCTATCCTCTCGGAGTTCATTTTCATCCTCTGAAATGGGAACAACGAGCACATCTACCTCGTGATATTGTGCACAGGTCGGGTGACAGAAAGTACCTAGGATGATATCTTTGACACACTAGGAATGGAAACATCAGAGTTATTTTTAACAATAGCCTTCTTATTTTAAAGTGGACCTAAAATTGAAAGAAATACTAATTTTATCAAATCACAGATCTTTATTTTATACAGAGATAACATGTATTTTATTATATTATAATATATATAATATATATAAATTACATATATTTAATTATAGATACAATTACATATATCTAACTATATTTTATATATATATATGTATATATATATACCATTATTGATTTTTATAGACGAAAAAAACCCTCTTTTTAAAGAAGTATTCACAGAGCCATCACCTCCCATCTCATCCCAGCCAGCCCCCTGCCTTCTCCCCTTTATTCTCTGAAGAAAGTCTTTTCTATGTCACAAAAATGCTACAGTTATTTGAATAATCTTCATATTTTTCTAAGTGAAGAAATGTCTTTCCATCTCTGAATTTCTGTTAACACTTTCTTATTTATATTATGATTATTTGTATTTACTTATTTTTTACCCACAAGGGTAGCTTCCAAATTCTTTTGACTAGTACTTTCTGTAAAAAATACATTTTATAGGGTTTTCTAGTGTGCATATGCTTATCCTTACCATTATCATTCAAGCTGCTCTAATAATGTTTGGATTCTATTCTGTTCTATTCCATTCTAACCTTTCACCATTACACTGTCCTATCCTAATCTTTTATTTTCCTCCATCTCTTTTGTCATGTAACCTGGTATCCTAATATATCCTATATTACTCTATTTTATATAGGTGTGTGTGTGTGTGTGTGTGTGTGTGTGTGTGTGTGTGTGTGTGTATAATTTTTTTTTTTTTGAGAGAGAGAGAGAGAGAGAAAGAGTGTGCATGGGGGTGGGGGGGCAGAGAGAGAAGGAGAGAGAAAATCCCAAGCAGGCTCCATGCCCAGTGAGGAGCCCCACCAGGGGCTTGATCTCATGACCCTGAGATCATGACCTAAACCAAAATCAAGACTGGGGTGTTTAACAGACTGAGCCACCCAGGTGCCCTTATTTTACATTTTTAAAATGCTAGACTGAACCTATAAATTGATTACATGCTCAGTAAGGTTGTGATCACAATCTGTAAAGTATTTCTTCCCCCTCCTTGAGTTAGGAACCATGTTGGACTCTTCTTGAATTTTCAGTAGTGTTTAGCATGATGTATCATATATATATGCATGCTAAATATATATATATATATATATATATATATATGTTATGTGTGTGTATGTCATATATATATATATATATATATATATATATATATATATATATATACACATATATATGTTTCTACCCTGGAACACTGGTCTATACACAGAAAAGTTTACTAAATCCAAATCTAAAGTTAATCCCTAACTCAGAGTTACAGCTGTGGGCAAAAGTATTATTCTCTATTAGAAACTTTACTAAGCTCTCTATGGGTTTTTCATCATTAAGATATTATCTCAGATGTATAGAACTTGTAATGGAAAAATAGTTTGAGAGGAAAAATTGGAATAACAAATAATTATTCATATTGTATTGGGATATCATCTCCGTTGAATTTAGTGAAAAAAGTTTATTTCCTGGTTATGGATTGAAGCACATTTCTTTCGATCAGCCAAGATTTTAACTAGCTCTGCCTTATTAGAATGGGAGGGGGGAAGGTAAGAATCGGGAAGAATAAGTGAAGATACATGAGAAAAAATGTTGGCACTTTATAAATAATAGACTCTAAAATTATGTCAGTAAAGACTGAATTTCTTTCACTTGTAGTACTGGTATTTGAAACAGTACTTATATTTATATATTTTTTTGTTTGAAACAAAGGAAAAAATGCAATCATTATCCCAAAGGGTTGAAGAAATGGATTCACCATACAAGTTGCAGTAAAACATTGTGCAGATACACTCCAGAATTCTAATTACATTTTAAGATTGGACTACTCATGAAGATGATTTTAGAAAGGAATGCACACACACACACACACACACACACACACACACACACACACACACAGAGGCAAAATAAAATTGTCCCAATTTTATTTGTCTAGGATGCATTTAGAAGTTAAATAGAGGATACCATTGAGGATAGATCAACCAGAACAATTTTATAGAAGCCATGTAAGTACTTCTTAGAATTTGTTATTAAAAAAAATATTAAGTAAAGGCCCCTTCAAGTATAATGGAATCTATTTGCAAGATCTTCTGTTTTTGCTGTATAACAACCAAGAAAGTTAAAATCATGTGCCACGAGTCATGTAATTGGTAATATTACAGTGGAGTTATTTAAGGAGCTGAGTACTAAAAGAAAGGAAAAAAAGAAAGAAAAATAACCTTAGATTAAGCCCTTTCCCCCCCTGTAATTCTCTGTTTGTAAAAGTTTTATATGGGTGACTTCATATTTGCTAAAGAGATTGTTTTGAATTTCACTTAACTGCCAAACATCTGGGCAAAGCTGTGACCCAGGAGGAATGATATTTAATGAAAGATGAGCTATGGATTTTATACTAATTCGGGTCCCACCAAGGCCAAGGTCAGCTCCTCAGGATAACAGTGCCAAACTATTCCTCATGCTTTGTCTTCACGGGTGGCCTTGTTCTCTGATGAAAATCCGCAGTTCAGTGGACATTGCTCATGACGGAGGGCCTCAAACTGAATCAAATGACAAGGATCAGTTGACTTCATGTCTACGTACAAAAAACACTCTCTTCAGAGAAACAAAATCAAAGAAGTGAAGAAGCTTATGTGTTCCTCTTAGAAATTGTTTTCTTAATTCCAATTAGGTCCAAACATGGCATGCTAGTAACTCATGACATTTTCTCTCAATAGGATGAGCTTGAAAAATATATTTTTAGAGACTTCTTTTTGAATTACTGGTCCACTACCCTTTGTATTTCTAAACTAGAATTCTAGAAAAAAATTGCTCAGTGTATGTAGTGCTCTGGGGAAAATCTTTTGAGCACCCTGCACACTGTATTCTAATGGAGAATACACTACAATAGCAGATTCAGTGATAAAATTATGCCCTGACAATGAAAAGAAAAAAAAAGAAAATTCGAAAATATTCTAAAATATAGATATTATTTAAGCAAAACTTTCTATCTTAAGATAGAAAGATTTGAATATATGAGATTTTAATGCATTTTTACAAATGTATTTACATGTCTCACTAACATTTTACAGAAGAACAAAAATGAGTTAAAATTTCATGTTGTACTACAGACAACTGCGATTGCAAAAGACAACTATAATAAAGCTTGAAATAAAGTGATTTTGTTTCAAAGCTTACAACTGATTATCTTCAAATAAGTCACTTAAGTTTTGGAGAGCTATGTTGACTAATCTCTAAAGTATAATGCTATCTCATTCACAAGGTGATATTGTAACAATTTCTCCCAATTTGCCTTAAACTACAGCAGTAATAGATGCTTACCTCAATGTAGTGCTACCCAGTCAATGTGGGAACAGGGTCCAAGGTTAGTGGTTACAAAGCTAGTTCTACACTAGCAGACAGGGTCTAGAATTAGTTTGGGACAGAGTTTTCCTATATCAGACAGCACATGGCCAATATTTCTTTTTTATTATAACATATGAATTATTTTCATTTAAAATCTTTTTCAAAATGAACTCAAATTATTTCATAGGAATAGATTTTATATATTGATTATTAAAATCTGTCCATATAGCTATATCCCAAGACCAGGAAATTCACATCCTACTATACAATTCCAAGCACAATTTACAATGACATTGTATATATACTGTTACAGCAGATAAATCAGGTAGAATTGAATTTCAAATAGTCACCATCAAAGATATATGATAAAACAGATACAATCTGAATCTATGAAAATTAATACCTTACTTGCTCTTCCTTTCCATGAATAGTGTTTTTGCATATTTCCAAGAGTTATATAAATGACACAAAAGGTGTGTTTTTCTTGACTTTCTGATTCAAGCCCTCCATAGATGAGACTATACCATAATGTTATTAACTTTTACTGTAGGAGCAGACTATATATGTAATTTCAATCTTGAGTTATTCTAATATGATTGTAGGACTATAGAACTGCAACACGTCTACTGTTAAGAATAGCGGTTAAAAAAAACTTCTTTGTAGTATCCTCTTATATTTTCTCTTTAGTTTTTAGGAGATAGCATTCCATATTGTTAGGTGGATAATATAGAATTATGCCTAAAATAGATCTTTAAAATTAAAATTTTTTTCCAAATTATAATTAACACCCAGATTGAGTTCTATAGCTAAATAGCTTTTTTTTTTTTTTTTTTTTTTTTTTTTTTTTAACATCAAACAGTTATCTATTTGACAAGTAAGGACCTTTTCATAGGAGTTGAGGAAGAGGCAGCTTACTAGCTATATACATATGGAAAAAAAAATACCAGCAGTATTAAGAGGAATAATAAAAAGGCATGTACAAATCTTTCCCATCTGCAGGCCATAATCAAAGACATCCAGAGAGTAAGACAGGCTGTCAATGTAACAAAAGATTTTGTGGCCCAGGGACCAATCCAACCCACTGGTGATGTCCACCTGGTCAAAGTACACATGAGGGTCAGGAGAGAGGGAGTACAGGGACCCCTGGTGGGGATCCAGAACTGCCAGGGCTCTTTCCTCAGGTGTGTGCCAGCAAAGTATCTCCCATTGGGATCTAACTTCCTGTCATTGACTCGGTTGTTTTTCTTGTCTTTATCTACTGTGGCCAGGACAACTGCAGACTGATCTTCCCAGTTCACAGTGCAGAACTTTGTTCCAATGGTGGCGACCTACATCTCCTCAAGACTGGTGAAGGGCCACAGAACTAGCGGGGGCATCGACAGTTACTTGCTGTACTCGCTTGCTGAACGAATCCCACTGGCAAACCTCTTTTGCAGGAATATCTAGGAAGAGCAGAGAGTTGGATGCCTCCTCCAGTACTGGACACTCACAGCACCAGAGTTCTTCGGCAAAACACGCTCAATCTTAATGGAAGACATTGTCATGGGGGAGATCTTGGTTCTAGTGACCTTTGGAGAGCTGGCTCCTCGGTAGCTTTTGGAATTCTTTTTTATGGATTCTAGTAATTCTTAGCTTTAACTTCTATTTTCCATTTTTATGTACCTGCCAGTAAATGATGGTTGAAACCTCTAGTTGTATTACATAGTTGTAATAATGTCTTTCAATTCCCTTCTGTTCTACTCTCTGATTATTAGATTTTAGCATGTAAGAAATCTATTGAAATTTTAAACCTGCTCAAACCTTTCCACTAGGTTAATTCTTTGAATCTTTGAGTTACAAAGGTTTTTTTCCTGTTAACTGTATTTTTAGTCCCTTCTGGAAAATTCAGGATTAATTTCCCAATAATGTGAGGATGTAACATTCAGCACTAGAGAAATTCTATTTCTATTATAGAAGCAGAGAGGAAGTGTGCATTAATTTTGCACCCAAAAAGCTTGCATGTTGTGTTCTATAACTGCCCTTCTTTGCTGATAGGGAAACTTTGTGCTGGGAATTCCTTCCAGGAAAAAAAAAAATTGAGAAAATACTTACCTGGTTGTAGTGGAAGAATTTAAGATATTCCCATTCAAGATTCACCAATGAGGAGGGCACTGAAAAAAATAGCCAAGGGGATTGGGGTCTATCTGCTTGGATCTATCCACTTAAAAACTTGCAACAAGTTTGGATCTATCCGCTTAAAAAATCTTTGTCCTTATGTAAATTCTTCCTTATGAAAACCCTTCTCTTGTGGTTATCATGGGGATTACATTTTATAATTGCCCAAGTACATACTGTTAAAAAAAAATTCAACCAAGTAAATTTTAAAGATGTAATTGACTTTATTAATTGATGCATGAATCAGGCAGCAGCCCACCTAACAAACAGAGGGGAGCTCCAAAGGGCTACAGAATAGGAAAGGTTTTTAAAGGTAGAGAGGAAGTGAAGAAAAGGAAGTTATTAGCAAAGAATGTGTTGTTTTAGGCGCAGGTGCCCTCCTAAGGGGTTTATAGGTAATTATCAGTAATTTCCTAGTGCTGACCAGGAATCTCCCAGGTTGACAGGTCAGAGCTTATTATTTCTGGGAGGTCGAAACTGCAGTCAAGTTCGGTATTAAGTCTTGGTTTACTGACTTTGGGGTCTTAACCTAAGTGATGTCATTTTGAGCCTGTGGCTTTTTGTTTAACCGTTCATTCATTTATTCATTCATTCATTCCTATTCTTATAGGTTGTCTGTTTGCAGACACCTGGCTGGTGGGGGAGGGGGGGATGATGGGTAACTGTTATTGTGCTGAGCCCAAATTGCCCAAAATTAACCACAATTTACTAAGTCTTCCCCTGGAGGTTGCAAGCCTTCAATAGACTCTAGAGTTCCTTACATCAGACAGATTCTGCCATGCAGTTTTTGTCTAGGTGGGGTGACAGATCCCTGGTGCTTCCCAGAATCTTCTCATGAATTTCTTTTTAACAAATACTTTCGAAATGATTATAGCACAGGTATTACAGTTAAATTTCAAACAAGAAGTTGACTGTAGAATATAGTTTAAATTATTTCTCTAATGTTCACTGTTTTTAAGATTGTATAATCTTGAGAACGAGGAATCAATTTCTTTTTTAAAATATTAGGGAGATGAAAGACACTGCTAAACACAATAAAACCAGCTCCTAGACTACTTAGATGTGGTTTCTCAGGAAAGCAATGTGAGGCAGAACTTAACACAGACAACAGAATGAGCAGCACACAATTAAAGCTATGGTGGGTATAGTAAGCAAATGGGAAAAAGCAATCACAATCTTCGGGGACTCCACAGAGTCTGAAGCTCCCCGTTTTGTGTCTACATCTAGGTTATGAACCATGCAGTTAAGTCCATGGACTATCTTCCCTTAGTCCTCTGGAGGAGAGCTGCCAGCCACCGGCTTCCCTTTGATAAATAGAAAGCAGCTGTGGTCTCAAGGATGGCTATTAATCTCCTCACAAGATGAAAGTAAGTGGGAAAGCTGAGAAATGCTTTGTAATTAGTGATTCATGCACTCCTTACCTAAGAATAAAAAAATCTTTGAAGCCATTTCTGCATGGAAGATGGATAAGTTTTAATTGATACATAGTTACCTGAAGATATCAGGACATACCAAATGGAGTCAAAACTTAAAGCTTCTAATTTAGGGTAACTATTACCTAAAGATGTATATTAGTTTGTATTTCTTGTTGTGTTGGGTTATAGAAAAGAAAAAACAACCCGGTTTATTCCAGAAGGTGCTCACTAACTAAAGTTTTTCCTCTTGGTAATTATTTAACTTAGTTTATGGCATCTACTCAGCTCTTTTTTAAGGATAAAAGACTGCAAGATAGCGATTTAGGTTTTAGGGAATGAATTTCTCGGACATTAAGGAGGGCACGTGATGTAATGAGCACTGGGTCTTATATTAGACTGGGTATTACATAAGACTGATGAATCACTGAACTCGACCTCTGAGACTAATAATACATTGTATGTTAATGAATTGAATTTAAATTTTTAAAAAGTTAAAAAAATGAATTTATTTGAAAGAAATAGTATATGTACCTCAAATTGTATAGCAATTTGGACAATTCTAGTACTTTTCAATATTTGAATATGAGATTCCCTTTTTATTGTCACGCATATTATTTAAAATCATTTATATTAAGATAGAAAAAGTAGGGGCGCCTGGGTGGCGCAGTCGTTAAGCATCTGCCTTCGGCTCAGGGCGTGATCCCGGCGTTCTGGGATCGAGCCCCACATCGGGCTCCTCTGCTGTGAGCCTGCTTCTTCCTCTCCCACTCCCCCTGCTTGTGTTCCCTCTCTCGCTGGCTGTCTCTATCTCTCTGTCAAATAAATAAATAAAATCTTTAAAAAGAAAAAAAAGAAAAAGTAATAGAAAAAATAATGATCCAAAAGTTCTGTGAAACCACAATAAGAACATGTGTTTTATTAATCAAAGTAACCATCTCTCTAAATGAAATTAAATAAGTTAATTATGAAACCGTGTAATAGTACATAGAACATGCTAATGGCTCAATAAATATGGCTTTCATTATTTGATACTTGAAAAAAATAGTAATATGGGTAAAATCATATTTAGTTCACAGCTTTTATGTACGAGTTCAATGATATTTAGCAATAATTTAGCTCTCTTCCCAAACCCATAATCAGAAACCCAGGGCCTTATATAGCAGAACTTGTAAGGGACAAGTATGCAAAAGTTGAGGAAGGCTTTCCTCTAAGAATTTCAGAGTACTTTATGAATCTGTGTGGATGGAGATCATTTGGAATTAATTCACTTTGGGATTTGGAATGCCTTTGTGTCCTTATGATTATATCAACTATTTCTTTATTTAGCCAACCTAGATTATAACAAAAATATCGATTAATTAAATCCTATAAATGTTTAATGAGCAACTACTTTGCGTAACGCTCAGAAGTACTGATACTACTTTTGTGGAGCTTTTAATCCAATGGAAGTAGCAGGAAGCTGAAATTATTAGTTATTAGAATATAGATTTAAAAGAATCCAATGGGAATACAAGGGAAGGGGAGGTTAATATATACCAGTTCACTCAATAATTGGCATACGGTCCTCATTTTTACTATTATTTATAGCCAATCAAGGGATTAAAATTGTTAATATCATGCACTTGATGGTTAGATAGCATTCTAGTGGATTCAACTCGCAACAAGATTTAAACAAAGAGAGTGGTACAAAAAAAAAATTCCTTAAAAAGTACAACAAAAGCTTTAGAAATCTGAGTGGTTTTACCCTTCTTAAAAACAAAAACAAAAGCAAAAACAAAAACACCTTAACAAAGCGCTTTGGCATCAAACCTGAAAGAGATCGTTTATTTTTTTAAAAAAAGACAGATTATCTCCTTATTTCAGCACACTATTCTACCTGGAGCTAGAAATATTCATTTCCAAACCAAATATAAATGCAAAATTGTCAACAATTTGTGGAAAAATTAAATACCCATTGATATGAAATGATCTTTTGTTTTTTAAGCCCTAAACTATTCTTTTCTAACATTTTGACAGCATTTACAATATTTCTGATAAAAAATATGTTTCAAAATATATTAAGAAGTTTTCTTATAGAAAGAAAATATAAATTTTCTTATATAAGTCAAAATACAATGTTACATAGTAGTTTGAATATAAGAATAATATCATTTTTCTCTTAATGCAATATAGAATTCTATACTTTGTCTTATGACCTTAGATATTTTTACTGATTACGTGTACATATGTGTGTGGGTACACTGTTGTTTTAGCTCATTGGTGATATGACTTGCTTTTTATCGGCTGATAAAAAGTTACAATATTCATTAACTTACTATTTATAATAAGGATGTAACAGTGCTTCTGCACTGACTTTTATCATTCTTCTACACACTCACTTTCATTTACTCTAGTTACAAAATGTAGAAGGGATTTTGTTTTTATACTTCGGGGTACTGAGTATCAAGAATATTTTTAGATCCAATAAGCTTATGTCTTTTACATAAAGGTTCTAACATTTCATATATCTAAATGATATAGTTATTATTAAAGTACAATTTTACTTGAAAGTACTCCTGAATATATAGCAGTGTTGGTCATTTTACATTTTCTAAAGTTAAAAAATACTGAAATGTCTGTTGGGTACACATATGGAAAGCTGTGAATGTTTTATAGTAAACAAATCCTTAACTATGCAAAGCATGGGACAATCATCCAAGTTTCTTTATTCTAATGTCATTTTTCAAAGCCTTTATGTAGTGTTTGTTTATGGGGGAAAAGGAAGAGGGAAAGGCTCATTCTTCATTCACTAGAATGTCCTGACTGATTCTTAAAATCACGAGATTGGCACACAAATTAAATCCTTTCTAGAGGAAGTGGACATTGATTTCATATGAAGCTATAAGACTCTAATCACAGGCCTGTCTTTACTATTGGCAAAATAGTAAAGACGGTGTGGTTTATTGTATGCTTTTGGAGGACATATAAGATGTATGCTAGCTCTTCTAATTATGACTACTCTTAATTTTAAAACTCCGCAATTTTACAACATATACAAATACTATGTGCCCTATGTGATTGTTAGGATGGCAGTAATTAAACCTCAAAGCCTTGCTTGTTGTAGTTAGGAGGTTGGGTTAAAGTATAGACGGCACTTGTCATCTAATTCTTTTTACTTTTTGTCTTGAAGTTTAGTTGCACAGATTGGACTAATCATAATGATAAATTAACAACACAACATGCATGACCCTCTCTTAAGACTCCTTAATTATTTACGTATATAAAGATAATTTGTGAACCTACCATCCAAACCAAGAGCTAGAATATTCCAAGGTTTCCATTATAAGAAAAGTTGGAAAAATACAAAACAAAATAAAACAACAACGACAAAATACACATACATGCAAAGGCAGCAAGTGCTCCTGAGGCATCTGAGACAGGAGGTGGCATAACTCTTGAAACAGAGAAAATTTATTGAGATGAACCCAAACAACCTGCCTCACTTTTCTCCTTGGGGCCCTTTTTAAGCCTGGCATGACCCAGAGTGAGTGGCTAAGAGGTTTGGTAGAGGACAACCAATGTGATACAGAGAAACTGTGCAGCATTCAGCAATTTCATAAAACAGGGAGACAAGAATGGAATTTGGCCTTGCTGCCCCAGCAGACCAAACTTGCGTAACCGAGATCCTCAGGAGAAGAGCTGTACAGGGAAGACTGAACATGACATTGCCTGACTTTCTCCTCACATTATTTTCCAGTTCTTATTGTACACTGAGACAGATGCTAAAAATCCTAGTGGAAAGTAGGTAAGGTGTTCAATGGGGCTTTTGATGGTCTCACAATGCTGAATATTAGATTTTCTGAAAATAAATTGGAGTTTAGGACCTGGCAAGCTGGAAAGGGGTAAGCCTGAAGTAGATGAAGCATTCGATGCATGACAATCAGGCTCCAATTAACATAGTTCATTGTGGGCTAAGGTTATCTTCCCCTACCACAGAAAGAAGCCTGAGACGCGATTGGTTGACTATTCTCTGGAGGAAGATATACAAAGCCTCTATCATGTTTTATAACACAGTGCCCCCCCCCCCACAGTGAAATGCTAGCAGACAATCTAAGAAAAGGACTAGGAAAAAAGAAACAGTTTTAAGGTGGCCCAGATACTGACGTTTTAAAATAAATGTGATTTTAAAATAAATGTGATTAATTTATTACTTTAAAATAAATGTGATTAATACATCAAGGAAAATTAGTGACAAGATGGAGAACTTCACCAGATTCCTGGAATATATATATGAGAAATACTCTTAAATTAAGAAATTATGGATGAGTTTAGGAGCATACTGGAAGAACTGAAGAGCTGGCTGGTGAACTGAGAGATGTTAGTAGAAATTACCCAGACTGAAACACAGAGAAGGAAAAGAAAACAAAACAAAACAAAAAAATGAAAGAAAGGAGAGAAAGAAAGCAAGAAAGCAAGAAGAAAAAAAGCAAGAAAGAAAAGAAAGAAAAAAGAAAGATTCAGACAGAATTGCAAGAGACATATAAGAAATTGTGAAAATATATAACTTAGCAAAAGACTTACCAGAAGGGAAAGGTGAGAGTGAACTGATGTTCAAAAAGATAATGGCTATGATTTTTTTTTAACATTGATAAAAGACATCAAGCCACGAGCCACATATTCAAGCAGTACAGCAAATTCCACTTAGGGTAAATACAAAGAAAATCAAACCCATGCACATTGTAGTAAAACTACTAAAAATAAAAGACCAAAAGAATATCTTAAAAGCAACAGTGGGGAATGGGAGATGCATTATCTTTGAATGAACCACCGCGTAGTGGTTAGCTTACCAATTATCAAAAGGGGAAAATCTGCATGGTTGAAAAGCTGATGTAAAATAACTACCTACCTAGAATTCTGTTCCAAGTGAAAATATTATTCACAGGTGAAGACAAATAGAAACGTTTCTAGTCAACAAAATGAAGAGGTAAAATTCATCACCAACAATCCCATACTAAAATGATATTAAGGTGAATTTTTCAGGCCTAAGAAAAATTATGCCAGATTGACTCATGGAAATGTAGAAAGGAAGATAAAGTAATGATAACTATGGTAAATTTAATGGTAACTAAGGGTAATTAATGGTAAATCTAAATGTATATTGGCTATTGGAAGCAATAATCATAATGTGCTATGGAGTTCAAAATAAATGTAGAAATGAAATGCATGAAAATAGTAACACCAAAGGCAGAAGGAAATAAAAAGAAGTATGTGTTCAAGTGTTATAAAATTGGGATCCCTAAGCATCCAACTCTTGATTTTGGCTCAGGTCGTGATCTCAGGGTTGCAGGATCGAGCCCTGCTTTGGGTCCATGCTGAACATGCTTAGGATTCTCTCTCTTTGTCCCTCTGTCCCTCCATACGCGATTGCTCTCTCTCTCTCTCTAAAAAAAAAAAAAAAAAAAAAAGTTATAAAATTGTCTGGGAAATGATAACAGTACTTAATTATATGAGAAGTTAGTAAGTCAAGAGGGCATATTGTACATTTTTAGGATTACCATTAAACAAGTAGGAAAATATTTTATAATAAACTAATAGTTGAGAAAATGAAAAAATTATGATACTTTAGTAGAAAAAGGAGAGGAGAGAACATACTGTACTAGTGAGAAAATAAACAAAGAGATGTTAATTATAAACCTAAGTACATCAATTTATATCAAATGTAAACAATCAAAATATGCTATCATAAAATTAAAGATAAAGAACAAGCATATTCTGTATGTAAGAAAGACATCTATTATTTTATTTTTTATTTTTATTTTAATTCCAGTATAGTTGACATTGTTGTACTAGTTTCAGGTGTGCAATATAGTGATTCAACAATTCTATTCATTGCTCAGTGCTCATCGTGTTAAGTATACTCTTAATCCCCTTCACCTACTTCACCCATCCCCCCACCCACCTCGCCTCTGGTAACCATCAGTTTGTTCTCTGTAATTAAGAGTTTTTTTTCTTGGCTTGTCTCTCTCTCTCTCTCTCTCTCTCTCTCTTTTTTTTTTTTTGTTCATTTGTTTTGTTTCTTAAATTCCACACATGAGTGAAATCATATGGTATTTGTCTTTCTCTCTCTGACTTATTTCCCTTAGCATTATACCCTCTAGATCCATCCATGTTGTTGCAAATGGCAAGATTTCATTCTTTTTTATTTCTGGGTAATATTTCACTGTGTGAATGCACATATATGAGTGTATACACACACACACGTATGTATATACACTACTTTATCCATTTATCTATCAGTGGACACTTACATTGCTTTCATATCTTGATTATTGTAAATAATACTGCAATCTTTTCAAATTAGTCTTTCTGTATTCTTTGGGTAAATACCTAGAAGTGAAATCGCTGAATCATACAGTAGTTCTATTTTTAATTTTTCAAGGGACCTCCATACTGTTTTCATAGTGGTTGTAACAATTTACATTTCCACCGATAGTGCACAGGGATTCTCTTTTCTCCACATCCTTGTCAACATGTGTTATTTCTTGTCTTTTTGTTAATAGCCATTTTAAAGATTTTATTTATTTATTTGACAGAGAGAGAGACAGCCAGTGAGAGAGAGAACACAAGCAGGGGGAGTGGGAGAAGCAGAAGCAAGCTCCCAGCAGAGCAGGGAGCCCGATGCTGGGCTTGATGCGGGGCTCGAACCCAGGACTCTGGGATCACGCCCTGAGCTGAAGGCAGATGCTTAACAACTGACCCAGACGCCCCAGTTAATAGACATTTTAACAGGTGTGATGTGATATCTTATCATGGTTTTGATTTGCCTTCTCTGGATAATTAATGATGTCAAACATCTTATCATGTACCTGTTGGCTTCTTTGGAAAAATGTTTGTTTAGGTATGTTCAATTTTTAATCAGAATGTTTTGTTTTTTCTTTTGCCATTGAGTTATATGAGTTTTTTAATATATTTAGTTATTAGCCCTTTATCAGATATATGATTAGTAAATATTTTCTCTCAGTAAGTTGCCTTTTCATTTTGTTGATTTCCTTTGCTGTACAGAATATTTTTAGGTTGACATATTCCTAATTTTTTATTTTTGCTTTCATTGCTTTTGTTCTTGGTGTCAGATTAAAAAAAAATCATCGCCAAACCTACGTCAGTTTACCACCTCTGTTTTCTTCTAAGAAACTCTTTCTTAGAGTTTTACAGTTGTAAGCTCTTGTGCTCAAGTTTTTAATCCATTTTAATTTTTTGTATGTTATAAAATAGTTGTTTCATTCTTTTACATTTGGCTAATTTCCCATTTATTGAAACGACTTCCTTTCCCCATTGTATATTCTTGATTCCTTAGTCATAAATTAATTAGCCATGCATGCATGGGTTTATTTCTGGGCTCTCTATTCTGTTCCATTGATCTATGTATCTGTTTTTATGCCAATACCCTGCTTTTTTCAATTACTATAGTTCTTTAATGTATTTTGAAATTAGGGAGCATAATGCCTCCAGCTTTGTTCTTCTTTCTCAAGATTTCTTTGGTTATTCTGGTTTGTTTTGTTTTTTATGGCTCCATACAAATTTTAGGATGTTCTATTTCTATGAAAAATGTCACTGGAATTTTGATAGGGATTACATTAACTGTGAATATGGACATTTTAACAGTATTAATTTTTCCAATCCATGAGCATGGAATATCTTTGCATTTATTTGTGTTTTCTTAAATTTCTTTCATTAATGTCTTTCTGTCTTCAATATACAGGTCTTTCGTCTCCCTAAATTTATTCCTGGACTTTTCTTTCTCTTAAGTGCAATTGTAAATGGGATTGTTTTATTAATTTCTCTTTCTGATTGTTTATTACTAATGTATAGAAATGCAATAATTTTTTAAAGTTGATTTTGTATCCTGCACCTTTACTGAATTCAATTCTTAGTTCTAGCAGTTGTTTTGATGGAGTCTTTGGGGTTTTCTGTATATAATGTCATCTGCAAATAGTGATAGTTTTATGTCTTCCTTTCCATTCTGGATGCCTATTATTTATTTTTCATCCCTAATTGCTCGGGCTAGGACTTCTAATACCAGGCTGAATAAAGTGGCAAGAATGGTATCTTTGTCTTTTTCCTGATCTTAGAGGAAAAGCTTTGAGCTTTTCACTGTTGAATATGATGTTGAATGTGATATGGGCCTGTCATATATGGCCTCAATTATGTGTGGATACATTCACTTTATGCCCATTTTATTAAGAGTTTTTGTCATAAGTGGATGTTGAATTTTATCAAATGCTTTTTCTGCATCTATTGGGATGCTCATATTTTTATCTTTTATTTTATGAATATGGTGTATCACAATGCCTGATTTATGGATGTTGAACCACACTTGCATCCTTGAAATAAATCTTACTTGACCATGGTGTATGATCCTTTCAATGTATTTTCGAATTCAGTTTGCTAATCTTTTGTTGAGGATTTTTGTATCTGTGTTCATTAGGGATATTAGCCTGTAATTCTCTTTTTTGTGGCACCCTCATCTGGTTTCAGTTTTGGGGTAATGCTGGGCCCATGAAAAGAGTTTGAAAGAGCTCTTCCCCTTCTATTTTTTGGAAAAGTTTGGGAAGGACTGGTATGTTAATTCTTCTCTGAATGTTTTTTATAATTCACTGGTGAAGCCATCTGGTCCTTGACTTTGTTTTTTGGGAAGGTTTTGATTACTGATTCAATCTCTTTCCTAGTAACTGGTCTGTTCAAATTTCCTATTTCATCATGATTCAGTTTTGGGAGATTGTATGTTTCTAGGAATTTATTCATTTCTTCTAGGTTGTCATATTTGTGTGTGTATAATTGTCCTAGTTGTTGGCATATAAGATCCCTTATGATCCTTTGTATGTGGTATCAAGTGTCACATCTCTGAAATCAGAAATGGAAGAGGAGATCTTTTTTAACGTGAGTTCTTTAAAAAAGCAATTAATATTCTATCTGTTCCACATATTAAATTAAAAAGAGAATTAAGTTGTAGCAGTGATAAAAAAAGAGGAAAGTTTTTCCATAATAAATAGACCTAATGTAGTGCTCAAAGCTATGAAATCTCAGATTACTCTGAGTTCCTTTTTTATCCCCATGATTAATTAACTGCCTCAGTTTATTTTTTCCTAGGAGAAAGTTGAAGAGAAGAGGGGGTAATCATACTAAGGTAAGAGCACAATTGTCTGGAAGTTTGTATTTTTTAAATCACAGTTAAGATAAAAACTGGTATTTATCTAACTTTGGCTACCTTAACTTACAATTTGAATTTCTAACCTTTAGGCTCTTTTTCAATTACTACCTAGCATATATTTAAAGTCATTGTAAACTATCATCAGAAACATTTAACTTCTAGCAGTGTCACTGTGCTTTATTTTATTCGATATGATGTCTATTCTAAGTGAAATATAAGACTAAAGTAAGCGCTTCCTTCCTTTGAAATCAGATTTTCATTATAAAGTTGACCTTTAAATGTCCCATTTTGTTAGGCAAACAACATTATTTGAAATTAGTCACAGGTTTCTTGTTTTGTGCAAGCAAAGCTTGATTACAAGTCTTTCTATAAAGCTTCTATTCAGTTTAATAATTCATACCTCTCTGCTTATCAGCTTTAGAATTCTAAAGGAGGAATTTGCCTATAAATCTTTCCCACTGCTGCATTTTATTTTAATGCACAGCAACAGAACACTAACATAATTGGTGCAGTCTGTTATTTACAGATATGTGGTGAGACGCAGGTGGCAAACTCTTTTTTAGTGTTGTAAGGAAAAGTAAGACCTTCTTCACAACTTGAGTTATGTGAATAAGAATTGTGGCTGGGTTAGGATAGCAGCCATTGTCACTATGGGTGTTTTCTAATTTCTGCAGTAAATCTTTTCCATATGGAATCTTTTTCAATTTCATTCTATACCAGAATGCTTATTTTGTGTTGAGAACATTTATTTTCTAAAAAGTGGACCCATAAAGGAATATTGTTGTGTACAATCTTACTCAAATGTCCAGAATAAATTGGCTTATGATTTTTGTTCTAATAAAAATCTTCAAGAGCTTTCTGAAATCTAAAACACATACCATACTTTTTGTGCGTCAACCATAACTTCTAAGTTTAAAAAAGTCAAAAGTAAAGCTCAGACAGTTGTTCCATTTGCCACAAAAGTTTTTTGTTTGTTTGTTTGTTTCATGTTGTTGTTATTCATTGACCTACATCAAGTGTCTAAAACAATGAGTGGAAGATATAAACACTCAAATGATACTTATTGAATAAATGAGGGCAAATTTTCAATTAACTGTTTTTCAATTCGATTTTCATTTGTTGAATAAAAAGGATTATGCAGGGATTTGGGGAACCAAGATTATATAATAATATAATAGAGCACAAATATAAAATAATCAAAGTCAGCATTTATTGAAATTTAAATTGTGCTAATGCCTCTGTCTTGGAATTGTCAAAACAAGTTGGAATATGCTTATGATCATTTTTTCTTATTTTGCTTATGAGGAAACTGAGGTTTAGAAGGGATAAGACACTTGCCAACGATGTCACAGGTGGTAATATCAGAGCTAGAGCTTGAACACGGGAAATTTGACCCTGAAGCCCATAGAATTACGATCTGTATATTGTGAACATGTCAGCAAGTAGCTAATTATAAAATGCCGTATGTAATAAAGACAGGAAAAAAAAAACCTACCAAAAAGAAAAAAGCACATCTTGAGCTAATGGAAAGATTATAATGGCTGAAATGATGAAAGGGTGCTTCACAGAGGTGGAAGGGAAGGGTAATTCTTGGTAGATATATGTAGGAGTTAAAAAAGTTGTGATTTTGAGAGAAATTGCCAAGCTGTGACAAAGTATAGCGTGAGCTGTTTCTAAGGATGCTAACATGCAGAGCAGAAATAAAATCCTGTATTCATGGTGCTGATGAAAGAAAATCCAATTTCCAGCAAATGCCAATTTTAGAAAACACATAATCACAGAAAACAAAATTCAACAAAACATCTTTATTGACTACATATCTCCTTTATAGTTTCATTTATATATTTCCCTTTGTATAAAGCCTATCAATGGGATATTTAATATTTTCTATATCTATTTAATCACCTTGTATTTGGTTCTGCTCAATGAATATTTCCACTGTCACTCACTATTGGCAAGATCATCAATAATAACCACTTGTCAAATTCAATGATCAATTCTTAGTCCTTATTATATCTCTTAGTGGTATTTGATAAATTTGATGAAATTGTTCTTAAAATTCTTTTTTTCACTTGGCTTACTATGTGCATCTCTCAGATATGTTTTTCTCCTCCATCCTTTGCTACTCATTCTTCATCTTTTTTGTTAGAGTCCTTTTATTCCTAAATGCCAGAGTAGCCCATGCTCAGTTCGGCAACCACCTTCCTTCTCTATTTAGATCTTCCTTCTCTATTTAGATCTTCCTTCTATGTGATTCTATCTAGTTTTATTACAGTTGATTCTCAAATGTACAGCCTGATATGCTATAAAACCTTACAACTAAGAACTTGACAACCAAGCATCTGTAAAGATTTCTACTAAGTGCTCTTAACATGATCTTAACATTCCAACACATAATTCTACTTTCTAGCATAAACCAACTCTGTTTTTCCCTATCTCAGCATTCACCATTTATTCAATTGTTCAAAACTAGAAGTCATCCTCGATTCTTTTATTTTCACTCTCATCTGAAACCCAAAACATATGTCTTGAAAAATCAAAGGATATATTGAATTCAACCACTTGTCTTCATTGTTGCCAGTCTGAGCTGCCATCATTTCTGACATGATCCTACTTCAATGACAACCTTAAGTCTTTGTTTACTTCTAATTTGGTCCGGTCTCCATGTAGCCATCAGTCACCTTTTAAAACCGTAGAGAACATCGTGGCACTCTGATAGTCAAAATTTTCTGGTGGTTTGCATCACAATTAGAAAAGAATCAACTTCCTAATTCAGGTTGCAAGTCCTCATTGATTCAATTTCCATCATACACTCCTTCCAGCTTCAGCTATGCTTACTCTGCTTGGATCACAAGGAACTTCCTGCAATTCCTTAAAACGCATCTAAGTTCTTTCCTGCCTCAGAGACTTGCACTTGTGTTTCCTACACTAGAATGTTCTTCCTACCGACCTGACTCCCTTCTTTTCTTCTCTTCCTTCAGGGCTCCACTTAAATATCACCTACTTGTAGAGACCTTCCCTGACTACCTTATACAAAATAGAAAAACCACTATAATCCCACCACTCTCTGTTTCCTTACTTTGCTTTGTTTTTTGTTTTGTTTTGTTTTGTTTTGTTTTTATATCACGTATCACTGCTTTAAATTAGCTGATATATTTATTCATCCAGACATGCTTCCTGCTCTTCAGGGAGGCTGTCCACACCTTTAGAAAAAAAAATATTTTGGAAAATGTTTTTGGAATATTTACCATTAAAACTATCAGATCAGGGACACTTGTGGGCTCAGTCAGCTAAGTGTCTCGCTTCCGTTCAGGTCATGATCCCAGGGTCCTGGGATAGAGTCCCACACTGCGCTCCTTGCTTAGCAGGGAGCCTGCTTCTCCCTCTGCCTGTCCCTCCCCCTGCTTGTGCTAGCTCTCTCTCTGACAAAGAAATAAAACCATTTTTAAAAAAAATACCCTATCAGCTCAATAATATGAAGGATTAGCTGTGCCTTGACCAAGACATAGGATGATATCAGTTTCCAGAACATACCTAATTTAGTAACTATATGTTGATTAAATATATACATAAATATAGTATAAATATAAATATATATAGTAATATCATGAAAAATGTTTAGTATTTTAAAGAAGTATATTTTCCTCAATTATTATAACTTTACTATTGTGCATAAATTAACTAATTGTAACATTGTTGATTTCATTTCAATAGCTATTGCACATTTCAAATGCTAAACAAGGGAATAGGTCTTAGAAGAAAAAAACCAGCTTTTCCCGAGGTGCTCTTAGGGGAATAGGAGAAAAGTATTGAAAACAACTGATAACTAATGATATGAACAGAGCGCTAAGAAAACATATATATTTATATACAAAATTTAAAAGACTGTGATTGTGGAGACCTTGATGATTAGGTATAATGAGAACTCTTAATTGCAGGCTTAAAAAGGACTTGCAGTTTTTAAAAAATAGTTCTCAATTTAGAATTAGAATTTAGAATTTAAACTGGAACATCTATTTATATAAAATTCTATAAGTATATGTGAACTTATATTTTCAAAACATATTAATTATGGTACAATTTCCCAGTAGTAGCCCAGAAATAATTATGATCTTTCATGAAACAACTGCTTATTTTTGCAGGCCACATTCAGAACATATTGGAACAATTGCCCTACTGCTCAAAACCAGAAAGTATCTTGAGTTATTTGTTGCAGGTTGGCACCTTCACTGGTGTCTATAATGTACAGAGAAATGATCAAAGTACTTAACAACAGATAATTAACGCTCTCTTGTTCTGTATAATTCTCAGAAGAAAAAATACTATTTATATTTTAAGTCCGTTTCGCAAAATGTGTTTTATGCACACAAGGTGCCATTGTAAGAACAGTCATGACCATAACAAGAGATATCGTAGGGTTTTGCTATTATTCTCACACAAAGGTTTCTTGGAAGAGTCTGTTTTATTTTTCTAGCTCTTTCAAAAGCAAACAGGACCTGAGCAGTATGTTTGTATTTCTTCTATTGTTACACTTGTTGTCTTAAGAGTTGAATAAAGCCCCCCTTTCTCTAAAATAATTAGATAATGGAAAGTTTCAGATAAGTTCACATTCCAAAGAACTGAAGCTTATATTTATACCCATCCAACTATTTTAGAACTAATTTGAATGGGTAACATTTAAAATAAATATGGATCATAAATGCAATTTCATCTTTTCACTTTGTCTTTAAACAAATAAATTATTAAAATAAGAACTATAAGTAAAAATAAAATCAAGCACAAGGACAAAAATGATAATTGCAGCAGTTTAGTAGAGCACTTCCTACGTGCCAGGCACTGAATTCGTGCTGTACATTTTTCCCCCGTTTAATCCTCGTAACAACCTAGGACGTATATATCATGTTTATCCCTTTTTGTTAGGTTAGGAAACTGAGGCACAGAAAATTATGTAGATGGCCATGATCACGTCGCTAACAAGGGCTCTGGTAACAAATGCAGACACGTTGACATCCGAGCATCTGCACCCTTGTTAAAGTCTCCTCCGTCCATTTACATTCTCCTTTTGCTAAGAATGTAATTTTTTAAAACAGAAAGAACGAAAGAATGTAATTAAGACCATGTTCAGATTGTCACCATGTCATTCTGCACACTGCCCCATTTTTAGCCATACAATTTTGGACAGATTACTTCCTCTTTCTCTGCCTCAGTTCTTCCCACTAAACAGGATTAGTGAAAGGAACATAATACAGAGGACGGTTAAATGGGATAACAGATGTTAAACAGTGCATGGCATAAAGAATTAGTAAATGGAGGATAATATTTTTCACTTAAGAAATGTTTTGGTTTTTTTTTTTAAGATTTCATTTATTTATGAGAGAGAGAGAGACAGAGACAGAGAACACAAACAGGGGAGCGGCAGGCAGAGGAAGAGGGAGAAGCAGACTCCCCGCTGAGCAGGGAGGCCCACACAGGACTCGAGCCCAGAACCCTGAGATCATGACCTGAGCCATAGGCAGCCGCTTAAATGACTGAGCCACCCAGGCGCCCCAGAAAATGTTTATTGAACACCAACAAAGCACTTTGCTTATTACCAGACAGGACACAGCTCTCCTGTCTTTCTGCTACTAAAATCACTACCGTGTTTTATTAAAACTCTCTGCACATTTTGATGCTTCTGTCTGTACTTATCATGGATTCTCTGCACATTTTGATGCTTCTGTCTGTACTTATCATGGATTCAACAAAAATCTCCTGAGCACTTATTATGTGCTAGCTGCTAGGTACTGAAAGATTAGAGATATGTGTGTCCAAACCTACCATTAAGACATATCTGGTCATGTCTGGCAAACTGATGGAGTCAATCTAATTCACATCCATTTGTATGAGGTGAGAACATATCTTAAAGGAAAAATAGTAACTAAAACCCTTTGAGTGTTTAATCATGCCCGTTTTAAATGTTGCTCATGTAATCACGCTAGCCAATTTAATGGTACCATTGGTGGCACCATTATAGTATTGATTTTAGGTATATGTAATGTGAGGCCCATGGAAACTGAGTAATTTGCCAAAGATCACTCAACAATTACGTTCTGGAGCCAGTGTTGAAATACAGTCGATAAGTATTTCAGAGTGAGAACCTACACTTTGAACTGCAGTACTGTATAATTTTGGACCCGGAACAAGATGTCATAATCCAGGGTTAGAAAAAAATTTTTTTTTGTATAGTATGGATAATTAGGTCTTTCACTATCAACAGTGCATAGACTTCTGCTGAGTTCTAGTGGGAGGGGAGTATGAATAAAAGCAAGGCCTTTTTTTTTTTTAATGAAAACTTTGTAAGACTGGTATTCAGGGAGCAATTCAATGTTGCCCCTTTAATGAAATGTAGAAGCAAAACCAGAGGTGTATTCTACTTCCCAACACTAGAGAATACCACTCAAACTTGACACCTAGTAGAAATCTATTGGTGTGGTGTCTCGCTGGAGAGCAGTACATGGGATATAGAGCAGCAATGTCCGACATAGGGCGTGGCAGAGGGTTTGGGCCAAGTCATCAACAGTGCGCAGGGTGGGGGCTGGGGGGACTGCTGCCCAGACAGAGCAGCACTGGTGTCAGAGACGTCCGTAAGACTCTGCAGTGACGTGTGAAAATTTAGCAGAGTCAGTAGATGGTGTGGTACACGGGAAAAGAGGATCAAAGCGACAGAAGCAAACAAAAAATAAATTAGGCCTCATGGTAACTCAAGTGAGCCAGAAGTGTTAATGAGCTCTTGTGTAAAATCCACCAGGAGTCTCAGAAATCCTGGAGGGATTATTTCAGCAAGCAGTAGAAGAGCCACTGAAACATGGATGATGACTGTAATTATTATGTTGATTTCACTTATGTCTTGGTGTGGCTTTGTATATACTCAGATTTCCTAAATCAGGCGTGGTGGCTGCTCTTAAGAAATCCATGGTCTCTTCAGTGAGACAGACAGGCAAATACTTACTTGAGACATGGCTCTGTGATTGAGTTCTACACAAAGTTCGCCTGGAACTCAGCGAGGAGGATGATAAACTCCTCACTCTCCACGCTCCACTTTGTCCTGCTCGTTCCATCTCTCCCCCAAATTTCCTTTTACTATTACTATGATGGCCATTATATAAAATAAGCTTCAATCTTAGTTCATGATGGCAAGTTCATTCTATAAATCACCGTTTGCTTACTCAGTCATTCTATGCCATGCAGGAACGTGCAGCAAATGAAATCAATATACTCGATTTAAAAAATCTGTGCTAGTTATGATCTATAAAAGTCACCACAAACGCGGAAATCAGTGAATGCTGAATCGTGTATGCTCGGGAAAATATGGGGTTAGTTTCCTGTGAAGCTCTGGTCATGTTTTCATCGACCAATCAAGAAGTAATGTTATTTCGTATGTGTTTCTGTTTAAAGACCCTTATTTAATAATATAGTTGCTTCATTGACCTTGAACCCGGAGCCAAGGGTACTGTAACTCATGCCTGAACAAAATGGATCTACGTATTTTGTCTATAAGGCACATCACAGACATTCTGTGCTTAGGAACTCTAGCCAGCCCTTTAGTAGGACACAGGAGGGCCACTTTAAACAAAATTACCAAGAGAAAGCAAAACATGCGGCAATAAATAAACTGCAAAAAGGACACTTGTTCACAGTAGGAGAGCTGAAACAAAAGGCCAGTGTGGCCTTGTTTGACCTCAGCGGTAAAGGCATTCCCCCCAGGGAAAACTCAAAGTTTCCTTATCTGTGCATGCTTGCAAGTGACTTGAAAGTACCTCATGTGTTAATGGGGCAGGCGGGGGAGGAGGGGTGGGGTGTTTCCACATAAATCTTAGCAAGTAGATGAATTTGCAAATATAGAAATCACAACTAATGAGGATTTACTACAGTGGGCAAATAACATCACATGATTGATTTGCATAAAATCTTTTTCACTTAAAACATGACTCTAATTGGGATCTTAATAATTAAAATCGAATATATTTCAATCCATTAAATGAGATTCTTTGCCTATAGCTGATAGTACATTAGAAAACACATAAAACTCTTAAAAATCTCCTGCCTTTCATTATGTAATAATCACCCACATCTTCCCTAATATTTTACAATTAAGTGTATATGCGTTATATATGTATAAATTATATAACCTATACATATAAAATTATACATATATAAATTATATATAGCTTCTCTAATATTTTACAATTAAATATATGTATATTATATATGTATAAATTATATATATAAACTATACATATAAAATTGTATATGTAAAAATTATATGTGTGTATATACATGAAATATATAAATATTCATGGCCAACCTATGAATTTGGTACCTTTATCAAAAGGAAAGCATACTTAGTCCTCTTCTGAGGAAACTGCCCCCAAATGCTTTTTTTTCTGAACAAATTACAACGATCCATCATGTTCAACTAGTGAATTTGAAGCTACTATTCCGGCTACAATTGATTATAGGAAGAACAGGTTTGTGAGTCAAAGGCAACCTGTTTAGACAGATCAGAATGTTGAGATGGCTTGGTACAAAATTCTCTCTAACGAGGGTGGTCCATATTGCATGGTGATAAACTTACCTAGTCATATGCTATATCTCGAGAATATTAATATTAGATATTAATGATAAGAGCACTGGTTTCATCCTATATAATGTTTAATTGTTTTTCTATTTCTCTCTCCGCTACCTCATTCTAGTTTTGAAACTCTAGAACCTGGGCCAGTATAAAGTTGCTAACACAGTTTCCTATACCATGACATTTCACCACATAGCCTTATGGAAACTCCCATGATCAAAGAGAAACCGTGTCCGTCTGTTAGTGGCAACAGGAACACAGGTGATTATCACTAAGGCAATTGAGGTTCTAAGCATTTGAGTGAAATGGCTAAGGTCACACCAGCAGAGGTGACATTAGCCACAAACCTAATATCCCGACTCCTAGGACCCCTGCTCATGCATATCGCACAACAGCTACTACCCTATCAAGATGACAATTTCGGGACATGCTCCACCTGGCTTCAGTGACAGATTAAAATTCCTTGCATGTTAAAAACCCACTCTAGAAAAGGAACTTGATTTTACTCCTAGATATGGACACCAAACATAAATTATTTTATCTTCATCTATAATTTTATTGAATTTATCTTGTTCATCTAATTCTTTTTAATAGACAACTATTAAATCAAAAGAGATTTAGTGTACTGGAATTCACTTACAGGAAAAAAGTCCTTCTGTCTATAAATGAAAGATAAAATATTCACAGATAAAAAGAAAACTCGTCTTTAACCTCAGGCTTACTGAGTAAAACCTTACAAGGACAAAACACTTGACTTGATATTAATCAAGAACCAGCCTCCCTAGGCAGGAGAGACCTGAACAGGTTGGACTCATGACATGATGCTTGTGAAGTGTCTCGAAATGCTGTCACCCCTGCTGAGACTCCTGATGTTGCCACTTCTAATGCCAGACCTGCCATCTCTCCATGTTACCCTCTTGTTCATGCCACTTCATGCTCATGTCCAATGAGCCAAGGAACACACTCATAGTCTACCTGTTCCAGGGGAATAAAAGCATTTTTAGCAACCAAATTATGGAATGCTGGGGCTAAAGATCAGTTACCATGATTGATTACACTCTAGCTCTTGTGTCTGGGAAAGGGAATCCAATAAAAATAGAAAGCCATGAATTTGGAGCTAACAGAAAGTCATTGCCTAAATTGTTAGCGTAAAAGAACAATTGAAGATCTATGTAAGTTTGGAGTCTGGCGTCATATTTTCACGGTGGTCATCATTATATAGATAGTCGTGAACTAGAATAGAATGAGAAATAGAAAAGCACATCGTACTTCAGATAGGTAAATATGTATGTAATTGGTTTTTGCAACTTATTGGTTTATACACATAGAGATGTACATATTATATTAACAAACATTTCTGAAATGTCCTTAACTTCACTAATATTTGCTACTTATACTGTTATTGAAGAATAAACACTGCGATTATTTTGTGTGTATATTTATTATTTAATTTACTCGTTCAGTCATCTAGTTGTCAAATTGAAGCCCATTATTTAGAGTTATATATTTAGCACCTATCATGGGACCTACGCTGTACAAGGCGTTAATAATACAGTGATGAGCAAGACAGACACCACCGTGCTATTGAAGAAGCTACCGTTTAGAGGAAGGAGAATAGGATTCCCAGAAGAACGTATAGGGAATATATAGTATAAAGCATAGTAATAGGTGTAAGTACAAGGTATATGGGATTGCCTACGAGGCATACATTTTGTTTTTTGAGAAATGGAGGCTTTCCTAGAAGAGGAAAAATCGTCACTAAACCCGGGCCAACGAAACGATTTGCCTAAGTGAAGAAATGGGATGAGGAAACAGGGACCAGGAACAGGGTTACCGGCCATGAGCAAATACCAACAGCGGCGAGTAGGGCGCACAAGTTCTTGCAGTTGGTTGGTGCGCAGGGTGATAATGTGAAAGGAATGAAGATAAAAGTAAAAGTGGGGAGAGAGGTTGCTTGTGGAGGACGCTGGAGAGGACGGGAGTGAATTAATCAGCATTAGGGTGTTTGCTCTTTGCTCTGTGAGCCACAGAAAAGCAAGAAGAGGTTTTAAACAGGGGAGGAAGATATCCAGACTTGATCTTAAGGTAATCACTCTGGTTTCGAATGTGGAATGGGCTGGAGAGCAGCAATGCAGAAGTTAATTAGGTTAGAAGGACATTGAAGGATGTATTGGGGAAGCCTGAGCCAAGCTAGTGGCGATGGAGATGAAGGGAAGGAGATATTATTTAAAGAATACTGAGGATACAGGGTCATCTGGGGAGCTCAGTTGGTACAGCGCCTGACTCTTCGTTTTGGTTCAGGTCATGGTCTCAGGGTGTGAGATGGAGCCCCGTGTAGTGCTCTTCTCTGGGCATGGAGCCTGCTTAAAATTCTCTCTCCCCCTCTCCCTCTGTCCCTCCCCCACACGCACTATCTGTCTCTGAAAGAATGAAAGAAAGAAAGAAAGAAAGAAAGAAAGAAAGAAAGAAAGAAAGAAAGAAGAAAGAAAGAAGAGAAAGAGAAAAAGAAAAAGAAAAAAGAAAAAAAAGAAATACTTAGGATACAGAATGAACAAAATTTGGTGATTGATTAGATTGATTTGGTCCAGACTGTATTGGATGACTTAACCTTTTTTGAACTTCAGTTTCCTTGTTTGTTGAATCCATATAATAAAAGTACTATGCCATGGGATTACGAAGGAAAATAGGAAAGATCTGACATTTTACATTCGATATTCAGAAAGAGTTACACTAGGGTAACATCCAGTTGTCCAGTTTTGGCAAATAGCTGACACTTTCCTGTAAAGGAGAAAATGCAGAGCGGAATGCATTGTAAAGGAAGATGGCTAGTTCTGTTCTTCATTTCTTTATTTCTATTGTAGTCATTCCTGTCCAATAGCCTACCTGCATTTTGGTGTCCTAACTGGAATCACCAGGTCTTCTATTATAGCTCCAAAATACTACCCAGATTACAGACAGAATGTTTTCAAACTAAATATCAGACCATGTTACTGCTTGGTTTTAAAATTGTTAAAAGGTTGGGGCACCTGGGTGGCTCAGTCAGGTAAGCATTTGCCTTGGGCTCAGGTCATGATCCCGGGGTCCTGGGATGGAGCCCCAAGTCGGGCTCCCAGCTCAGTGGGGAGCCTGCTTCTCCCTCTCCCTCTGCCCCTCCCCACCATTCGCATTCTCTCTCTATCAAATAAATAAATAAAATCTTTAAAGAAAATTAAAAAAAATTATTAAAAGGCCATCCTTAGGATCTTGTATATTTGTTCAGAATAAAATAATGCCTTAGGGTAAGGCTTTGCTATAAGGCCTTTCCAAACTTTGACGCTTCATCTCGGAATGCTTTTCTGTCTGCTGTCTGCTTCCTACCATTCCAGCTTTCTCTCAGTCTTTCAAAGATGACATGATTCCTACTGCTCATGATTCCTAGGCCTATCAGAATTTTTGTGCTCTTTTATTTTTTAACTTTTTTTATCCTCCAGATTGCTCAACATTGACATTTAAAAGAAACACATTTAGTGAATGCTTACTATATGCTAGACATTCTTTTCTAAGCTCTTTATATGAGATGCTTTATTTAATACTTATAAAACCCTATGTAATAAAGATAATTATTATCTCTATTCTAAATATGTAGAAATGAGGCAGTGAACTTAAGTATCTTATCCAATGTCATGAATGTGCTAAGAGATGGAGATTTTGAGGAAAAATAGGATATTTGCATAGTCTCAAAGTATCTTCTCCCAAGATATTTGGTTTTTTTAAAACTTTATTTATTTGAGAGAGGGAGAGAGAGAGAGCACAAATGGGAGAGGGGCAGAGGGAGAGAGAGAAGTGGACTCCCACTGAGCAGGGAGCCCGAAGTGGGGCTGGATCCTGGGACTCCAGGCTCATGACCTGAGCCGAAGGCAGATGCTTAACTGACTGAGCCACCCAGGTGCCCCCTCCCAAAATATTTATTTAAAAAAAGGGAATATAGAAGCTTTTAGTAGAGGATCCCAGAAAACAATACCTTGATATACCAAATACTTGATATTAAATGATCAAGTTTAACATCATGAGTAGTAAGATATCTGATATGATGTATTGAGAAGGACAAAACATCACATCTTTGATATTCTTGTTCAAATGTGTAATGCCAGTCTAATCATGAAAAAGGCATCAGACAGACACAAATTGCGGAACTAATTCTACAATATAACTAACCAACACTCTTCAAAAGCATCAATGTCATTCGTGAAAGGCAAGGAAAGCTGAGGGACTATCACAGATTGTAGTAGACTAAAGAGACATAAAAACTAAAGGCCATGTGGGATCCTGAAACAACAAAGAAAGGAATTATTGGAAAGACCAGGGAATTTTGAATAAGATCTGTAGTTTAGTCATGAGCAATACTATACCAACATTACTTTCTTAGTTTTGATCATTGCACCACAGTTAATTAAAAGGTAACATTAGTGCAAACTAAGGGAAGTGTTTGTAGGAACTCTTGATCTTTTTTTTTTTTTTGCAAACTTCCATAATCTAAAATTGTTGGAATATTAAAAGATGAGAGAGGAAAAGAGGTCAAAGGTCAGAGCAGAAGCCTAATTGGAAATTAAGTGAAACATTTTACATTGGACCCATAGATGTAACAGAAGCATAAGGGTTCACATTGACAAACATTCCCTTTTTAAACCTTAAGACATTTTAAAAATCCTTGTTAGTATTGACATTATTAACCAATATGGTAGCCTCCTTTTATCTGGCAGTGCCAGAGGGAAAGGTGTTCTACCTAAGCGCAGTCTTCTGATAATGACAAGTACCAAACAATTGCTTGTTTCCTTTTTAAAAAGCCATAGTGCCCAAGAGATAGAAGCTTTGAAATTAGAAAAGTTGGGTTTTTCATGCAAGTTGACCCTCCTTGGTAGTTTTGAGACTTTAGCGAAATTATTTAACCTCTTTGAATCTCAGTAAATTGGGAATCATAATTCTGTGCTAGTAGATTCTAATTAAATGCTACCCCCTTACACATTTATATGAAGTTGATGCAAGGCTAATACCATTTGAACACATTTTTATATGAAAGTTTACCCTCATAATGTATTGACATGTGGATACCTTTTTTGTCCTTGCACTAAATACTCTCGGTTTGTTACATTCTTTGTGTCTTGTTCCTAATTTTAATTTTTTTTGTCTCTGCTCTTTTGCTATCAGCTCTCTTTTGTTAGAATTGCCAATGTGCTTTTCATCAAAGAAAACATATTATTCAGTTTTGTATCGGTCACAGCACATGGTGAGCTCAAGAATTTGGCAAGTGACTGGGTGAATGAAGAAGCATATAAATGAATGAATTAATTAATGCTCCTAATATTTCATGGATTGTGAAACTAATATGAAGAAAATTCAAAGTTCAGTGAGGCATTGAAAAATTTTCAGTTATGCTTTTTAGAGGGCTTTTGTGCTTTATTGTGGATCCTTTATTTTATATCAGAATTTACCTTTGCTCAGTACAAAGTCACTATGATAATTTGCAAATGTATTAATTAATATTCAAAGTGGAGATTCAATATTATATTAAAGATATAAAAATTCTATCATTTAATTGTAATTATTATTGTAATTATGTAATTATCCTTGCATGTTCTTAGTTTCTAAAATATACATGCAGAGATAAATTCTTGAGCTAAAATCAACTACATTAATTAAGTTTTACAGATATATTTTTTGTGCTATCAAAAATACAATGTACAAGTATCTCTCTCTTTTTCAGAGATATAAATTTAGAAAGTAGCAGACCAGATTTAGAACTACAATGCAAGTTTTTCGTTGATTTTTTTCCATTATATTTAGTAATTTCCAAAACACTGAAAGGCAGTAATATGAGTAATTTTTCAGTATGATTCTTGGTTAACACCTGCTTTGATATGAGCTATCAACTCCCTGCCCTCATGTTGTCCCAGAATTCTTAGGTGGAGTAGAGTCCCATCATCTGGAAATATGGAGGTTATTTGCTTTCAATGGGAAGGAGAGGGAGCTGCTGTGACTAAGAGTAGGGCCAAGCCAGCTTGCCCTCTCTAACCATACCACTACCCACCACTTAAGAATATTTCAGCATTTGTTGGGGCACTTGGGTGGCTCCGTTGTTTAAGCATCTGACTCTTGGTTTTGGCTCAGGTCATGATCTCAGAGTCATGAGATCAAGCCCTTTGTTGGCTCCACACCCAGTGTGGAGATTCTCTCTCACTCTCCCCCAGCCCCCTCCCACGCTCTAGCTCTCTCACTTTCTCTCTCTTAAAAAAAAAAAAAAAAAGAATATGTCAATATTTCAACATTTATTACAGCTTTAAGCTCAGTTCAGGGTTCAAAGGACCTGAAAAGAGATTGTTTATGTAGACCATGCTTCAGTGCAACCTTTACCAACTCTCTCCTGGGCTGAAGGCTCACTTAGTTTACAGTGGTTTTACTTTTAGAAAGAAACACTGAAATCTGATATTCTGAGATTAATATCTTTTATTACATTGACTCCATTCCCTCTCTTTTTTTGTTCTCACTTCTCCTCTTTCAGAGCTTTGCTTTCCCAGACTGAATACCAGATGCCTACTGCATTATATAGTAATAGTTTGGGTTTTGGTGAAAAACCACTGCCATAGGTTGACTCCTAAGTTGGCCATTCTGTTGTTGCTACAGGTTAACATTTGGATTGGCAGGTGGGGTGGAATAGACTGCCTAGGGTGGGGTTGTGTGATATATTGATCCCTTGGACTTCGCATGCAAGACTGTAAAACAGAAAAATAAAGAAAAGACTATGATACATGTTGCATTTATCATACCACACCCTCAATATTTGATCTTAATAATATTGTAAAGCACTTTTTATAATCAACTCCATCTAAGCTGATGCCATCTGATTTATATCTTATACAGGTTACCAGAGACTTGCAAAATGCAAGTCAAGCAATGCATCTTTTTTCCATGAGCCATCGGAGTAAAATATAACCATGTAAGAGAGTCCTTAAGATTATTATTATTTTTTTTATGATACCAATCTATGGCCATAGTGATGGTTGTAAATAAGCCCATCGTCATCTTTAAAGCTAATGAAGTAGTGCATAGAAGGACTTAACTGCATGATTGGAACAAGCTCCTACCTTAGGCTCTTCTAAATACTGACAAAATCATCTTTCTTTCTTTTTTTTTTTAAGATTTTATTTACTTATTTGACAGAGAGAGAGACAGCCAGTGAGAGAGGGAACACAAGCAGGGGGAGTGGGAGAGGAAGAAGCAGGCTTCCAGCAGAGGAGCCCGATGTGGGGCTCGATCCCATAACGCCGGGATCACACCCTGAGCCGAAGGCAGATGCTCAACGACTGAGCCACCCAGGCGCCCTGACAAAATCATCTTTCTAAAAGGCAAATCTAATTATGTTATTCCTTTCTTACAACCAGTCAATGGTTTCCCATCACATTTAGGATTCAGGTGCCTTGGCACGTTAGCGATACTTAGACTACCTTTCTGGTTTTTCAGACTCTATTCCTGAGAGTCTACTTGGCTTCTATTCCCAAGCACACTAGTCCATAATAATTAATAATAATAGTAGTACCTAAAATTACTTGGCTCTTTGTTGATTTAGTTATGCAAAACATTCGCCTCTGCATCCTCCTAGTGAAGTTCAACAGAGCCTTCAAAATCAACTCCTTATAATTGCTTCTTTGAAGCTTTTTTTTTTAAATTATTTGAAGCTTTCATTGAGTCATTTTTGCAAAAAAAGCTTGTAACAATCAGCTCTGTTTTGCTTCGGTTTAAAACTATTTTTATCATTGTAGTGATCGTAGTATATTAAAAATTTAAGTATTTTTCAATTTTGCTATATAAATGTATTAATTTAAAAGTATTTTCTCATATTAAATAGAACAAACCTATTCTTTGATAATAGTTGTATCTTATTTATCTTTCTATTTTGAATGCTTATTGCAGAGCCTGACACTGACTGAGCTCTTATTAAAATATTTTTCCTGCTATCCAACTCTCAAAAATATATATTATTTTCCATAGAGTTCCAAAAATTTACAGATTTGCCATGTTGCTTTGGCTCGAGATTATCCAGACTTGGGGGAAAAATATCTTACAGTGACTCTGTAAGCCACTATGTATCATTAATATGAGTATGTGTTTATCCAGCTAATCCAGATGGTCACCTACTACAGTGATTTTTTCTTTCTTAAGAAAATTAACAATTGAAACTTGATCTCAAAAACTCAGTCTGTCTCCCCAGCTAAAGCATTGTCCATTCGGTTAACAGAGTAAGCCTCCTATTTATTACAGATTAGCCTAAAATAAAAATACACAAACTCCTGATTTTCTAGTTATTATCTTTTTAAATTTTGTTTTAATTCCACTATAGTTAACATACTGTGTTATATTAATTTCAGGTGTAAAATATAGTGATTCAGCACTTCCATATATTACTCAGTGCTCATCAGGGTAAGTGTACTGTTAATCCCCTTCACCTATTTACCTATCCACCCAACCGCATCCCCTCTGGTAACCATCTGTTTGTTCTCTATAACAAACTCCTGATTTTTTTATAACTTTATCATTGTTTCCATTCCATTGAACGCATTGAGAAAATAGAAAAAGAAAGATTTTTGAGACAAAGTACTTATGAGCAATGGAATGACTGAAAATGTCTTCAAACTGTGTAGTTCCATTGATTCAAGCTGCTATCTCACCACTTTTGTATATCATTGTACAGGTCTATATGTGTTTTTCTAGATGATATAGCATATGATATTGACATATACTTGAAAAATTCTTTACCAATTATTTTATTATGAAATACTAGAAAATGAACATATCTCCATAGATCTTTTCATTTTAACCAATGAAAATGAATGTCTCTATTTCATTCAAATATAAGATAAATAAATTAAATCCAGTCTTTCCACCGATTGTCCAAAATGACTTTTACGCACATAAAAGTTAGTGTTGTAGTGTTCTGTGATGAGTACAACTTATTAAAACCACATATGCCTCCTCTTGAGTCAAAAAATATTTGTGCATATCACAAAGTTTCAAGATTCACCAAATTTTCTCCCATGACTTAAATTTCATCTTATAGATAATTCAGAATGTGATATTAAAAAAAGATCAATGCTTATATGTTGGTTTTAATATCTTTGCTTTGTCCCTAGCCAAAAATTCTCATTTTAGCTGCAAACAATTCTAATAATTTTTATTCAAAATATGTGTATGTGATTCTGAAATGTCACTGCAGGAGAGATCACAAAAATTGGCAAGATTTAGACTCACTTGAATCTTCTCAAATATAAAATCCACATCATCCATATCTAAAATAAGTAAACAGGTGTATCTAAACTTTTAGAGTGACAGCTAGACTTAATACAGACTTATCTCTGGTGGATACCATCATTTCATTGTCAAATCACTGTGCGGACCCTCAGGGACAATGCCACGCCTATCAAAATTTTCAATGGTTTCAGGTCATTTTTCTGTTTTGTTTTGTTTTTAGATTTATTTATTTTAGAGAGAGAGAGAGAGCAGGGGGAGGAGCAAAGGGAGACAGAGAATCTCAAGCAGACTCCCCACTGAGTGTGGAGCCCAAGCGGGGCTCAATCTCAGGACCCTGAGATCATGACCTGAGCCAAAACCAAGAGTCAGATGCTCAACCGACTGAGCCACCCATGTGACCCTGTTTTCTTTTCTTTTAAATTGACTTCAAACTCACACTACCATCTTTCTGTTTTCCCTTCTCTTTGCCTTTCAGTGTTTCTAACTGAAATTAGAATTTAAGACATATTACTCTATAAATGGTTAAATGAAGAATATTACAAAAATAAGAAATAAATTAACTCCTAGAACTTACATTATTTTTGTTTTATCAAGGAATTCACTACGTTGGGAGATAGAGCTATAGTTAGCCCCATCTTTGTAAGCCAATATTCAATCAACCATTAGTTCAGCAAGAAAACAAATCGGTTTCTGAGGAGCTGTAAATTTTGTATAATAAAAAATTAATAATTCACAGGTTAGTAAGGTGACAAGCTAGAAGAGCCTCTGACACGTGTTGAGCGACATTATCTTCTCTATGAGACATTAGCTCCACCAATAGTTTCCCCAAAGGCATAGAAGTACCAACGTTTGCCATCACTCAAGATATATACAGACAACATCTGTCCCACCATACCCTCCCTCTCCCCAAAAAAGAAGAAGAAAACTTGACCAGTTTCAATTCCTGATTTAATTTTAGGAGTACAGAAGTCCAAAATTTCATCACAGAATCATTGAAAATCTGATGTTCCCAGCTGATTCTCCATATTGTAATTTAATGTTCCTTCTGGGGATGTTGCCCCAGTTTGAGATGCATGGCATTAAACTGTTGCCAAAATGTCTACTAATGTTCATAATATTTTGATGAGAATTGAAAAGTGCCACATTTGGTTGCTAGTAATAGTTTTTTGTTTTTGTTTGATATTTCCATTTGTACTTTCTTACATGTTTCCTCTCCAGATTTGCTCACTAGCTTTCAGGATTTATACTTGGGATATCTTTTGCAATCAGACACAGTATTGCTGTCTTTACAGGAACTTGAAATCAAGTCGTTTTATTAAAAGGGAGAAGCAGCTTGTGGCAGCAATGTCACAACTGTGAAAACAACACATTACTGATGTTACTTTGTTCCTCATTAGGCTGATCTAATTAGCTATCTTGATTTTTTTTTTCACCTGACACATCTTGTATGAATCTGCAGTGTCACAGAAATATACATCTGCAATAAACAAAGATCATTCAGTTCAATCCCCTCAAATTGCAGGTGAAAAATATTGACTCCTCAAGGGGGGGAAATTAAAGCTATTTGCCCAAAGACTCACACTACACTGTAGAGGTACAGGCAGGTCTAGAAAAAACCCCAAGATACCCAGATTCCAGTCTGTCAGTTCTCAAAGTCAAAAGACCTATCTATCCCATGTATACCCTTGTCTCAGTAGAAAAATAATTCGGAGAGAAACATACATGAATTGTTTAATGTGTATACCATTAGAAAACTTGAACTCATATATTTATATGTAAAACATGCAATATAAACAACAATAACCTACTAATTTTATTAAATTTATATTAGTTGTAAGATAACATAAGTTATATAGTGGACTTTATATTATTTAAAACACACAAATAATCATAAGCACTTAATTGACTATGTTAGCTTAAGAATATTATATTTTAGCAACCATTAATTAGTTAGTTCACCAGCAGGTAGATCTTTGTAATATGAAGAATGAATGACTGTAGAATTATGCATAATTTCCGAGTAAAAATGGAAAAGATATGCTTATTTATCCAGGTCAAGGTTTATCAGGAGGGCATTTGAAGTCCACCTACGGGCCTTTATATTACTTTGAAAATCATTCTTACACAGGATTTCAAACTATTCTTAAATTCTTTCTTTTTAATGTCACTTTTCTCACTAAATTGACCAAATACTTAAGGAAATTGATTCCATACTTACAGATCCAGGGAACGTAAAATTATAGAAGTGGATGTCAATTTAAGAAATTATCGCTCACAACCCCATGATTAGGTAGAAACAAGCTAATGGACACACACAAAAACAACAATTCACTGTATATATGGATAGCAAGGAGATTCCAGGCCCACTTAATTGCTTACACTAATTTTGCTGAGACTTATATTTATGTCATTTGAACCTCCTACCATGAATCTTAAGATCATTTTCATTTTCCTTTCACTTCAAATACAAGGAAATGCAGGAAAGAAAAAGTGTTTGATGAGTATTCTATAATTCTATGGAACTTGTAATCTTTTCTTGGAGTTATCAAATTCTATTATTATTATTGTTTTGCATGGGAGACTAAGTGGTTTTTTCAAGAAGGAGGAAGCAAGGTGATTATTGATGGTGGGATTTGTAATATAATCGCACATAGATACTTCATAATGCCTACTGCTAATAAACACATGGGAAAGATGATTAAAATATCTTTCCCTTTATTGTTAAGTTCTCAGTGTTCCCAAACATGTGGAACATAATCTAATTAAGACTTTAGATCTAAAATCCAGTTTAGAAGAAATCCTTCAGGTAGAGGGATATGATAAATGACACCTAGAAGGAATACTGAGAAGGAATCAGGCAAACTCAGGATCTGGGTTTAGGGCAGTTAAGGATTTACATCCTGCATTTGTCCTCTTTTTCTTTTTATTTTTTGTTAAGCAAGGTTGCTTCACCTATGTTCATAGCTATCTATAAAATAATGTAGACTATATTCCATACCATGCACATGTACGTCACCTAATTTCACCATTAAAATCATGAAGCAGTTATTATTTAACCTAGTTTATAGTTAATGGAAATCAGAGTTAGAAAGGTCCCAAACCACACATTTAATAGTTGATGAAGTTAAACTTCAAAGGCAATCTTATCTCAAAGTTTATACCTTTACCCATGACATGATTTTTTTGCGGTATAGTTAATGGGAAAATGGCACCAAGAATTTTAAAGAGCTTATTAAATAAAAGCAGATTTTATGTCTGCTGAATCAAAATCTCTGGAGGTAGGGTCCTGGTATCTGTCTTTGTTAAAGTCTCCTCAGGGAGGTCTATACAGGATACAGTTGTAGTGCCCTGGTGTGTTGGGAGGCTGGAGCTGATGTACTGAATTAAGAATATGTGGATTATAATAAAAAAATCTTTAAAAAAGGGGGGGGATGCCTGGGTGGCTCAAGCAGTGATTCTGGGGTCCTGGGATTGAGCCCAATGTGGGGCTCCCTACTCAGCGGGGAGTCGGCTTCTCCCTCTGCCTCTGCCTCTTCCCCTCCACTTGTGCTCTCTCTCTCCCTCTCAAATAAATAAATAAATAAATAAACTTAAAAAAAAAAAAAAAAAGAATGTGTGGATGATGACCAGCTGATTTAGTAAGCACAAGCCATCCACAGGGGTTAGCAGGTAGCTTCCTCTGCATCTGAACTCCCACTTTGGAGACGTGAAAACCCTCAGGGTCCTTTTGGTTAAAGGCACAGTTTCAATACATCCACATGTTGGAGTTAATGTAGAGTATGAAATCAGCCATAATACCTGGCTTGTTAAAATGTAACAGGGGGGCCACTGAGGGCAGGCAAGGTTTTGGAGAAGGGTGTAGGCCTTTGGAATGCCAAGGCCTGAGTGACCGCTCTACTGTTGGAATGCCGCTGGGAGTTGCCTTTCCAAAACTTTCCTAGCCCAACAGCCACCCTGAAATCTAAGAGATGTAGGCATTGTCCCTTAGGCTCTGTTTAGCAGAACTCACGGACACACTGAATAGCAGGTCGGATTGTTCCCCTAAACACGTCCTCCCAGTTCCAGTAAGACCCCTTATCACACATCACGTGCTTGAGAAACAGTGATAAGGATTTGTGATTATCCTGAAGGAGCAATAAAAGCAGGAGCAAAGAAGAGCAAAGGATCTTCGCCTCTGAGCGTTGACTCCCTTGCCTTCTCTCTTTCACAGCAAAGGTTGGAGTCATCTTTCATCCATCGGTACAGGGATTGCTGGCCATTCCCGGCATCCACAGGAAGAAAGTCACAAGTGTTATTACTTACAAATGCCATAAATGGGGTTGGGTGGGGAGGACTGTGCAGTGACCTGGAAGAAGGGCAGCGCACCAGCCTAGGTGATGAGCCAGGGGAGGTGGAGAGCAGGGTAGCAAGGACTTCCTACTTCAAAGGTGGTTGGGGTGGAGATGATTAACTCTTTGTGGGTTTAACTCTAGGCAGAATCTCAGAAAAAGCAAAAGTTGTTTTTCTCATCACAGATGGCACTGTGCTATAGTGATTCCAACAAAAATAAATATCCCCAAAGAAAACACAACAAAAGTTGTTCCATTTAATTCAGCTTAAACACTTAAATAGATCATAATGCAATGGAAGAAATGAGCTTGAAAGCCTTTAGCTATGTTTAACAACAGTTGGGTTTGATTCAGTGCTCACTGTTTTCTTTCTTTCTTTCTTTCTTTCTTTCTTTCTTTCTTTCTTTCTTTCTTTCTTTCTTTCTTTCTTTCTTCTTCTTTTTCCTCTTCTTCTTCTTCTTCTTCTTCTTCTTCTTCTTCTTCTTCTTCTTCTTCCTTCCTTCCTTCCTTCCTTCCTTCCTTCCTTCCTTCCTTCCTTCCTTCCTTCCGTTCTTCCGTTCTTTCTTTCTTCTTTCTTTTTGAAGTATTGCTCTAGAATTCAGCTGCTTGACCTTGTCTTTGGTACTTAGCACTTCTTCATTTGGACTTGATGATAAGAGTGATGTTTTTAGTGTCTGATTTTAAGCACTCCCTTTCCAAATTTACTCAACCTCTTATTCTTTCCATTTTTAGCCACTTTTGCATAACCATTACACTTAACTTAGACCCAGAATCTGGAGTGCAAACCTTAAAGCTCATACTCCTGGCCTGTGTTCTGACCCAACCCCTCTGATAAAGGAAACTTATTGTTCTAATTGTGTCTTCTGTGACAATTATGCCTGCAAGTGGGGAAAATTACACCTGTATGACTAGATAGAACACGCTGATAGAATTAAAAAGGAATGCAGAAAAAGGATTAAAATACTTCAGAGTTTTTCATCCACATATTCAAGAAATTCAACTGTGGTAATGCTATCTGATTATTTCAGACTCATAAGAGACGCATAGCCTTCTTGAATTCATTTATTTTTATATATCTAAAAATACTCCATGGAAACCTTCTTCCTTTCCTTTGCTAACAATTTTCCTGTATGAGTTTCCTCATTAATTTCTATTTTAGCCCATGCAGAAGTTAGCTAGAGTCCTCGTCAGTGTCTCTTCAAATACCTGGAATCTTCTGTACTCTGACTTGCTGCTGCTGTTTGGTTCTCACTTTCAGTGTTTATCAGGGGAGAATGTCAGTGGTCCACACTATCCTTTAGCATTACTAAGCTCACATAAGGAAGTGGACATTCTTCTTCCAGTCCGCACATTTTTTTTCTCCTGAAACATGGTGTTTATCTTTTCTGTTTTTCCCCTACATACGGGCTCTACATTTTCTTTTTTATTTAGAGCCCAGTTAGTGAACATACAGTCTAATATTCATTTCAGGTGTACAATATAGTGATTCAAGACTTCCATACAACAGCTGCTGCTCATCACAGGTGCCCTCCGTAATCCCCATCTCCTGTTTCTCCCATCTGCCCACCCACCACCCCTCTGGTCACCTTCAGTGTGTTCTCTATAGTTAAGAGTCTGTTTCTTGATTTGTTTCTCTCTCTCTCTCTCCTTTGCTCATTTGGTTTGTTTTTTTAATTCCACATGTAAGTGAAATCACATGGTATTTGTCTTTCTCTGATTGACTTGTTTTGCTTAGCCTAATACTCTCTTGCTCCATTCATGTTATTGCAAATGGCAAGATTTCATTTTTATGGCTGAATAATATTGCATAAATATATATATATATGTGTGTGTGTATGTATATATATTCTTCTATATATATTCTATATATATATTCTTATATATATATATATATTCTTATATATATATATATATATATTATATATATATATATATATATTCTTTATCCATTCATCAGTTGATGGACACTAGGGCTGACCTCTACATTTTTTTTCTCATAACCTTTAGATAATAAGGTTATATCACACATCTAATGAATCCTTAAGACACAAATAAATGATACATTGAGGAAAATGTAAGCAAAGATGCCATCTCCCTTCTCATCTTTACCCCGTCACTATGTGCCATATGCCATACAGAAGTAAATGGCCATTTGTCTTTGTGGACAAAGAAAGCAAACTTTAAATAAAAATTGTGGCTAACATATTCTCTAATTTATGCAAACAGCTCTGTTTTATCTTTCAACCAGCATTCCGCTTGAATGGCGGCAAGAACACCTCCGTTAAAGACGCTGGCTAGGGGACACACTGTGGGGTTATAGAATACACACAACGACAAAGTTGACTACTTTGATGTGGGATGGCAAAGCTGACACCACGCTCAATTTGTGAAGTCATGAAGAAGTGTCGATTGTAGTTAAGAATGTCTGAACACACAGATTATTACTCCGCCATGATTTTTGGGAGTATTGCCATTATCCTTCTGCCAAGATTCGACATTTGGAGAGAAAGAAAGAAATTCTTCTGAACAGCTCACAATAAAGAACAGCACATTCTTAAGGAACTGTGCTGGGTCATTTGAAGAGCATAAGGATTTTGTTTCTATTTTGTGATTTTTTTTCAAAAAAAAAATGGCAAATGAGCAAACTTAAAAGGAAACACCAAAACTTAAAAGGAAAAAATACAAAAACAAAAGCAAACAAAGTGTGCTATGGACACACACAGTTTGGGGTGAGAATCTGTTTTTTTCTACAGCTCAGGAAACACTAGAGCTGTTTGGATATCATCACATTAAACATTTTAACCCCCAGGGAGTTATAGCCATTCCTTATTTCTTTTCATTTGAATGAATCTCTTAACTTGGAAGTCACAATGAAAGCAGAACGTAGTGTATGCCTCATTTTGTTTGAACTCTACCGCGCCACTTTTATCTCCCTTGTGAAAAGTACATTATTCATTGAAAAAAAATTAATTATTGCCATTTACCCAGACAGAAGAGTTGTTACTGTTGATACAGGATAAGAATACTCCCATTTAAAGATATTCATTATAATGACTCAAAACACTTAAAATGTACATTCTACTGTTTAATCTTTGATCTAATTTTGATTTAATTCAACTTCTGCAGGTTGAACACCGTTGTGATTACATTTTTCATTTAAAAACTTCCTGTATGTTATACAGGGTTATGGGTTTTATGTTACATTGGAATCTATGTGTCTATTTCTGTGCCAGTATCATACTGTCTTACTACAGTTTTGTCATATAACTTGAAGTCTGGAATTGTGATGCTTCCAGCATTGCTCTTCTCTTTCAAGATTGCTTTGGCTATTTGGGGTCTTTTGGGGTTCCATACAAATTTTAGGATTCTTTTTTCTAGCTCTGTGAAGAATGGTCCTGGTATTTTGATAGGAATTGCATTAAATGTGTAGATCGCTTGAGTAATATACACATTTTAATAAGTTTGTCCTTCGAACCCATGAGGATGGAATGTCTTTCCATTTCTTTGTGTCCTTTTGAATTTCTTTCCTCAGTGTTGTATAGCTTTCAGTGTACAGGTCTTTCACCTCTTTGGTTACGTTTGTTCCTAGGTATCTTATTGTTTGTGGTGCAATTGTAAATGGGATTGATTCCTTAACTTCTATTTCTGCTGCTTCATTATTGGTGTATAGAAATGTAACAGATTGCTGTACATTGATTTTGTATTTTGTGACTTTACTGAATTTGTGTATCAGTTCTAGCAGTTTTTTGGTGGAGTGTTTCAGGTTTTCTGCATAGAGTAGCATGTCATCTGCAAATAATGGAAGTTTGACTTCTTCTTTGTTGATTTGGATGTCTTTTATTTCTTTGTATTTTCTGATTGCTGTGGCTAGGACTTCCACTACTATGTTGAATAAAGTGGCGAGAGTGGGCATCCTTGTCTTATTCTTGACCTTAGAGGAAACGCTTTCAGTTTTTCCCATTAAGGATGACACTAACTGTGGGTTTTGCATAGACTGCCTTTATTATGTTGGGCTATGTTCCCTCTAACCATTCGTTGAGGGTCTGCATCATGAATGGATTTTGTACTTTGTCAAATGCTTTTTTTTTGCATCTTTTGAAAGCATCATATGGTTCTTATGCTTTCTTTTATTGATGTGATGTATCAATTGATTAATTTGTGAATATTGAACCATGCTTGCAGCCTAGGAATAAATCCCACTTGATCATGGTGAATAATTATTTTCATGTATTGGATTCCATTTGCTAGGATTTTATTGAAAAATTTTGGTTTGTCAAGACCATTGCCCTGTAGTTTTCTTTTTTAGTGGAGTCTTTATCTGGTTTTGGAATCAGGGTATGCTGGCCTCATAGAATGAGTTTGGAAGTTTTCCTTCCTTTTATATTTTTTGGAATAGTTTGAGAAGAGTAAGTATTAACTGTTTGATAAAATTCACCTGTGAAGCCATCTGACCCTGGCCTTCTGTTTGTTGGGAGGTTTTTTATTACTGATTCAATTTCTTTGCTGGTTATCAGTCTGTTCAAGTTTTATTTCTTCCTGTTTCAGTTTTGGTAGTTCATGTTTCTAGGAATTTATATGCCAAAATTTTCCATTATTTTGTTATATCACTTATGTGTTCTGCTGTTTCTTCCAACATTGTGTTCATTGCATCAAGCCTGTTTCCCACTCATTTATTGCATTTTTCATTTTTGACTGATGCTTTTTTTAACTCTTTTATCTCTGTGGTGTCTTCCTGAAGTCTTCCATTCTTTTGTCAAGCTCAGTGAGTATCCTTATGATTTTTGCTTTGAATTCTCCATCAGACATGTTACTTCAATCTGTTTTGCTTAGATCTCAGGCTGTGGCCTTATCTTGTTCTTTCATTTGGGATGAATTCCTCCATCTTGGCATTTTGTCTAAGTCTCCGCATTCTTCTGTGTTAGAAAAGCTCATTATGTTTCCTGCTTCTGAGAGTCATGGTTTTATGAAGAAGAGGGTCTGGCACTTCAGGAAGTGTCTCTGGGGTGTGCTGCATGTGCTCTGCTGTTCTTTTGGCTGCTCTATTCTTCAGGCCAGTCTGCAGAGGTTCTCCTTGCCTGCTGTGGGCAGTGTTTGGTCCTTAGCCAGGATGTGGAGAGTTTTCACTAGGTGTGCTCTAGTCTGCTTGTGAAATGAAACCTGATACTACTTGCACTAGAACTGAAGCCCCACAGAACTCTCTGGTAGGGAGATGTGGTGTGGACAGGGATTTGTGCTGGTCTTCCAGAGGAAGGGCCCACTGTCCTGAGATTGAGGCAAGCCTGACCGAGGGGCAGTCCTGCCAGAGCACAGGGCTGTGGGACTTGGTGTAAGCCGGTTAGGCATCCAGTGTGGGCCCTGTACTGCTTCTAGCAGGTGGTCCTGTGTTTGTGCTGAGAGATGGGGGAGGGGAATGACACTGGCCAGCTCCTTAGTTTCCAGAGAGGTGTCTCCATGAAAGCTGTCTCTCAGGGAAATGCTCCTAGTATAGCGAATAATCTCTCTCCTGTGTGCCCCAGGGTTTCTTCAGATAGCTGTTTCCATACTGTCTGCCTCTGGGTTTTTTGCTTGCCTTCTCTCCAAGAGTGGGCCATGCCATCAGGGCTCTAGTGCAGCCAAGCCTGCTGATCTTTAAAACTCCAGGTCCTGCTGTTTGTAAGAACTCAGTCATCAACCCCTCTCATCTTCCCAGCCAATGGTTTTGGAGAAATGTTCTCCTTGTGCATTCCCCTATGTGCTTGTCTCTCTTATCATTCTGTATGACCAGGGCTCCTTCCCCTCTGTAGCACCTGTTACCCGTTTTTTCCATAAAGTATGTCTCCACACTTCCTACCTTTTTCAATATGGCTTCTTCTCTTCCTTTAGTTGTGCAGTTTGTTTTGTCAGTCTTCAGGTTGGTTTCTGGGGTATATAGAATGATTTGATAGTTATCTAGTTGTGTTCGAGGGCAGACAAGCCCAGGGTCCTCCTACTCCACCGCCATCTTAGCTCTTCCGTACATTCCTGTTTAAATCACTCAGTGTATGCATTTTGTTATGGCAGCCCTGACGAACTAGTACCTGCTCTATGTAATTTAATTTCTTTTTTGGTTGTTCATTGTTTGGAACACTTCAAAATGCATTTTTAATTTTAATCACTTGTAATAAAGGATACTGAAAAGCACAGAGAGGGATGAAAAATTACAGTTAATGACAAGAAAATTAAAATTTTGAGAAATTACTAGCATTATTTTCAATTCAGTAAAGATAGCCATCTCAAAATTATGAAGTGTACCTAGGACTAATAATAATATACCATACACAAAATAATTTGTATACATTATTTTAATAACACAAATCAGTAACTAGACACTGTTGCAATTATATCTTGCTGCCTAACAAATTACCCAAAACTTGGTGGCTGAAAACAAAAATTTAGTATTAGTTTTTACAATTCTTTGGTTCGCCTGGACTGAGCTGGATAGTTCTCTCTGGATTTTACATGCAGCTGCAGTGGGAAAACAACTATGGCTATGATTATCTAAAGGCTCAACTGGGCTTAGTTGAATGGCCCCTTCGTTCTCACAGCTGACACATTGACTTTCCTTGGCTGCTTTTTCTCTCCACGCGGGATCTCATCTTATGTATGCGGCTTGGGTTTCTCAGAGCAAAGTGATCCCAGGGTAGAGTTTTGTGCTGGTCTCAGACTATCGATAACCAGTGTTATGGCTGCCCCAGCCTTTGTGGTTCCTATTATGATTGTAACACATCGCCAGCAATAACCATCAAGAAACTCTGTGTATGGGGGGAAGGTTTATACTTACAAGTCCTAGAAATGACACAGCACACAAGAAGCCACACAGTGAGGTCACTGGGGAAAGAGAGACAGAGACAAAGAGAGAGAGGGAATGGGCCTGGCATTTTGCTTTTATTGGGGCTAGGGTTTGCAGTCCTGCTCTTTATTGGTGAATTATAACATAAGAGTGGGAATTTAAAGTGGAGAAAAATAAAAAACAAAACAAAGCAATTAGTCTATATGTTCAGTTATGGAAATAAACCAGGATCTCTAAAACAAAGGAACCTGGGGGTGGGGCATGGCCTGGCTCTTCATCTTGCATCCTGAGGCTGGTTGTATGTTATCTGTGGCTGCCAATTAGCTCATTAGAGATTGCCTTTGAAGTAGATACCTTTTTCAAGTGGATGCATCTGTAATCAAAGCTTAGGTCAGTCACTTGCATTACAAAGAAGAAAAACCAACTGTCAGGGCTAACGCTACAGGTAGTCATACTTCTTATACAGTGGCCTGCTTCCAAGAGGAAGAAGTTTACCAGGCTAAATGAAGATTCCACCCGGAGCTGGCTATTTGTAGAAGCAGTTACAAGGCCTACCCATTTTCAAGATTGGAGAGGGACTCTGTTTCTTAATGTGGGTGTGGCAGATTATATTACATAAAGCATATGGGATAGGAGAAAGTGTAGCCGTAATCATCCACACAATTTTACTAATAAAGAGAATGGATCTCAGATTAGATGAACTGCCCAATATGTCAAAGCTGGTGGGTGGCAGGGCTGCTACTCAAATTCAGGTCCATCCAGTCCTAAGACCCACAGTTTCCTTCAGAAACCATAAAAATTAATGGTTCTTATTTAAGACACACACACACGCAGTAAACACCATTTGGAAAGTCTTAGTTTTATGACATAATTGTTAGAAATCTACTACACAAACGTTATCCATATATTTCCCTTGTGAATGTGAAAAAAATTAATCCCATAAAGATTTGGTTCACACTGCATGCAACACAATCAGATTAAGAAATATAAGGTAATATTTTGGGGCGCCTGGGTGGCTCAGTCGTTAAGCGTCTGCCTTCGGCTCAGGGCGTGATCCCGGCGTTACGGGATTGAGCCCCACATCAGGCTCCTCTGCTGGGAGCCTGCTTCTTCCTCTCCCACTCCCCCTGCTGTGTTCCCTCTTTTGCTGGCTGTCTCTCTCTCTGTCAAATAAATAAATAAAATCTTAAAAAAAAAAAAAAGAAATACAAGGTAATATTTTGATCACAAGTTTGATTGTAAGTTTTATTTATTTTTTTTAAAGATTGTATTTATTTATTTGAAAGAGATTGAGAGAGGGAGAGAACAAGTAGGGAGGAGGGGCAGAGGGGGAGGGAGAAGCAGGCTCCAGCTGGGAGCCCGATGTGGGGCTCCATCCCAGGACCCTGGGAGCAGGACCTGAGCCAAAGGCAGGCGCTTAACCGACTGAACCACTCAGGTGCCCTGTAAGTTTTATTTTGATCTTATTCTGTACCTTGATAAACTAGAATGATTAACCATAATCTTTAAAAAATGAGGAAGAACAGAGATATATCTAGCTATTTGTCTTAGTCTATCAGCATATACTCAATTTTATGTGACACATTACCAAAACAATGATTTGGGTATTCAATTAAACTAATTAGCATACACACATATATTCAGAAAAATGCTTTGGTAAAATGGAGTTACTATTACCAAGTATTTTACTTATATTTTGGAAAAAAAGAGTGGCCATTCTTATTAACAACCAAATATAATTTTTATCTTGTTGCAAAGGTGGCCTTAATATTTTCCTCAGCTTCACTAAACTTTAGACAGTTTTTTTTTTTCTGCTTAGAGGCCCTGACCATAGAGCATTTACTTTAGAAAACTTGCAATTTTAAATTCTTTCCCTACCCCCTAAAAACATAAATCTTTTATGACCTAGCAATATCTTTATCAGGGACCTGGGAGCTATCCCTTTCAAATGTAATCATCAGGAAAGACCAGACCCCTATATCCTAGTCTCTGTGGGAAAGTAGGAGCCTAACTTCCATAGCACCAGTTAGCAAACACAAATGGAATAACCACATTGACCAACCTTACTCCTCAAGTCCTCCAGTATTTTTCCATTAGCTTACCCCAGCACTTAAAAATCCTCCTGTCTTTTATTTCAGAGGGATTGAGTTCAGTCTCTCACCCCTATTGCAATAATATTGAACCCTACTGAAATTGTCCTGAGTAAAGTCTTCCTGTCCTGTTGAACTCTGCCTGGTGCATTTTTTTTCCTTTGACCCTTGAAATAAGTTTGCTGTTTGTAAGATGTGAATTTAATTAACTGTTTTCACTGGTTTCTCTTTGACATCCACAAGTAGAGTCCTAGGAACTTGATGTTCGTGTTCTTCTTTGACACCAAATAGAAGCAATTTTAAAGTACTTTGCAAATATGTAGAACATGATTTAAGTACTTCAATAGTAATGATGATAATGCTGATGATGTTCATACTAAAAAAGGAAAAGTATTTTTGATACTGTTTAAGACATAAAACAATAAACACGTAAGTATGTTTAAGGTTCAAATGTCCCAACAGCTTACACTATCTATGCTGCTATTTTCAAAGAAGTAGCAAGAAAGCATGTATACCATAAAAAGAGATTAAAGTCGTGGCAAATTGTTAGTCATATACCAATGTGTTAATATTAAAAGATCACAGTGGTTCTATTTATTAAAAGTGGGTGGTTTTTTTTTGTTTTCTTATGAAAAAGCTTTGTGAAATCTGTATTATTAAATAAAACTGGAGAAAAGCACCTGCATTCAAAGGATTATCTATCTCAAGGCTGACTCTGGCAAGACTGTGATTGACAAAAGAACTTACTTTTTTTTTTTTCATTTTGTTTAATAAAAATTGATTGTGCTTATTACAGCTTCATGCCATCACTCTACTGCAGGAGCTGAGGAAGCATTTCTTGATAAGTCCTATTTGCAGCCACTTACAGGCTTCAAAAACGAATTGGCTTGAAATTCATCATCATTTTCCTCCTCATTCCTAAATGAGGATTTTCATTGAAAATTTGGTGAAATTCCATTCTCCCTTTTTTGAGTTACTGAAGCAATAAAATTAGATATTTTTCACCTGCATGTTGTTTCAGGTACAATTTGGAGTATTTTTCTGGTGAAGGTCATTGAAGAAAATTCTGGTGTAAGCATAGTTTCAAAAGTGGGAAAATTTTTTTTTGACATTGTATATATAAAACCTTCTCTATGTTTTGGATTTTGAAGTTAACACACAAATGTAGCAATTTCAGTCAATTCTTTAATGACAGTGTCTGTATTTGTCAATTCTCATTTCCTGTTCTTTTTTCTAGTTCCCTTTTCTTATGATACATAAAATTCATTAAGAATTATTTTATGCTTTCTGTTACAGTCTAAAAGAATACATGTTTCAACACTCTATTGGTTAAGCTACCTTAAAGTTGAAATTCTATGTAAAAAATAAATATGTTCATGTGATTTTTATAACTTTTCATATGAATTAAACCATTGTAACAAAAAGGTCACATGACTTTATCTGGATTCCATTAGTTCTATTAACCAGCAGATTTGAATTGTGAATGTAAGGGAAATTCTTGGATGTAAAAATATTTTCTATTATTAGAATTAAAAAATTAACAGGTATTTAAAAATTGGGAAAATAACCAAAAATAAATTGAAAAAAATAAAAATCCCCCCAATCTCTGTATCCACACATAGCAATATAAACATATAGCATTTCCTAGCAGCTTTTTAACATACAGACATATGCACACACAGATAATATCGCTTGTGGTAGGCTAAAAAAATAGCCTCCCCAAAATATAATCACGTCATAATCCCCTGGAACTAGTAAATGTTACCTTACATGGCAAAAAAAGGGACTTTGCACCAATGTTTAAATTAAGAATCTTGGGATGAGGACATTATCCTTAGTTACCCAGATGGACCTTAAACACAATACCTTCTCTCACATGAAGAGGGAAGTGGAAGGAGTAGACACACAGAGAAGGTGGTGTGACTGTGGAAGCAGAGATTAGAACAAGGTGGCTACAAGGTAAGGAAGGCTGACAACCACCAGAAAGTGTGAACAGCGAGGAACAAATTCAACCCTAGAGCTTCCAGAGGAAGCATGGCTCCGCTGACATCTTCATTCTGACCCAGTGAAACTGGTTTTGGACTTCTGACCTCCAGAACTCTGAGAAAATAGATTTCTGTTGTTTTAAGTTTGCAGTAATTTGCGGTAACCTAAGAAACTAATACAGCACATAATTATAAATGCATTGTATGTACAGTTTTGTTTTCCGCTATTGTCATTTTATGAGTTTTTACTGTCCTTTTCACTAGTGTGCAAACCTTAGAGCTATTGTACTCTAGTCACTGGTAATTATAGGTCCTTAGGAATTTGTGATAAGAAATATATGAAATAATTAACAATGATAAATACATAGCTTATTATTTTTCACTTCAGATGGTTATTATTTCATGTTATAGAATATTTTTTAAAAGGTTTTTGTGTCTTACAAATTTTTGCTACTGTTCATAGCATTGAATATATTTATGCTTAATTTATTTCTTTATTTGGCATTGATTTCCTTAGGATAACCAAGTCCTTTAGTGTCTCTGCATAGTTTATTCATCTAGAAGAGGTAAAATTTAGACAAGATGACTCCTAAGATCACTTTCCACTATTGTATTCGAATTAATGTTTTCTAAGAAGTAGTGGGAGAAGATGGATGTTGGAAAGTAAAAAATATTCAGAATAATTTAAAAATATACATACAGTCAGGACATGATTATTTGATCACTATGTATCTTTTTAAAAAAATATCTAGGAGTAAACACTGCAAGGTGGAAGAGAGAATGCTAGGAGGACATAGTGATTTTGATGATGTCCTAAAGACTTTTAACTTTGAGTTAAATTAGCAGTTCCATGTCTATTTTAGCACACTAGATTGTGAAGTAAAATTATCATTTATTTCTCAAACCTTGCCTGCTGAAGTACTTGTGTTAAGAGATCTGGAAATCTGACCTGAGATGCAGCTCTCAGCTCCAAGTAAAGAATTCTTTTGAGGTCTATGACAGATATATATTTTTTAATTCTCAAAAATAGTAAATTTCAGATTCTTACAAAACTGGGATTCTTGCCATGTCTGTCTTTTCCATCAGTCCTACAAAATTGGACACTTCAGCTGTTGCTTCCAAAGGAAAGTAAAATATGGTGATACAGCATTCCCATGTTGCATGTTTTCTCCCTGCAATTCTATGTGTTGGTATTTAATATTGACTCAATAAGTCTTGCACAGCACAAATATTCCCCTCTCTGTGTGTTTCTCTGTGTCTCTCCCTGACTCTCTATGTCTTTGTCTCTCTTTCTACATGCCTGTGATTTCTACCAATTCACCAGCTGGTAGCTTTTCGTGGGTCCTTAATTCAAAGTGGTATGATAGTGGTCACTTTGTTGTTGAGTCTTGGAAACAAAACTTTATACTGATTTTTAAAGGTGTGCTGCCTCAGAACAACCCACCATTGTTACAAGAACGTACCTAGTCTTGAATCTTGTGAAAGTGGCCTAAAGTCCTTAGAGGAAAAATATGGTATGGAAATATCATTAAGTAAATTTTTTTTTTAAGATTTTATTTATTTATTCAGCAGAGATAGAGACAGCCAGCGAGAGAGGGAACACAAGCAGGGGGAGTGGGAGAGGAAGAAGCAGGCTCCCAGCGGAGGAGCCTGGTGTGGGGCTCGATCCCAGGACTCCGGGATCACGCCCTGAGCCGAAGGCAGACGCTTAACCGCTGTGCCACCCAGGCGCCCCTCATTAAGTAAATTTTAAATGTTATTGAGACGAATTGAAATGTTCAGATGATTTTAGGCCACTGCAATTATGAATAGACTCTGATCTATGGCTTGAAGAAAATAAAATATTGAGAAATCCCCATTTTGGTTTTTCACATAGAATCCATAAACAGGGCGCCTGGGTGGCGCAGCCGTTAAGCGTCTGCCTTCGGCTCAGGGCATTCTGGGATCGAGTCCTGCATCGGGCTTCTCCGCTGGGAGCCTGCTTCTTCCTCTCCCACTCCCCCTACTTGTGTTCCCTCTCTTGCTGGCTGTCTCTCTGTCACATTAATAAATAAAATAAAATCTTAAAAAAAAAAAAGAATCCGTAAACAGCTCACCAAGGTGACAATTATTTACCCAACAGAAAGGGAAGCAATGAGTGAGTTTCTTCTCCACCTTAAGTGATATGACAGATCCTTTTATTCAGGAATGAACTGCACTTGTAGCCATATAAAACCTCTCTGCTTGTCTCATTTTATAGCTGTAATTTATTTTTAGCAATTACACATGTTAAGCAATGAAACTATAGTGCCCAGAAATCTCTGACACTAAAAGGATTCATTTGAGACTTAGTACAATGCCGTCAAGTTAGCAGGCTTGCAGACCAATTCCTTGGTCTGGTTCTGTTAGCTTACTAGTTTTTGTGGTGGCAGCACATGGGTTACGTCATCCTTGTGAAAGAAGCAACACAATTCTCAAATGAATTCTTCCATTTCTTCAACTTGTGGGTGTGTGTGTGTGTAAGTGAGAGAGAGAGAGGGAGTGATGGAGGGAGAGCAAACCTCAAGGATGAAGGCTTACACGGTTGGCAGTGAGAGCCAGCTATTCCCGAGTTTCTCTCCCAGTGGTGCAGGATTCAATACTAGCATTTCGTGCGGCACTGTATTTTTCTTCACAAACGAAGTTACATTTAACCTTACAGATTGGAGCAACAGTAACTGTATTTACAATTGGTATGAAGTCACACTTTTCTTTGGATGGTTGGGAATTCAAGACAAGAAATAAATGGGGCAGAGGAAGTATATCAATTTCCAGGGGCTGCCATAACAAAGTACCCCAAACTAGGCGGCTTTAGTAGGAGGAATTTATTGTCTCCCTGTCCTGGAGGCCAGAAGCCTGGGATGAATGCGTCCACTGGCTTGCTGCGGGTGATATGAAGGCTGCGAGGAAGAACCGATCCCATCGCTCTCACACTTCCGGTAGCTTGCTGGCAATTTTCGGCATTCTTTGCCTTATAGATCTCTGCTTTCATCTTTAAGTAACATTCTCCCTGTGCATGTGTTTGTCTTCAGATTTCCCTTTTTTATAAGGACATTGGACTAGAGACTATTGTTACTCCAGTATGACCTGATCTTAACAAAGTACGTCTGCAACAACCCTGCTTCCAAGCAAAAAAAGGTCAGGTTCTGAAGCACTGGGGGTCAGGGCCTCACCATAATGACTTTTGGGGGAACACAATTCAACCTATAATGGAAGTATCTTCCTTGATTTTAGACATCTTCTTTTTGAAGCTCCAGTGTGGGCAAACCTCCACAAGATAAAGGAATAGAAAATATCAATGGTAGAAAGGGAGATGTCTACGGAAGCGACAATTAATAATCACATTTTTAAAGACTGTTTTTAGAGAAATGTTAGGTTCAAAGAAAAATTAAGAGGAAGGTAGAGAGACTTCCCATATGCCCATGTCCCCCAGACATGCATAATCTTTCCCATTATAAACATCTGCTACCAGAGGTATATTTGTAATAATTGATGAACCTGCAAAGGACTCATCATTATCGCCCAAAGTCCATGGTTTACTTCACAGTTCACCCTCAGTGTTGTGCATTCTGTGGGTTTACACAAACGTGTAATGACATGTACCCATGATTATAATATCATACAGAGTATTCTCACTGCTCTAAAACTCCTCTGTGTTCCACCTGTCCACCCCTCCCACTCCTCACCCACTGGCACTTACTAACCTTTTTACTGTTTCCATAGTTTTGCCTTTTCCAGAATGTTATATAACTGGAACCATACGGTACGTAGTCTTTTCACATTGGATCCTTTCACTTAGTAATATGCATTTAAATTTCCCTTGGGTCTTTTCATGGCTTGAGAGCTCTCTCTCTCTCTTCTCTCTCTCATTTTTAAGTAAACCCTATGTCCAACTCAAACCTATGACCCTGAGCTTAAGAGTCACATGCTCTTCTAACTGAGCCTGCCAGGCCCCCTGTGAGAGCATTTTTTTTTCAGTGCTGAGTAACACCCCTTTGTCCAGATGTACCAGTTTATTTACCCATTCATGTACTGAAGGACTCCTTGGTGGTTTCCAAGTTTTGGCAACTATGAATAAACATCCACGTGCAGATTTTTATATGAATATAAGTTTTCAACTCCTTTGAATAAATATTGACAAAGGAGCAGAAGGCTAGCTGAAGACAAAGTACAAGCTGACACCCTGCAACCCCCCACCCCCCAACACACACACACACACACACACACACACACACACACACACACACACACACTCGTGGTTGGGATATGTGTGACATTCCTCCAGGAAACTTCCAATTATCTTACTGTTAATGCCTTGATAGAGAGAAAAACAACCTTAGCTTGACAATGGAAAGGTCTCCCTGTATCTTGTGAGTCTTTACCATATGAAAATCCTTTTGAAACTTCCCTTTTGCTTACTTCCCCCAACTCCCAAATATATAATCAGTCACCCCTCACCACCCTGGGGCAGCAACTCTTTCTGCCCAATGGTCCTCTCCCTGTGCTTTAATAAAACCACCATTTTGCACCAAAGACCTCTCGAGAATTCTTTCTTGGTTATCAGCTCCGGACCTCACCCCACCAAACCTCACCTATATTCCAAAACTACATCAATATCAACTAGCATAATTGCTACATCATATCATAAGTGTATGTTCAGTTTTATAAGTAACCACCAAACTGTCTTCCAAAGTGGTTACCATTTTGCATTCTCACCAGCAATGAATGAGTGTTCTTCTTGTTCCACAGTCTTGCCAGAATTCAGTGTTGTCAGCCTTCCAGATTTTGGGCATTCTAATAGGTGTATAGTGGTATTTCATTGTTGTTTTAATTTGCATTTTCCTGATGACATATGATTTAGAACATTTTTTTCATATGCTTGTTTTCTGTGTATCTTAATGGTGAGGTGCCTGTTAGGGTCTTTGGCCCATATTTATTTATTTATTTATTTATTTATTTATTTATTTATTTTTAATTTATTTTTTAATGTTTTTTATTACATTATGTTAGTCACCATACAGTACATCCCCGGTTTCCGATGTAAAGTTCGATGATTCATTAGTTGTGTATAACACCCAGTGCACCATGCAATACGTGCCCTCCTTACTACCCATCACCGGTCTATCCCATTCCCCCACCCCCTCCCCTCTGATTGGCCCATATTTAAATCATGGTTTGAATTTTCTTATTGAGTTTTGAGAGCTGTTAGCATATTTTGGGTAGCATTCTATAGGGGCCCAGGCAGGCCACCCCAAAATGGGCCACTTTGGCATAGAGATTATTTTGAGTTGAATGTAACAATAACCCAAACAGATACAGGAAAATCTTTGCCTCCCCCACAGCTGCCTAAATTTACACTGGAAAAGACAGCCTGTAACAGGAGGAGAGCTATTAACAAAGAGTCCCCTTTACCTAAGGAATTTACCTGAATAATAAGGCAAGCTTTGTTTTCCCAAACATCTCCTTTCACCTTCTTGCTCCCCTTTGTGTCCTCAGGCCCCTACTCTTCCCCTTAGCTCAGGTAAGCTTCTGTTGCTTCATTGTCTTTGGAATCTCAAGTCTATGTGGCATCCCTGTGTGCACACCTATTAAATTTGATTTTCTCCTGTTAATCTGTCTCATGTCAATTTGATTCTAAGCCCAGGTAGAAGGTCCACAGGGCAGAGAAAGGTCTTTCTCCCTGACACCTCCCTTATCTATCAGATAAGTCTTTTGCAAATATTTTCTCCAAGTCTGTGGTTTGTCTTTCCAATCCCTTGACATTGTCTTCTGTGAAGCAGTCTTTAATTTTAATAAGCCCAAGGTCATCTTGATTTTCTCTTACACTATCTCCTAGGAGTTTTTGATTTGCATTGTACATTTAGATCCATAATCATTCTGAGTTAATTTTTGTGAAGGGTGTAACATCAGTGTCTAGAGTGTCTAGATTCCTTTTTCTTTTCTTTCTTTTTTTTTTTTTGCATGTAAGAATATTCAGTTTTGCAGCACCATTTGTTGAGAACACTAACTTTGCTCCACTGCATTGCTTGTGCTCCTTTGTCAAAGATCAGTTGACCATATTTATGTGAGTGTTTTTCTATTATGTTCCATTACGTATATTTCTTTTTTCTTTTCTTTCTTTTTCTCCCTTTTTTGGACAATATCACATTATCTCAGTTATTGTAGCTATAGTAGGTGCAGTTGGGTAGTGTCAATTTCCAACTATGTTCTTCTCCTTCAATATTGTGTTGCCTAGTCTGGTCTTTTGACTTTCCATATACATTTTAGAATCAGTTTGTCTATATCCACAAAATAACTTGCTGCTCTTTTGACTGAGATTACACTGAATCTATAGAACAAGCTGGGAAGAATTGGCATCCTGACAACGAGTATTCCTATTCATGAAACTCTCCATTTACTTAGCTCTTCTTTGATTTTATTCATCAAAGTTTTGCATTATTCCTCACACAGATCCTGTACATATTTTGTTAGATTTATATCTATATATTTCATGTTATTTGGATGCAAATGTAAATGATACTGTTTTTTTAATTTCAAATTCCATTTGTTCATTGCTGGTATATGGTAAAGTGATTGCCTTTTGTAAATTAACCTTGTTTCCTGCAACCTTTTTAGTATTACAGAATGTTGCAGAGTTGGCATATAATCTTCCCTCAGCCCTCCAGGTAATATTTGAAATTCAGGACAGGTATGTTATTACAAAGCTCATTTATAAAATTAATTAATATAAGCCAATTTAATTCAGGACTGGCATTGGAAACAAATTCTCCTTACTTTGCTGTTATCATTCCTGATCTCGTGTGTGTTTATATGTACGTGTGTGTGTGTGTGTGTGTGTATGTAGCTTTTGCGGCTTAATCCTTTTTTTTTTTTTCCTTCCCATATACATGGCTTTGCTGTAGCACATTTTCTTTCTTGATATTAGGTCTTTTATTTTTATTCTTCTAAGACCAGTCACCAAATCACACATCTTTCTCCTGAAAACCCTAGACTCTCATTTAGTGAAATTCCCCAAGAAAAGAGAACTTTCTTTCTTTGTCTGTCTTTCTTTTCTTTCTTTCTTTCTTTCTTTCTTTCTTTCTTTCTTTCTTTCTTTCTTTCTTTCTTTCTTTCTTTAACCCTATTTGTGAAACTGCTTTCTGGATTTCACTGATTCTATTCCTCCAGGAATAGTTTCAGGTAACAGTTCTCAAAGTTTCTTAGAACTTGTCATGATTTTTTTTTTTTTAAGATTTTATTTATTTATTCGACAGAGATAGAGACAGCCAGCGAGAGAGGGAACACAAGCAGGGGGAGTGGGAGAGGAAGAAGCAGGCTCATAGCAGAGGAGCCTGATGTGGGGCTCCATCCCATAACACCAGGATCACGTCCTGAGCCGAAGGCAGACGCTTAATCGCTGTGCCACCCAGGCACCCCGAGAACTTGTCATGATTTGACACCCTTAAATTTTTATAGCATGCTTGAGAAGATATAAATGGCCTAAAGAATGATCACAATAGTCTTCACCACTATGCCTTTCTTTGGAGTTACCTCTTTCCTTCCATAGCTTAAGGCTACAGGAGTCAAGGTTTTCCAACATACCATTAAATGAAATTTGCTTTTACATGAAGGAATTTTCCTAAGCAACCTTCAAGCTTTTTTCTCTGTGTTATTTTCTGACATACATGACCATAAGTCTTCTTTTGGTTGCTTATTGTAGAATTACAATATATTTCCTTTTGTCATGTAATTGAAAACCATAGTGCTATTGTCACTGTCAACATTGCTATATGATACAACATACCACCATGAATTTCATTTACTTAGTTTTCCGGAGGGCTCACTAAGGAACAGATACGGGAAGTCCTAAGAAACACAAGTAAATAATCTGAGGGCGACAGTTTGCCCAAATTGCTCTCACTTACTACACACATATAACTGTCCTTCTAAGAAACATGAAATTAAATATTTTGAATTATTATTTTGAATTATTAAGAGAAATCTCACTTTTTTTAGCATAGCTATTGTAAATACTAATAAAGTTTCCAGTGAAGTAACATATTTCTTTGTTAGTTTTTATATCCTCCAGTTAGATTAAAGTCTAACAGCCACATAGCACAACAGCCTTGCTTCTTATGCCATGATTTATATTGTCATTCGCAACTCTCACTAGGCTGAGAAGAGTTAAAATGTTTGAGTTCTAGAACTATGAGCTTATATAGAGGCCACTTCTACAGCTACTTTCCCTCAGTCTTTGATAAACTCTTATTGAGCCTCTTAAAATATCTCTGTATATTCCCCTGGGTCCTACTCTATGACTTTTTAGACTAAGTAGGGAAGGTGGTATGTTTGCTTTGAGTATTCTTTTTTCTACCTATTCAAGTTCTACTCTTCTCAAATATAAACTAGCTATTTCAATTGTGCATCAAATTGTCATTTATCACATCTTCAATTCAATTCCATTTTATATCTCTTCCCTGGTCCTTAAAATTATTGCTTATGACACCACTTATATCTGGAAAGTTATTTCTAAAGACATAAAAGTGAGCAATCTAGAGTACAATTTAGTTGTTTTATTTGTGGTAGGGATAAGGTGGATAGTCAACTCTGAAATTTATGCCCCATACAATTCCTAGAGGTGTTCATATCTGTTATTTTATTTGTAAAAATACAACCTTTCAGTATTAAAAAAATCACATAAAGTAAGAATAATTTGCATAATTTTAAAATTTGTTTTCCAAAGTTGAGTTGATCTTATTTATTTTTAAGGAGTCTGAAAAAACTAACGTCCAATTTAATTCAGATAAAAATATTTTACTTCAATGATCAACAGTCATCTAAGCATCTAGTTCCCCTTTTCCAAATAAACATTACATGTATCTCCTATGAAACATTTCATTCATTCCTTCCAGTCTTTCACAGACTTAAATTTCATTTCTGGGTTTTTTACTATCCTTTTCCATCACCCACTATACCCCTAAACTTTGGGAAATAGCTTTCCTCCCATTTTAGCTTTCATAATTTAGTTTAGAGGAAACTTTCAGGGGTTCTTGAGATGTTGTGGTGATTTTTGAATTGTAGCTCCAAATCTTCAGTTAATTTCAACCCACAGAAGTGTTGCAGGATCCTTAAGCACAACAGTCAAGAAAGAATCCTTGAAACCTTTTACGGTTTAACTTGGTAAGTTTATTTAAATAGTATGGGGACAGGCCTGTGGGCAGAAAGTGAACTTTTACTGGATGAAGCTGTGGTTTATATGCTTAGTGCTCAAGGGGGAGGGGATGTGCAAGGAGTATTAGATCATAAATGTTTCTTCGAATTTCCACTTTGTAAAACTACTTTTGCAAAATTTCTGTGGTACTTATCGTTCAGTTCGATATCAGCTAGAGGTGAGATTTATAGACAGTCATGAGACCATTTAAGAATGTAGCAACCAAAGTGTATTTATTCCTTGTTGAACTATGCAGGTTCTAGGTCAGCTTTCTGGGCTAAAAGTAAACTTTTCTGCTTCTATCCCTCATCAGAAGTAGAGGTGGAAAATATAGCTATTGGTTATACTACGTGCTTCTTTTTCATCTTTTCCCACAATGAGGATATCTAGAGTGAATATCATGAACAAAAAAAGGGGGGGGAAGGGACAAAGACAAGTCTGTCTTGAATAAGATAAATACAATTAGGAATATTAATTCATGCGTTATATTAAGTAGTTTCCTAATTAAGTTCTAGAATGCTCATTTTTTTAAAAGAAAATTATCTAAATCTAAGTGACAAGAACATTAGTCAGAAGCAAATGTGAAATAGTTTCTATTGGCAGGGATTCAGGAAAGGGATGCCAATGTTTCTTAACCTTGATTGTAATAAAAAAAAAAGATAAACAATCACTTACATAAAAATTTTAACAGAAGGAGTAGCATATTGTATGTGCCCAACCCTTATGGCATAAGCTAGAATGATTTGCCAAAATCATAAACTTTGAAAATCAAGCCTTTAGATAACAAGATATTCTTGGTGAGCTCTCTGTAATATGTTTAGGGAGGACCCCTTAATATAAAATGACATATTATGGTCACAAAATGGAAAGATGCCCCTGAGACTAAATGTAAGAAGAATAAATGCTGACTAGAAATGTTAGCTGAAAAATTAAGAATTTTAGAATGAAAAAAAATTATTTTAATCATAACCATATAATGTCTGGAAAGCATAGAAAAGAAGAAGAAGAAGAAGAAGAAGAAGAAGAAGAAGAAGAAGAAGAAGAAGAAGAAGAAGAAGAAGAAGAAGAAGAAGAAGAAGAAGAAGAAGAAGAAGAAGGAAGAGGAGGAGGAGGAGGAGGAGGAGGAGGAGGAGGAGGAGGAGGAGAAAAGAAAAAAATATCATGGTTCCACATTTCACTGATAATCATTGTTAACATTTTGGTACAGTTTTAGAGTTTTTAAATTTCATTATACTCTATAAAATTCTAAGTCCTATTTTATTTTTTAAAGCACTAAAGCATAAGGCCACTTGGGTGGCTCAGTCGGTTAAGCATCTGACTCTTGGTTTTGGCTCAAGTCATGATCTTGTGGGGAGTGGGATGGAACCCTGCATAGGGCTCTGCCCTCATAAGAGAGTTTACTTCAGATTCTCTCTCCCTTTCTCTCCCTCTCACTCTCTCTCAAATAAATAAAATCTTTTTTAAAAAATAAAACACTAAAGCACATTTTATCCTTTAAAAATGATGGATTTGGGATAAATTATGTCGAAGTATGCTTCTGTATGAGAACTTACCTCAATATTCTCCTATGGTTAGATAGCTATGAAGTTTCCATTTTTTAATTATAGATTACCTCCTCAAACCCAATTTGATTATAAATATTTTTTCTAGATATAGACTATTTTATTAAAATAGTGTTTATGTGATGAAGTTAATAGCTCCAATCTCTAAGTTAGGTAATGCCAAGTTGTTTTCCCAAGTAGTTATACTAATTTACCTTCCACTGTGATGCAAGACTTACATCAACTGAATATTTTTATTTTTTATCTTTGATAATTTGTATGAAAGAAATTGTATGACTTTGATTTTAGTATATGTTTCATTTTTGGTAAAATTTCTCATATTCTACTTTTTTCTCTATTTAATAATGGTTATTCCTTTTTAGACATGCATGGATCTCAAACGTTTTCTTATAATTTCCCTCATTACTTTTATTTTTTTAAGTTTTTTCTCCACTTACTTTTGTTATAAAGGATTCTGAACATATACAAAATGCCACCCACCACTTGACTTTGTGAAACTATAATGTTTTATCACATTCACTTTGTGTTTTTTTTTCAACAAGAACATTTTTTACCTGAAGCATACTTCAGAATACGTGGTTCTAAAAGATATATAAAACAGTCCATCCAAAAAAAAAAAAAGTAGAATACACATTTTCTTTAAGTACACATAGAAGAATCTCCTGGTTAAATTGCATAAAAAGAGAAATAGAAAGTATTACAAATTTAAGAAGGCTAAAATCATACCAAGTATATTTTCTAGCCACAATGGTACAAAACTAAAGACCAACATTAAAACAAAGCTGGGAAATCTACAATGTAAATATTAAATATTTAATATGTAAATATTAAACAACACACTACTGTGCAAGCAATGGACCAAATAAGAGATAAAATAGCAAATCAAAATATGTCTCTAAACAAAAGAAAAAGAAAACACAGTTTCCAGAACCTATGGGATGCAGCAAAAAGCAGATGTTAGAGTGAAATTTATGTTATAAATGCATGTGTTAAGAAATAAAGTTCAAACAAACAACTTAGAAAAACTAGAAAAAGAAGAAACTTACTGAAATTTAGTAGAGGAAGAAAATAACAAAGCAAAACCATAAATAAATTAAAATAAATAAATAAATAAATAAATAAATAAATAAATACCAGAATAATCAGTAACATAACATTGAAAGTAATGACCAGTTTTTCCAAAAAAATAAACAAAATTGGCAATGCTTTAACTACATTAACTAAGAAGAGAAAGAGAGAAGACTCAAAATCAGAATGAGAAATGGAAGAGAGAACAATACAACAGATAACCATCGGAATACATAATGTGATAACAGATTACAATAAACAATTGTACAAGTCAGATAACTTCGAAAAAAAAAAAAACCCAGATAATTCCTAAAAAATGCACAAGTTACCACAATTGAATTATGAATTTTGAATCCAAGAAAGAGGAAATCTTCTTAGACCAATAAGAAGAATCAAAGTTAAATTAGGAGTCAAAAATCTCCCAGCACAGAAAAGCCCCAAAACACATGGTTTCATTGGTGAATTCTACCAAACATTTAAAAAATAATTAATGGAAATCTTTATCAAAATCTTAAAAATAATGGAATAGAGGGAATACAGGCAAAATCATTCTATGAGGCCAGCACTACCCTGATACCAAAACAGGATAAAAACAATATAACAACAAAGTCTAGATTGTCCCATGTGAGTATTGCTACCCCCTACTTTCTTTTGCCATTTGTGTTTCTCCAGCTCCTCACTTTTCAATCTGCAGGTATCTGTAGGTCTAAAATGAGTCTCTTGTAGGCCGCATATAGATGGGGTCTTGTCATTTTATCCATTCTGACACCCTATGTCTTCTTTTGCAGCATTTAGTCCATTTACATTCAGAGTTATTATGGATAGATCTGTATTCAGTGCCATTTTATTACTTGTTTTGTCATTTCTGAAGATTTTCTCTGATCCTTTCTTGTCTTTGCTGCTTTGGTCTCTCCTTTGCACTCAGACACCCTTTTAATATTTCTTGCAGGGCAGGTGTAGTTGTCACAAACTTCTTTAGTTTTTGTTTTTTGTTTGTCTAGATGCCCTTTCTCTCTCCTTCTATACTTGCGGCCTAGAATATCTTCGACTGCAGATTTTTCCCATTCAGCATTTTGAATATATCATGCCATGTTCTTCTGGCTTGACAAGTTCCTGGTGAGAAATCTCCAGCTAGCCTTATGATCTTGACTTACTTACAAAGTAAGCTTTGTCTTGCTCCTTTCAAGGCTGTTTCTTTATCACTGCATTTTGCAAATTTAATTATAGTATGTCTTGGTGTTGAACTGCTTTTGTTGATTTTGATGGGGGTTCTCTGTGTCTCCTGGATCTGGATGTCTGTTTCCTTCCTAGATTAGGGAAGTTTTCTGCTATTATTTCTTGAAATAACTTTTCTGCCCCCTTTCTCTCTCTTTATCTTCTGGGACTTCTATAATAAGAATGTTATTACGTTTCATGGAGTCACTGAGTTCCCTAAGTCTATTATCACGTTGCATAATTCTTCTTTCTCTCTTTTGTTCAGCATCATTATTTTCCATTATTTTGTCTTCTATATCCCTTATTTGTTTCTCTGCTTCTTCCAACATTGTGTTCACTGCATCAAGCCTGTTTCCCACTCATTTATTGCATTTTTCATTTTTGACTGATGCTTTTTTAACTCTTTTATCTCTGTGGTGTCTTCCTGAAGTCTTCCATTCTTTTGTCAAGCTCAGTGAGTATCCTTATGATTGTTGCTTTAAATTCTCCATCAGACATGTTACTTCAATCTGTGTGGCTTAGATCTCTGGCTGTGGCCTTATCTTGTTCTTTCATTTGGGATGAATTCCTCCATCTTGGCATTTTGTCTAAGTTTCTGTATTCTGTGTATTAGAAAAGCCAGTCATGTTTCCTGCCCCTCTCCTTATGAAGAAGAGGTCATGTCATGCCCAGGGCCTGGCGCTTCAGGGGGTGTCTCTGGAGTGTGCTGCATGAGCTCTGCTGTTGTGTTTTGGCTGCTCTATTCTTCAGGCCAGTCTGCAGAGGTTTTCCTTGCCCGCTGTGGGCAGTGTTTGGTCCCCGGCCTAAATGTGGTAAGTTTTCACCAGGTGTGCTCTGGTCTGCTTGTGAAGTGACCTGACACCAACTCCACCAGAAATGAAGTCCTACAGAACTCTCTGGTAGGGAGATATGGTGTGGACAGGGGTTTGTGCTGGTCTTCCGGGGAAGGGGCCCACCACACTGGGACTGAGACAAGCTTGACTGAGAAGAGCAGTCCCACCAGAGCACAGGGGCTGGGGCATGGTGTAAGCAAGTTAGACATCCAGTGTGGGCCCTGTAGTACTTCCCTCACGTGGCTCTGTGTTTATGTTTGGGGGGGGGGGGCATATGGCACCAGCCAGCTCCTTTGTTTCTGGAGAAGCATCTCTGTGAATGCTGCCTCTCAGGGAAATGCTCCTAGAATAGTGAATAATCACCCCACTGTATGTTGCGGGCATTTTACATATTGCTGTTTCCTTGCTGTCTGTCCCTGGGTTGTTTGCCTGCCTTCTCTCCAGGAGCAGAACAGTGTCCTCCAGGCTGTAAACCAGCCACACTCACTGAACTTTAAAACTCCAGGCTTTAATTTTTTGATGGCTGCATAATATTCCATTGTATGTGTGTATATATATATATATATATATATATATATATATATATACCACATCTTCTTTATCCATTCATTTGTCAATGGACATCTGGGCTCTTTCCATAGTTTGGCTATTGTGGACATTGCTGCTATAAACATTGGGGTGCGGGTCCCCTTCAGATTACTACATTTGTATCTTTTGGGTAAATACCCATTGTTGCAATTTCTGGGTCGTAGGGTAGCTCTATTTTCACTTTTTGAGGAATCTCTATGCTTTTTTCCAGAGTGGCGGCACCAGCTTGCATTCCCACCAACAGTGTAGGAGGGTTCCCCTTTTCCACATCCTTGCCAACATCTGTTGTTTCCTGACTTGTTAATTTTAGCCATTCCAACTGCTGTGAGGTGGTTTCTTATTGTGGTTTGGATTTGTGTTTCCCTGATGCTGAGTGATGTTGAGTACATTTTCATGTGTCTGTTGGCCATTTGGATGTCTTCGTTGCAGAAATGTCTCTTCATGTCTTCTGCTCATTTCTTGATTGGATTATTTGTTCTTTGGGTGTTGAGTTTGATAAGTTCTTTATAGACTTTGGATACTAGCCCCTTATCTGATTTGTCATTTGCAAATATCTTCTCCCATTCTTTTGGCTGTCTTTTGGTTTTGTTGACTGTTCCTTCGCTGTGCAAAAGCTTTTTATCTTGAAGAAGTCCCAATAGTTCATTTTTGCCTTTGTTTCCCTTGCCTTTGGAGATGTGTTTAGCAAGAAATTGCTGCAGCCAAGGTTGAAAAGGTTGCTGCCTGTGTTCTCCTTAAGGATTTTGATGGATTCCTGTCTCACATTTAGGTCTTTCCTCCATTTTGAGTCTATTTTTGTGTATGGTGTAAGGAAATGAAATCTTCCCATTTGCAAGGATGCAGATGGAACTAGGGGGTACTACGCTAAGCGAAGTAAGTCAATCAGAGAAAGACAATTTTCATATCATCTCACTGTTATGTGGAATTTAAGAATAAAGGCAGAGGATCTAGGGGAAGATAGGAAAAAATGAAACAAGTTGAAACCAGAGAGGAGACAAAACATGAGAGACTCTTAATCTTAGGAAACAAACTGAGGATTGCTGGAGGGGAGGGGAGTGGGGGCTGGGGAGCTGGGTGATGGACATTGGGGAGGGTATGTGTTGTGGTGAGTGCTGGGTGTTGTGCGAGACTGATGAATCATAGACATGTTCCCCTGAAACAAATAATACACTATATGTTAATGAAAAACAAACAACAAATTAATTGACCTAAAAAAAAATAAAATGTCTCCAAGCTTTAGGCCCCACTGGTTATGAGAACTCATGAAATTCAGCCCCTCTCATTTTCTGAGCCAATAATTTTGGGGAAATGCTTTCCTTGTGCACTCCCCTGTGTGCTCCTCTCTCTCTTACCCTTCTCTGTGACCACAGCTCCCCCCCTCCACAGCACCTACAATCCCTTTCTCTCCTAAACCAGTCTCTGTACATCCTACCTTCTTCAGTGTGGCCTCTTCCTTCCTGTGGAGGTTGTTCTGTCAGTCTTCAGGCTGATTTCTGGGGTATTTCTGATAATTTGATAGTTACCTAATGTGTTCGCTGGACCAGAGGAGCCTAGGGCTCCTTAACTCCCCTGCCATACTTGGTCGTCCCTCCCTCATTACTTTTAACTTTAAGTCAGTTTCCTCTAGAGAGTTCATAATTACTCAAATATTTCTACATTTCAAAGGTTCTTTCGTTTTTGATTTACCTCTTTAACCTATTTAGAATTGATTTTTGATAAGATATAATATCTCATTTTAAAGTGACCATTTATGGAAAACCTGTCTTCCCTGCATATTTTTAAAACCTATCACACTAAATTCTTTCATATAATGATTTGTTTCAAATCTATTCATTTACTTCCTATTATTTTATGCCAGTCTTTCTTTTAAATTATCTAGTTTTATGAGTGTTGATAATGCGAGAGCTCGTCTATCCTACATTCCTATCTCTAGTCAAAATAATATTTCTTTCCTTGCTTTTTCTTTAACTAATACGTCATATCTATGCTGTTGGTGAGTATGGATAAATTTTATAGTTAACTTTTTGTGTTTCTCCCATTTTACATAAAAAATACGTTACAATTTTATAATTAGTTGAACTGTATCCTGCCATATTGCAGTCTTCTTACTCATGAACATTTATAATTTTTATTTTATCTGTATTGTACATTATTAAGAAAACAGTGGAGCAACAAAAATAGCATCATTTGATGCCCTATTGTTCTCTGATAGTTGCTTAGTTGTCCATATAATTTATTCAACTATGTTCCATTTGATTGTCATTGATTACATTTTCATTTCTTTTTAAATGTCAAATTTGCAAAATATAATTTTTATTATAATACACAAATATTTCTCATACATCTTTACACTTTTTAAAGTGTCATTATTCTGGAAAGATTCTTAGAATAAAGAGGGTTGTTAAAAAAAAGAAAAAGAGGGCTGTTGAATCAAAGGATGTGGGTATTTAAACAATTCTAATTTACATTTTTGCATTACTTCCACAACAATGACTTAACCAATCTACCTCTTCAGCAAGATATGACAGTATCCATTTCCTACAGTCCCTGACATTGAGTATTATCACTTTTTAAAAATTTTTGCCAAAGTACTGAATGAAAAATGATCTTTTGTTGACCTATATTTCCTTTCTTTTTACTCAATAAATATTTATTGATTGCTTGTCATTTGCTCCTCACCAATTTATACATGAATGGTAAATAAACATATGTGATTTTCTTGAAGCTTATATTTAGTTGAGAAAGACAGATAATGTATAAGTAAAGACATAAATAAGATTATTTTAGTTAGAAAAAAAGTATTGTAAAGAAAATACACTTGAGGAGACAGAGAGGGTGAGCTATTTGGGCTGCTTTAGACAGTAGTCAGGTACTGAAGAGGTGACTTTGATCCTACTCATTAAAAAAGCCAGGCAGACTGGCCCAAGTCAAGGAAAGAGAATGGTAAAAGGCACTATGGAAACCTAGATTTTCATAGCAGACTGTACACTCAAATTCCAGTGCAGAGACTTACTAGTTCGAGATTTTTATTAGTGATTACAAACTGGGTCTCTGGAATCAGCTGGTCGTAGATTTGATTCTTAATGCCTGATCTTCAGTTTCTTTATTTTCTAAATGGGGTAATGTTTTATATCCGAGTCATTATACAAATTAGATACAGAATATATAAAATGTGTAGTAAAGAGTCTGTTTTCATTCAGTAATTATTTTATTGTTGTTAAGTAGAGAAACCATACACAAATTATTTTGACTGGGGATTTATATTTAGAAGATATGGACTGGATTGACATCACATTCTACCTAATAGCTGTATGGCCAACTTAACTTGTTAAGATCCAGTTTATTTCATTTACAAAAATAAGTTTCATCTATCTTCCTTTATTTCTGGAGCCCTGCTTGGTACCCACTTTCTTCCTACTCTAAGGTTCAGCCTTTCTGAGCACATTAATTCATAAATTACTCATTGAGTTCTTATGCTTTGCCATAAGATCTCCAACATCCAAAGTCTCTGCTTAGAATCTCCTCAATCTAAGTTAAGATGGCGGAGGAGTAGGAGACACCGTTTTCAGCCGGTCCTCCGAGTTGAGCTGGATAGGTACCAGACCAGCCTAAACAACCACGGAACCAGCCTGAGACGCAGGAAGACGCATCTGGATCTCTACAAAAGAACATCTCCAGCGCTGAGTATTGAGGTACGAAGCGGGGAGCCATGAAACTCTGCACAGATATCGGAAGATAAACGGAAGGGGGAGGGAGCCGCCGCGTTCTGGCGCCGGGAAGCGGTAGCCACTTGCATGGGAGAGCGGGCGGGGCTCACGGTCGGCACCCGCACAACAGCAGACTGAGACCGTGAGCCGGGTGCGCGCGCCACCAGGCATCTCGCAGAACACCGGAATCCCGGTGCGCTCACTGGATCCAGACTGAGACCGGGAGATCCGGGAGCACGCGCGGGGCGGCTGGCGGCATTAGAAATACAAAGGACAGAGACGCGCCGGCCCTGGAAGTGAGGGCTGGGACGCCGGGTGTGGGGCGCACATCCCGGGACGCTGCAGGGTTGAGCAGCACCAACAGTAGCAGAGTTAAAGTGGCCAGAACATTAGTAGAGAACGGGCCGCAATCCCTCTGTTCTGTGACAGAGGCTGAGATAAGGCCACTGCTGCTCTGACTCTCAGAAGAGGCACAGCAAACCGCCAGGGAAAGCCGCCAGAGAACAAAAGCCTGGAAATACCGGCTCACAGCGTGCCCATCCCCATCCCCCCTCGCAGGGGACGCCGAGACTCTACCCAAACATGGCTGCCTGAGTATCGGAGCGGCAGGCCCCTCCCCCAGAACACAGGCTGAAAAATCAAGAAGCCCACAACCCGAGGTGCCTGGGTGGCGCAGTCATTGAGCGCCTGCCTTCGGCTTAGGGCGTGATCCCGGCGTTCTGGAAAGGAGTCCCTCATCGGGCTCCTCCGCTGGGAGCCTGCTTCTTCCTCTCCCACTCCCCTGCTTCTGTTCCCTCTCTCGCTGGTTGGCTGCCACATAAATAAATAAATAAAATCTTTAAAGAAGAAGCCCACATCCCTAAGATCCCTATAAAACAAGGGGCACGGCCTGGGACCCAGTCAATAATTTGGGCTCTGGAAACCCCGCAACCTCTCTTCATCAGAATGACAAGAAGGAGAAGCCCCCCCCCCAGCAAAGAAAAGACAGTGATTCTGTGGCCTCTGCCACAGAAATAATGGATATGGATGTAACCAAATTATCAGAAATGGAATTCAGAGTAACGATGGTCAAAATGATGAGTAGAATTGAAAAAACTATTAACGAAAAGGTTACTGAGAATATAGAATCCCTAAGGACAGAAATGAGAGTGAATCTGACAGAAATTAAAAATTCTATGAGCCAAATGCAGGCAAAACTAGAGGCTCTGACGGCCAGGGTCGCAGAAGCAGAGGAACGGGTTAGTGAATTGGAGGATGGGTTAATAGAGGAAAAAATGAAAATAGAAGATGGTCTTAAAAAAATCCACGCCCACGAATGTAGGTTACGGGAGATTACTGACTCAATGAAACGATCCAATGTTAGAATCATTGGCATCCCCGAGGGGGTGGAGAAAAACAGAGGTCTAGAAGAGATATTTGAACAAATTGTAGCTGAAAACTTCCCTAATCTAGCAAGGGAAACAAACATTCGTGTCCAAGAGGCAGAGAGGACCCCTCCCAAGCTCAACCATGACAAACCTACGCCACGTCACGTCATAGTGCAATTCGCAAATATTAGATGCAAGGATACAGTATTGAAAGCGGCCAGGGCAAAGAAATTTCTCACGTACCAAGGCAAAAGCATCAGAATTACGTCAGACCTGTCTACACAGACCTGGAATGAGAGAAAGGGTTGGGGGAGCATATTTAAAGCTCTTTCAGAGAAAAACATGCAGCCAAGGATCCTTTATCTAGCAAGGCTGTCATTCAGAATTGATGGAGAAATAAAGACATTTCAGAATCGCCAGTCACTAACCAATTTCATAACCACGAAACCAGCCCTACAGGAGATATTACGGGGGGTTCTATAAAAGTAAAAAGGCCCCAAGAGTGATACAGAACAGAAAGTCACAGCCAATACAAACAAAGACTTTACTGGCAACATGGCAACATTAAAATCATATCTCTCAGTAATCAGTCTTAATGTAAATGGTTTGAACCATCCCATAAACGCCACAGGGTTGCAGATTGGATAAAAAGAAATGACCCATCCATTTGCTGTCTACAAGAGACTCATTTCAAACCCAAAGATGCATTCAGACTGAGAGTAAGGGGATGGAGTACCATCTTTCACGCAAATGGACCTCAAAAGAAAGCTGGGGTAGCAATTCTCATATCAGATAAATTGGATTTTAAACTACAGACTATAGTTAGAGATGCAGAAGGGCACTATATTATTCTTAAGGGAAGTATTCAACAAGTGGATATGACAATTATAAATATATATGCCCCCAACAGGGGAGCAGCAAGATACACAAGCCAACTCTTAACCAGAATAAAGAGACATATAAATAAAAATACATTAATAGTAGGGGACCTCAACACTCCACTCTCAGAAATAGACAGAACACCCTGGCAAAAACTAAGCAAAGAATCAAAGGCTTTGAATGCCATACTCGACGAGTTGGACCTCATAGATATATATAGAACACTACACCCCAGAACCAAAGAATACTCATTCTATTCTAATGCCCATGGAACATTTTCAAGAATAGACCATGTTCTGGGACACAAAACAGGTCTCAGCCGATACCAAAAGATTGAAATTATCCCCTGCATATTCTCAGACCACAACGCTCTGAAATTGGAACTCAACCACAAGGAAAAATTTGGAAGAAACTCAAACACTTGGAGACTAAGAACCATACTGCTCAGGAATGACTCGATAAACCAGGAAATCAAAAATCAAATTAAACAATTTATGGAGACCAATGAGAATGAAAATACAACAGTCCAAAACCTATGGGATACTGCAAAGGCAGTCCTAAGGGGGAAATACATAGCCATCCAAGCCTCACTCAAAAGAATAGAAAAATCTAAAATGCAGTTTTTATATTCTCACCTCAAGAAGCTGGAACAGCAACAGAGGGACAGGCCTAATCCACGCACGAGGAAGCAGTTGACCAAAATTAGAGCTGAAATCAATCAAGCAGAAACCAGAAGTACAGTAGAGCAGATCAACAGGACTAGAAGCTGGTTCTTTGAGAGAATCAATAAAATTGACAGACCCCTGGCAAGACTTATCCAAAAGAAAAGAGAAAGGACCCAGATTATTAAAATTATGAATGAAAAAGGAGAGGTCACGACGAGCACCATTGAAATTGGAAGGATTATTAGAAATTTTTATCAACAGCTATATGCCAATAAACTAAGCAATCTGGAAGAGATGGAATCCTTCCTGGAAACCTATAAACTACCAAGATTGAAACCGGAAGAAATTGATTCCTTAAACAGGCCAATTAATTATGAAGAAATTGAGTCAGTGATAAACAACCTTCCAAATAACAAAACTCCAGGCCCAGACGGTTTTCCTGGGGAATTCTACCAAACATTCAAAGAAGAAATAATACCTATTCTCCTAAAGCTATTTCAAAAAATAGAAACAGAAGGAAAGCTACCAAACTCATTTTATGAGGCCAATATTACCTTGATCCCCAAACCAGGCAAAGACCCCATCAAAAAGGAGAATTACAGACCGATTTCCCTAATGAATATGGACGCCAAAATCCTCAACAAGATACTTGCTAATAGAATCCAACAGTACATTAAAAGGATTATCCATCACGATCAAGTGGGATTCATACCTGGGATGCAAGCGTGGTTCAATATTCGCAAATCAATCAGCGTGATACATCATATCAACAAGAAAAGACTCAGGAACCATATGATCCTCTCAATCGATGCCGAAAAAGCATTTGACAAAATACAGCATCCTTTCCTGATTAAAACCCTTCAGAGTGTAGGAATAAAAGGTACATTTCTCAATCTCATAAAAGCCATCTATGAAAAGCCTACTGCAAATATTATTCTCAATGGGGAAAAGCTGGAAGCCTTTCCCTTAAGATCAGGAACTCGACAAGGATGCCCACTCTCGCCACTATTATTCAACATAGTACTAGAAGTCCTTGCAACAGCAATCAGACGACAAAAAGGGATCAAAGGTATTCAAATTGGCAAAGAAGAAGTCAAAATGTCTCTCTTTGCAGATGACATGATACTCTATATGGAAAACCCAAAAGAAGCCACTCCCAAACTATTAGAAGTTATAGAGCAATTCAGTAACGTGGCAGGATACAAAATAAATGCTCAGAAATCAGTTGCATTTCTATACACGAATAACGAGACCGAAGAAAGAGAAATTAGGGAATCCATCCCATTTACAATAGCACCAAAAACCATACGTTACCTTGGAATTAACTTAACCAGAGACGTAAAGGACCTATATTCTAGAAACTATAAATCACTCTTAAAAGACATTGAGGAAGACATAAAAAGATGGAAAGATATTCCATGCTCATGGATCGGAAGAATTAACATAGTTAAAATGTCCATGCTACCCAGAGCAATCTACACTTTCAATGCTATCCCGATCAAAATACCAAGGACATTTTTCAAAGAACTGGAACAAACAGTCCTTAAATTTGTATGGAAACAGAAAAGGCCCCGAATCTCCAAGGAACTGTTGAAAAGGAAAAACAAAGCTGGGGGCATCACAATGCCAGATTTCGAGCTGTACTACAAAGCTGTGATCACAAAGACAGCATGGTACTGGCACAAAAACAGACACATAGACCAATGGAACAGAATAGAGAGCCCAGAAATGGACCCTCGGCTCATTGGGCAACTAATATTTGATAAAGCAGGAAAAAACATCCGGTGGGAAAAAGACAGTCTCTTCAATAAATGGTGCTGGGAAAATTGGACAGCTACATGCAAGAGAATGAAACTTGACCACTATCTCACACCATACACAAAAATAAACTCCAAATGGATGAAAGACCTCGATGTGAGACAGGAATCCATCAAAATTCTAGAGGAGAACATAGGCAACAACCTCTACGACATCGGCCAAAGCAACCTTTTTCATGACACATCCCCAAAGGCAAGAGAAACAAAAGATAAAATGAATTTATGGGACTTCATCAAGATTAAAAGTTTCTGCACATCCAAGGAAACAGTCAGAAAAACTAAGAGGCAGCCCACGGAATGGGAGAATATATTTGCAAATGACACTACAGATAAAGGACTGGTATCCAAGATCTACAAAGAACTTCTCAAACTCAATACACGAGAAACAAATAAACAAATCAAAAAATGGGCAGAAGATATGAACAGACACTTTTCCAATGAAGACATACAAATGGCTAACAGACACATGAAAAAATGTTCAAAATCATTAGCCATCAAGGAAATTCAAATCAAAACCACACTGAGATACCACCTAACGCCAGTTAGAATGGCAAAAATAGACAAGGCAAGAAACAACAATTGTTGGAGAGGATGTGGAGAAAGGGGATCCCTCCTACATTGTTGGTGGGAATGCAAGTTGGTACAGCCACTCTGGAAAACAGTGTGGAGGTCCCTTAAAAAGTTAAAAATTGAGCTACCCTATGATCCAGCCATTGCACTACTGGGTATTTACCCCAAAGATACAGACGTAGTGAAGAGAAGGGCCATATGCACCCCAATGTTCATAGCAGCAATGTCCACAATAGCTAAATTGTGGAAGGAGCCGAGATGCCCTTCAACAGATGACTGGATTAAGAAGTTGTGGTCCATATATACAATGGAATATTACTCAGCTATCAGAAAGAACGAGTTCTCAACATTTGCTACAACATGGACAGCACTGGAGGAGATAATGCTAAGTGAAATAAGTCAAGCAGAGAAAGACAACTATCATATGATTTCTCTCATCTATGGAACATAAGAACTAGGATGATCGGTAGGGGAAGAAAGGGATAAAGAAAGGGGGGGTAATCAGAAGGGGGAATGAAACATGAGAGACTATGGACTATGAGAAACAAACTGAGGACTTCAGAGGGGAGGGGGGTGGGGGAATGGGATAGACCGGTGATGGGTAGTAAGGAGGGCACGTATTGCATGGTGCACTGGGTGTTATACACAACTAATGAATCATCGAGCCTTACATCGGAAACCGGGGATGTACTGTATGGTGACTAACATAATAAAAAATCATTTAAAAAAAAAAAAAAAAAAAAGAATCTCCTCAATCCTTGTCTATACCATAATGCTAGAATATTCCCTTCTTCCTCCCCAGCAGTGTCCTATCCACTAACCAGAATTTCTGCCTGCTGGCAATGTCAGGATAGTCTATGTTGTTAGAAACTTTTCTTATATCCTCGCTTTGTCTATTTCTACATCTGTCCATTTGCCCACCAAGCTACATATTAACCCATATGAAAACAAAAATATAATGCATAAATATGTTATCCACTGCAACTACTGAGCAAATGAGATTAAAATAGGGTTTTCTTTTTCTTTGTAGATCTAGAAATTATATATAGTATGAGTTTCGATATCACTGTTTCTTTTTAAATACGTACATTTTTAATAAAAGCTTTTCAAAATAACAAACTGCAATGAAATTATGAGGGAAGGTATAAAGAAATGAACTGTAGCTAAAATAAATCTTATTTGTAAGATGGCTCTGTGAAATTACATATCTGTAATTATTGTTTCAATTTTTCTTGCATGAAAGATTTTCAGAAAAAAATATTCATTAATTATTTGAGACAATTTAATAATAATAACAGAATGTGATGGTAAAAAGTCACATGTTGATTGCTGAAAGGGATTTTATTCCAGTAAAAGAAGGAGAATAGGATATAAGCTTATCAATTGAGATATCACCCGTAAGTAAATGAGGCTAATTGTCACAGCTGGCTTCATTTCCAACTGACAATGCAGTAATCAACAAGTGACAGACAAGAGAAACCTCTGACACTAGAATACTAAACCATTTCAATAAATTATAAAAACAACATTTGACTGACAGTTATTTTTCTATTTAATGTAACATTACCTTTTTTTCCCAGGGGAAATCAACCACATTGGTAGTGATCTTTCTCCCAGTTTAGTTCTCAGCATAAACCTTAGGGTAAATAACTTTTGGAAAGTATGCCTCCCAGAATGTAAAACTAGATGAAACTTGGTAAAACTCTTAATTAATACAAACAAGGAGAGAATTTATCTGTTCTTCCAAAACCCTGAGTGATTTCTGTTTGTTCAATGTAGATCAACTTTTTCCCAATTTTAAAGGGATGATGGATGACCAACATTCTTGACACCCACAGTGCAGTGATGACTCCTCATGGATCCTTATTTTAGTCTGGCTCCCACGTGAATGGTAAACTTTGGGTCTTTGACATGTCATAAGTATTAGATCCATTGTGCCCGAGACCCCAATTCTTGTTTGCTTGCATTTGTGTCATATTTTAATCCCAGTTTCCCTGCGCTGCAGTTATGTTCCAAACTCAGAATCTGGTAATAAATTGAAATTATTGATGCTTTTCTTAAGAGATGAAAATGTACTTATTTCTTCATCATATTCTTGAAGGATTAGACATCTTCAGTCCTAGAGGGGACGGGATGTATTAGAATGGTTCTAATTTTTTTCTTGAAAATATAAAAATCTTCTGAAATTAATGGAGTGCTATTTGGATCATTCAATGTCAATGCAGAAACTCATTGTTCTTTAAGAAAAAAAGAGAGAGAAATGGGACAAAAGGAGAAATGAAGCAAAAGGACACAGGCTCGGGGTATCTGCGTGGCTCAGTTGGTTAAGCATGTATGCTCAGGTCATGGTCTCAGGGTCTTAGGATCCAGCCCCATGTCAGTCTCCTTGCTCAGCAGAGGGCCTGCTTCTCCCTCCCCCTTCTGCTCCTCCACCTGCTCGTTCTCTGTCTCTCTCTCAAATGAATATATAAAATCTAAAAAAAAAAAAAAAAAAGGACACACTCTCCAGTTTAATCCTGTTTATGCATTGTTTTGGAAACATGTCCTATGAATAGCTAATAACAATTAAAAAAAAAAGACTTTAGAAACACCACTGATGGGTTGCCTGGGTGGCTCAGTAGGTTAAATGTCTACCTTCAGCTTAGGTCATAATCTCAGTGTCCTGAGATCGAGTCCCACATCCAGCTCCCTGCTCAGCGGGGAGCCAGCTTCTCCCTCTCTGTCTGCCTGCCGCTACTCCTGCTTGTGCTCTCCCTCTCTCAAATAAATAAATACATAAATAAAATCTTTAAAAAACACTACTGAAGTTGGAACAATGAGAGACACTTCTGCCCAAGGATCTCCAGTGTCTCTGAAGGTGTGCCCAAGGACATTTTAAGGGCTTGTCGTTCTACTGCCAAGTTTCGCTCTCGGTCCTCAAGTTAAAATGCCTATAACTGAGTTTTAGCTATTTAGACATCCACTGCTGGACAATTTACTAGCAAAGAAGAGATATACAGATTATTCTGAAAGGCAGAAAAGACTGAAAAAAGTTAGTAAAACACCAGCTGGCAGACAAGATAGAGGGGCAAAAAAGGGAGAAGACAGGTGATGGAGACAGAGGGAGAAACCAGGATGGAAAAATGGTATTAATACAAATATGTCAGGGGCACAAATCCTGTAATTTACGAACAGATCCTGCAAGTTAGGTATGGAGGGTATTAAAATTATTACAATGCAGGAAAGATTATATTGCTGAGTAACTGACAGTAAAGAGAAGCAAGCAGATATTAGCAAATATAGGAAATGTAGATATAAATAGAATGGAGGAAACTTAGATAAAAATAAAAATGGAATGATGCATAAGCTTTATGTTTCCTTACTAGAAGGGCCATATCTAAAACAGTTTAAATAAAACCTGATGCATGGAGATTGTCCTCTGTGCAACAGCATTTAGATAAATAAGTCCTATTCCATTTAGATAGGACCGCATATTTTCTGTTAGAACTGAGATTAAATCAGTTTTAAACCTATGAAGGGACAGTTCTGTTCTCCTTAAACCTTACCTAAATGTACAGACAGTGTCACTATGAAAACCAATTTGTGAGCCCCTAAGTTTCAGGGCAATGCTAAAAATAACATTGTCCATGACCACAAGAAACTGATCATTCAGATATTTACTGAGTTATTACAACAGAACTGACATGGGCTGGGCACTGCGGATTGAATTAGGAAAAGGTGTGGTTTCTATTCTCATGCAGCAATAGTGTAGTGAAGGAGAAATAAATTAAACAAACAATTCCAAAATTAGTGTACTTTGTATGTTGTGATAAAATCTATGCAGAAATAATACAAATTATCATGTGAATCTATAGCAAGGGAGTAGGTAGTGCGAGATTTTGGGACCAGAAGGAAGGCTGCCCTGAAACATGTACTTTGATCCAAGATCTAAAGGAGAAGTAGGGATCCTCTAGGAGTGGGGGAAGAAATAATAAGATGATGGGGATTGGGGGCAACCAAAGGCCTAGAGGTGAATAGCCTGTCCTGGAGGATTGTAAAGAAATCAGTAGGTTGGGATTGATGGAGCGAATGGATGTAGGGTCTAAGAGAAGACAGAAAGAATAGAGAGAGGTAGATCATGAAGACTTTGGGAGGCAATGGTTCAACAATTGAGGTAATGACATGTTTACAAATTATAACGCAAGTTAAAAAGAATGTTCAAAACTAAAAACAAAAAAGAATGTTCATAAAGGCACTGGCAGCCCTCAGGAAGGACAGCACAAGGAGAGAGAATTCTTACTGATAGTTCATTGAAGGCTTCTTGGGGGAGTTCATATCTGTGCAGGGCCATGATGGCGAAACAGCATTTTAATTGGAGAATTGAGATGAAATAGACAATTGTAAAAAAACAATTGTTGCAAAAGCACAGAGGAGGATATAACATGGATGATGAATAAAGAGTCTATTTGAAAGGTTATAATTGGAGACAAGGCTGTAATTATAGACTGGAACCAAATCGTGAAGGACAACACTGGTTACATGAAAAAATTTTACTTTATCTTACTCTGTAAGTAGTGAGAAATCGATCATACTACGTAGAGTATGAGCTTTGGGTTTGAGTTCCAGCTTCGTCACTTACCAGTTGTGTGAATTTGGGCAATTTAACATGTCTTTGCCTGTTTTTTCAAATACAGCATCTTTGGGGTGATACAAGGATAAATAAAGATTCATAAGATGAAGTATGTAAAGGCTTAGTTTCGTGGTTTATATATAAGAGCTTAATGAATGGCATATATTTTTACTGTTAATATTAACAAAATAATTCACGTTGGCCTGGAGGATACTTTGAGATAGGATACTTGTTAGAGAGATCCTTGGGCTAGGGATTGAGGCCATTGTAGAAATCAAGATATGCGGTGATGAGAATTTGAACTAAGAAGGGCATTTGCAGTGGAAAAGATGAAAATGATGCCATATGGACAATATGTAGGAAAATGTAATATGGCATGGATACTTTGAGATAGGATACTTGTTAGCAGCATAAGGGCAAAATGCGAAATGCAGAAGTCAGAAATGACTGAGGTTAGGGGGGTGGGTTAGGGACATGGTGTTCGCCATGCATTGAAATCAGAGCATCAGGAGAAGAAAACCTTTCACACACTCTGGTGTGTGAGTGTGAATATCATTCCCTAACTAGTGAAATGAGACATGTCTGATAAGAGACAATATATATTACCCACGACTCAAATTTAATTCACTCATTTATCTCTTTAAGAACTGTCCAAAATAAAAACAGTCTGGTTGAAATTTACCTCATGATTTCTTGGAACCTGCTCAGATAATAGCTTGATACACACTCCACAACACACACACACGCACACACACACACACTGATGTGTAAGTAGAATGTGATGTTGTGTACCTATCTTTTCATTTGTTGTGAAGTACAGTGCATGAAAAAATGTATGAAACATAGATGTGCGGCTTAACAGGTTATAAAGAGAATGCTCAAGCAATCACATCCAAGAAAAAGAATATTACTAATATCTCAGAAGCCTCTCTCCATGCCCCTCTTCTTCCTCCATATCCTTAGTTTTATAACAATTATTTCCCTCCCCTTTGTTTTTACAATGTTACCACCTAACTCTTCACCCGGAAGCCCGTTCTTTTAGTTTGGCCTATTTTTAAAGTTTATGTAAATGATATCAATGATGTTATGCATTCTCTTTTGCCTGTCTTCTTTTCTTCAAACTTTGTTTTTTATAAGATATATCTCTTGGGTTGTTTATAATTGTAGCTGTACAAGTATTTACCTGGATGCATAAGCCACTATTTATTTGTTGATTATATTATTCAAAAGTATTTGCATTGTTTCTATTAATGGGCTATTATAAATAATATGGTTTGAATATTTCTATTTATGCCTGATGGTGCAAAAATGCATTCATTTCTACAGGGTAACCATATTGTAATAGAATTGGAAGTGAATGGCATAAGTATATTTTTAACTTTTACTAGACAACGGCAAACTATTTCCCCCAAATAATTAGAACAATTACACTTCCATCAGCCATGGGTGAGTGTTCCTGTTGTTACATATCATACATTGTTATTTAATAGGTGAGTAGGGGTGTATCATTGTGACTTTGACTTTTATGAGAACTTTTTGCTTATCTTTATTGACCATTTATAGTTTTCCTGGTAAGTGCCTAAGTCTGCTGCCAGGTTTTCTACTGTTTTCCATCTTCTACCTAATGGATAAACAAAAAAGAAATTATTTATGTAATATTGTAATGATTTCTTTATTAGCTATATATGTTATAACCATCTTCTTCTCCCAGTCTTAAAAGAAATTATAATAATTCTAATGGTGCCGTTTGGAGAGACAATTCTTAATATTTAATCAAATTTATTAAACTTTTCTTTATGGATAGTACTTTCTTGTCCTACTTAATAAAGATTTTTTTTATATTATAAAAGCTAATATCCTTATCTTTCACATTTAGTTTTACCTATACTTCCATATCATCTGAAATTAGTGATGAAAATATGATTTAGGTATTCTTTATATAAAGTGGCTCTATTCTATTTCTAATTGCTATAAGATTTTTTCCTATTTATTATGTACATAATTTTTTTTCTTGATTCTGTTAATGTGGTGATTCTATACATTGCCTTCCTAACATTAAATAAAACATGTGCCTGTACTAACCCCAACTTGGTCCTGATGCATTTTCCTTTACTGTTGTAGTCCTATTTACTTAGTGATATTTTAGTTAGGAGTTTTGCATCTAATTTTATGAGCGACATTACAATGTAATTTCTATGTTTTATAGTCTTTGTTGGGTTTTAGGATCAAGGTTATGTTAGCTCATAAATGATGGGAGAAGATATCTGGTTGTTTGTTCTCTTTTCTGGGAGAATCTGTAAGATCAGTATTATTGACATTACGTATTCCTTAGGTATTAGAAAGAATGCAATAGTGAAGCTATCCGAGTTTTCGCTGTAGCAAGATTTTTCATTACAGATAATTACAAAAATACTTCTAGGACTGCTTTTATATACATACATTTTTATTTGAGTAAAATGTTACAAAAATTGCCATAGTAATCATTTCAAGTGTACAACTCAGTGGTATGAATCACATTCACAACGTCGGGCAACATCCACACTATTTCCAAAACTTTTGCATCAGTCTGAACAGGAACTCTTTAACCATTAAGCAATGACTTTCTTTTCTCCCCTCCCTCCTAGTCCCTGGTAACTTCTAATCTATTTTATGTCTCTACGAATCACCCATTCTAGATATTTCATATAACCAAGATTATGTAATATTTTTTTCCTTTGGTATCTGGCTTAATTCCCTCCCCCACCCCACCCCCTTTGTGTCATGGGCAATGAATTTTTTTCACTTTTATGTCTTTATTTGCTCAAATTTGCACAAACCTGACTTCATTCATCAACACAAAATACATAACCGGGACACATACACAAGGCCTTGGAAAAGGCTGTCAGGTACTTTGAAGGACAGAAAGGAATGAACACAGAGGAGTGGGCATTTGGTTTCAATTGCAGGGGTCTGAGGAGACCTCTCATACCTCACCGGAGAAGTAGAGGTGTGAGAGGCAATAAATAGAACTCTGAGCCCAGCCTGCTTTGGTCCATGGTGAGTCCATCCCTGAGTACCTGTCCCTGGCCCTTAACCAACAGCCAGAGCCAGGAGGGGCCAAGTCTGGGCAACTGGTGTAGCAGGCCAGACGTGCAGTCAAAGGTCCCCTCCAAACAACCCCCAGGGCTCTGCAGGGCACAAAGTAAGCCTGGGCCAGGTTCTGCAGAGCCTAGCTGCCAAGATCTGAGGGCACGGTTTTTCACCTTGTCTGAACTTTCAGGGAGCACAAGATGCCATCTTGCACCAGGGGCTTCCTCCCACCGCATGCAGTCTCTGGCTGAAGCTCAGAGCCTTCTTTCGGCCAGGCTGGTGGCTGGTTGCTGGTGGACTACCTCTGAATCTGACTAACACTCACCCTCCTTCTCCATGTCACTGTCCTGCAGGCCTTCTGCCCAGCACCCGATAGGTAGCCTGATTTTGGTTTTCTCTAGTTTTATTTTGATGGTTTATGTGTAGATTTCTTTACAGTCACCCTACGTGGCATTGTAAAATTTCTTGAAACAGTAGACTGATACTATCTGTACATTTTGGAAAATTCTCAGATGCTACCTCCTTTATTACTTCTGTCTCATTGATATGCTTCTCCACGTCTGAGACTCTAATTAAACATATGTCACAGCGTCTCCTTTATCCTCTTTGTTTTCTCCGAGATAAAAATTTTCCAAATTTTTGTCTCTAAATGCTGCATCCAGCTTTGCTTGTTTGGAGTCAAATTTCCAATTCATCATTTCTATTTCACTTTGTATAATCCGTTATTCAGTATGTCCATTGGTCCCTTGTTTTATTATTCACGGCACTAAATTCTACAAAAATTTTTCTTCAGTGTGCTAAGTCTGTATTGTTTCTAGTACTCTGATGGAGCTTAGCTTTTATCTTCTTTGCAGCATAAATATATACTATCTTCAGTCCCAGCCTGATAATTCCAATATTTGCAATTCCTATGTATCCGTATTTATAATTTCTATGTATTTATTTTTTCACATTTCCGAAGTTTCTTATGTCATCTTGCCACTTTTTTTACCCCCTGCATGGTTTATTTGATCGTGTGTGCAGTATAGTGTCATTGAAAAAGTATTTATAGAAAAAAATCTGAGGATTAGGATCAGGTTACCTATGATACTATTTTACTCCAGAAAAGAATTCTCATTAATGTCTGCTTGTTATCTGTGGATTTTAGCAATCCTTATTTAACATAATGCAATTGCATGGTTTGAGATTTTCTGCACTTGTCATAGTATTCCAAACTGGCCTTCATTAGGTTTGTTCATTATTCCATCCAACTTTGGAGTGAGCCTTTGGAGGTCCAGAAGGGAAATGGTTGCTAAAGTCGGTTTCCTTTATTGGCCTTTGCCTCTACTTGTGTTGTCTTAGTTTTGTGAGGTTGTATGTTATAGACTAGATGTTTGTGTTCCCCCAAAATTTGTATGTTGAAATCTTAACCCCAACATGATGGTATTTAGGAGTTGGGGCCTTTGTGAGATAATTAGTTCATGAAGGTAGAGCCTTCACGATGGGGATTGGTGACATTAGAAAAAGATTCTAGAGAGCTTACTTTTCCTATTTCTCTTCCTGTCATATGAGAATATAGTGAGAAGACAGTTATCTATGAGCCAGGAAGTGGGCCCATACCAGACACTCGATCTGCCAGCACTTTGATCTTGGACTTCCCAGCCTCCAGAACTGGGAGAAATTAAAGGTTACTGTTTAATCCTTCCAGTCTGTGGTAATTTGAATGGCAGCCCAAAGGGACTAAGACACTGTCAAAAATAGAGTTTATCTCTACCACTTTTTAGGATCAGCAGTACCCAGGACAAGTGTAATCCTTTTTTTTTTTAATTTATTGATTTATCTGAGAGAGAGAGAGAGAGCAAGAGAGAAGGCAGAGGGAGAGGGAGAGAATCCAAAGCAGACTCCCTACTGAGCACAGAGTCCACTGCATGGCTTGACCTCAGGACCCTGAAATCAAGTCGGACACTTAACTGACTGAGCCACCCATGCACCCCCAGGACAAGCTAAAATTTGTACTTATTGCTCTCAATTCTCTTTCTCTCTTTATTTGAAGCTGACAAATGCCTCACTATTTTATTAACTCTTTGCTTTATTTTATTAAAAAAGATTTAATTATGTGCTAAGAAGTAATTAGAAGTGGAAGTTCTATGATATTTTTAAATTAATAGCCCTTTGATGAATTTCTAACTCTCAATAACTATCTTTACAGAAATAACTTTCTTTCTTGTCCCTGAGGAAGCCTGATTTCAACATTACCCTCATCGTTTTATTTCTGATTCAAACTATCTCTATATATTTTAATTGCAAACTCTTTTCTGTTAAATATGAACCTGTGTATTACAAATGAATAAAATTTATAGAATGTTTGTGGATTTTTTCCAGAAAGCAAACCAAAAGTTGATTTCTTAGGCTTAAGAATTATATAAATATGGAATATCTTAATGTTATGTATTATTGCTTCATTATTTCTTACATAGTATAATATAGCTTTAATATTTGCCTAAAACAGCAATATTTTATCATAATCAGAATCTTTGTAATAGTTTATAATCTTTGCCACTTCTGTGGTAGGTGCTCTGCTAGGGTCTTTTTACATTGACTACAAACTCATATTACATAACCAAATTTAAGTGTTGAGGGTTTAATTCCTTTAACCTTGCAGGTTAGGTAAGTGAAACCTCACAAGGGCAACCAACTTGTCCAAGGTGCACACAGTATTAACTTAATAGGGCAAAATTTAAAAATTCTTTCTGCCTGACCTCAAGTCCTTTTTATTTCTATAACTTCATTAGAAACTGGCCTGTAATTAATAAAATTAAATTATTCAAGAATATTTTTAGCTGCTATTGGGTGAAAGGGAGGACCCAAAGTTAAATTGTACTTGAATAATTGTGATTTTTTTTCAAAGAATGTTTATTTTAGAGACTCCTGGCAGACTTGGTTGGTTAAGTGTCTGACTTTTGATCTTAGCTCAGGTCTTGATCTCAGCTCAGTTCTTGATTTCAGGGTTGTGAGTTCAAGCCCCACCTTGGGCTCCATGTGGGGTGTGGAGCTTACTTAAAAAAAGGTAAAAAATGTTTATTTTATCCTTTACCTTAAATAACAGCATGACTCTATTTAAGAAACTTTTGATCCAATATGTTCTTATTAAAAAATATAATAGGTAAACTTTCTGCAAACTAAGCCATTTAAAAATTTTGCTTAATAAATATTTGTCAGCATCAATATTACCTATATCAACACTACACAGACATATCAGTGATAGGACATGAGTTTAAGAGACATAGAAGTCAGATGAAATTTTTCTACTTCGAAGTCAGAATTTGAATCCTAATTTTATTTGAATTAGAACATACGATCCCTTTTTGAAAAATACTGTCACTTTATAGATCTAGGATAAATTGAAATATGGATAAAGACCAATCATTTGCTTACGAGCTTTGTATTAATCTCTGCCCTAAGTTTGTTCGCATGCATTATCTCAATTAAATTTCACAGTGGATATTTCATTCATTTTATAATTGTATTTTTTTTTTCTAGTGTAACTCAGAAATGTTAAAAAAAAAAAATGCCCTACCTCACAAGGTGACTATCTGGGCCAATTTTCCCATTCTTCAACTTCTACTGTTGTAGAAATTTACAGTTAGAATCGAGGTCTCCAAAACCTGTTCTTTTCCTACCTTATATAGATCAGGGTGATTATCAAGATCAGGCCAAGTCTTGATTTGAACATTGAGGCATGCATGATGGATATGGATTATTATGTTGCTCATTGACAGGAGGTAGATATCTTTTATTCAAAAAGTAATTGCTAAAATCCCAAACATACTTTATTACAAAGCAGATGCCATCATATGACTCAAGCAATACCTGTTCCACCTACTGATAAAATTACCCTTCTTGGTTACCAATAGCAAAGAATATTTAACATTTATTCTGTTCATTCATGGAAGGAATATTTTACTTAAATAACTAAGTAAGCACACCTTCCTTTAGCCTGTCAGACTAATTATGCTTCTTGGTGAAAGCTCATGAGTACTTTGTGTGTTTGAATTTCCTAAGGAGTCAACCAAGCTTAGACAAAAGCGCAGTGTTGCCTAACAAATATTTATCTTTACTTTGTGCCGTGTACTGAGGATAAAATGCAGAGGTGGATGTAGTCTTCATTCTTTAGGGTTCTTACTCTGTTAGAGAGATTTTCCTTATTTAAAAATTCTAATAAGGATGCTAATAATTTTTATCTTGGAATAAGTCTTTGCTTTATTAAACAAATATATAACTATGCTAGAGAACAGAATTTCATTAATTCGTTAGTTTTTATTTCCTGCTATGAACATTAACAATAATATTAACAAAAGCATATACACAGTAGAATTAAGTTTTGGTGCTAAATCGTATCTCAAAGTAATATAACTGAAAGTGTTCTGCCCAGCATTGAAGAGACCTAAGTTTTTGCTTTAGCTGTGTCGATAACTGTGTGATTGTGGAAAGTTATTGGGTCTCATTCCAATTCATAATTAAGGAACATAAAATGGATACTACTTAAAAATTTATTAGGAATTCAAAGTTAATAATAAAAAATATTGTAAATGGTTATTTAAATATTTATCAACATCTAAAGCCCACCTAATTGAAGTACATTCTCATTGCTATTTCCCCACATAAATTACATTTCTTAGAGGGTAGGGTTATGTTTTCTATGGGTCTTATTGTTCATCGTGATAATGCCTAGCACATTGCTGACTGCAGAATATATAAGACAAAACTGTATTCTCTTTTTGAATAAAGGGAAAAGCTGACATCTTCAAAGAGAGCCAGAGATGTTTGACATAATTTTCTCTGAACGTAATGACTTCATTTTTAAAATCTGAAAAAAGTCAAAATCCAAATAAGCATTTTCAGTGTAATTGGGCTGTTTTTCAGACTAAACAGAAACAACTTAATCAAAGTTTGGTTGGAAATTCGCAAAAGAATGTATGAGTGGTTGCCAGTGTTACTAGTAATGAAGTTGTTAGTTTTCTTCTAATCATTCTTAAAAGATACTTTGCCCTGATTAAAAGGAGAATGAATTTTGTATCTTATCTAAAAGATACCCAGTATCCAGGATTTGTTGACACAGCAAATGTGGTGTTTAATATGTGAATATGGAAGCATACATGTGGTGGTGTGTATATAGACCTATACTATATAGTGAGTGTCTATTTTTGGTTAATGGATAAAAACTAAATCGAACAACTCTATATGTCACAAATAAAAAGAAAATATAGTACTTGGAAGAACAAAAGCTGTCTGAGGACATGGAACTGACATATTCAGAGTGTTCAGGCACACTAGGTTTCTTCTGGTAATCTCTACGGTACGTGGAAGATGAATGTAAGTCTGAATGGAAAATAAGATAGTTCATTAAACTGAATCTATTTCTAAGATTTTTCGCAAAACTGAAATGATGGTCTTAATGAAATTATTTTAAAATAATAGACCAAAATGTCAGTTTATTGTCACTGAGTTGATGGGGGAAGAGGTTAAGTATGCATTAAATAGACAGTAGTAGGGGGAAAATAAGAAAACCTTTATGTGGGGAAAATGGCAGAGGTTTTAAGAAAAAATAGAACTTGGATAGCTCTTATTATTATTAATAAGTAATTTTATTTTCCAAAGAATATCCAATTAATCTCATAACCCACATGAAATTAAATATCTACTTTAATAATAATTTAAGTCAGAATGTTAGCAATACTGCTTTAATGGTAATTACTAACAATTCAGGACATTGTGTTTACTGTGAAAGAGTTGCCTTCGAAGGATAAAAACTGGAACTTATAATTTCCAGCTTATGTGGAGACCATTATTTTGTGAAGAACTCTTCTTGTTTTCTTTAAAAAATATTATTAGTAGAAAAAAAGTAATAATGACTAAATAGGTTTTTTATATCAATAATCATTTAAATGCCATAGCACAATTAGCATTAATATTTTATCATTATGTTCACTATAGAAGTTTTTACATAATAACCAAATGCATCTTACATCCTCCAATGTAATAAATTTGATGTGAGGTTAGATGGATAATCTTCCTACAATACCTGTGTTTCTATTATCAAACTCTGAGTGTTTTATTATTTTTTTTAAAGATTTTATTTATTTATTTATTTGACAGAGAGAGAGAGACAGCCAGCGAGAGAGGGAACACAAGCAGAGGGAGTGGGAGAGGAAGAAGCAGGCTCCCAGCGGAGCAGGGAGCCCAATGTGGGACTCGATCCCAGGACCCTGGGATCACGCCCTGGGCCGAAGGCAGACACTTAACGGCTGAGCCACCCAGGCGCCCCTGTTTTATTATTTTTAAAAAATGATTTTCACATCAAATATTGCTTCATAAACTCCTAAGATTTTATTTTCCTCTGAAAATATTTTCAATAGAGATTCAACTTTATGATATATTTTTCCCACAACATATGAGCATCTATATCAAGTGGTAAATACAGAATTATTCAGAATCCAGTCTTTCCCTTTTTTGAATGACGCCATGAAAATCAAAAGGAAAAAAATAACCATAGCTCCAACGTTTGATTTTGCTAGAGCTAATTCCACTGAAAAGCGTTGCATTTCTTTATATTTGAGGCTTATATTTTCAGAGATCTTATAAAGCTGACATGCTACTTTTTAAGACCTAGATGGGATTTTTTGAGTGTTTTAAATATGTCTCTCTTTTCTCTGTGTGTGTGTGTGTGTGTGTGTGTGTGCGTGTGTGTGTGTTTGTGCTGGGGGAGGGAGTTAATTTAGTCTCAAAAAAGATTTGAGGATTAGACAAAGAGGGGAAGAGAAATACCTAAAACATGCATATCCATTTCCTTCCACCAAACTCACTAAATATTTTGTCAAGGAAAAGTTCCCATGACATGTATGTATCTACATCTATTGCATATATAAATGTGTATTTGTGTAGCAATGTATGTATGTAGAATATGGGGATGAATCCAAGGCAAATTAAGGGGTGCTTGCAACATATGGCAAACAAGTCTAAATCAAGTGTAACGCACATTTAGGCATCCTCTGATCTATCACTGACATCGTAGCTATCTTTGAAACTCCTGGGTTTTCTCACTTTTTGTCTTCTAATACAATTTTAAGATTTAGTAAGTCATCGTCCAGACTGCCTCAGTTCTTCTGTGGGGTCACATGCAGCAATTCGCTTATTCAAGATAAGTAATGCGTTTGTCTGGATAACATGGTAATTTCTGTCCATGTCTCTGTTAATCAGGGAACTATTATTCCTGAATGAAAGAGATCCTGTCTTATTCTCCTGAGTATTTCCTACTCAATCAAAACATATTGGTTGAACCAAGTGAAACTTTCGCACACTTGAAGCTATGTGAAACATTTCCCTAACTTTGTATTTTAAAAAAAGAAAATTGAACTTAACCAAGTGGTGAGATGTTGAAGAAAGGCATCTAGAGGACATGATCTTCAGTTGACCTGTGAGCGGGAACAAGGCAATGAGAGGCTCCTTGCCCCTTCCCCGTCCTTGAAATGTATGCTTTGCTTACTTTCCCTGTGCAAGCTGCCCAAGAACACAGGATTGAGATAACAATGTGGTGTTGAGACCAGTGGCACAGTCTACACGACAGAACCCAATTAAGGCATCTGTATAAACTTTTGATGTTTAATGTGCGGGTGTGGAGGCTTACATGTCTTGTGGCCGTCCAAGACAAGCCTTTTATGTAAGTTCCCTTGCTTATTAAACCTGCCACCTACCTATTGGAAGTGGCCTATCTCTTTGGTCTCTCCCTGCCCCCACCCCCCATATATGGGCCAGTTTCCGATTACACTTAGGAAGCTTCCAAGGTTATGAACCAACAATTGGCAACCAGCCAGCACTGCAAAGAACTAGGCCTTGGGAAAGAGGCATCTGTGAGGGAATCCCCAGTTGGCCATCAACCTCTGTGTGGGGAGGGGTGACTTGTATGTTAGCTGCTTATGGACTGCCATATGAATATGGGGATTCCTGGAAAACCCCCACTGGTCTAATGCATTTATGTGAGGAACTGCACAGAGTGCACTGCAGCAAAGAAGGGAAAGACATGGCTGTCACAGTGGGCTGGTCTCTACCGTGGGCAGTTCATCTGGACACCAATGTCCAGCTAAACTTGAGTCCAAAAGTCAGAAGAAGAGCTGAGGTTAGAGAAGGACATGTGGGTGTCCATCGCTACTCTGCTGGCTTTGGTGGGAGGCAGAGAGCAGGATAATAAATGAAGACCTTAGTGTGACACTTCGCAAAGCCATTAGGGCTGCAAGATGCCATGGATTAACGTCCCAGGGCTTGTGACAAAGCCTGATTAGGACATTCAGAAGTGGAATCCCCAGGAAAAGAAAGATGTAATGGGGATTGACAATAAAATCGATGAAACACTCTATGCCATCCAACCCCCCCAAAAAAGGAAAGCAGGAACACAACAACAACAACCTCGGCCAGCGGGACAGCACCCAGTGCAGGAAACATTCATGATGAGAGAATATACTCCCTCTGAGTTTATTGATGTAGCTGCCAAGTTCCAGCAAAAGGGCAGGAAAGGATTCCAAGCATGGTCAGTGCAGTTATGGGATTCAGGGGATGGCATTTCTCTGACTGGGCAGGAAACAGAACATGAGCAATATCAATGGGTTCAAGGTACCCATTCCTTCATAAATTGGTGTCGTTCCTGGTAGTTTCTCCTATCTCCTTATGTCCCCCAGGCAATTCATATTGTTTGACTGTTACCATCTCAAGCAGAGCTACCATTTGAGTTAAAAAAAGAACTTCTTAGGAAAGAGCAGCATTAGCATGGTAATAACTTCTTCCTATCAAAGGGTGGGTTGGAAAAACGTTCAGTCGACCCACTTCTGTCATGGGTCACCTCCCACTTTGACTACACGGCATGTATATTTGCAGTAAAGGAGTACCCTGCCCCCTAGCCCACTGTGTCTAAAACTGCAGGTGCTCTTAGATCCTCCAGTTGCCCCCCCTCCCCATTTTTGTGGTGGCCCCTGAGGCCGGTAGAGTGGGAGTAGGGGAAATACCTCCCTGTGTCTAATATATAGATGGGTCTAGTGGAGGCAAGCCATCCACAAGGACTGCAGTCGCTATTCAGCCCAACACTGACACCATCTGGACAGAAACAGGAATGAAACTCAGTAGCTGGTGGACTGAACACAGAGCTATTTGGCTGGTGATCATGCATGAGCCCCAGTCCCTAACCCTTTGCAGTGACAGTTGGGCTGTTCTAAAGAGATTAACACTATGACTTGGACAACGGCAAACTGATGGGTGGATGATTATGAATAAGCCCTTATAGGGTCAGGATATGTGGAAAGACAGTTGGGATTACCTGCAAGAGCTTGAGGCAGTTCTCGCCATCTTCCAAATCCTGACTCATGAGACACTGACACCCCTTGGCAATCAGGAAGCTAATGCCACAGCTCAGGTACAAGCCCTAGCAACTGACCCTTCAACAGATACAGCAGATTAGGTGCATAGAAAGAATGGCCACTGCAGTGACCAGGTGGGATGGCAAATTGTCAAGGATGTCTGATTGCCTCTGAAATACCGTTACTTGGTTAATGCAGTAACATCGTGTCTTATGTGTTCTCAACAATGTTCAAGGAGCTGCCAAAGAGTCTGGAGCCATCACCAGAGTTCCCAAACAATGAGGGATTGGCAAATTGATTATGTTCGCCCCCTTCCTGCTAAATGAGGGCTCTAAATATGCCTTGGCTTGTGTGGACACTGCACCTGGCCTGACTCAAGCTTTCCCCTGTCCCCAAGCAAACCAGGACGCCATCATTAGGGGATTAGAGAAATTGAGTATGGTTACCCTCATTGAATTGGCAGCAATTGATGGTCACATTTCAAAGCTCACGATATACAAGACTGGGCAAAAGAACACGACATCGAATAGAGGTGCCATCTCCTTTATAACCCACAAAGAGCATGGTCGGTGAAAAGGGGAAATAGAATATTAAAGCAGCAGATTAATTATTAACAAGTAACGCCACCTTGATTGGAATAATGAAAGTACTGTCCCAGGTTCTAATACTTTTGACTGATGAATGAGTAGGGCCTATTGCCCTATATCCCAGCCTGGGGACTTCTCCTGAGACCCCTAATAATACTGTAAAGGTATAGAAGTTGTTGGAAACAACCGTTACCCTGACTCTCACTGTAAATCAACACGATGTGCTGCTGAAAATGCCAAACCCCATCACACTGGGGAAAGGAATTTTCTACTGGAATTTGCAATGAGATGTCCAACTGGGATGGGTGGGTTACCTCATACTCGTAGGTGAGGTGGAACTACTCAGTCTGCACTGGGGTCCTATTGCCGGTTGCAAGCTGGACCTGTTGAAATGCACTATGCCTGCAATGGAACATGCACCATTGAAAGAGGGGAGAAGGTGGGGGTCTTGGTCTGGCGTATTCCTCCACCAGTCTATTTCCTCACTTCTAACAGTGCTGCCTCCCTGGGCCAACATGAATGCACAACTCGGTCATATTCCTAAAGCTGCAGCCACAATGACATCCAAGCATCAGTCCACAAATGCAATTTTTATAGAAGGGGAAACCCTCTCCATGCATGCAAGTTCTTACTAAATATCTGTCTTTTGACCCTAGATTTCAGCTGTTCCTATGGTCACTATTCATGGGATGGGCACCTGATAGAAATACTTTTCTACACTGGGCCCACCTGTGTGCCCAGCAAAGAAATCAATCCAACTGTAAGGTATGTGGGCAACTGCTCTTCTCTAGCTTATCAGGATTGCCATGGTGGGTATCACCATTCCAAGGAGCATTGGGAAGCCTTAAAGCAGTACATCAAGGAAGAACAAGCTAGGACTAGTACTTTTAATTCATCTGATCAAGAAACCTGGCCTGTGGCAAATGATCAGTAACACTGGACATGGTATTCTTTTCATGACAATCAGACGAGATAGGGCGCGTTCAGGGTGGTATGGCCGTAGACTCTTTTCATGACCATCAAACTACGTAGGCAGCTCATCAAACTGCTGACAAGAGAAGTACTAGAAGTACCACCACAAGAACCACGAGTGGCTATGCTCAGATTTGGGATGGGTTTATGTGGCTTACCCTGGAGTATGGACATTTATTTATTTATTTATTTAAGGAATTTATTTATTTATTTGACAGAGAGAGACAGCCAGCAGGAGAGGGAACACAAGCAGGGGGCGTGGAAGAGGAAGAAGTAGGCTCCCAGCAGGGAAGCACGATATGGGGCTGCATCCCAGGACTCCGGGATCACGCCCTGAGTCGAAGGCAGACACTTAACAACTGAGCCACCCAGGCGCCCCTGGAGTATGGACATTGAAACACCCAGGCATCCCTATGTTGGGAACAAGAACAACAAAAATCACTCTGAACAAAAGCAACTCAATCATACTAAAAAATATGGAATGGATATCACTGGACCTGTGTAGTCATTCGGTCACATTAAAAGATAGTGGCTGGTTTTGCCCAGGTATTTATTGGGTCACCACAAATAGAACCCAGTGGTTATGTGGCACGAATCTTTGGCTGTGGCTTTCACCTGGGTGGTTGGGCTGCTGCATCTGGGGTTTTTCCAGGGCACAGGCAAGAATCTGCTTCATGGTAACAATTGCCAACCTCACTCTTTTCAAGGCCAGATGGGCATGCTCTGTTCTCCACTGGTATGAGCATTTGGCCATCATTTTTTTTCCCTCCATTGGCCTGAAGGATGTTATAGTGCACATATAAATATAGCCCTTACTATATTTACCCAGCAGGCTTTAAGTGACAGCTTGTCCTTAGTGAACATGGAAATGCTTTCATGAGAAATGCTATCCTCCAAAATAGGATGGCCTTGAACATTATCACTGCTTCACAAGGAGGCACCTGTGCCATTATCCAAATAGATGCTATGTGTTTGTACCTGATGAGTCTACTGATACACGATCTTCATTAAATCACAGGAGGACATAAATGAATGCTTTAAGTGATCTAACCACAGCCCAGGGGACTTAATAAGTCAATGGTTTGGATCTTAGGGCTCTTGATGGGAAAAGTTGTCACTGATTTTGGGAATCAATTTTTTTTTTAAGATTTATTTATTTGAGGGAGAGAGAAAGAGCAGGGGGAGGGGCAGAGGGAAAGGAAGAAAATCTCGAGCAGACTACCTGCTGAGCACAGAGCCCAACACGGGGCTTGATCTCATGACCCTGAGATCATGACCTGAGCCAAAATCAAGAGTCGGTCACTTAACTGACTGAGCCACCCAAGCACCCTGGGAATCAATTTGTTAATGTGTTTCCTCTTGCATGTACCCATATTGTTGCTGTGGCATCTGCCTCCAATACAGCCAGACAGCTGCCAAAGTACTCACCTCCATGTTATTAAAACCCCTTGTTGACAAGGCAGGACACATTTCAAAGCAGGGGGCAGGGCATATGAGATTAAGAGCTGGTCACAGGGGTGAAATGTCAGAGAAGGTCATTGAGAGGACATGGCAGCTGGTCGACCTGTGAGCCAGACCCTGGCAATTGGAAGCTCCTTACCTTTGACCCTGTCTTTGGAATGTACATTCTGCTCGCCCAAGACATAGCTTTGAGGTAGCAATGTGGTATTGAGACCATTCGGATGATATACATGACTGAGCCCAGTTAAGGCCTCTGTATAAACTTTTAAGATTTAGTGGGCAGGTGCAGACATCCACTCTTGAGGCTACCCAAGGCAAGCCTGGTATGTAGGTTCCCTTGTTTATTAATTAAACCTGCCACCTATTGATCTATCTGGAGTGGCGTCTTTCTTCAGTTTTTCCTTGCTCTCCACATAGGGGGGCTGGTTTCAGATTACACCCAGGAAGCTCCTAAGGTTTCAAACTAACACAAGAATACAATGAACATTTATGTACCTATCATTTATATAGTTCTCTCTCTCTTCTTCTTGTCAACATTGACTATTACTCTTTTCTCTCTCCCTCCTTTCCCTCCTCCTTCTCTCTTTCCGTAAGTGTGTGTGTGAGTATGTAAGTGTGTGTGTGTGTGTGTGTGTGTGTGTGTAGACACACATTATTTTTCCTAAGATGGCAGAGCATTATGGTTAATAGTGAAACATGTATTATCAATGAACAAGTATATTCTCCAACATAAAACAATATAGTGAACACAATCAGTAAGATTAACATATATGTAATACTTCTACTTAATCTATAACCCAAATTCTAATTTCCCTAATTGTCTCAATAATATACTATATATAGCTGTTATTTTTTTTATGACCCAGGATCTATAAGCTAAAATAATTTATTACTTTTACTTTTTATGGATTTAATTCTCTCTTAATCTACAATAATTTCCCCAAGAATTTTTTGACTTTCATGGCATTGAAGTCTTGCAAAAATATGCAGTTGAGCCTTCAGAATCTGCTTTTCCCACAGAAGCATGGTGTTTTTGTTTGTTTCCTGAAAGTGGGAATGTGTATGTAAATTTAGTATACAAATTAGAATGATAAAAGCTAGCTAGCTCTTTCTAGTTTGTGCCCAATTCAGTGGATAACCACATTAAATTAATAGCACTGTTTTTTTATTTTCCTCAGAAGTCTCATTTGTGCTTTATAATACAATTTGTTTAAGTGTAAAAGGTAATATGCACAGTAATATTTAAAAAGAACACATAAATTCTTACACACTCTGTCTCCACCATTAACTTTTCTACAAAAATTGAGCCAGTTGAATTCATCTGAAAAGTAATAAAGGTTTTATTTTGAAGCAATTTCACTAATATACATCAATGTTGAAACTGATTAGTGTGATTTATTGTATACTTTCCTAAAATGCAACAAAATATAATTACTAGATTTTCTGGACTGTGCTTTAGTATGTAAAAATTGGCATGCATTTATCTACCCTGTAATTTCATGGTGTTACAATGTTATTACTCAATAATGACTTAGCAATTACTCTATAATTACCCTATCACTGAATAGTAATTATCACATAATTAGAGAATCAATTTCCAAAGATTGGGAAAAAAATACAGCAACTTTGGCCATGTAAACAGTGATTGTAAACTTACATGTATTCATAAGATTATTGCTTGCATATAAAATAAAACCAATAAACATAATTTAGAATCCTATAACTAGATTGCAAGACAAGTTGAGGATTAAGTTCATGAGAAATAAATAGTAGTATGCTTATATTAATGGAGCAGTTATTCACTTCTCATTAAAAACCTATTAGTAAACCATTGTTATTTATAATAAATAATGTGTACACTTGGAAAACATTTGGCATTGGGAATTAATAAGTGATAGTTTTTATTAGTGGGAAAATAATAAATGCAAAGCAACCAAAGAGGATTCCCTCCACATGTCATTATCCCAAAAATATTCACAAGCATTAAATATGGTAATAATTTGAATAAAAATCAAAATAAGAATATACAAAATTAAATAAAATTCATTGTTTTTGTTGGTTTTTGCTTGTGCTGCATGCTGCTTTTAATAAATATTTGGTCATATGATTTCTCTTTATATTTTTATATCAAAATTCTGAAGTAAATAAATTTCATTTAAATCTAGACAAAGTACTACAGATTCCCCAGATTAATTATTAATTCTAGAATATTAAACTTTTATTTTTGCTTTTTACACTAGAAATTTCCTCCTCCTCAACCATCTATAAAGTGTTTCCTGGAAGATTGATGAGTCTTTTGTACCTGCCTCAGATAAATAACTTTAATATTTTCTTCTTTTTATCTCAAAATTCACTGGCAGTGTGAACTTTTGAAAGTATATTAATGGAGTTAGCACAGGTAACAGGTACAAACAGAGAGTCAGATGGAATCTTACACATCCTAACATCAGCAGACTCATTGAACTGTCACCTGTGTGTAAAGTATGAATAAGAACATAGTTCCTACTTTCATGACTTCCACAGTCATTATTCCTTCTCTGGAATCTTCCACCTGTCCCCACGTTAAATATATAGATACAGATTGATATAGATGATATAGCTATAGATATCTATTTATCTATATCTTTCTATCTATATTTTTAGAGAGAGAGTGTGCATGCAAGTGGGGGGGGCAGAAGGAGAGAGAGAGGGGGAATCTCAAGCAGACTCCCAGCTGAGCCTGGAGCCTGTCGCAGGGCTCCATTCCAACCCTGAGATCATGACCTCTGCTAAAACCAAGAGTCAGACACTTAAACCATTGAGCCACCTAGGTGCGCCAAAGATATTTTTTTAAAAGCCAGGTCATCTCTTTAATTTAAGGTCTTATTTTCAGCTACTGTGTTATTGTTTAAAAACTGTTCCCTTGATTATACTCCTTAACACTTATTCTAGCTACTTTTGAATGAAGACTTTGAGACAGTCTGTGAGTAGCCTAAAAGCAGGTCCTGTTGACAGAAATGGTACTTCTAGAGAATCGCTTTCAATTCACGCTTTTTCAATTCAATTAACTTTCAATTCACCTATTTGCATTGTAGTTCTTGGAAATTTGCTATGGATGTTATCAGGTAAACGTGCCTGGTACGTACGTGAATGGGTATTCAGAGCCACTAAGTGAGATGGAAAGTTAGTAGAGGGCAAATGTTCAGAAGCATTGGTAAAAGTAGATTAAGAAAGGATGAATCCTAAGAATGATAAGGTCATGTTGTTGGCAGTGGCAGGTCTTACATGGTACCTTAAAGACCAGAGATGCTTCACCCCAACTAGCAGTGTTGTCGTATCTGAGAAACATGTCAGTTTTCATCTCCATGGAGGATCTCATTCGTGGGACCCATACTGTTGGAAAACAGTGAGAGCTACAATGCATGGTGAGGAGGGATGGGGAAGGGTGAGGAGGGGTGACATGCCCTCCAGCACCTCTCCCCTTGTCAGGGACTCAAATGGTCCTCTGGACAATCCCAGAGGGACAGGGGAGCAGGATGGCCTGCCTCATTTTACACTTGCGGGAATGCCAATTTTAAGATGCCAATTTTCTCCAAATTGGTCTACAGATTCAATGCAGGAGAAATCATTTTCCCCAAAAATGCTTTATCCACATTAAAAGATCTTGTATCTTATGATTTTATCTAATGATGTCATCCACTCAATCACATAATCATTCCACTGTGACAACCATGCAGTCAATATTGGTACTTTAATACATTCATCCTTGTATGATTATCATCTTTTAAAATAGGTATTTTATATCTTTTATTAAATAGAAAACATCCCTAAAATTAGGGATGGGTTTTTACAACTCTCTATCCTCAGTGTCTTGCATACTGATCTGTACAGAGTTGGTGTTCAAAAATTAGAGCTGTGAGCCTTAGTGAGTTAAGGAGAAAAAGATCAGAATTATGTTTCCCCCCAGCTTTATTGAAGTGTAATTGACAAAAAAATTGTAATTTATCTAAAGTATATAACATGATGATTTGATGATTTGATATGTGTGTACCTGTGAGATGCTTCCCACAATCAAGTTAATGAACATCAACTCACATAGTTACTTTTTTTTTTTTTTTTTTGATGAGAATGCTGAGACCCACTCACAGCAAATTTCCAGTATATAATACAGTGGTATTAACTATAGTCACCATCTTGTATATTAGACCCTGAGAACTTATTTATCTTATAACAGAAATTTGTATACCCTTTAACCAACTTCTCCCCCATTTCTCCCACTCCTCAGCAGCCACCAGTCTATGTTTCAATGAGTTCACCCTTTTTGTTTTTGTTTAGATTTCTCATATCAGTGATAACATGCAGTATTTGTCTTTCTCTGTCTCGCTTATTCCATTTAGTATAATGACCTCTAGCTTCACCCATGTTGTTGCAAATAGCAAAATTTATTTCTTTTGTATGACTGAGTAATACTCCACTGTGCCCATATCTGTATTTATATATCACACTTTTCTTATTCATTCAATCTTCAATGGACACTTAGCTGTTGCCACATTTTGTCTACTGTGAATAATGTTGCAATGAACATATGAATACCTCTTCAAAATATTAATTTTGTTTCTTTTTGATATGTAACTAGAAATGGGACTGCTGGATTATATGATTGGTCTTGGCAATGATTTTTTTTAAATATATATAATGGCAAAAGCACAGGCAACAAATGCTAAAATAAACAAGTGAGATCATATCAAACTAAAAAGCTCCTGCACAGTAAAGGAAACAATCAGTAAAATGAAAAGGCAACCTATGGAATGGGAGAAAATATTTGCAAACCACATATCTGATTAGGAGTTAAAATCCAAAATATATAAAGAACTCATATGACTCAATAGGAAAACAAACAAAACAAAACAAAACCCAAAAACAAACAAAATGAAATAATCCCGTTTAAAACGAGCAAAGGACAAGAGTCGGCATTTTTCCAAAAAGATATACACATGGCCAACAAGTACATGAAAACATGCTAAACATTACTAATCATTAGGGAAATGCAAATCAAAACCACAATGAGATATCACCTCACACCTATTAGAATGGCTTCTATAAAAAAGACAAAAGATACGAGTGCTGTTGAAGATATGGAGAAGAGCAGACCTTTGAGCACTCTTGGTGGGAATGTAAGCTGGTGAAGTCACTATGGAAAATATAATGAAGGTTCCTCAAAAAAATTAAAAATAGAATTACCACCTGATCCATCAATCCCATTTCTGAGTATAAATCCAAAGGAAACGAAAATCACTGTTTCAGGTCTGTACTCTCATGTTCATGGCAGCATTATTCATAATGGCCACAATATAGAAACAACCTCAGAATTAAATTTTTAAAATACCCTTACGACTTTATTACATCATGACTTGTCCGTCTTGATTCTTGCTTCTGAAAAGCAGCATGCCCTAGAGGAGTGTGCAGTTCTCCGTTTAGATCAATAATTTTGTTTTGTTGCATATTCAAAAACAATTTAAGAGGTTATTTGCAGTTATTTTGGAACTCCAAGTAAGTGGAACGCTTTGGGTTCTCTCCATGTTGGTCCAGACGGTCATTAACGCTTCTCCAGACCAGATGCATCTGGGAGACAGGTGCACACAGCCCTGCCTGGCCTTCACAGGGCTGCAGTCCTGCTGACGCTGTGTGACTGACCAGCTGCTCTGAGCCTTGATTTGAGCCAATTGCCAAAACATTCTGGATCACTTATGTTAGTTTTGCACATGTTTCCTTGGGAGTATTACTTGAATCTATCTCGAACTGCAGAAAACACTAAAGATGAATAGAAAAAGTCAGACAGATGTCACTGCTCCTTAAGTTTAGGGAGGATACAAGATAAGTGAGTTCTGTACCTCAGGAAGGAGGGAACAGGCTAGGAAATTCCAGAAGGAACTACAGGCCTTCCTCTCACTTCCTCCCCATCTCCACCCTCCCTCCTGTCTTTTGTCCTCTGAAGACACACAAGTTTGTAAGTCCTTTGTTAGCAGCAGCTCTGTCCTGTAAATAAGTGATGGAGGCTGTGTGACTCAGAAGCTGAGTTCTTAGGGATCCTGAGTGAACTTTCTTGTTCCATGCTTTTCACTTATGTGCTTTATTTCTAACTGCATGTTTGATATTCTATTATTATAATTTTTAAGAAACCATTAAAATGTAATAAAGTAATTAATTTTCTTTTTATGAATAAAAAATCCACTTATGTTTACAAGCAATAAAATTCTCAAGAATATATTTAACAAAAGTGGTACAAGATATGTGCACTGAAAACTATTAAACAAATGAATAAAATTAAAGAATAACTAAATCAGTGTAAAGATATATGATATTCATGGACCGACAAACATGGCATTGTTAAGATGCCAATTTTCTACAAATTGATCTATAGATTCAATGCAAGAAAAATCCTTTTCCTTAAAATCTGTTTAATAAAAACTGAAAATCTGATTTTAAATTGTATATAAAAAAGGAAAAGCCTATTATATACAAAGCAATCTTAGAAAAGAAGAGAAGAGTTTGACTTCAAGATTTACTAAAAAGATACAATAATCAAGAAAGTATGGTATTGGTATTAGGTTGAGTAAATAGATAAATGGAACATAGGAGCAAGCCCTGAAATAGACCCAAACTAAAATGGCTATTTGATTTTTGATGATGGCACCATAACCATCCAATAGGGAAAGGAAAGATTTCTATAAATCATCTTGGAAGAACTGGCTATCTATGAACAAAAAACTACACCTCTATTCCTACCTCACATCTTAAATAAAAATTAACTTGAAATAGATCATGAGCCTAAATTTGATTTTAGAGGAAAATGTAGGAAATTTTCTTTGAGATTTGGTAATAAGCAATGTATTTTAAAGAGATCACTGAAAGCAAGAAATAAGAAAACAATACATTGATCTCCTTCAAATTTAAAAATGTCTCCTCATTGGGGTGCCTGGGTGGTGCAGTCTCTGCCTCTTGGTTTTGGCTCAGGTCCTCAGGTCCTGATCGAGCAGGAGGCAGCCTGGGATTCTTTCCCTCTGCCCTTCCCCCTGCTCTCTCTCTCTCTCTTTCAAATGACTAGATAAATCTTTAAAAAACAGTCTCCTTATTCAAAGGCATCAGTAAGAAAATGAATTTATTTGTGGTATATGAAAAATTATTATAATTCAGTAATAAAATGACTGGAAAAAATCTGGTTAAAAAATAGGCAAATGATTTGAACAATCAGTTAAGGGAAAAGGATATGAGCATGGACAACAAGCACCTGGAAAACTGTCCAGTATCATTATTCATGATGGAAATGTAAATAAAACCACAGCGAGATACTTCTATACACCTCTCAGGATGTCAGATGGATGAAATGTAAAAATCTAGTAATAACACCAAATGTGGAGCAACTTAAACTCTTACACATTGTTGGTGGAAAGACTTAAAAACATGCAACTACTTTGATAAAAGTTCTGTCACTTTCATATAGAATTAAAGATGTACCTAGCCTGTATCTAGAAATTCAACATTTAGTTATCCAAGGGAAATGAAAATATATATTCACAAAAGAAGAATGATACAAAATGATCATTGCAGCCAAAAATTTGAAATACCCCAAATATCAACTAATAAAGGATGAGGAAATGGTGGTATAGTCACAGAATGAAATACTTCTATGATGAGATGCAGACTACTGGTTATGGGAGATGTGGATGAATCTGAACTATCAATCTAAGTGGAAAAACCTTGCACAAAAGAGTGCATATTCTCTTTTTTCTTTCATTTTCTCTGAAGCTCTAGAACAGTCAAATGAAATCTATGGCTAAAAAAGAGACCGATATGGCTACATGTGGGGACAAGATGTTGGGAACTGACTGGAAAGGAACAATGAGGAACTTTCCTGGGTGATGGTAATATTCCATATCTTGACGGGTGTTTTGTTTACAATAGGTGTATGCATTTCTTTCTTTCTTTTCTTTTTTTTTTTGTCACCATACAGTACATCATTAGTTTTTGAGGTAGTGTTGCAGGCTTGTTTTCTTCTAACACCAGTGCTCATTACAACACGTTCCTTGAAACAAAGCAAATGCGCTAAGACCTGTGCATTTCAACATATGTAAATTTTGCACAGAATTGATAAATAAATATTGAACTTTAGGTAACAATAGCCATACTGAAGTATTAGGAAAAGCATACAGAGGCCTGCAACTTCTCTGAAATATAAACAAACAAAAAACATTGACTCTGACTTCAGACTATTCACACAAAAATAGAGAATCTACAAGGTTGAAGAAAATATTTGGAAAGCATGCATCTGCTAAGGGTCAACATTTAGAACATATGGGGAACTCCTAAAAGTCAACAAGAGCAACAACACCCAATTTAAAAATGGGCCAAGAACTTGAATAGGCCTTTTTTAAAGAAAATACACAAGTAGCCAGTAAGTCCAAGAAAAGATGCCCAAGATCACTAATCATTAAGGAAAAGCAAATTAAAACCACGATGAGGGTTCCTGGGTGGCACAGTCATTAAGCGTCTGTCTTTGGCTCAGGTCATGATCCCGGGGTCCTAGGATCAAGTCCAGCATCAGGCTCCCTGCTCAGCGGGGAGTTTGCTTTTCCCTCTCCCTCCACCCCTTCTCCCTGCTCATGCTTGCTCTCTTTCTCTCTCTCTCAAATAAATAGATAAAATCTTTAAAAAAATTAAAAAAATAAAACCACAATGAAATATACTACACACTCATTAGGATGGCTATTTTCTTTTTAATTACACATAGAATTACCATATGCTTCAGCAATTCCACTTAGAGGTACATACCCAAAATAATTGAAAGCAGGGATGGTTTAAACACGTACACCAATGTTTGTAGCAACATTATTCACAATACCCCAAAACTGAAAACAAGGCAAATGTTCATGAATACATAAATGAACAAAATGTGGCATACACAAACAATGGAATATTATTTAGCTTTAAAAAGGACTGACATTTTATTTTTATTTTTATTTTTTAAAAGATTTTTATTTATTTATTTGACAGAGATAGAGACAGCCAGCGAGAGAGGGAACACAAGCAGGGGGAGTGGGAGAGGAAGAAGCAGGCTCATAGCGGAGGAGCCTGATGTGGGGCTCGATCCCATAACGCTGGGATCACGCCCTGAGCCGAAGGCAGACGCTTAACCGCTGTGCCACCCAGGCGCCCCAGGACTGACATTTTAATACATGCTATAAAATGAATGAACCTTAAAAACATTGTGCCAAGTGAAATTAGCCAGACCCTTAAGTAAAAATATTGTATAATTCCACATATATGTAAACCTAGAATAGACAAATTCCGAATACAGAAAATAGAATGAAAGTTACTAGGGTTGATAGGAGGAGAGAATGGAGAGTTATTGTTTATTTTTTTAAATTTCTATTTTACTTTTAGAGAGAGGGAGAGCATGTGCACAAGTTGGGGAGGGGAGGAAGAGGCACAAGGGAGAGGGAGAGAGACTCTTAAGTAGGCTCCATGTCCAACACAGAGCCTGATGTGGGCTTGATCTCATGACCCTGATGATATGACCTGAGCCAAAATCAACAGTCAGACACTTAACCAAGTGAACTACCCAGGCACCGCAAGAGTTATTTAAAGGGTAGAAAATTTGTGTGTGGGATGATGAAAATGTTCTGGAAATGGATAGTGGTGATGGTTACACAACATTCTGAATGTACTTAGTGCCACACTTAAAAATGGCACACTTAAAAAAATGGTACACTTATAATAAAGTAAAATATAATTATAATATATATATAATCTCAAAATATTATATATATAATATATATATATAATCTAAAATCTGAAACTGAAATTTCAAGAATCAAACATAGGATAAAATTTTCCTAACCTTGTTTAGACCAAGGTTTCCCAGAACAAAAATAACAGATTAAAAAAATAATAATTTAAAAAATGGACTTCATCAAGAGTAAATGCCATCAAGAATACAATAAGGCAATCCACAGGCTGAAAGAAAATATTCAAAACACATAAATCATACAAAGGACTTGAATTCAGCATATATGAAAACCTCTTACAACTCAATAATAATAACTAGCTCAATTAAGTAAGAGGCAAAAGGTTTGCTCAGCTACCTCACAAAAGAAGATATACAAATGGCCAATATGCACATGAAAAGACACTCAAGGTGAGAGAAATGCAGTTAAAATAAAAGGATGATTTTTCTTAAAGGAGAAAAATCAATGTTAAATAAACAAATCTGAAAAAAACCCACACATACCTGCACACAAAAGGAGATATGGGTACACATTCATTATAAAGTTAAAAATTTAAGAGACAATACCAAGTATTTACAAGGGAGTCCCATTCATCATTGGTATAAAATGGTCTCAATACTTAAAAAACAGAGTGGCTCCATCTTTAAACTTCTGCCTTTGGCTCAGGTCATGATCCCAGGGTCCTGGGATTGAGAGGCCTGTGGTCAGGCTCCCTGCTCAGCGGAGACCCTGCTTCTCCCTCTCCCACTCCCCCTGCTTGTGTTCCCTCTCTTGCTGTGTCTCTCATGTCAAATAAATAAATAAAATCTTTAAAAAAAAATACTTAAAAAACAGTTTTGGAGTTTCTTAAAAGTTACACATTTATCATTTTATTCTGCTATTTTATTCCTAGATGTACCCTCCACAAATAAAATATGTATATACACTTAAAAAACTTGCATGCAGGGGCACCTGGGTGGCTCAGTCAGTTAAGCGACTGATTTTGGATTTTGGCTCAGGTCATGATCTCAAGGTTGTGAGATTGAGCCCCATGTGAGGCTTCGTATTGAGTGTGGAACCCTCTAAGACTGTTTCTCTCATTCTCCTTCTGCCCCTCCCCCCCCAAAAAGCTTGTGTAAATATTCATGCATCATCATTTGTATTAGAAAAATTTAAAACAGGTCAATATTCATCAAAATGTGCATGAATATACAAATTTTTATACATACCTAAAATGGAATAATAATCTGCATAAAAATGAAGTATTGATTCGGAAAACTACATGGATGAATCTCAAAAGCATTATGCGCAATGAATATAACCAGGCAAAAATACATACATATACTGTGAATTCATTTATATAAATTTTCAGGAAATTCAAGCTAAAGTATAATGACAGAAATCAACTAATTGCTTGCCTGCTGACAAAGGTGGCTGTAGATCTATGTTACAACAGAGCAAAATTGGAGGATGATAGAAGTGTTTATTCAATTGTTTTCGTGCTTTCGTAGTTTTGTATGTGTGTGTGGGTGTGTGTGTGCATGTGTGTGCATACACATATATAGGTAAAAATTGATAAAATAATACACTTTAAATATGTGTAGCTTATTGTGCATCAATTATACATCAGTGAAGATACTTTCAAAGACCTTGTTAATAAGTTGAAAAGGCAAGTCAGATATTAGATGAAACTTTGTAAAGCATGTATCTCATATATAAATTTTTCTGGAATATATAAAGAGCTCTGACAATTCAATAACAAATAAAGAAAATATACACCCAATTAAAAAATGGGTAAGCATTTGAAAAGACACTCAAATTAGATGCAAAGCTGAAAAACTGGTACACAAAAATATGAACATGATCCTTAGTCACCAAGAAAATGCAAAGGAATTCTATGAGATGTCCCAATATGTATTAGAAAGACTAACAGTAAAATGACTAACAATGCCAAATAGTAGTGTGGATGTGGAGCAAGTAGAACTATCATATATAACTGACTGAAAAACAGGTTAGCATTTTACTAGAAAGTTAAAAATATGCTTACCATTGGACCCATCAATTCCACTCCTTTGTATTTTCCCAAGATGACATATGTCTACACAAAGGCTTGTATACGAATGTTCACAGCACTTGTATTCTTAGTAGTCAAAAATGGAAAAAAACTAATCTTTTGGGAACAGCAGTAAACGTATTTTGGTATAACCATCAATTTATAAATTGGTAAAGAAATTGTGTTACACTCAGACAATGGAATAATAAAAGATAATAAAGGCAATAAAAAAGGATGCAGCCACTTTAATGAATCTAAAAAGTTTTACATTAAGTGAAAGAAGCCAGACATAATAGGTTACATATTATATTATCCATTTATATGAAACTTGGGGAAAGTCCATACTGATAGAATTAGTGGTTGCCTGAAGCTGGGATTGGGGAATGTGGTTGAATTTAAAGGGGAATGAGGAAGTTTTTTGTGGTTACAGAAATGTTACATATCTTTTGTGGTGGTGATTACCTGACTGTATATATTTGTAAAATCTATGTAGTTGTACACTTAACATGGAAAAAGTTAATTATATAGGGGCGCTGGGTGGCATAGCGGTTAAGCATCTGCCTTCGGCTCAGGGCATGATCCTGGCGTTATGGGATCAAGCCCCACATCAGGCTCCTCCGCTATGAGCCTGCTTCTTCCTCTCCCAGTCCCCCTGCTTGTGTTCCCTCTCTCACTGGCTGTCTCTATCTCTGTCGAATAAATAAATAAAATCTTTAAAAAAAAGTTAATTATATAAAGTATAACTCAATATAACTGATCAAAATGAAAACCAAATAATACAAAACAATTAAGTTGTAATGGCATAGCATTGTCAACAGTACACATTTAGAGTTTTGCTCCAGGTCTAGATACATCTTCTGCTCTGTCATAAGATGCAGAAGAGATTTGGACATCAAATTGAATTATTAAATCAATGACAAGTAATGATTTAGCAGGATGAGTAGGAAGTAACTAGTGTGCGAGAGGCCTCAGTAAAATACATGGACCCCAGAGGGTGGAATATAAGCTCCGTATTTATTTAGGGACCTACAACACAAGTAGAGTTTTCAGGAGTTCAGTTGTTAAGAGCATGCTGGGATATCCCCTGTAAATTGGGAAAATTTCCTGAATTCTGCATCCCATGCAACAATGAGGGAAGCAAAATCCCTGGTGAGCACACATAAATTCCCAAGGCATATATATGCCACAGCTAGTAATTATGTTCCAGCCCATATATTAGTTGACACTGAAAGAATTTTGCATCAGGCCCAGGCAGAAGTGAAAAGAGTCTTGTCGTCTGACCCAGGAGGTCCAATAAATCTCCTGTATGTCTAATCCTATCCTGGCACCTGCTTCTCAGAAACACCTAAACTAATAGGGCATGACTCCTCTCCCAGGAAATCTTTGCACCAGTACTTCCCATTGGGTTGGCTGAAACATTGTCAGGTCTATATTTGAGTCAGAGGCTCTTCCCTGCCTAATTTTGCTTTATTTCCTTTTTCCTTTGCAAACTCTGGATCTGAGCTGCAGTCCTCCATGATCCTGTGATTCACCCAACCCTTTATATTTCCCAGGTTTGACCTCCCATTACAGGTTTTGCACTCCTAACTTTGTCTCTGCATTACTAGAATGCCTGTACCGCAAAACATGTCCATACAAGATTTATGCATGAGTGCTCATAGCCATTTCAGTCATAATAACCCCAAACTGGAAGCAACCTAGTCTCTTTTAGTGTTGAAAAGATAAACAAAAGTAGAATATTGGCACAGTGGAATGCCAGTAAGCAATAAAAAGTAATGAAGGACATATATACAATAATGCGGATAGATTTCAAGAATATTATGCTGACTGAAAGAAACTGACCCTAGAATATCTACTGTAGGATTCCATTTATATGACTTTCCAAAAAAGAAAAATATAATCCATACAGGCCGATGATTGGTGGTTGCATGCAACCAGGTCTAGGGTAGGGATTAACTGGGAAGTGCCACAGGGAACATTTTGAAGGAATGGAAATATCCTATTTTTAATTATGGTGATGGATATATGCGTGTATGTATTTTTAAAAATTCATTAAAATATTCACTTAGAGTTTTATGATATGCAAATTATACTTAAATAAATTTTCTTTTTCTTGTATAGTATATGTCAAGACAGATTGTAGTTCACAATGGCAAAAATACGCATGTATGCACGCATTCAGCTGACTCGAACAACACAATTTTGAACTGTGCAGATTCACTTACGAATGGATTTTTTGTTATAGGACACTATAGTACTGTAAATGTACTCTTTCTTCCTTTATGGTTTTAATCACATTTTCTTCCTTTTAGCTTACTTTAATTGTAAGAATATGGTATATAATACGTATACAAAATACATGTTAATCGATGACTGTTTATGTTATTGGTAAGGCTTCTAGTCAACGATAGGCTTTTAGTGGTTAAGTCTTTGATGGAGTCAAGAGCTCCATGCAGAGTTTTGGCTCCATGAGGGGGTGGCGGTTGTTGTCCCTAACCCTTTCATTAGTCAAGGGTCAACTGTATATACATAAATAAGTGGCTTATCTGCCCCCAATTCCTTTAATGCTATACAATTATGACAAAGATAAATTAACAGTCCGTGTCTGTTAAATACATATCAAGGACAAACCAGTATCCTGGGTCCTTCTCTTATTTATCACTTTAACAAGCATATGGGGTAGGATATCATGCACATTTTTTTTTTAAAGAAGCAGCTTAAACTCAGACAATCTAAGTTGAAAATCCAAGATCGCACAACAGCAAGAGCCAAGGAAGGATTCACATGTAGGTCAGCCAGACTCCAACACTACATTTGCTCATTGTAACCATAGCATTGTTCTGTTATTCTCTAATTGGGAATTCTCAAACCTGGTCAATGCAGTAAAAGTAAAAGTATTCTATCCAGTGATTACCATTACTGAAATCTTTTAGAGTTATTCTGAACAGATGCCTTGAACCAGGCCATGATCTTTAGTTAGGAGGTCACTTACCCAGCATTACACATATAATGAGTATAAGAGTTGGAAGTACACAAGACTGATGACTAGGAAAAAAAAATATATATATATATAGATAGATAGATAGATAGATAGATAGATAGACAGACAGATAGATAGATACATAGATTTTATTTATTTATTTGACACAGAGAGAGAGACAGCCAGCGAGAGAGTTAACACAAGCAGAGGGAGTGGGAGAGGAAGAAGCAGGCTTCCAGCGGGGGAGCCTGATGTGGGGCTGGATCCTGGAACGCCAGGATCATGCCCTGAGCCAAAGACAGACACTTAACGATTGAGCCACCCAGGCGCCCCAGGATAATATATGTTTAAAAGAGGGGCCTTCTCTGTTATTAAAATAAAATATACAAAATAAAAGAATTTAATTCTTGTTGAAAAGATAATAGGATTCAAGAAGTCTCTGTTACTGGAAATTGTCGGGTTTTTTGTATGGTTTTGGTGATGTAGAATATTGCCTGTCAGCAAACCTTTCTAATTACCTCCCTATAAAATTAAATGGATACAAATCTTATTCTAGCGCTCAACTAATTACTACATAAGCTTCCTTGTTGTATTTACCACTCAGTTTCTTGAGAACCATTAGCCATCAAATCCAGTGATTGAACAAGAAACATCCCAATAGCCAATATCTCTAACAGGTATTACAGTAGCCTTAAAAACCTGAGGCTTATTGATTTTGTTCAAATATGATGGATATCGGAAGCTTCATTAATTCTTTAAAGGCCAGGGGGAAAAATGTATTATTGCTTTTCGGTACACAGGAGCTGAAGTGTTCCAATACCAGTGAGCTTCAGAATATATATCAAGACAAAAATCAATGTCTTTCAGGTTAATCTTCATTATACATTTACAGTAGTGAGTGGTTTTCTAAGTGTTCCCCAAACCTTCCAGTTCTGACTAAGAAGCATTACTTTCAGTCTGGTCGACTCACTCGTAAGAGTTAAATTAGACAATGTATTGAATTTAGTTCTGAAATGAGAACACCAAAATTGATTAGAGGGCTGCTTTATCGGGAGAGATTAAAGGGAATACATCTTTACAGCTCAGCTGAAGGGGAATAGGTTAATTTGTACACATATGTGACTAGAACAAATGTCAGAGCAAAAGAGGAATTATTTATTTTGGTTTGAGGCATTCTACAGCTCTGAGTGTCAGGATGAAATATAGAAATGGGGATATTTGGTGAAATTTGAACTGTAAGCTGTGTGCAGTCTTTGTGGGAAAGTAGTAACACTAAAATGGACTGACATCATTCTAAGAAATGCTTTGGACTTTTACTCAATGAGCGGCAGAAACTGGATGTTTTATGCTTTCATTGCTACTGTTTCTACAACAGTTTTTGCGTGGAGGAGTGGTGGAGCTCTTTGAAGGATTTCTGAGGATCTTTTCATGTTAGATTTTTTTTGACTTTATTTTTTTAATGTTTAATTTTTTTGAAGATTTTATTCTTAAGTAACCTCTGTACCCAATGTGGGGATGGAATTTACAACCCCAAGATCAAGAGCCACACGCTCTACTGACTTAGCCAGCCAGGTACCCCTGTTCATCCTGTTCATTCTCGATTTTAAGTAAGATGCATCCACCACGGAAACAAGAATAATATGAAGTAATATATGGATAATCTGTGATATGTCATTTGAATTGTAATAAAACTGCATTAATTAAACTGTATTAAATACTTCAGCATAAAGAATCCCAATATTTGGGATTCAAATTAATTTCAAAGTTGTACTCCGCATTCCCTAAAAGAGAGAAGAAACAAACAAAAAAAATCACAACACTGCACCAACAACAGCAATGATGATAACAATAGAAAAAATAACTTTATTTCCATTATGTCCAGTAGCGTAAAGCGTGAATTAACTGCACCTTCATTAGACTCCGTTCATGGACCTCCCACGGAATGAACCACGCTGCACTCTGTTAGTCTTGTGTTAAAAATAAATTTTTATACAATGCAATCTAAATACAAGTCAATGGCTGTATCGGGTGCTTGACTGAAGAAAGAGAGATCTCTTTTTATTTAGACATGCTTAAGGAATTTCCTAGGGAGATTTTGGTCTATAGAGAATTAAGCCCTTAGTATTGACTTTACAACTTAAATCCTATATGAGATGCAACTCCATTCTAGTCAAATTAACTCCTTTGAGTCCCTCACCATTATACAGACACTTTCGTTGACCCTTATGAAAAGGAAAGGAATGAATAGGGAAGTAATGTAACTTGCCCATGACCAAAGGTGTAAGCCAGAAAGTGGCAGAGACCTTATCCAACAAACTCGAGTACGTCTGATGTCCACAGCTGTGCTGTTACCCACGTCCCTGTAGCCCAGCTTGGTGATTTTCAAACTGTAGTTAGAGTGCGCCAGCACCATCTACAGCAACGGTTAAATCACCTTCCAGCTCTGCACTCAGCGACGTTGCATTTGCACCTTGAAATTGGCTGTGGTGGGAGTATTTATACCACAGTAATAGACAAATACTATCAATCAGGGTCTTTCTTCTTCTCTTAAAGAAAGATTTCCTCAGAAATCTGAGTTTCTGACTCAACAGGTGTTGAATCGGTTCCAATAATTTGCACTTCTCACAATTTTGCAGGTGATGCTGTCTGGGACCAAACTGGGAGAACCACTAATACCACTCATTTTTTTTTCTCCATATGTTGATAGGTTTATTAAAGAGGTTGAATAATACATTAAGGCACTATGTATTTATAAAATCATATTTACCTTGGCTTTTAATTGGACATCAAATGATGTTAAATTAATCTTTCATTAAATTTTAGGAGACTATAGACAACTTTAAACCAGTAAAGGGTAAAAATATAAAATTTATTTATTTATTTATTTATTTGTTTGTTTATTTATTTATTTATTTATTTATTTATTTATTTATTTATTTATTTTAGAGAGGGAAAGAGAGAGAGGCCCGGGGAGGGGCAAAGGGAGAGGGAGAGAGAGATCTTAAGCAGACTCCATGTCCAGTGTGGAGCCAACTGGTGGGCTTGATCTCACAACTCTGAGATCATGACCTGAGCTGAAATACAGAGTGGGATGCTTACCCGTCTAAGTCATCCAGATGCCCCCAAAATATAAAACTTTATTAATGGTATGGGGAAAAATCAAGTACGGGTTTATTAGGTGATTCATTTGATTAGTTGGGTGAAATATACAGTCTCTTTTTTTAATGTAACAATTTTTATATATTTAAATTGGACTAAGCATTTACTGAATACAGGAAACAATTAAACTATATCTTTCTCTAGACTGGAATAAACATGGCAAGTTAATACCTGAACTTACACACTAGTTCTTAGGAGTTATAAGAGAAATAAAGTTAACATGTAGTCTCAGCAGTTTTAATATCCATAAGAATTATTTTTTTAAAAAGATTTTGTTTATTTATTTGAGAGAGAGTGAGAACAAGCAGTGGAGAGGGGCAGAGGCAGAGAGAGAGAGAGAGAAGCAAACTCCCCACTGAAGAGCATGCCCAATGAGGGGCTCAAACCTGAGACCCTCAGATCATGACCTGAGCCGAAGGCAGATGCCACCCAGGAGCCCCATAAGAATTACATTCTTGAGTTTATACATAAGCTTACTGTCGTTATTTGTTTCCATTTTAATTTTCCCAAATTTCAGTAATTCAGCCCCATACAATATTCTTAAGTCTATCCTTAAAATCATTTATCTCAAAATTATTTATTTATACCAAAAGTCAAAAGAGGGGAAACCTGTGAATGATAATAAAGAATAATAAAACTTAAGTATTAAACACGTGAGTAAATTAATGAATATATTTAAAGAAATGTAATAATTTATACCTTGTCATTAAAATTCTGGATCAATTATTTTGCTTTTATTATTGCTCGAAGATAACAATATATTGAATACGATTTGGAAGCCTCTTAATTTAAGTGAGTAACTTTTTAAGAAAACATTTGAAAATTTTAAAAGTTATAAACTGGTAACTTACATTACATTATGAAATTATAAATAGAAGCTCTATTGGGCACTTTCTCCTAGGTTGAAATGTACACAGGATGCTTGGTTGTCTAGATAGATAGATTGAATTATACAGATAGATAGATGATTGATGATAGATGATAGATAGATGATAGATAGATAGATAGATAGATAGATAGATAGATAGATAGATGATAGATGATAGATAGATGACAGATGACAGATGATAGATAGATAGATAGATAGATATAGATAGATAGATAGATAGATAGATAGATAGATAGATAGATGATAGATAGATAGATGATAGATGATAGAAAGATGATGGATAGGTAAATAGATAATAGACAAATAGATGATAGATGATAGATATAAGGATAGAGATAGAGATATATAAGTATAGGTATAAATAAAGATGTAGATAAAGATACAGATTTATCTGTACCTATATCTGTACCTGTATCTATACACTTATACCTGCACACACATACATATACATAATATATACATATGCAGAGAGAGAGAAAAGTCTGAGAGAGTGTGGATCTTTAAAAGCCAAAGTATTTAGGAAAATCCTTTTTGATCCTGTCTTCTGTGCATTAGGGGTACCCCGTTGCCAAACTCCAAGGTAGTGATAGTATATTCACAAGCGGTACACAGTATATTGGCAAACATGGTGGCCCTGCTGTGTATTTTTGAATTAGATACAATTATTGGAACTGGTCCTAGAAGATAGTTTGTAATTGTTAAAACGTCATGGGTGTCAAAACATTTTCAGTGTTAAACTTAGCTCTGACATTCTCAGAGACATAGGATGCCGCACACCGCACACTTGTCTGGGATCCATACTTCCTGTTACATTGTAGATAGACCATAGGTAGCCTATGACCACAAGGATTAGATCACTGGGATGCTGGAACTATGATCTAGCTTGGGATTAAATACCCATACTGCTTACTTGTTTTCTTCTTGATTAGTAAGTTTTGCAGAATTTGATTTTCAGGGGTTGTTCAGTGAATCATTCCTTTTAAAAATAGTGCATATTCAGGGAACTTGATGAAAGGTGTCAAGACTTCATAGTCAAATCACGTATAACACCTCTTCGAGCTTCCCCAATCACCTGCATTGAAAGGCATCATAACACAGTTAAGCTTCTTTTGGTGATAAGAGAGGAATAAAATATCTTAGCTCTTGGTTCCAAATGTACAACATGATACGAGTTGGAAAGCAGACTCACTGCTTTTTGGCTCCAAATCTCTTCATTGCTGGCTGCTGTGAAGGATGTATGTTTTCCGCAGGCAGAAATTGACAGGAATACATAAGCTGTTTTGGCAAACAGGTTTGCATTTGGCCTTTTCCAGCTGATGCTCCAAATAAATTAATGACCTTTTTAAAAATTTCCTTCCCACCTTAAAGTCAATGAAAACATAGGGCGAATGGAAAAAGAGGTTCAAAAACGGAAGCAAAGACAAAAAGAGATAGCTGAGAGAATGAGAAGAACATTAAAGCAAATTAATTTCCACCTGTTACACTGGAAAAATAATCTAGCCCTTGTTTATTAAATGTTTACTATATGCTGGACATTGAGCTGACAATTTGAATACAGGACTTTTGTTCTAATGCAGCGACAGGGCATATGAACAAGCACTTGCAATGTGATGAACAGTGTATTTATAGTATGAACAAATAATAAGGAGCACATAGAAACGTTATTTCCTACTCTTACCTGCTTTGCTGTGTATCTTTCTTTGGCAAGACATTTTTCTTTCTTTCTTTCTTTCTTTCTTTCTTTCTTTCTTTCTTTCTTTCTTTCTTTCTTTCTTTCTTCTTTCTTTCCTTTCTTTCTCTTTCTTTTTTTTCTCTCTAGTTTTTAACATTTATTGAGGATTGTTGCCCAAATCTGTCTATATCATAATGGTTACAAACTTTCCAACTCTACTACTCTTTCCAGTACATTTTGGAAGGGAAAAAAAATCTCATAATCCAAAAATCCATAACAATAAAACGATGTTGGAAACTGCCATGAAAACACAAGATAAGTGAAAAACACACTTTTCTCGGAGTCATAGGACTATAAATTCAGGAAGTACACAAAAAAATAAAAATGAATCAAACTCCTGTACATTAAATGTACAGCTTTTTGTATGTTAATCATAACTAATTTAAGTGGTTTTAAAAAAAAATCGTGCCAAAGAAAATCATGAATTTTGGCTTAATCCTGATTTAAGAATATTAACAATAATTTACCCACAATGCATGTGGTCTGCTGTATATGATAAATGATTTTATACTCAGATTGAAAATCCAATACATTTTGTATTTATGATTCAGAAGTAACTTTAAACATTTTTAAGTAGCAGAAACATACATAACAGCTATAAGTGGAAATAATCCTGGCAAAGTGTCCTGTGTTTTTACTGCAGAGACACACAATAGCAGTCTCAAGTTATTAAGAAAACATCCAAAAGTGTTGTTTTGTACAGTAAGAGTATGTTTTTGAGAGTGGGGAAAGAATAACAGCTTTCCTTTTGGTTTAAAATACTCAACGTTAAAAATAAAAGAAATAATAAAATAAAATAAGATAAAATGAAAAAAAATAAAATACTCAACATTTTGAAGTCATGAAACTGAAAAGGTAGCAGCCTCTAGAGGAGTCAGAATCCCGAGCAAAGGGAAATCCAGCATGGAAGAACACCTGTGTTTTCTCCGCGCCTCCACAATGCTCAGCTCAGCCTCCCCCTTTAAAAGAATGTTAAGGTCTTTTTTATTTCAGAAGGGTAAACATTTGGTAGTCTGAGCGACTTTTGCATCTTATTAACTGGAACGAATGGTAATTTCTGTAATGCTTTTCCAATTACAAGCATAAAAGCCTCTGCATTCCAACCCACGAAGCTGCACGTAGGCCGTGCTGGGGGTGTGAGGGTAACATCTGCACCCGCCAGCCTGGGTGCCCTGTAAACGGGACGCGTGGAAGATGTGGGCAGCCTGCTGTCCAGCTGTCAGCGACACCGCGGAGTTGACTGTAGTTCCCTTTCTACCATTAATGATAACCACAGCTGTACCCTTTTTCATTAACACCTTATTCCTCTGCACACATTCGGGGCACAGCATCTTGTCTTCCAGGTGCAGGGGAGAGGAGCGCATGGAAAATCACGGGCAGGAAGCAAGAGTATATACACTCTCCTCTGTTTTTCAGGCACCCAGGCTTGTCCTGCATGAAACTGCAGGCGAACCCAACCCTTCTTGTCTGCAGGAGGGCTTCTCCCAGGGACTGCACACTGCCTGACACCGTAGGGCTCGTGTGGCGATCCCCTGTCTCCACCTTCCCAGTCCTGGATGCAGTCCTGGACCACGAGGCAATCACAGCATCTGGAGCAAAGTTGTCACAACAACTGTATCAAGCTGCCACTTGAGGAGGGTACGTTTCATCAGAAGACAGCTTTTTTTTTTTTTTCCAGAACGTTCCAGGGACATTTCCCCCTTGTCCATCTTTTTTGTGACTGTGTGACAGTTTTGGCCTCCTTGGCAGTGACAGGAATGTTCATCTTTTGATCGGGGTAAGCATATTCGCAGGGTCATTTAATTGGATCTGATTTCTGGCCTTTGGTGCTTCAGTTGTTGGTACCAGACCATCAAAATGTCTTGGCGAAGCAGATTGGCTGGTGGCAGTTTAGAAGGTGCTGGAGGAATCGGTGTCTGCTTCCCTAGCCTTACTCTTCCATTGTCTTGTGCTGTCTTTTCTGAACAGGAAGGTCTATCTTCTTTCATAGATCTTTTCCTTTTGGCCCCATTCTGTAAGGTTCTTTGTATAACTTTGGCTCACCAGAAGGCTGCTCTTTCTCTTTGGCCTCTCCTGACACAGGTTGGAGTTTGCAAGTCAGTTAGTCTTCCCGTAACTTCTTCGTGGAGTTCTTTTGCCTTTTGTTTTCTCCATATCCAAAGAGAAGTCGCAGTTGACACAAAGAAAATTCTTACTTCTGAAATGTGGGCAAGACATTTCTTAACTCCATCCCACTGAATGATGACTAGAAGAAAATGTAAAACACCCTCCATCTCTAAGTGTAGTTGAGTGAAAAACTTATCTTTATTCTGTACTCTTAAGGAATAGGTACAGAATAGTCACCAAATTAAGCACCCACACTGGTCAGAAAGAAAATAAATGAAATGGGTATGCGTCAATGGGGAGTACTGCTTAAATGGAGAATATACGTGCCCATCTGAATGCACCCAAACTAAAAAAAGAAAAAAGTACTCCTAGAGTCCAGAAGAGGGAGATAAACATGGACCAAGACAAAGACGCAAAGAAGGACAGTCATCAGTTAAGTCTCACATGAATCTTACAGAATGAATAACGTAAGGAGGAAGAAACACCTCTGACTGAATAGTCAAGAAAGGTGTCATAACGGAGGTGGAACTTTGTTCAACTTTGACAGATCAGGCTCTAGAAGGTTATAGAGGAACAGGGGATATTTTGATGTGGAGGCCATGTCAGATATTGTGCACAAAGGCAGAGTTTGGGCTACTCAGGTTTTTTTTCCAGAGGAGTTTGACTAGACAACAAGGTCCAGATAAAATAGCTTGAAATGAGTTAAAAATATAGATCAGGTGGAAATTTCATTGAAACTATCAATATAAACTTTAAATTATTAGGAAATATTGAGGCTGTGGGAGATGGATGTAATGTCGTTTTACAGACGTGACAACTTGGATATAAAAATGTATTATTTGTCCAGACATTCTCCTTGTATTAAATTAAATATTGAATTAAATATCTTTTTCAAAAAAATCAAAGCCAGTTAAAGAGATTTAGTATTCTATTATTCTGAACATGGCTATTATTATAGGCATGAGAGGGCTTGAGCTGCAGTAGACAACTATTTAGGATGGCTTGAAGAAAGTCCTGCCTCAAAGAAAGGAGCTGGAGTAGAAACACTTGAAGCTGATTTTAGATCTCCAAACTCATGACATTTGTTCTAGTGCATGAAAATATATATTATCTACACATAGGCCATATTTCTTCCATATATAAAGGGGATCTCCATCTTCTAAAATTAAAAGTTATACTGGGCCATTGATGTACATTAAAAAAGATAGAATTATGTACAGTAATACTAACATATAAAATTTGTTCCACTAAAGTGAACTCCTGTTAAAGGTTTCATGATATAGTTTTAAAGATACATTTAGAAACCTTTATTAAAGGAAAAAATAAAAATCCACAAATAACTTTCTTGGTCAAATTTCCAATTTCACTCAGTTTTTTGTCAAAAGAACTGATTCAGCAAATTGGCCTCCAATGTTGGAAGAGTGGCCAAACTCACCATATTTAATCTATATGAAAGAAAATTATATCTTTAAAAATTACAGTCCTCCTTTTCTAGTGCCACGCTCAGAAGTTAAAATATAAATAGTCTCCGATTTACTGATTTATTACTATCTAGATGCAGTTTTCTTTCCAACCTGGTCATTATCACCTGTTGGTGATATCAGGTGATATCATTGATATGATAACAGGTGATATCATTAATCATCTGTTAGTGATTAAATGAAAAACAAATAAATTACATTAATTAGGAATCAACACTAATGGAAGGGATACACTAGAATTTAAAAATCTAATATCAAGAGCAAATACTTGCAGTGGTTCAATTTAATTAAAGACTTAAAAGTCAAGAAATGAATCTATTCTGAATGTTGATTGCATTGCTCTATCTCTATTATTACAGGCATCAGTGTTATCATCCTCACCCGAACTATGCAAATAGCTCCCTAAAAGTTCTGACGGCTGCCTTCTTTATTCTTCTACCCTCCATTTCTTACACAGCTGTGCTCTGGCCACAGGACTTCCTTTCCATTACTTAAACATGCAAATCTCCTTTGGGCGTCGTGTCTGCTGTTCCCCTGCTGGGGGCTCTGCCACCTGCTCCCAGCCTTGGTTGCTTCTTGTCATCTGGTCTCTGCTCATAGGTTACCACCTCTACAAGCCATACTTGCCCATTCTGTTTAAATTGCTCCTAATCGAATTCACACTCTCTCACGTTGTTCAAAATCCTTGTAAAATTTTAAAAATCCTTGTAAAAAAATTTTTTTTTAGTAGAGTCTTTTTTATTCAGAAAAAAAAAAAAAAACCCACAAGATACAAAAAAGTTTTCCAACCACACACAGGAGGGGTAGAGGTAGGCGCAAGTGTCTGTTCATCCAGCCCCAGCCCCCCAGCCTATATGGTTTTGGCAGCAATAAGGGGTGTGGAGTAATGGGCCCCCAGATAAAAATAGTGTAGGTGCGTGTGGGAAGGAGAGGGGTGCAAAAGCAATGGGGAGTCGCGGGGGAAAGGGACAGATGAGATCAGCACTGGGAATGCCCAGTTGCGAGGTCAGTTCCTAAGATTTCTTGATCATATCACCGGGATATCTTCTTTGCCCATCAGCAGGATAGTGTCTCGGCAGTCATGGTGACGGTGAAGCTGAACGTGGGAAATTCCCCAGCACTCTTTGGTATGAAGGTGCATGGTAAATTCCCCATCCTGCAGCAGTGAGTCCCGGATAACAGACCATTTCTGGCCCCCAAGTGTCAGCCCATTCACGAAAAAAAACTTGACTGGTCTTTGCCTACCAGGACACCGACCTTAGATGGCGTGATGCTGGTGAAGGTTTCTCTGGGGATGGCGATTCAGACCGACGGCGAGTCCTTATCGCCCACGATGACCACGTCCTGACAGGTGTCCTCCGCCTGGAGATTGTGGATGTAGACGTTCCACCTGGCGGTGTGGTGCTGCTGGGGCTGCAGGCTTGGCAGGGGGCCCGGGGGGCCGCGGGCTGTGCGCGGGGGAGACCAAGAGCTCAGGGCGCGCGCTGCCCTGGGGATCTTGGCTCTGCTCGCTGTGCAGCCCGCCGCCCTCGCGCCGCCGCCACCAGACTTAATTCTTTATGTCTATTTTCCCTTGAATGACTATAAGCTACATGAGGGCAGGGCTTTCTCTGTCTTTATTCACTGTTACGGTTCCAGAGTCGAATGAGTTACTGGCATATTAGTAGACTCTCAAAAACATTTTCTAAATACAAGAACAAGGTTTTGGAGCAAAATCTTAGAAAAGTGAGTCTTTTTTGTAAGATTTAAATAGTTTACTGAGTATTATTAATCAAAATTTTAAAATTAGAAGCTACAAAACACAACCAGAGCTGTCTTTCATCACTGCTTTTGACCTTAGGATGTGCAGAAGCATAAAAAATATTAATAATGGTGATTATCATTAACACATTAAATGACTTAAAAACATAATTGGAGTGTTATGAATAGGCTTAAATAAGAATTAAATTGTTTTTCGTGTTTTAAATATCTGTGTATATCTAAAATACTTATAACTATAAAAAGAGTAAAATGCTCTTTCATTTTTTAAAAAAATTTCCGTTTGTATAATTAAATGTCATTTTCCTATTTGCATGTTAAGTTTTATTTGGGTATATAATGTAGTGACCCTTATTCATTTGATTACATATTCCCTATTTAAACTGTTTTAGAAAATCTATTTTAAATGGCTTAAGAAAATCTAATACAACGAATATAATGAATATTTATTTGTTAAGTCAACTAAATCTCAGGCACTTTTAAAAGTACATCTCTATTCTTTTTTTTTTTTTTTTTTAGTGGTCCATTTTGGACAATTTGTTAAAAAACAGAAAATGAGCAGATACTTTTAGAAGGTCGACAAGAATAGAAGTCATGTATTGGGGCTGCAAGTGATAGAAAATATGTTTCTTTGATGAAACCTAGAAATTTTAAGCCTCTGTAGCTCCCACCCCCAAATCTTTATAGTCAAGCAGATTACGTATGTAATGCCTATGGCTCTCTCCAGTTTTCAGTTAGTTCACAATTTTAAACACTGTGATGAAGTATTTCAAACACTAGCATTTTTAGAACATAAAATGTAGAAATACAGATTATTCGTATTGTCGATGACTTTTTAATTTTCAAGACCGTAAATTCTCTCAAAGTTGGGGATGCTAACAACCTCAAAGATACTGTCACTACTCCATACCAACATATATTCTATGTGTGTTCAATAGAATGCCCTCTACTTGCTTTTAATAAAATCTGTAGAAAATCTCTCAAATGTCTATTTTCCATTTGACATGCTTTCTCAATATTAGCTCATTAGTCTAGCCTTTTTGACAAGTTATAGAAAAGTGAGTCTATTCCCAGGACAAAATCCACGATAAAAATTTATCATCACATTGTTTGTCATTGAAAGTTATGGAAATAACAAGGATGTTAAATAGTACTATGGATGGCAAAGTCAGGAAAACGATCAGACACCATTTTTCCCTTCCACATCCTATACTAATATAGTCAAATGATCAAGACTTTACTTCAGTAAGAACCCTTCCTTCTACACATAGACAAATAAATGGAAAACTTTGAAAAGATAACTGAGAAAGTAGTTAGACAGGCATCCTTCCCCTCCTCTTTCCCACTTTCTCTCCCTCAAATCCTCTTTGCTTCCTTTCTTTTCATCAGCTTAACAACACTTATCTTTTTGAGAATCAGCATAGTCAGATTAAGTTGATTAAGAGTTGATATTGGGGCTCCCGGGTGTCTCAGCTGGTTAAGGGTCTGACTCTTGATTTCGGCTCAGGTCATGATCTCGGGGTCCTGAGATGGAGCGCTATGTAGTGATCCATGCTGGGCGTGGAATCTACTTAAAATTCTCTCTCCCCCTCTCCCTCTGATTCCCCCCCCCCCCCCGCTCAGGCACACATTCTCTCTCTCTTAAAAAAAGAGTTGATATTGACTATTCACTAAAAAATGACCTCAAGCACCTTACTTAATCTGTTAGTAGTAGTAGTAGTATTTTATTTTTAAGTCTCTATACTCACCATGGGGCTTGAAACTATAACCCCAAGATCAAGAGTCACATGCTCCATTGACTGAGTCTGCCAGGCACCCCTTCCTTAATCTTTTGTGCTCCATTTTCTCACCTATAAAATGGGACAATACTAGTTTTCTCTTAATAAAGTTCTAGTATAAATGAGATGGATTAATACATTAGAATTTTAATAGTCATGCTCAGCTCATAGAGAGTGTTCGGTAATTGTTAACTGCTATTTTTCAAGGTAGAAATAGTAGTAGTGATGGTAATAGTAGCAACAGTAAGCAGTAGTAATAAGCACTAGTAGTAGAAGTAGTAGTATGCCTACTATTAGGAATTAAGAATGGCTCTAGTTGTTCTCTGTATATCGGCAAATCAAAAACAGAAGACAATTCTTATTTCATTCTGGATATTTTCTGGTGACCTATGTTCCATTCCATTAATTCTCTCTTCAGTTGTGCCCGTTCTGCTATCATATCCATTTAATTTGTTCTTAGCTTTAGATTTTGGATTTTCCAGTTACATGCTTTTAACTTTTTCTTCATAGAGTCTCATTCTCTGCTGAAATTCTCCATCTCATTGTCTGTTTTGTTGAACATTTTATCACAATTATTTTAATGTTTCCATTTAATAACTCTAAACTGCCACTCTAATTTTGAGTAAGTACTGGAAAATTTTAATACAACGTTTGAGAGATTATTAGAGGCCCTGGATCATGTTGTCTTCCTCTAAAAGGGATAAACTTCCAGTGTTTCAAGTCTAGGCCTGGGTTGTTTGATGAGTCCTTTCTACCTTAGCGGCTGTGACACCCAATTTCTATGTCTGCTGTCCAGCGGAACCACTAGAAATGACTCATCTTTTCAGTCTCCCCTCCCTATTTTGAATAAACAGATGCATCTAGAAGGAAAGAGGACTTAAGTGCCATCTTCCTCCATGTTTCCTTCTTACCTACCCCCTCAGATTTTGGTTGTATGGAGAGCCCTCTGACTCCTGTTTATAACCCTCAGAAACAGTGACAACATTTACACAAAAACTGTCTTCATTATATTCTAAGACGGAGGGCAGAAATTCAAATGAGTAAACTATTTGGGACAGCTTATGACTAAGCCTGTAATTTTCGTTGGGTTAATTAACTTCCCCCAATTATCTTCTTGGGGAAAATCAACATTTTCAGCCTTATTCCTTCCACAAATTAAGATTATCTGAGAAATGAGAAAACCCAATGAGCTCAGTATAAACACAAAGCATTTATCTAAGGGATTGCTTTATTGGCCGGTATTAAAACTTACTGTGATACTAATCTCAAATGGTTCTATATTGTATTGGACTATGCCACCTATTATGATACGTAAAATCTCTGTACTCTCAGTATTCAGATCTAATGACTTTCTGTGCAATTTTAATTATTAGGGAGTCCTAATTAACTCAGTTATCACTCCATTTTGTATCTATTTTAATTATATTTCTTTCCTTCTTTCATGGTTTGAAAAGGTGGTAGTCTTGTCCCCTCCTTTCTAGGTTCTCAGACCCTGCTGCCGTAAGGTAGGAGTTTTGGCAAAGAGTCGCTATCGACATCCTTTGTGTTGTAGGCACTCAAAAGTTAGTTCTCTCGGTGGGTACACGTACTGCTAAAAACCGCCGCGTGATTCTCTGCCTAGAGACATCTAGCTCCATAGGAACCTCTTCACCAGCCTCTTACTGTGACTCTCATCATTTGATGCCTATTCTGCAGCTGCTTCTGGAACACACATCCCAAATGGGTCAGCTGGGTCGAGGCAACAGCAGGACATATCAATTATGGCTATATTCTTCAGTTTCACTTGATACACACAAAACTTCATCCTTGTCACCTCATGTTGGGAGAGAAATATGTGTCCAGGCTGGTCACTGCCATCCCTTCTTTACATCCGGTCATCTCTATTTAAATCTATCCTCTGCTAAATAAGCATAGGAAACAGATCAGCAAGTCTCCTGCATAAGCGGATGTCCAAATTAAAGAAAAGATACCGGCTTCCCCGTTTTGCAAATACTTCCAATTTCTATCAGTAGTTCTTTGAAGCCTCCTTGCTTGGCTTTAGGATGGGGCATTGCCCATGGTGAGAGGGAAGGGAAAACACACAACTCTCCATTTGGCACTAGACTTACAAACAAATCCCACAGTTTTCCCTTCTTTCCTGCTCTCCTGCCTTCTGCTTGTTCAGGTGACCAAAAAGTGTGTGGAAGAAACTAGGCTGATGTCTAAGTATACTAAAATCTGCTCAATCATTTTTTACTAAGTCCTTAAAAAGTTATGATCCCAATTCTTTGCAGCTTGCTTTAAAATACAGGTTGTATTTAAATACTCCCCAGTTTCTCACTTATGTATCTCATAGCTAGTGGGTTACAGTCCTAGGGGTGGCATCAGCAAGAACAGTGTGGGGGGGTGTAGATCATAAAGAAATGCATGGGCTACTCTGTGTACTTTGATTGCCATTTAGAGTGAGAGATGAAGCCAAGTGAGTGTTGTGGAGTAAAGATGGATCATGATTTGACTTCCTTTTAAAGGGCTTCCTTTTTAAATTGCTGCCATATTATGAATTGACTGCAGGGAAGCAAGGACAGAACCAGAAGGGGCAGTAAGAGCTAATACAATAATCTTTACTCATCGCTTTCATTTTGTCATCGAGAAAATGTTTGTGAGAAGCTCTGTAATAGGTCATATCTCAGGTTCAGTTGGCCAAGAATGAGTTATTTGCTGACTCTCGAGCTGCAGGCACATCTGGGGAAGGAGCTATCTGGCATTCTTAGTGAGTATGGGAGGACATAGGCTCTGCTGGCCAGAAAAATGGGAGAAATGGCTGTTGGTCAGGTAATCAATAATGCTTTTCAGAGTGGACTAAGAGCATTAAAATGTCCTGAAGCTTTTAAGTAGAATATTAAATTGATAAAGTTTTATTTTAGGATAGTGTCTCTAAATACCTAGAAAAATGAACCGGAGAAGAAGAAGACCAGAAGCAGAGAATCCAATTAGATGCTGTTTTCATAATCCAGGGGAGACATGATAGTATAAATAGTGGCCGGAGATTGAATGATAGTAGAAAGTGAGGGTAATGGAGAGGAGGCATCATTGGTGGTGCTCAGACTAGATTTCTGAAATGGATCAATGGGTATATCATGTTGCCATTCTTTAAAATTTATATATTTTTAGAAAGCAGAGCAAGTTTAGGAAGAAAATTAGTTTATCTCTGGATATGCTGGTTTAAGATGTGCTTAGAAAAACCTAAATAATGAAGTACAATAGGCAGAATCTGAAGGACAGGAAATACATCAAAGCTCAAAATACAGGGGGCGCCTGGGTGGCACAGCGGTTAAGCGTCTGCCTTCGGCTCAGGGCGTGATCCCGGCGTTATGGGATCGAGCCCCACATCAGGCTCCTCTGCTATGAGCCTGCTTCTTTCTCTCCCACTCCCCCTGCTTGTGTTCCCTCTCTCGCTGGCTGTCTCTCTCTCTGTCAAATAAATAAATACAATCTTAAAAAAAAAAAAAAAAAAAGCTCAAAATACAGATGTTTAGGGTTATCTACACATATGATTATGTTCAACGTATAAAAAATTAATTGGAAAAATGGAATTGGAGCAAGATGATGTTCTGAACATTTGTTTTTATTCTCTCCTGCTCTGATGTATAATGAGGAAAGAAAGAGAGGTTGAGAGAGAGGTAAATAGCAGACAAAGGGAGGTTAAGAAAACATTTGAAGGGAAGATATTAGTAACGGGTTAGAAATGTTTAGTCTCAGAATACAAAGAATATATACAATATTATCTTCAGAAATAAAGTGAGAAGAAACCACAATGCCAAAACACATCTGAGAAAATATCACTGCATAATTAGAAATAATTCCAGGAGTCAATCTGAGAATTTCTCCTTGAGAAGAGAAAGTGCAGAATTATTGTCTCTAATACTAGAAAAGTGAATTGTCAATGAAAACAAGTGTTATTGACGGGCTTCTGTGATCATGCATGCCAAAGCTGTAGTTACAAATTTAAAGGGAGGCAAATCAGTTTCAGTGTTTGTTTCTGCAAATTAGGTGAAGCTTTGCATGTAATCACAGTTGGGGTTTTGCCAAGTGAGAAAGCCAAAGGGATAGTGGGTTATGTGTTTTGATTGTATTGAGCAAGAAATTATGGTAATGGACGAAGGAATATGAGTCCTGTACAAGAGTAAATTGCAGACAGCAAATTGGGGATGGTGGTAGACGTTTAAGAAAAAGTGACAAATTTCATGGATTGTGTTATTCAGGGAAGTCAAGGAATTGTTTACATGTGTGCAAAGTCAGTGAGTTGAAATGTTAGAAGGTTGTAAGAGAGGATCCTTTAAATCAAGATTTGAGATGTCATATATTTATCAGAAGTAAAAAAGAGTCTAGAAATGACTATGAGATGAGGTGGGTAAATAGGCAGGAGGAAAAATTTATTTCAGACAAATTTTTAAATAAGAACGGCTAGATCAGAAATTTCCAGTGCCATGAACCTTCAACCTACACGATGCTGAAGACTGTATAATAAGCAATGATTATAAGCAGTAAAGAGGAGAATGACTCAGGTGTTAATACTTAAGTGAATGTTTTATATTGAGTACAAAATTTTGAAATGTTATGTAGTATGGTCAGATAATGTGACTTTCAAGAGTTGGGCTTTAAGGGAGTGTTATTAATTATATGTTTGTGTCCCCCCTTCAATTCTTCTGTTGAATCCCTAATTCCCAATGTGATGGTATTTGGAGGTGAAGCCTTCGGAAGTTAATTACGGTTAGATGAGGTCATGTGCATGACGCCCTTATGATGAGTTTAGTGTCTTATAAGAAGTGACATGAGAGCTCCCTCTCTCTTTGGGTGCACAAAAAAGAGGTCATGTGGGCACACAGTGAAATGGCAGCCTCCCGAAAGCAAAGAAGTGAGTCCTCACCAAGAACTGGCATCTTCATCTTGGACTTCCCAGCCTTAAGAACTGTGAGAAATACATGGTAGTTGTTTAAGCCATCTACTCTGTGATGTTATGTCATAGCAGCCTGAGCTTAAGACAGGGAATAATAAGAAATCGTTTGGAGCCAGGAATGAGGAGCAAGTAGAATACTTCTCCGCCTCCAGCCCCCGCCCCATGGAAAGTGTGCAGTGTGAGTGAAATTAGTCACCTTTAAGAGAGCTCTGGGACTATGTCACTCAGATTCACATAGAGGTGTTATGGCCAAGAATGGAGAGGAGGCTTAAAGTGTAGATCTTGCTGGTGACAGACCACATGCATTGAGGGCATGGCGGAAGGGTTCTAGGAGTTGGGGAAGATCTGAGATTAGGAGATGTACACAGGGGACAGAAATCCAGCTGACAGCTTAGAGAGTTGGGTCAGACAGAGGTAAACACGTATGTAAGACAAGAATACTTCATTGTCTTTTAATTAAACATGGATAATCAATTCTAATTACAGCCTCCTGCAGACTGGTTTCAGGGGAGGCTTCTGGTGCCAGAGGCGGCTCAAGCACTGGTCCTTCTGTGGAGGACATGGAACTCTGTTGGCATCCCTCATGTGCCACCGAGTGTGATGACAGAGTTGGGAAAGGGGTGGTGGCACCACAGCTCCCAGAGCCCAGTGGTGTCACATCTCTCTCAGACCATCTGGAACTTTGTAGGCTGCCTTTAAATATATGCGTGGGCTGATACTTTCACACTAGCATCCTGGGCCGTTAGTGCTAACGATTGTGTTAAATACGTGTGGGTTTGGGGTTTTTTTCTAACACGCCTGTTAGTAAAGTGGTATTTGCCTTTGATATAATTTTACATAAACTTAATCTTTCTCACAGTAATTGTTTGAAACTCCTTAAAAACTTAAAATTTTATGTTTTTTGAGAGGGAGTACCATGCATAAATATTTCATGAGGGCATTTGTATGAACAATTGATGACAACATAAATACTAATAATGTTATTTCATAAAAATCATGTGGAATAAATGCAATAAATAAAATAATATGAATTTGTGACATGTAATGATAAGAAAAGCTAATATTTATTGAGCTCATGGTATATGCTAGATGCAATCCTCAGACTGTTATCTATACTATCTCACTGAATAGCCATAACGACACTATAAAGTAAGTGCTATTATCAACCACATTTTTACAGGAGGACATTTAGGCACAAAGAGGTTAAAGAATTTATACAAGAACACTCACACATTATGGGGAGAAGCCAATATTTAAACCTTGACTCCAGACCTAACGCTGAAACATACACATAGACACACACGCATACTCCTATATACATATAGCACATATATGTTCATATATGTTTACATATTCCATATATAAATAAAATAGGCCCAATGCCATTTGAAAGAATTGAACACTAGGACAGTTCAGGAAAGAAGATGATTAATTCTGGCAGAAAGAATGAGAAACGAGAGGAGTTAACAAGAAGCCAGAGCTGAGATGAGCTGTGATTGGAGCATGAGGATTTCAGGCAGAAGTGCCAACATGCACATACACACAAAGTGTGTATTTACAGAATGGCAAGTAGCTTCCCTTGATTGAAGAGCTGGTGTATATGAAAAGCAGAGTAACGGTCAATAGGAATGGAATGATAAATCGGGACATTACTGAAGGCTTGGATTATATGCTATTTTTGTAGTGTAATGTATAGTGGGAAAATGGAGATATTTGACTCGAGAAATTCTGTTTTGATAATAGCTGTATTTTGGAAAGATTAATCTGGACGTGGTTAATGAGATAGATCAGCACAAGAATTGCTCGACTGTAAAATCACTATAGGCATTTCAGTAATAAATAATGGAAAAAGTAGGAAGGGTCTCTTCATACTTCGCTATAACTTAAATAGTAACTTCCGTAGGTTTAATTTTACAGCTATCTGACCTTAGTTGGAAACTATTAACCTAACACTTCAAACCCTTAAAACTTCTGGCAGAAATTAAAGACAAAAATTAAACCTGAACTAATGTTAAATTTTAATGTACTAAATAAATAAAATATTCTTAGGGTGAATACCTCAGTTCAACTTTTTTCCCATAATTTTCACTCTCTCTCTCTCTTCCTCTGTACTTCCATGAGGCTTATGATATGTGATAAATGTCACTTGGCTTGTATGCTAAAAGAAAAGAGGCAGAGATTAGAAAAATAATGAGCAATTCATGAAACCTGTTTCTTTCATCATTTCACATTCACACTTGTTTAAATTAACTGTTTAACAAAGCAAACATAATAAGACTCACAGCCGTGTTCTGCAAGGGCAGCTAAAGACCTTTCCAACCCAAATTGGTCATGGGTGACTAGAGTCACACCTACAGCCACTCACCACCTTAAAAAAATTTTATTAAAACTTATTTTTATCATATGAATGATTAATATACAAGAAATGAGATATTTCTACATTATTGACAAATCACAAATAGGTAAATATCTATGTAATGCAAAGATTCATGACATTAATAATTTCATATAATTTGTTCTATTATATGTTAGTTAACTCCGCATCTTCTGAGAACATACTGACCTCAAAAAATGTATAATAATTTTCAAAACCTTTCTTCATTAAGAATTAATAACACCTTGAAAAGTAAATGGAAGGAGAGTCACTTTTCCTGAAGGAAGATAAAACCCACCACAGGTCAGCAGAATGGAGTATTTCTTTCTCTCATTAGTGAGAAAGCTTTTATCTTTGGTCCATTTATTATCCACAAACTTCTTCAGATCATTCCTGCAGTTCAAGCTATTTTTGTAATGGAAATTAGTCCAGGAAGATGTACCTTTAAAATAATACTGACAAACAAAAATTAATTTGCTTTGTAATACTCCATTATTAGATAGATTCAGAGTATAACAACAATAACACCAATAAAACCCCCCCAAAACAAAACCTTGAAGAATTTGTAGAAAATCAGATAGAGTGGCACAACTGAACTATATACACTTTCCTACTCTTTCATTCCCTTCTCTGTTTGGGATGAAAGCAACATGACATTCATTGTGCCTAACATTTCTGTGGTTAAACATGCAATTTGAAAGTAAGAACACATTGTAAATAGGGCTAAACAAAACCCTCCTCCTCTTTGTAGAAGAGGTAATTAGGCATATGCCACAGACAATGCTGAAAGCCCCAAAGAGGGATTTTCTTCCCAGTAATCTAAATTTGTCAAATATATTTTTAAATGAAATGCTTTTCTGCTTTCTTTGTTTTAAAATTCAGAAAGTTGTTTGCATATATTAAGTCCAAATATCTAAATGTGTTGAAAATGATCTCTGCAGTACCTAAAAATATTTGTTTTTTTAAAGCAAGCAGCATACATATTTAAAATAAACCATTTCTTCTTCTTTTTTTTTTTTTTTTTTGGTCTTTTTCTAGATACAAAAACTAAATTAGTGTCCTCTTCATGCAACAACCTTGAGCTGGAGCAGGGCATTTCTATAGGAAGGTCAGGACTCTTTTTGGCACAAAGCAACTGATTAGTTTTAATAATGAAGCCTAAGATTTTTGTCTATTTTTCTGAGTTCTTTTTAAACCTTTTATAAGAGTGATTCATAAACTTTTTTCAGCATACCAAGATCTTTGATGCTGCCAATATTGGAGAGTGTATTATATACTACAGTTATCTGGGGATAAGATTTTCTGCAAAATCAGTGAATCAACTAGGACACAGTCTCTACGGAGAGTCACCAGCCATCCAATTCTTTGGTTTGTTTATTTGTTTTCTTCCAAAACCTGCATGCCTTATTCTAGAAGACTCCTGACTCTTGCTCCAAACTTAATGACTCTGTTGTAGTAATCTTAATGCATTTGTCTTGAAATATTTTCTTCCACAGCAGATTATAGAAAAGAAGTCAGAAGAATTGTCAGGAAGCTAAATTTAGTACTAGAGATCCTAGGCACAGGAGATGAAATGGATGACAACATGATCAAAGGTCCCCACAAGCAGAAACTCTACCACAGCCGGTGCTCATTCACTCGCCTCCTCTCTGACAAGATCACTGTATAATATTTAGTTCAGTCACTCATGCTTCTCCTAATCATGAGTCATTAAGAAAAAGCTAAATGAGGTCCCATATATTATGTTTAAAGAGCCATGGCCATGTGTCAAATCTTAGACGAATATCTCTCGGTGGGGAAATAGGCTACTCTTTCTTTCAAATTTCCTGGCTTAAATGTGTTTTTAAGGGACTGCTACACAGGTAAAAGTTCATCTCCCAAAGATGGAGATGTAAAGTCGAGTTTGTGGGTTGAGCGTGCCATGCATTCAAAACTGAAATTGGAACGATTTGTCACTAATCGTGCTAACAACCAGCCAGTGCTTACATTTGGAAAACTATTTTAATACACATTTCTGTCAGCTGGTGGTCACAACTCTGTGAAGTGTGTGTTCGGATTTTACACACGAGGAAACTGAAGATCGAAGAGATGAAGGGAATCATCCCAAGTCACAGAGCTGATAAATGGCAGCATGTGACCATAGACACATTGTCATAAAACTAAATTTGTTACCGTTTCCTTCAAAACCTGCCACTTCCCATTTTCCCAGATATTATACATATCAGTATGAATGTCTGTCACATTACAGACTAGATAAAATTCCACAGTTAAATGAAAACCACACTTTACTACAGTAAATCTTATTATTCCTTTGAATTCTGAAATGAAATTGAAAATACTTTCCCATGGGAAAAAACAATCTGCACTATCCTGAGTTTCCAACTCTTATCAGAGAAGCCTAGCCTTCATTTAAAAGTGCCTCAACTAGGGTAGAACCAGTGGGGCCTTTGCTGGTTTTCAGGAATATAAAAAATGTCGCACCGCCTTCTTTGTTGAAATGGCTTCCATGTCATAGTATATTCCTACAAGGAAAGCATAGTGGAACAATACAACTAAGTGGTTAGGAGGATTCTAGAGCCAGATTCTCTAGGTATAAATCCAGCCCTTTCACTTCCTCAGGTTTGTGTCCTTGAGCAAATTACTTCCTCACTCAGTGCCTCCTATTTTCTTCTCCCAATGTGAATAATAATATTGCTTACCTCATAGTTTGTGAAGAATAATTGAATGTAAGCTCATTTACATAAGGTTAAGAGCTTTGTAGAAAATGTACTTTTTGGGCTTCAAAACAACCCTAAGATATGGGCATTTTTAATCCTTATTTTAGAGATGAGATCACTGAGCCTGAGAAAGTTAATTAACTTTCCCAATGTCAAACAGGTGTGTGTGGCAGAGCAGGAAATGAAACACAAGTCTGAATATAAAGCGTCTGTTTAACCAGTATGATACATTTTAACCTGGAACTAGCTGATGTGTAAAATCTCATATTCCCTAAAGTAGTACATTATTTAATCAGTTCAGAAAATGTACAGTTCAATGAAATGAGTTTTGCTTTTTTAAAAACTAGACATTCCATTGATTTCTTTAAATGTCTTTTTTTTTTTTAAGTTTCTTTCTAAAGAAGCGGCATCATGGAGCTCAAGGTTAGGTGGTTTACCAAAGCTAACAGAGTTCTGGCAATGGTTGTCCTCACCACATCATACTAGTTACTCTTTATGAGCACCTATTATATCTTAGCACCTTTCATGCATTATAGCAAGACCTATGACAACAAAATAACATAAGTACCTGTATGTTTGTAGATGAGATCACTGAGGCCTGGATAGGTAAAGAAATGTACTTATAGTTATTCAGATACAAAGTTGCAGACCTGTGAATTAAAGTCAGTTTGGCTTAGCTCCCACACCTGTACCTTTTCTACTATGCGAAATTGCTTTTTATCATAAATTTCTGCCAGTGGGAAGAACAGTATCCTTACGGTGTCCATGACTATCTAATGGTGATGTTTTCATTCATGTGATATAATGTACCTAGTATGCCTCCATATTCTTCTTCACTTATTTTAGACTCAAGAATATTTTAGTTTATTTCCTTTATTCTATTTATCATTGATACATTTGTCCATCCATCCATCCATCCATCCATCCATCCATCCATCCATCCATGTGCATTTATCTTTTACTTCACCCATCCATTCAACAAATGGTTATTGAGCATCTTTGTGATGGCCTCTGCCTAGTGTTTAGGAAGGAGATATTATTTCAATATGCGTGCATGTGTGTGTGTGTGTGTGCGTGTGTATGTGTGTGTGTGTTTCACTGATGGACCAGTTCTTCTAAAATCTGGATTCTCTTGAATATATTTTGCAAAGATAATTACTTTCTCTTCTGAGTTCTTTTGTTCCAGATTCTTCCTCTCGTTGCAAACATACATTCTACCATATGATCTATTCACTTACTTATTCTTCCAAGAAATATTCATCATGTGCCTATCCTCCATAAGACATTCATTTGATTCCTAGATACAGGAGAAAGCAAAACAGACAAAATACCTTGCCTTCATGGAAGTTTTATTATATGTAGAAAAGACAGAACATAAACCAGCTGTGGTGGGATGGTGTCAGGTGGGACAATGGAGACAATTACGGCCAAGTAAAAAAAATGTGATCATAGGACATGTGACTAGTATAAATGATCAGAAAAGAGCTCTCTAATAGAGTGGCATTTTTAAGTTGGTACCTGAAAGAAGCAAGCCATACCATTATCAGGTAAAAATCTTTGAAGCAGATGAGGAGGTAAGAGCAAAGATCCTGAGGCAGAGCTTTGCTTAAAATGTTCAGAAATATGGTCATGTTGGCTGTAACAAGATGCAGGAAGATAAAGTGGTAGATAATGGGGCCAGAGCAAAGGTAGGGGATATTGAGGATGAAAGTCTAATCATTCAGGACATTATAAACCATTTTAAGAGCTCTGATTTTCAACCCAAGTGGGTTGAGAAGATGGTCCAATGATTTAAGCAAGAGAATGACTTGATCAGATTTAGATTTTTCAAATGTCACTCTGGTGGTTGTTTTGAAAATCAACTGTATAGAAAGGAGGACAAGATAAGAGATGTGGGAGCCTCAGGCCAGGGTAACTGTAATAGAGACCAGTACAGAGAAAGTGGAACAAACCAGTTTTCTGTGGGCATGAGATGTGGTGTGTGTGACAAACACGGGAGTCACTAGTAAGTCCAGGTCTGCGCTGAGTAACTGAAAGAATGTCATTGCCATTGACTAAGATGAGAAAGAGGAGATTCTAGTGGGGAAAATCAGGAAAATCACCAACAAAACCCCTGTTATATGCCAACACTTTTTATATATTACCCCATTTAGTCCTAACATAAAAACATACAACTCACTTATCCTCTATCTTTTCTAACAGACAAAACCAAGAATAAATGAAATTAATTATTTTTCTAAATTCACACAATTAGGATAGCAAATCAGAATTCCAGTTCATGTCTGTATCGTTATAATGGCATTGTTGGGTACATTATATACGTCTTTCTTCCCCGCTACTTGGTATTATGTAAATGTTTACCTGCTTTTTCCTGACTCTCTGATCCAATATTATGGTTGGATTGCATGCTTTAAGTGTATATGCTGTCTCGTTGTCATTTCCTGGAGTGCTGTGTTCAAAGTAGATGCACAGAAAGAGTTTTGAACAGAAGTATACCATGCCTCAACAAAGAAAAATAATTCCTACCATACTGCTGCAAGCAAGGTGACCAATGCTGCCTCTGTGTGGCATGAGGTGATACTTAATTGTGGGAGATTATCACTTAGAACAATTTTGTTAATAACCAAGAGAATGTTGAACTTGTGAAAATAAGATCTAGAAAACGAATGCATTGCACACACACACAAACTCAGTAAGAATCATTGAATAGTAATGCTAGAAAAGGACACAGAAATAACCACGCTATTATAAAAATGACAAAACAGGGTCTGGAATAATTAAACTACTTTTCAAGATCATAAAACTCAAGAATTTGACTTTAGAGTTTCTTCATTTCTTTGCAAAGAGACATTTTTGTGTTGCTGTATATCCCTAGCATTATAAAGTGGAGCAAAAGTTGAAAAAGTATCATTTGGTGGGGCTCAGTTGCTTAAACATCTGCTTTAGGCTCCAGTCATGATCCAGGATCCTGGGATCAAGCCCTGCATGAGGCTCTCTGCGCAGGGGGAAGCCTGCATCTTCCTCTGCCCCTCTCCCTGCTCATGCTTTCTCGCTCTCAAATAAATAAACAAAGTCTTTAAACAATGTATCACCTGGCGGCATAGATGGTGCGACATTAACATAGTTAATATCAGAAAGAAAACATATGGTGGATTAGATGCTTTAGAAACTTTTCTACAAGGTTTGTTTTTCCTAGGATCAAAAGTTTAGCGGAATTTGCTGCAAGGTTGGTCTAACTGAATAGTAAGTATTTTTGTTTGAATAGGCATGACTGCTTTGCTCAGGAAGTTGATATCTGTTTCAGTATTGACTGGAAGTAAAATTTCTGTAAAGGTTACTGTTTGGGGAATGTGCAGTTTGTTAGAATCTTTCAGTTAGTAATACATTGTGTGCTGATTCTGGGTCACTTGGAAGTTTCATTAACTCTTTCAGTCCCCTAGAGCCCCATTCGGCAATAACTATTTCAGTGAATGAAGTAAAACCACTAGATTCTTGAAAAACAGTTAAAGAATGACTCCAGAGAGGAGCTAACATGTGATTCTTAATCTCCACCCCACACCCTGCTCTATCTCACTGTAGGTGTTTACTGACATAAAATATACACATAACCTTCTTTTATCAGTACCATATTGCTTTTTGGTTTTGGTTCTGTTTCTGTTTTTTTTTAAAGATTTTATTTTTATTTATTTGACAGAGATAGAGATAGCCAGTGAGAGAGGGAACACAAGCAGGGGAAGTGGGAGAGGAAGAAGCAGGCTCATAGCAGAGGAGCCTGATGTGGGGCTCGATCCCAGAACGCCGGGATCACGCCCTGAGCCGAAGGCAGACGCTTAACCGCTGTGCCACCCAGGCGCCCCCATATTGCTTTTTGAACAAAGGACAGGTGATAGATTTAATAGTTGAGAATTAGCTACTACTAGAATTCTGGTAAACCCCCCTGATTCATTAGAGCATTTTAAAGGCAATTGTATCTAGAAACGCTCGTATTCTGAGTAAGACTCCAGGTTAAGTGGTAATGAATTGTTTATTAAAGGAAAGCTCTTTCATGTGACATTAATACCTTTAATTAAAACTGGAACTTTCTTTAAAATAATGGAAATTTCAAATGGTTTCACCACTTTTTGGCAAAAATTCATGTCTAGAATGGAGTAGGATTGTCTGAGAATTTAGTGATGTAAGGTCCTTACAAAACACATTAGGTAAATTAAGAAAGGAACTGGAGACTTAACATAATAATTCTTGTGTGTCTAGACTCAGTTGTCTAGAATGGATGCTTGAATATATATGAATCTTTCTGTTTTATTTTATTTCACCCTTACATTTCTTATGTCACCATCTTTAGGTTCTGAATGACTTGATTATCACAAAGTATATGGCAGATATTCACCCTTAAAATAGAAGTCATAAAAATAAAGTCAGGTTTAATTAACAAATTGCATATCTTTTTATGGAACAAATAAGTCATTCATTGTAAATTATTCACAAAGGGCATTTAGAAAGTCATTGAAATTAATCATTATGGTTATATTCGTGTGTATGTGTATGTTTGTACATATGCATGTGCGTGTGTATAAATCTTTATTTCTCTGACTAAAGCCCTGACGGTTAAAATAATGCTAGTGGTTTTTTATTGTTATTATTCGTAAGAAAAATGATTGGGAATACTGGAATATATTAAGCACAAGCACTGCTTATTTTATTCTATTAGGGTTTAACTTATTGGAGCCAGATTTCCTGAGTTTGAAACTTGACTTTTATGCTTGTTAGCTGAGCAATTTTCTTATTCATAAATTGCTTCATCTTCCCAAAATGTTAAATGAAGGGGAGCATAGTACTATGTCATAGGATGGTTGTCAAAATTTAGATAATACATGTAAATTTCTTAGTACATTGTCTATAATCTAATACACGTGCAAATAATGTTAATAGCTGTCATTATATTTTACTTTTACTGGTGCTTGGCATTATTTTCTTGGACTTTGATAAAACATATTTGATTAGACCGTATTCATTTATCTCTTATGTTAGATTACAACTCTTTCATTTAACGTCTAAATATTTTATGTACTTATAAAAGCATACTTATTATGCAATATTTTGGAAATAAATTTATAAATAAACAGGAGAAAAAACATAATCTCATCAACCGAAAATGATCACTATGCATTTGGTCGTGTCTTTCATGAATATTTTACAGAGTTTATGTATTATGTACATGAAGTTTTATGTTATAATTACCTATTTATCATTTAAAAATTTTTGGTATATCATCACAATGTTTTTTAAAAATATATATTTTAATGAGTGCGTAATATTCCATCTAGTGAATAAAGCATGGTTTAATTAATCATATTCCTATCATTGGTCATTTAGTTTATTTCCAGTTTTATCATTGAGTAACCCTATGTTATGACTTTCTTAAATTAATATTTGTTAAATAGAGCCCTGGGGTGCAGGAGGGAAAGCTGTGGTTCAACACAAGACCACGAGAGAAACTGAAATAGATTTATTACTCACAGGTGCTGGAGGAAGTATTACACATGTCTTGAAGGGTCACACAGAGAGGTGAAGGCACGGAGTAGGCAGAAAAAGCCACAGGAGTTGGGGCACATGCCCTTTTTAGGGTCTGTAGGTAGAATGCTTTGGAGTTTCCAGTGAAGGCCCAATTGATCAATTCAAACCAAAAAAGTGGGGTTTGGGTAAACCCTTGGTGGGGAGGTCTTAACTAAGGGGCACATAAAGGGAAGGCCCAAGTTGCTGGGGAGACTTCCTCAGAAGGGCAACTGGGGAAGTCAGTTCTAGAACTTACAACTCCTTCTAATTCCGAGGGCTGTTATCTAGAGTGTGCACTTGCACAAGGGAGTTAGTGTCAGTTTAAGGCTCCCTGGAGGTTGCTGACCAAACAAAACAGATGCCAAGGTTGCAATGCCAAGGAGTAGCTTAGCTAAACTCTCAACACCCTAAAAATGGTGTTAGTACTCATATGGATTTGTTTTCCTTCTGTATTTTTTATTATGATATATTTCTTTAAGAATTATTAGGACAATAGATAAAAATGCATTGAGGAGCTCACACTGTATCCCAGATAAAATTGAACCAAATTTCAGTACCACAAATGGCATCTCACAGATTCCTTCCCATTTTTAGTGATACTCTAAAAAGCAGTGATACTCTAAAGGAAATGGCAGATTATCCCTTTTTGTGATTAGGAAAATCACACACACATTCGTTATAATAGAAATATGGATATCGTACAATGAAATAATACACAGAAATACGTACTGAAAAGTGTCTTTCATCCACTCCACATCCCCAGAACCACAACCGATGGTTACCCACAATCACAGAAAATAACCTCTAAATCTTTATTTAGGGACAGCCCCAATCTCTCTCCACTTTTCTTTTCCCTTGCTCCCTTGTCTGGCTACCAAGTTGACCATGGGCAGCATGAGAGACTAGGCAAGAGAATAATGTGCTTCGTCTCTGATATATCATTGCAGGCAACAAAAATTTGCACTTTATAAACCCTGCACCACACGGATGCAATGTCTTTGATGTGTTTCTTTCTGAGCAACTCACAACAACTCAATGAGGTGGCTATTATCTCCATTTTACAACAAAGCAATCATCAACAACAAAACTAAACTGCTAGTCCAGTGTCACATGGTTGCAAACATAGGGCTTAATTTCATACCTGACCCCCACCACCATGCAAGGTAGAAAATGTAATCACTTTCCAGATTCATTAGCTTTTTAAATAAAAATTTTTACCAATCAAGTTGAGTTTATTTAGTTATTAATATGCTTAATAACCAGGTATATTCCCTCTTGCTTCTTTTTATGTGAAATCATATAACAGAATGCCTGTTACAGATTTGAAATTCACTCTATTTTGTGAAATCTAAAGTTAATCAGTGATGTAACAAAAATAGCCAATCATTTTGATCCAAGGAGTTGAGTAATTAGATACATTTAGAAAAGTTATAGAAATTTAATTAATTTAGCCTAGAATTTCTTAAGAATTCCTAATTTTAGAAAATATGCATACATTATCCAGAGATAAATTTCTGCAACATCATCTTGTAATCCAAACAAAAATTGGCTATAAAAAAAGTAACTAAAAATAAAAACATGTTGGTCCCAATGACTCGGTATTTAGTTCCAGTGACAGGGTTGTATCTAGAGACAGTGATTGGACGTGGGCTGTAAGTGTTTTTTTATACATACAATCAATACTACATTTATAAATGTTGCCCTTAGTCCTTTGCTTTCAGGGTCAGAAATTTATGTACATTAAATTTTTAATTTATCATTTTTTATTGTACTGAGAATACTTAACATGAGATCTAAGCTTTTAACAAATTTTTAAGTGTACAGTATTGCTAATTCTAATCACAGTGTTGAACAACAGTTAGTCCCATTGAACAGCAACTCCCCAATCCCCCCATCCTAGCCCCTGGCATTCTACTGTCTTCTTCTATGAGTTTGACTATTTGAAATAACTCATGAAAGTACAATCATGTAATATTTGTCCTTCTGAGACTGGCTTCTTTCACTTAGCATAGTGTGTCAGGTTTCATCCACGTTGTAGCATATGGCAGAATTTCCTTTTTTATTTTTTGGCTAATATTCCCTTGTATGTATATATTACATTTTCTTCATTCATTGATCAATGGATATTGAGGTTTTCACATCTTGACTATTGTAAAAATGCTGCAAAGAACATAGGAGTATAAATAGCTCTTCTAGATTTTGACCTTAATTCTTATGGATAAATACCCCAATGTGGGATTGCTGTATCATATTGTAATTTTATTTAAAATTTTTTTGAGGAAGCGCCATACTGTTTATCCTTCTTAATTACATAGTTCTACTTTATGGATGCTATTGCTGATAAGAGATTAGAAGAACCTGTATGTTTATTAGTGCTATTCACATTAAAATGACAAAATTTAGAAAAATTAGAAAAAAATGGCAAAAGTACTATTTGCTTTGTGGGACAAGCAATCATATATACACTTCAGCGGTTATCAGAAGAAATTTTTTTGCTCTGTACTACTAAATCAAGTCAGGGATTACTAATGCAGTTTAGAATAATTTCCAACTGACAGTTTAAGTACATAGTCCTCATGCTCAGGCCATAGGTAGTAAAAATTGGAAAGAGGAACTTATGTTATATTCCTAAATAAATAAAACTGCTGCACAGATCTGAAACTCACAGCAACAGTAAACTCAAACTCATGTGAATTCAGGAAGGACTAAAAAAATTAACCTATTTGCTAAAAGAGAGGTTTTTAACAAGTAAGGGAAAACATTTCTTTTGGTCATAATACATTTGTTAAATACATTATTAGTGTTCAGCATACAACATTCCATGTACTTCTGTCTAAATATGCATAAATGTAAGAGCCAGATGGATTGTGCTAATGCCAGCATTGCAAAACAGTACCTCAAGCTGAAGCACTCTGTAATAACTAGATTAATCAGTAATTGCTTTGGTGTTCATCAAAATATCATTAGTCCTTATAAATTAAATGGTTATTAATGCACATGAAATAAGGATATACAAAGAAAAAATCTTTGTAATTATGGTTTTTATTGCTGTTCTTTGTATTTAGGAGTTATTCTAAAGGGAGGAATGTAGCACTCCTTTTAGGTCCTTATCACAGCCACACTTCAAATCAGATTATACACGTTGTTTGTTTTAACTCCTGACCCTTTTCTCTGCAGCACATCTTAACCTCTAAAAGAGTCTGCCTTTGTCTTGCAAAGCCCTCAATTCATCTTTATTCCAAGTAACATTTTTTCAATTTGCAGATGGGGCAAATTCCATGCTATTATTCAGTGACAGAAAGATATACCACCTTGCTTATAGATCTTTTAATTCTTCATTTCCCCTACTTCTACAGTTGTTTAGGTCCATAGGTCTATTCATTATCATAGACCTAAACACACTCATGTAAATACCACCAAGGTCAAGAAATAAACTGTTGCCAACATCCAAAAAGATAGACAAGGCTCTTCCCAAACACTATCCTCCTTTTCCACCCCAAAGAAAACACTCTCCTGATTTCTAACACAATATATAAATTTTGCTTATCTTTGAACTTTATGTAAATGGAATCATAAAGTATGTGGGCTTTCCTTAAATTCTGAATATTTTGATCATTTTTTCATTACAGTTCAGTGTTGCTTTGCATGAATATAACAGCTATCTTTTCACTGTGTCTTCACATAGTGAAAGGAGCTAGGGAGCTCTGTGGGATCTTTTATAAGAATACTAATCCTATTCATAAGTGTTTCATCCTCATGACCTAAGCATTTCCTAAAGGTGCTACTTCCTAATACCATCCCGTTGGATATTAAGAATTCAACATGCATTTTGGGGGAACAGAAACATCAGGCCATAGTAATGGGGGGCAGAAGAAACATATCTCCTGTAGAGAAGAACTCTAAAATATGTATGCATAGTCTCTCATGAGAGACTATGGACTATGAGAAACAAACTGAGGGCTACAGAGGGGAGGGGGGTGGGGGAATGGGATAGACCGGTGATGGGTAGTAAGGAGGGCACATATTGCATGGTGCACTGGGTGTTATACACAACTAATGAATCATCGAGCCTTACATCGAAAACCGGGGATGTACTGTATGGTGACTAACATAATATAATAAAAATCATTATTAAAAAAAAACAAAAAAAACACAAAAAAAATAAAATAAAATATGTATGCATATACTCTACTTTCAAGGATTTGAGCATAATTCTCTACTCCTTAAATGTGTGCTGCTCATAGTGACTTCCTTCCAGAAAGTACAACATGAAAAGGGGGGTGGGGAGGGAGAACAACTCTACAGTGAAGAAGCCTAACAAATATTCCTTTAGCCAGATGATGAGCCAAGAGTATATACTCTTAATGTGTTGTAATGAAAGTGGAAGTTTACCTCTATGGTCTTCATCCAAAAACCACACATAATCCCAGCCTAATCATAAGACAAAATGGGGGGGGGGGCGCCTGGGTGGCACAGCGGTTAAAGCGTCTGCCTTCGGCTCAGGGCGTGATCCCGGCGTTCCGGGTTCGAGCCCCACGTCAGGCTCCTCCTCTATGAGCCTGCTTCTTCCTCTCCCACTCCCCCTGCTTGTGTTCCCTCTCTCATTGGCTGTCTCTATCTCTGTCAAATAAATAAATAAAAAATCTTAAAAAAAAAAAAATTAGACAAAATGGGGCAAATCTCAGCTGTGGGGTATCCTACAAAATAATTAATTCCTCAAAATTGCCAAGGTCATCAAAATCAAGGTCTGAGAAACATTCTGGTCAAGAGAAGGGTAAGCAAACATGACAGCTAAATGTACTATGGGATCCAGGATGGGATTTTGGAATAGGAAAAGAACATTAGGTAAAAACTAAGGAAATATGAATGAAGTGTGGGGTATGATTAATGACAATGTATCAACATTAGTTCGTTAGTTGTGCCAAATGTACCATACTGATATATTAACAATAGGGGAAACAGGGTGTGGGGGTGTACGGCAGCTCTCTTGGCAACTTTTCTATAAATCTAAAGCTATTCTAATATAAAAAGCTTATTACAAATATTATAAGAAAGTGAAAAGCCCAGCCATTGAATGTGAGCATATGTTAAAATACATATAAATAATAAAGCCCTTGTATTCGGAATGTAACTAATTTTTAAAAAGAAACTTTTCTAATGTACAAGGTTTATCCATTTTTAGGATACTGTTTGATGAGCTTTGACCAAAGTATGTGGTCATTTAACTAACACCACCATCAAGATTAAGAATATTCCCATCACTTATATCCTTTTGCAATCAGTCGCCACGCCCTTACCAACCATTCCATTGATTTTCCTCATTGTTTTTTTCTGTTTTCTCTTTTATTGATGTCTGCTCTCATGTTTATTACTTTCTTCCTTCTGCTTACTTTGAATTTAATTTACTGAATTTTACTAGTTTCCTAAGATAGACGCTTACATCATTTAGTCCTTTTTTTTTCTGTTTTAATGTAAACACTGTTATAAATTTCCCTGTAAACACTGCTTTAGCCCAATACCACAAATTTAACTGGATGTGTTTTTATTTTCATTTAGTTCAAAATACTGTCTAATTTTCTTTGTGATTTTTTTCTCTAACATATGTCTTATTAAAAAATGCTGTTCAATTTCAAAATATTTCAATTTTTTCGGTCATCTTTCTGCTATTGATTCATTGTTTGATTCCATTATGTTCAGATAACGTAATCTCTATGATTTTAATCCTTTTAAAATTGTTAAGTCGTACTTTTATGGCCCAGGATATGGTCTATTTGGGTGAATATTCCATGTGCACTAGAGAAGGGTGTGCATTCTGTGACCGGCAGCTAAAGTGTTCTATAGACATTATATTGTTTTCTTGTGTTGTTCAAATGTACTATATGATTATTGATTTCTAATGTAATTATTATTTTTATTACTGAAAGAGGAATGATGAGATCTCATACTATCAATGTGGATTTTCTTGTTCTCTTTTCATATATTTTGATTTTTTCATATAGTTTGAAACACAGCTCCTCAGCTTGTACACATTTAGAATTGCTATGTCCTCTTGATGAATTGGCCCTTTTTATTAACATGAAGTATTCCTTTTCAGCCCCCAAGTAATATTTATCATTCCAAAGCCTAACTTTGTTATTAGTACAGTCCCTCAAGATTTCTTTTGATTAGGATTTTCATTGTATTTTTTATTATTTATATATAATCTATTTTATCTTTGTGTTTAAAGTCAGTTTTTGTGGATAGCATAAAAAACAATGAATTGTTAATATTAATATAAAAGACGCACATCCTCATTAAAATCCAGAAAATTCACATAGCTATTTAAAAACATGCAATGGTAGATGAAAACATTGTTTCTTCTATTTCCTTCTAGATTTGATATGTATCTGTCCTCTAAATTTGTTCTCCTAGGTTTTTGAAACTCCTAAATCACTTGGCCTTCTATTTTGTTCCTCTAAACAAGAAATCTAGGAATCATCTTGGAATCTTCCCCTTCCCTCACATTCTCCTTTCCTTTGGATATCCTCGCAAACTACATGAGTTCTCTTTTCAATGTTCGAAATGTCTGAAATTTGAGCATTCTTCAGCATATCCACTTTAGTTCAAATGATCATTACAGTATCTATTGTCTGAACCATCACGGTATCTTTTTAAATGGTCTTGACACTTTTTCTTCCTCCTGCCCCAGGGCAGATAAAATTTACGGAATGATGGTGAATGGACTGGAAGAAGTTATGCAAGATAACTACAATATATGTTATTACAGCAGTAATCAATATTTAATACATTTGACTTTTATTCAACCCTCAAAGGAAATAGGATATAGAAAATTTTTGTGAGATCAACCTTGAATTTGAGTCAGAAATAGGAAGGAACCTTCATGAAGTCCCAGGTTCTAGGGTGGATTCTTTGGCTCATAGTTTAGTGCATTACTAGCTGTACAACTTAGACTTCATTTGTCTTATCCTTTGGATTCTAGGAGCAAGGGATTATTGGTCTTATTTTTATATCACGTAATTAAGGTTTGGAAAGGATAAACAAGGAAGTGATAGAGTTACTATCGGAACTATATTAAAAACAATCATGCATGGTCTCTATTATACCATCTTGCTTTATTAGAGGCAGGAAATCTTTGTAATCCCTCCAATTTGAAATAATGAGGAGACTAATTGATGGCTATGGGAATGGGTAGCTTCTATAATTAGAGAATCGAGTTGAAGGAAGAATCTATAGAACTTGATGAAAGGATAAACAACACATAATGACTTTAGAGAAGGCAAGATGAATGGTGGAGTTTAAAGCCCTGGGAGAATTGTGCCTAGTTTATTGTAGAGGCACCTGGGATTACACATCATTATTCTGTGTTTCTTTAGTTGGGTTATTGATTTGAGGAGCCTGTGCAACTCGTGTCCCAGCTGTAATTCAACTGCTGTGATTTTATGCTGAAAACACCTACCGCACCCCCTAACTCAATGACAGATAACTACATTGATATATTTGCCAGATTTTTGTTGCTGTTGTTTTTGTTATTTTCATTTTTCTTTTCAGACTCCAGCTGTCCCTAGGTCCATCTGTTTTTATTGCATTTACCATATACTGTTCAGCATGAAGCTTACTGGAAGCACATTCATGTAAATCTGCAGGTGCAAAGTTGATGTGTTCGGCACCTGCAAACATTTGGAAAATTCACCAAGAGGTATTTTCAGACGTTAGGGGATGGGGAAAAAAACAATTAGTGGATAACATAAAACCTTAATATTGTTATTCTTATTATTTTTTCAAAACCAAATGTCTTCCAGTATGTCTCCTAGAGGACTAAATCTAAGCCAAGCTTGAATTAAAAATAAAATAATAACTCGTCTTGGGTTCTCCAAACACATTAAAGCACTGGAAATTCTCTTAGCTGCCTGCAAAAGAAAACCATTCTTCTTAATGGTCATATAATTAAAATTGGAAAAATACATTTTTACAGAGCTCTTTGTAAGTAAAAATTACCTGTGGGGAAACAATATGAGGTATTTCCATTTGAAATGTTTTGCTCAAATAAAGTTCATTCTCTCTTTCAATGCCTTCATCAACCAGCATCAAAAAGCATTCGTCCCAACCACTTATTAAAAGATGAGAACCCTCCATGCAGTAAAATAGAAAGTAAAAATTCAAATTTCTCATCTCTTTGACTTTTAATTAACCACTGATGGTTTTAGTGTGTGTATTCATTCTTTCATACATAGTGTTGTGGCTGACCTTTAAGAGTGTACATAAATTAAGAAATACAAAGCTACAACTTCTTCAGCAATCAAGAAACTAGATCAGTATTTCTTTTCATTTATTTTGTTCATGGTATCATATATATTGAGTCAAAAAAGTGGATGAACACCAAGCACTTTGATTGATTTGACCTTCCAGGAAGTTCTTTGGAATTGACACTTAGCCCCTATGACTGAACTGCAGTGGTGTTAAGAGGATAACAGAAATCTATCAAAATTTACCTTATTCTAATCTGAGTTGTGTTTACAATAGAAAGCAATACAGATCTACTCTTTCTGCATCACTCTTTCTTTATTATAAGATTTTCAATATCAAGCCACAAAAACATAATTTGAGAATCTCTTGGACTTTATGCAATGAAAATGGGATGGTAAAGAAAAAAGGTGCTTCATATATTGGAAATGCCATGACCAGGTACTTTTCTTTGTATTATTTCATTAAATCCTACAGTAGTCTTCAGAAGTTGAAATCACTGTTATTTTCTTTAACAGAGCCTCCTAATATCATTTACTTAGTATGTTATTATATATTCCAAGTGATTCCCATACCTAGCCACAAAGCGATAGCACTGAAATCCCTCATGCATTTGCCAATCAAAACTACAGAAACTGAATGAAAAAAAAAAAAGCCAAGATAATCACTTAGTGGTTCTACTCAAATCCATACTAGAGAATGACAGTATTGTTAATACAGATGGTAGGGGGCTACAGCATTGCCTAATCCTGAAAAAGCTGCAACACCAATATACTTCAGAATAATTTCCCAATGTCTACATCTCTGATGTAATCTAAATCTAACATGTAATCAAGATGTAATCCAAAATATAACCTACCAGAAAGGGTCCAAACTGACAAGTCAAGTGTACCAATGAGAGCAATTCCTCAACTGGAGAAATATTCACTGGTCCCTTCACTTTGTTTGTGCTAAACTCTAGAGGCAGTTTAGATCCAGAAGAGTGGAGGGATTCAAAGAAAAAAAATGCAGTGATTTGTAAAAGATGGGCATGATAAGTAGGAACATTTATTTTTATCCTTTTACTTCTAATGAGGTCAAATTCTTATCTTTGGATTTAACTTACTTTATTTTGTTTCTAAGGATCCAAGATTAAAAAGATGCTAGACATCATTAGCCACTAGAAATGCAAATAAGTATCACAGTAAGATACCACTAACCTCCACTAATATGGCTAAAATTAAAGAGATGGACCATACCACCCATTGTCAAGGACGTGGAAAAATTGGAACTCCGACGTTCCAGTACAACTGTGGAACTGTTAAAGTTGTATCATCACTTTGGAAAACAGTTTGGCAGTTTCTTAAAAAGTTCAAACAAACCAAGGCCATATTTCGAGGGGTTCTATGACAAATTTGCCCCAATGGAATTAAGTTTTATAAATTCGACAGTTTTGACACGTTGTTCTGTTTGTGTTATTCTTGGAGAACTCCCGAAGCCACCATTTGCTTTACAAATTAAACCTCTCTCTTTGTTTTTAATTTAGGCATCCATTTCTTACCTCACACATCTTATTCTTTTCTGCCTATAAAACACGTATTTATCCTTCAAAAGCCAATTCAAATATTGCCTCTTCTATGAAGCCCTCCCTGACCTATTCTCTATGGCATTGGTTGGCTAGGACTGTTATAACAAATTATCACGGACTTGGCGGTTTAAAAAACAGAAATTTATTTTCTCACAGTTCTGGAATGTAAGTCTGAAATGAAGATGTTGAAGAGGGCATACTCTCTCCAAAGCCTTTAAAGAATACTCCTTCTTTGTCCCTTCCAGTTTTTGGTGGTTTGAGGCATTTCTTAGCCTGGGACAGCATAACTCTAATTTGTGCCTCTGTCTTCAAAATGGCTGCATTCTCCCTATGCATCTGTGTCTCTGCATCTGATTTTCCTCTTGTTATAAGGACACCAATCATGGGTGAATTTAGAGTCACTTTAACACAGTTTGACTTTACCGTAACTAATTAAATCTGCAAAGACCCTATTTCCAAATAAGTTCACAGTTTGAGATTCTGGGTAGACATGAATTTTGAAGTGATGCTATTTAAGCCAGGAGAGTCCACCTTGTGGCCACCAAAAATTCACATCCATCCACATCCCACAAAATACATTCACCCAATCCCAATATCCCAAAAGTCTTAATGCATTTGAATATTAACTCTAAATCCAAAATCTCATAAACATATCAAATCAAAAATTTTCAAGCTTTTATTATCTAAATAATCTAAGTCATCTATGGGTGAGATTCTGGGTATGATCATTCCTGGGACAAAAATTTGTCACCCTCTTAGAACCCGTAAAAGAAATGGTCTGATTCCCAAGTACAATTGTGGGGCAGGCATAAGGATAGACATTTATATTCTGAGTGGAAGAAAACAAAAAAATAAAGGAGCCACTGATCTAAAACAAATTTGGAATCCAACAGGGTAACTTCCATTAGGTTTCAAGCCCTGAGACTAATTTTCTATGGTTCAATCCACCCCTGAGTTTATGGAGGCTCTGTCATCTTGGTGCAATGAGGCCTCAATAGCTCATCTTCTCTGCCTACAGAGCTCCTATCATCCCATGCCTCTAGGCCTGCCTACCAGGCCTCTGCCTCTTCCCTCAAAGTCATTTTTCCTTTTTCTTGAAAGGGAGTACATGCTACTACCCTGAATAGTTTTATCAACTTGTTTCCTGCTTATAGAATCCCAGAGTTCAACAGCCTTTCCTCATTTCATCCTGTCTCTGGCCCAAGCTGGCAGTGTTCTAATGATATAACATTCTCAAAAATCTGTCAGTCTTCCATGTATGCAGACACTGTGAGCCAGTACACAAGAAGGTTCTCTACAGATTTTACCCTTAAATAACCCATCTCTATTCCCGGCTTCTCCTGAGATGGATGATTAGATCCATGTGTCACATACATCGTCTCTTCAGCAAAAGTTTATTAAGCCACAACATTGGATAGACATGTTTCCAGAACACTCTATCTGAATAGGCTGAACATTTCCCAAATCTCCAAGTACTGGTTCATTTTTGCTTAAAAGTTCCTTCCTCAATTTATCTCTTTCCTCTTGCATTTTGCTATAAACTTAATAAGAAACTAGGCCACACCTGCCAGAACTTGGTGGGAATCTCCTTAGCTAAACACCAAGTTTATCATTTACAAGTTATACCTTCCACATAACACTAGGACTCAATGCAGCCAAGTTTTCTGACACTTTATAGCAAGGATCCCCTGCCATCCAATGTCCAGTAACAAATTTCTTCTTTCCTTATGAGCCCTGACTAGAAACACCTTTAGTGCTCATATTTATGTCAACACCCTGTTAATAATGATATATGTAATTCTTTAAGACAATGGAAGATTTCTCTATCTTACTTTCTACTTTCTTCTGTTCCTTCATCAGAATTGCCTTAACACATTTCTATAAACTTTTTCCTCAAGGCATTCTATGATTTTTCAATCATGCACCTCAAAATTCTTCTAGTCTTTCTACTCAGTACCCAATTCCAATGCTACTTCCACATTTTTAGGTATTTGTTAGAGAGCCATCCAACTTCTGATACCAAAATCCGCGTAGGTTTCCGAGGGCCACTGTAAAAATGACCATAAACTAGGAGACTGAACACAACAGAAATTTTCCCTCACAGTTCTGAAAGCTAGCAGTATGGAATCAAGGTGTAAGCAAGGCCATACTTCCTCTGAATGCCCTAGAGAAGAATCCTAGTGTTTATCACAAATGAATAGATTTTTAAGGATCTTTCTCTAATCAGCTCTGTAGCATATATCAGTTGTGAATGTGATTGTGTAAGTGGAAATAGGCATGTCTTCTCTTTGGGAGGCCATTTGTTTTTATCCTAATTACCAGAAAAGATTAAAAAAGAAATGTGTACAAATTATTCTAGTAGCCCGTATTTAATTGCAAACTGTCAGAAGATTTTTATACAACTTATATTGTAACATAAATAAGAAAAGTGATGACTTTAAAAATATTTATGTGTTTTCCCATTTTCTAAAAAACAGTTTAGGCTAAAAGACTAGTTCTTTCTTGAGATACCAGGAGAAAAGGTGAGTTACCACTCAGAAATCTTTTTAAAAAAGTGTGTTTACATTTGCCAAGAAGGTAATTATTATAAGTTAATGTTCCAATACACGGTCCTAACATATAATTACAGCAACACAATTACTCTAATGGATTCTTCCATATACTTACTTTAAAATTTTGTTGGCTAGAAGTAGAAGAAAAACCTATAACTGAAAATTTTTCCATGACATTGAATTAAATGTTATTTTTAGAAACACTGTTTTATTGTTGTTTTTTGTTTTTTGGTTTTTTTTTTGGTGAGACATGAAAAATTTTCTGTGAGTGCCAGCAATTGAAGCTTTCCTACAAATAAAGCAAGAAGATTTGCTTCAGTAAAACTGGCTTTTGAACTGTATATTCTTTCAATACAGGAAATAAATCCCCTTTCTATTTCATCTCCAGTAGTTCTGCTCACTTGGAAGCAATGGGGAGTCTTCAGGTAGACACAGAGCCGCTGAGTTACAGCGCTCTCAATCCCTTTATTTCACTCCTTTGAAAAATTGTTTTTCCTCGGAAAAAGTTTCTGAAGACTCAGGGGAAGGAAAAAGTAAGTTTTATTTAATTTCCCCACAAATCTCACAAATGCTCCCTCTAATTAAGATCATATTTCCAAGAAAATATGATGGGTTGTACAGTAATACGAGTTACAGAAACAAACCAGAAAACAAAGCCAACCCAATAAAAAAGTTAACTTGGTGAATTACTTGACATTTAATTTAGATTTTGTTTTTCTTTTCTTTTGTGTTATGGTTGCTTTTATCAACAATAGGTAATTATACAAGTCTTTAAATATATACTCATAATCTTTCAGTTCTGCCTCTCCACTTCAAAGATCAAACTGACAATGCCCTGAGGAATGAGAAGAGGATGTTTTTGCAGTTTAGAAGGTGAACTTTGCAGGACTACTCTAAATTTCTTGGTTTAAGTTAAAAGTACTGAAAATTTATTTTTTGAGCAATAGTCTTCAATTTATATATATATATTTTTTCTTTTTTTAGATTAAGTCTTTTTGTAAGACCGGATGTCAAATTAAAGCAGAGTTTTCAAATACTAGTAAATATTTCACTTAACTATGATTTGATGTACTCATTTTAAATTGTATTTGGAAAAAACGTTGGGTACCTTTGTCTTTTAATTGACTGGAAAAGTTCAACTCCCCCAGGTTTTAGTTTTCGATGAGCTGTGAGAAAGGCTTTTTAATGAGTTGGTAAGTGACATTGATTACCATTAAATCACATCAAGCAGAGGAAACAATGCCATTAACTTTCAGTTTTCTGGATTCTACAATAGCTTGTGCATAGGCAGTGTTAAAGATTAGCAGCTCCCAGTACACAGAGTACCTAATAACTTACCCTGAAGATTATAGTAATGGAAAAAAATATTCTTGGCAATAATTTATTGAAATACTCAACCTTAGTTATAATTTAGACAACGTTTAGACAAAATTCAAACGTTGGGATGATAATGATGACAGTGATGTCATCTCGCACTTCATTACCATAACAAATGTGACGAAACACAGTCTGTATTGTAAACTTTCTACATCCTACATAGTTTTGGATCTAGTTTGTTTCAACTTTCATAGGCATTCCCTTTCATTGTGTTCCCTCAGCTCTTTCTTCTATTTAAGCTAATAGTACTTGCTCTCAAGACAACATTCTAACAGGGCACTTTGTCTCTGATCTCCCCATTTCACCCTGGCCCATACTGTATATTTGTATGGCTGTATACTGTATATGCCTCCTCAAGCATAGCTTGGGTAGATTGATTCCTTGCTCGAGTGTATTTCCCATTGCTTAGTAAAAAGAATTTAATTTTCTTAGCGGGGTGTTCAAGACACTTTACAATCGGATCCCTTTTCATTCCCCTTCAAACTCCTACCATCCAACTTTATACATACTCTTAAGTGAACTTCGCCCACTCAGCTTCTTACAGATTTCCATAAACCGAACTTCTCAGTGTGCATTATATATAGTATAGTGTTTCTTCATCAGGGAGCAGCAAATATTGTACAGATATGTGGCCAAATTATGATCCATTTAAAAAATGTATTTTGATACAACTAAAAATACTTGCTGTTATGAAGAGGCCTGTTGGAGAAACTGTTTAGTGGGGGAGGTCTACCAGTGTGGGATAGAGCAGGCATGTGATTTGCTAGAAAGCAGAGGTGGGAAATGAAATGCCAAACCAGCACCAAAGACAAATCCTTGTTTCCTGGGATCAATAATAACCACCGTGGGCATGTATAAGAAAGCTTGGTCAGGGCAGTAAATAATTCAGTCCGAAGAGCAATCTGACACTGGAGGATCACTGATTCAACAGTCCAATAACCGTGGATACCTGTATAGACAATTTGGGACACTGGTATAGTGTGATGCTGATTATGTTGTGTTTATTATTCTCTCATATAATGTTTTATGAGATTTTTAATTACTTTAAGTGGGCTACTAGAAAATATCTCGTATTTAAAAGTGTGCTACAAATGCAAAATATGTGTACCACTGCTTTTTTTTTTTTTAAGATTTTATTTATTTATTTGACAGAGAGAGAGACAGCCAGCGAGAGAGGGAACACAAGCAGGGGGAGTGGGAGAGGAAGAAGCAGACTCCCAGCAGAGCAGGGAGCCCTATGCAGGGCTTAATCCTAAGACCCTGGGATCAGGCCTTGGGCTGAAGGCAGACGCTTAACGACTGAGCCACCCAGGCGACCCTACACCACTGCTTTTAACTAATCCTTCTTTCCTGCAAAGTCTTGCGTCTACTGTCCCACCTTCCAATCCCTCCATTGACTTCTCGTTCTATGCTTTCCTTTGCTTCTCTAATAACGTTGAGGCTTCTTGGGGGGTGCTTCTTGTCATAGTCCTGTTTATTTCTAATACTCTCATTATTCTACATATTTCATGGGGCATAATTGGGTGCTTGAAAAATAGTCAATACATGGTTGAATTATTTTTTAAATAATTGGTTGAAATAAGTATGAATAAGTGGACATCCCTTTTTTAAAAAAGGAACATTGATGTATAATATATATTTTAAAGAAGGTTAATCTCAAACTGTCCTAAATATTGATATAACCCTAGTATCTCTATCCAGCATCAGTTAGAGATTTAACATGATTCCTTTAATTATTTCAGGCCCTCATAATGTTAGTCCTGCAGAGGATGCAGGCATTCTTTTCAATTTTATGACCACATATATTATTTTATCCCTTTTACATTCATCCTGATTGGGCAAGATAAATAGTTTCCATATTTTAAGCATGTTTTTGATTTTTAATTGATAATGCATTTTGAAAACTCTTTGATGTCTTCAGTATTTAGTATAATTATAGATTTCATGTTTCTTCTTTCATTTTATTAGTGGGATTGTTTAATCTCCATTACCACCCTTTCCTCAGATATTTTTTTCTGGAGAAATGTTTCCTATGATTTTGATTTCACCTACTCTTAATGGTAATTCCTTGGGGTTTTCCCCTCTACTATATGCTTTTGAACATGCTTATGATTAGTATGATTTTGTGTGTGGGGGGGGGTTGCCTTATTTGTCCTTGAGATTTATGCTTTATCATAAAGGGGGGATTATTAAGGCAATATCTGTAAAATCAGCACTGGACACACCACACAACCAAAGCAAAACAAAAGAATGTCTCCCATCGGTCACAATGAGAGAAATGCCTTTTCCTTGAGGAGAGTGGTAAGATGAATATAGAGATCATATCTTCCTATGGTTTCTACCACCAGCGTTATTTGTCCCTTGGTCAGGATGGGTAAAGGGATGTGTAACTGTGTAGTGTGTGTGTGTGTGTGTGTGTGTGTGTGTGTGTGTGCTTATGAACAGAAACAAGGCCAAACATCTGCTTAAACTAACTCACTCAACAAATGTTAGTGATCGTGAACTATTTAGCAAGTTTTTCCAGATATAGAAAACATAACTGTGAATGAGATAAGTCTCATCTATCGTGAGGCTCAAATTCTTGAAAGGAGGAGGAGGCAGGAGACTAAAAGGCACAAGTAAACAAATAAACAGTATAAAAGAAAGTTATGCAATAGAAGTGATAGTGAATCACTTTACTTTGGATTGAGTGGTTGAGAAGAGCTCCCTGAAAAGAGCGTACATGACAGGAAGAAGCTAAACACATGAAATCCTGATTATAGGGTACTCTAGGCATGAGGAAATGCAAGTGTAGAGGCACGAAGGCATGAGTCAATTCAATGTGTAGCAGGAATGAAAAGAACATCAAGAAGTCTTACGTGGGTGGAGCATGGTGAGGACTTTGAGTTTTCTTGTGGGTATAACTGGAAGTATTTAAGAGATTTCAATAAAGAAAAGCTGTGAACTAAGTAGTGTAAGAAAGTATTGAGGAATAAATGGAAGAGTTTGGATACTGGAAAAAATGAAGAGGGCCTTGAAGGGCTCAAGATAAGGAAGGGCCAGTGCTCTATCAGATGACAGTAACAGTTTATCATTAACTGAGATGCCTAACACCAGTAGGAAATTTACTTGCCTTGTCTCCTAACTTTATGGTCATCTGAAAAGTGTTTCCTTTATAAATTCAGCCTAAATGTAAAAATATGTTCCCACCTTCATCAAACTAGGACCATAGCTGTAGACTGATATAAATATCCAAGGTGTGTCAGAATAAGGTAAGGAGTAGGCCATAGCGACGCCAATGCAATATTTCTAAGCATATTGAAAATCAGTGTACGATTTATAATCTATAACACTTGTGCTACAAGATCCAGCAATTAAGGTAATACACTAAGACATTTGCAAAATTATGACATATGAGATGTACAGATAAAATGGAAACTACTAAGATAGGAAAAAAGTACTGGCTTTAAGAATTTGAAAATCTGATATCAAGGTCTGCTCCGCCTCTTATGAGCTGAGTGATCTGGAGAACATTTACTCTCTGATCTTAGTTTCTTCAAATGACAGGTAAAAACAACAATACACTCCAAATTTAGCTGTAGGTGTTTTAAAATTATATAACAGAAACATTCTTAAAATACACTCTCGAAGTATGTGTAGGTATACATTCATCTCAGGATATGTTATTTCATCTAGAGAGAAAAACATATCGGTTTCAGATATGTCTATCTCGCTGGGACATAAAAGATAATATATGATTTCCTGCTTTTAGATATTGGAGACCAAGGGTTCATTGAAGCGAGACAACTGGCCTCAAAACACTGAGCGCACTAGTGACAGACTAAGCCTAGGGCCTTTAAATATTTCAGACAAAGCTTTGTATCAAAGGTCTCACGAAATAAAGAAAACTTGAAGACACGTGATGCTAAAGAATCAGAGAAAGACTCTTTTTTGTAGAATATGCCAGAAAGCTGATGACAAACAAGTCTACATAGAAATACAAGATGAAATGTGGAGACCCTCCCTAATGGATAATCACCAGCCAAGACAGATATCTGGGGCCAATGTACCTAGGAGCTCATTTCTGCTCATTTTTATAAAATGTTAGATGTTATGATTTTCATGTTTAGACAATGTTTTAGCACCAATACTGGTAACTGTTGAGCATTAGTCACAAATTATGCTACAGTAAATCCTTGAGTTTTGATATATTCCTGCCTGTGATACATAATGAGAAAACAAAAAAAACAAAAACCCAAAAGACTCTCAAATTCTTTTAAAGACATGTCTTCTGAAGCAATGTAGCAAGTACGCATTTAGAAAAGATACGTAGAGTTAGAGATGTAATGAAGAGAAAGTCTCCAAAGAATAACTATCAACCCTTTATGACCCCAATTTCAGTAGCTTCAATAATATTGCTACAAGAAGGAAAGAAAGCTCATTTTTATTAGCTTCTCTGGAGACAATATCTCCAATCAAAATTGATTACTTTTCCATGCCATATATCATGCAGAAGTGTTAACAGGAAATCTACTCTTCACTCATTCCCTTGGCCTACTTCTTGGCAACTACATTATGCTGTACTTAATTTTCAAGTAAATAACATATTAAAAATTAATCAGAGGAAAGAGTAATTTAGAATTTTGAAGTAAAATGGTACAACCTAACTTACAAGAAATTCTGGTCTCCTGTAACTTTAAATTTCAAGTGCTAGAGGGAGGGAAGAATTAAGAAAACCCTCCTTCAGGCACTTAACATTTCAATACAATGGCTCACTAGTTCAGATTCTGGGGTTCATGACAAGAATTCCTTAGTGGACTCAACAGAATTCTCTCCAACAGTTCTGCTCCGGCCATTAATAGGACAGCATGGAACAAGTGTGCAAATAGATATAGATATAGTTACAGATACAGATATGGATATAGATAAAGTATCAAGCTAATAAAACGTTCCTCTTAATGTAATCTTCCCTCCTATTTTAACCTTAATGTATTTTACATATATATTTTCAAAATAATTAGGCCAAGATTATAATTACAAATCTCAATGTCTTTTTTTAGGTAAACTAAGGATAGCTAGCACTTAGCTCCTGGCTCAACTGCCGCCTTCTCTTTCTCTTCATGAACTGCATGGGGCTCAGGTTCATGCAATGATACCACAGTCTATTTGTCCAAGCTCACATACTCCGAAAATAGCTGCTCCTTGGCCACTTCGTGTGCCTAGAGATGTGCTTGATGTGTTACTTCTCAGAAGAGGTTCTGGGGAAGGGGGCCGCAGATTCTGTACTTAGGCAATTCTGATGTCCAGTAAAATCCAGAAGCAGAAATCATGTGATATGATGGCCATGGTCCTTTAACCCCATGGACTAACCACATCATGGGGCAGCTATCATCATAGGAAGTCCAGGAAGAGATCCTTTCTATCAGGGCTCAGGAAAATGACTTTTCTTGCCAGTGGTACTGTTCTCTGACAACCAGTATTTTCCAAGAGGGATTAATAAGCCACCTCTACAGCATATGTAAGGAGAAATGTGATTTTCCCCCATGCTCTTTATCACTACTGCCTCACAGAGGACTGATTTATGATAGAGCCTGAGTACATATGTAATGGTTTACGGGGCCTCATCAAAAAAATATCTGTAGCTCAAACATATCCACAGTTATTCTATATATAGACATTTCTCCATGATCCTGTTTATAAATGTACATTTTCTTGAAAATGATCACATATAATCATTATTCTTTCTTATCGTTGAGCTTATTGACCTGTATGTTTCCAATTTCATCTGTGTCCCTGATCACTTCATGAGTTCTTCATGGAAAACAGTGCACAGCACAAGAAGCACTCAACAGGAGTCCAACCAACCTACTATGTTAGCTAAGCCTTTTCCAAAATTCTACACCCTAAGAAAATTAATTTCTTTAAGACTCAGTTTCCTTATCTGTCAAATAGAGTATTAACTACCAATCGTATGGACTTGATGTGTGAATTTAAAGAGATAATCCTTGAAAAATCCTGTACAGTGCACGGCGCACAAAAGGTGCTCAGCAAAGTGTGTTCTTGTGCATATTTCAGATACTGCATTTAAGACAATTTTTTTATATCATAAGAATCTAAGCTTCTTAAGGTCAAAAGATGTCTTTTAATCTTCTCTGAATCTTCAGTACCTGGTAGAGTATCTATAATATAATAGATAATTGAAATAACTTAAGATCAGGATATAGATGGCATGAAAGCACAGGACAAATTCTTCTCCTCCTATCTGTCTTCTTGAAGCTTAGCATTATCTCTAGTCTCTTTCATGATTGCTTCTCTACCTGGTTTAATCTGCAGGTAAAGAGGGTCTGGCATGCCTTCATTAGCCTGATTATCTACCTTCAGTCAGTCAATTCAATTAAGCCAAATTTATTGAGTGTGTACTCTGTTCCAGGCTCTGGGAAAATAAAGATAAATAAGATATTTTTGTTCATAGTCTAGTGGGGAAAAGAGACATTAAAACGAAGAACTGAAGTTTCAATGTGACAAATATCCCTTAAGACCTATGCTTCTTTTCCAATTTACCTAGATTGACCATTCACATTTCATATCCTTGGTTCATGCATAATCAATGTTTTTGGTGAGTACTCTCCACTTCATTCATTTCTAACCAGAGATATTCTATCTGCCAACTCTCAGTGCTAATATGCTTTTGTTTTGTACTTTTAAAATTTCAAACCCAGTTTTAGAAACATTATCTCATTTTAACAGCTCCCAGATGTGACAGTCAGTGTTACTACATTCTTATGTGAACGGTGAGGTAACTGGAGACTTGGAGAGTTTGTATGAACTCTTCAAGTCATGTAACTAGCAGGATGCAGAATTTGTTCTCAAGCTTGGATCTTTGTGAACAGAAGATTTCCTTGATTGTTGTAATTTTTTATGACCACTGATAATTTTGGTTGGTTGTCGCATGCATTTTTATTTTTATATTGACTACAGACTCTAACATATATTTTTTTAAAAAAAGATACACGAAGGACTTTGAGGTGGTCCAGTAAAAACTGTCCACCTCCTTGTGCAAGTTCTGAACCAACTGACAATTAACAGTGATATTCAAGAATATAATTTAGGATCTAAATTTTAGAAACTAAATTTATTAATACAGAAGCAAGTAATACTTAGGCAACCACTTATTCACTACTGAAGGGCTTCCCCAAGGAATGGCTCTCTAATAACACTCACAGCTTGGAGTAGCAAAGCAGATCTTGATTCTTATAGGCAGATATATCCCTGAAGGGAAAGATTTTTAAAAAATGAGTATGGGCTGATATGCAGTTTCTCCTTCCAAACCCAATACTCAGCTAGGTTTCTCATCTTCTCAGGTGTAATGATTAGAAAATTGGTTTAAAAAGGGCCAGGTGTGTTACATGAATAGACACCTCTTCACATAGAAGAAAATATCATGAGTTGGGAAGAAATAATCCCAAATAGTATTCTCAAGGTTAAGTTCTCTTAACCCAGTGCGGGTAATCTTAAGGCAATTGTTGACCAGGTAAATAGTTATCATCTCAAGGGAGGAGATGAGCAGCCTAATATGATAGTCTTGCTGACTTCTGTATAAGTTTATTCCCCAATATCAACCATTCTTTAAGGTATTTCCTTGGACTAATGTTGATACAGAATTTTTCCCTCAGAAAACTCCAATATTTACCAGAAGAGTATATTAATAATATTAATTCCAAGGTCATTGTGTACCCAGGGATGAAATATTTACTCTGATTTTTATATTTCATAGCATCTTATGCTTAGTTGCAAGTTCAATGTTTCTTCTCTAAGGCATAATACAGTGGCTCAAAAGACATTATAAAGGTTCTCCAAAAATAACATACGTACAGACAAACCCAATATTAAAATTCTAGCAACACTGGTCAGAAGGAGTTTCAGAATGGCAGAATTTAGATTTCAAAAATCTACTCCTTCATAAAAGCAATGATAACACTGGAGGAATTGTCAAAATCAACTTTTTCGGAACTCTGAAATTAACCAAAGGCTACAACAACCCAGAAGTGGGTGTTTAAGGGAAAAAAATGGCTAAATCTCATTAAGAATGGTGAGTTTTGTGATGTTTCAACTTTCTCTGCAGTAGCCTTGAAAACCAGCAGTTTCAGACCATGTTGTTTGTAAAAAGAGCAGCCTACAAGTCATTTTTTGAAGCCAAACGGGTTTGGAATGTCTCAGAAAGACTCATTCTCAGAGAATTATCCTAATTTAACCTGTCAGGCTGGTCCTTTGAAAAGACACATTCATTTGATCTAATTCAGAAATAGCTCAGTAAGAAAAGCCCTATCTCCGGGGTGTTTGTCAAAAACAATGAGCAGAAATTGTTTAACACTGCAGCTACTGAGGCAGCGTTACCAGTTGTGACAAACAAGAGGTTAGCCAAAAAATTTAAAAGGAAAATCTGGGAAATAATATGTTCACAGAAGGCTTTGAAAAGCTCTGAAATATTCCTGGGGAACAAGGAAGCCACACACATCTCAAGGGGTATACATAGGAGAAACGGAGTAGGTTCAAATCTTGTACTTCTGGTTGACATTGATGCTCTGCATGGGCAAGAGGTAAAGGATAAAGCAGAGTTGTAAACTACCCATAATGTTGAAGGCAGGCACACATGTGCACCCATGCACACACACATACACAATCCCTTGCACACACATATACACAATCCCTTGGCAAAGGATGGGAGACATTGGTTTAAAACATTTAAGGAAGCTCTTTCCAATAATTAGCCGATTAGGAAGCTAAGTGAGCAAAACTTCAGTATCCATACATGACAAAGAGCATAGACTTAATAGAATTCATCCATCCAAGTCATTAAACAAACAGCAACAATTGTAAATGGTAACAACCAAAAAATCTGGGAAGTGTAAGTGCTTGGATTTTAGTCACTACATTGTATCATTTAAAATATCCACGTTTTAGGGAAAAAAATTGTGAGACACAAAGAAACAAGGTATTCTGACCCAAAAATAGAAAAAAAAATTAGTCAATAGGAACTGTCCCTGAGAATGCCCAGATGTCAGACTTACTAAACAAAAACAGTAAGTAAGCTATTTCAAGTATGTTCAAAGAACTAATGAAACTAAAGGGATCTTCTAAAGAATTAAACGGAAGTCTGAGGAAAAATGTGTAAGCAAATAGAGAATATCGATAAAGAGAGGAAATTATCAAAAAAAAAAAAAAGAACCACAAATATTCTGGAGTTGAAATGTACAATAATTGAAATGGAAAAATTTACTAGAGTAGCTCTATGAAGATTTAAGCTGACAGAAGAATCAGTGAAATTGAATATAGGTCAATTGAGATTATCTAGTCTTAAACAATAAAGAAAAATAAGTCTCAGACCTGCGGGATACCATCAAGCACACCAACTTAGGTACAATAAAAAATCCAGAAAGGAGAGAGAGAAAATAACAGAAAGAATATTTGAATACTGCCCTAAAATATCCCAAATTAGATTTAAACATCAATGTAAAATTCAAAGTTTCTCAAGGAAATCCATGTAGATTTAAGGGAAGTAGATCTACACTAGACACATCTTATTCAAACTGTCACAGACCAAATAAAAAAGAAAAGAACAGAAAAAAGAATGTTGAAAGCATCAAGAGAAAAATGACTCACTATATTGAACAGATCTTCAATAAGATTAATATTTAATTTCTTTTCAAAATTCATGGAGACCAGAGGACAGTGGAAAGTGATACACAAAGTTCTGTCAATAATGATTTCTATATACAGCACAACAATGAATGAAAGAGAAATTAGGAATATTCCTAGATAAACAAAAACAGAGAGAAATTGTCACCAGCTGCTCTGTTCTACCAGAAGAACTAAAAGAAGTATTTCAGGGTAAATTAAAAGGACACTATATTGTAATTCAAATCTGCAAGAAGTAGAAAGCTCTGGCAATGTTAACTACATTTGTAAATATAAAGGATGGGTAGTATAAGTATACTTTGCTTGTAAATCTTTTTTTCTCCTACATTATATAAACATAGCTGCATAAAACAATAATTATAAAAATGTGTTGATGGGCTTATAATTTATAAAGATACAACTTGTTTGACAATAATAGCAGAAAACATGGGGATGGAGTTACATTGCAGCTGATTCTGCATACTACTGACATTTAGTTGCTGTTAAATTGAACTAAATTGTATTCAGTTTAAATATTAATTGTAACCACAGGATAATCAAAAAGAAAATAAAATTTAAAAATATAGTACACTTGCAGTGACTGGGTGGCTCAGTCGGTTAAGCAGCTGCCTCTGGCTTGGGCCATGATCCCAGAGTCCTGGGATCAAGACCCGCATCAGGGTCCCTGCTCAGCTGAGAGGCTGCTTCTCCCTCTCCCTATGCCTGCCATTCCCCCCTGCTTGTGCTCTCTCTCTCTGGCAAATAAATGAAATCTTTAAAAAAATAAAAATTAAAAAAATTAAAAATATAGTACACTAAAAAAGAAGGGAATTAAAATGGTATACCAGAAATATATATGTATGTAAAAAAAAAAAAAAAGAATAAAGGAACAGAGGAGCAGTAAGGACATTAAGACTTACAGAAAACAGGGGCGCCTGGGTGGCACAGCGGTTAAGCGTCTGCCTTTGGCTCAGGGTGTGATCTCGGCGTTATGGGATCGAGCCCCACGTCAGACTCCTCCGCTGTGAGCCTGCTTCTTCCTCTCCCACTCCCCCTGCTTGTGTTCCCTCTCTCGCTGGCTGTCTCTATCTCTTTCAAATAAATAAATAAAATCTTTAAAAAAAAAAAAAAGACTTACAGAAAACAAGTATCAAAATGGCAAATGTAAATCATATCTTATTAGTAACTGCATTAAATATAAATGGTTTAAAAATTCCAGTGGAAAGACAGAAATTGGCAAAAGAGATTTAAAAAATGATCCAACTATATATTTACAAGAGACATATTTTATATTCAAAGATACAAATAGATTGAAAATAAAAGGATGGAAAATTGTTTACCATAAAATAGCAAACCAAGGAAATGGAGTTGCTATATTAATACCAGAAAAAAATAGATTTTAGGACAAATATTGTTACTAGAGATAAAGAAGGAATTTCATAGTATTAAGAGATCAATCCAACAGGTAGACATAGCAATTTATAATCATTTATGCACATAACAACAGAGACCCAAAATACATGAAGCACAAATGGACAGAGTTGAAGAGAAAAATAAACAATTCAAAAATAACAGAGACATCAAAACTGTACTTTCAATGGATAAAAAAATTAGTCAGAAGATCAGTAAGGAAATAAAGGACTTAACAGTATAAGCTCCTGGGCATAGCAAATATATATAGAACACTTCACTCAATGACAGCAGAGTTTATATTCTTCTCAAGTATACACGAACTTTTTTCTTGGGTGGAGCATATGTCAGGCTATAAAACAAGCCTCCAGAGATGTAAAAATTATTCAAATCATAAAAAGTGTGTGCACCACAATGGAATTAGGTTAGAAGTGGAAAACAGAAGAAAATTTAGGAAATTCACAAATATGTGCAAATTAAACAACACAATATTTTTTAAAAAATTTTTATTTGAGAGAGAGAGAGAGCACAAGCAGCATGGAGGGTCAGAGGGAGAGGGAGAAGCAGACTCCTCACTGAGCAGGGAGCCAGACGCCAGGCTCCAATCCAGGACCCTGGGATCGTGACCTAAGCTGAAGGCAGATGTGTAACAAACTGAGCCACCCAGGTGTCCCTAAACAACACAATACTTAACAGTGGTTGGATTGTTGCAACTTCTTAATTACAAATGGATCAAGAAAGAAATCATAAGGCAAATTGGAAATGACTTTGAGATGAGTGAAAATGATAATGAAATATGACACTTCTGATATGCAGCCAAAATGGTGTCTAGATGGAAATTAATTGCTGTAAATCCCTTTACTAGCAAAGTAGGAGGATTTCAAGTCAATAACCTTGACTTCCATCTTCAGAAACTGAAAAAAGAAGAGAATAAGAAACCCAGAGCACGCAGAACTAAGGGGGGTGTGGGAGGGAAGCCTAGAGTGGACATAGTAAAATGGAGTATAGAGAAACAATAGAAGAAGAATCATTGTCAAAAATCAGTTTTTTGAAAAGATTAACAAAATTGGCAGATCTTTTGACAGATGGGCCAAGAGAAAGAGATGGATCAAATACTAAAACAAAGAATGAAAGAGAGAATGCTGATGTGGAATGTAGGGAAGTAAAGAGTGTTGTAAGGGAATTTTCAGCCAAAAAATTTAGATAATTTAGACAAAATGGACAAATGCTTAAAAAGAAACAAACCACTTAAATTGACTCAAGAAGAAATAGAAAATTTGAATTGACTTGTAAGAACTAAAGAAATTGCATTAGTAGGTCAAATGCATCCCACTGACCTGGGAAGCTGTGGTGCTGCAACTTGCTCTGCAGTCGTCTCAAAAAAAAAAATCCCTGACCTATATAACTTCACTGATGAATTTTACCATATATTAGAGAGAAAATTATATCAATCCTTCAAAAATCCTTACAAAAACTATAGCACTTCCAACTCACTTTAAAAGGCCAGTATTAACTTCATACTAAAATCAGGTGAAGACATCACAAGAAATGTAAACATCAGGCTAATACCTCTTATGAAGATAGATGTAAAAATCCTCAACATACCAGCTAATCAAACTCAGCAACACATAAAAATGATTGTACACCAATCAGTTAAATCATCTTTTATCCAGGATTATACATTATTTATCCCTGGAATGCAAAGTTGGTTTAAATTACAAAAAAAAAAAAAAATCCATCAATGTAAGACATCTCTGTATTAACAGAAAATTTTATTTATTTATTTTAAAGATTTTATTTATTTACTTGAGAGAGAGAGAGAGCACGCAGAGGGAGAAGGAGAAGCAGACTCCCCACTGAGCAAGGAGCCTGATGAGGGGCTTGATCCCAGGATCCTGAGATCATGACTTGAGCTGAAGGCAGACTCTTTACTTTACCAACTGAGCCTCCAGGCACCCCATCAGAAAATTTTAAAAAGGACAAAATCACACAATCATCTCGATAGATGTAGAAAAAGCATTTGAGGGGAGCCTGGGTAGCTCAGCTGATTAAATAAGTCTGCCTTCAGCTCAGGTCATGATCCCTGGGTCCTGGAATCGAGCCCTGCACTGGGTTCTCTTCTCAGCAGGGAGTTTGCTTCTCGCTCTCCCTCCACCCTCACCTCCACTCCTGCTCTCTCTCTCTAATAAATAAATAAGATCTTAAAAAAAAAAAAAAAAGAAAAAGCATTTGACAAGATCTAAAGCTCTTTCATATAACAAAGCAAGAAAAAACAACAACAAAAAATAAGCACCCAACAAGCTACGGCAAGTTCATCATATTTAATGGTCCAAGGCTGAAACCCATTACATAGTCAAATTTGTCAATTGCACTGTTTTTGCACTACTATTGGATTGTGTGGGGGGCTTTCCCATCCTATGCCACAGGGAGTGTTTCTATTGCTTCTTGTTATGGAGATTTTTAGGACTAAGAAACTTACATCTTGAAGATGATTTTTCCCTTCCAGCAGTTAAAAAATTCAGACCTAACTTAAAATCAGGTTGTGAGGTTGCCTCTTTAACCTGAATACAAAATTAATCTGCAGAATATTCCCACTGTGATCCTAAATGCAGAATTAAATTTGGGTTAGCTGAGCTAGGGCTACCTATCTTGGACAGTCATAAAATTTAAACCTAAAACTTTGCGAGAACTCCATGTATTGTGTAGAGTGCACAGGACTCAGCTGCCTCGCATCTTAACAGTGGAAAGAATTGCTTTAGTAGTTACTGTCTTAAAGACCTATTTCTGCAAAGATAATTTCCATGATGGTCAAAATTATTATCTTTTATCCATATCTGCTTAGCGAAACTTTGTCTTCCGTAGTCTAAAGTTTAGCAGATTCAGCTTGTACCTACAGTTGACCATTGATCATGGGTTTGAACTATGCATGTCCACTTATATCAGGATTTTTTTCAATAAATATAGTAGAGTACTATAAATGCATTTTCTTTTCTTTAAGATGTTCTTAATAACATTTTTTTCTCTAGCTTACTTTATTGTAAGAATACAGCATATAATACATATAACATACAAAATATATGTCAATTGCTTATTCATGTTATTGGCAAGCCTTCTGGTCAACAGTAGGCTATTAGGTAATTTGGGGGGAGTCAAAAGTTAGATGTGAATTTCATACTGCATAGGCAGTTGGTACCTCTAATTCCCATGTTGCTCAAGGGTGAACTACATTAAAACCAAAAGAATGTCTTTTCTTTAAACTGCAGTGCATAATTAAGGTAGATAGACCTCTTTATAGTCAGCTGATGTTGAGGTCACATATCATACCAGACTTTAGTTAAGGCCCCCACAGCATTTATTTTCACTGGGCCCCACCTTTGATAAGAACCCCAGCCTTTGATTTTGCTGAGATCCATGTGCCGTTGCTTAAGTCCTACATTTTTGCTAAGGACTGTGCACAATTTGTATAAGACTTAGGGCTGATTTTTACAAGTCAGCTTTACAGAAATGATCACTTGACATTCGACAAAGTTGTTATATGCTACAATGACTGACCAAGATAAAACCCGTAGGCCTCAGAAAGTATCTTATGCTCCTATCTCTACCCTTCCATATACGTTGGCTTGCATCTAATTTTTCAAGCAGATCTACTTTTTCTGTTTTTCAACCTGTATGACAAGGAAAAATCATCTTAGTTTTCCAGTTCCAAATTCCTGGTGAAGGGAAGAGTTATGAGAACACTGGTACTCTTCCCTAGATCAGACTATGATCTGGAGACAGGGCTACATTATGTGAGTGCCAGGAAATGGCTACCTTAAAAAAAAAAGAAAAAAAGAAAAGAAAAAGCATTTAAGAAAGTCATTTAGCAATATTTGCTAATTTTGAATCATTATCTTATACACCCAAACTAATATCATGTTATAGGTCAACTGTACCTCAATTAAAAAAAATCATTTCCCAGAAAATATCTTAGAAAGCTTAGTATTCAACCAAACATGAGTTTACTACAACCACCGAAGGCTTTGTAACAGGGTCTATGAATGGAAAGCCTACTTAAGAACCTATGATGCTCCTTGGCTGGTGTATCAAACAGAAGAGACCGCAGTGAAAACTCTAGGAAATTAGTGGCAGCGTTTGCAGGAAAAAAAAAAAAAAGAAAGAAAAAGGGAGACCCAGGGGTATTTTGCCTCCTTTCTAGATGGCATATGAAGATAAGAAGGGAACACATTCTCTGGAAGATGTTTCTAGCTTAGCTAGTCAGAAACTGAAATTTGGATACAATTTATCTTTGTTGGACAGCAATAACCTGAATTAGGAAGCTACAGTTACCTTGATGTGTGCTGTAGTGGTCTATTGCAACATTCAAACAATATGATTGATATAAGTGCAATCTGCAGCTTCTGCTAACTGAACTGGAATACTCCATGTCCAATATATCAAATAGTCTCCAGACTGCAGGAAGGGAAAAGTATGCTACATGCAATACACATGCAAAATGTCAGGAAACCCACTCCCTAGGAGAACGGAATTACAAAAGGGGGGGGGGGATTTCAAATGTTTCATGTATGCTTCTCATAAATTTTTAAGGAAAATGTCCTATGACTTATGTTTGTTTCCTCTTAGCAGCTAAGGCAATAGAGAGGTCTTAATATGTGATAAATATTTACACATTGGTTGAAAGCTAAGAATTGTTCGGCAACTACTTATCCTCTTTGTTAGATTTAAGGCCCCACGTTCCTAGTATGTTAGGAAAGATACATGCACTAAGATTCTTGACACATATAATCATCTCTGGAAATAGTAGGGAAATTTTAGATGCTGTTTTAGTTTTCTAGGACTGCTATAGCAAAATACCACAAACTGAATGGCTTAAAACAACAGAAATTTATTCTGTCAAAGTTCTAGAAACTAGAAGTTCAATATCAAAGTGTTGGAGCACCTGGGTGGCTCAGTTGGTTAAGCTTCTGACTCGGGATCAGGTCATGATCAGGGTGATGGGATTGAGCCCCACACTCAGTGAGGAGTCTGCTTGTCCTTCTCCCTTTGCCCCTTCCCCCCTACTCATGCTCTCTCTCTCAAACAAATAAATAAAATCTTAAAAAAACAAATCAAGGTGTTGGCAGAATCATGCTCCTTTTGTAGACTCTGGGGGAGGATCCTTCCTTGTCTCTTCCACTCTCTGGTAGTCCCAAGCATTCCTTGGATTCTGCAAGCATAACTTCAATCTCTGCCTCTGTCTTCACATAGTTGTCTTTCCTCTGTGTGTGTGTGTCTTCAGATGGCATTCAACTCGATGTGTCTCTGCCTTCTCTTCTTACAAGAACATTTTGGATTAGGGCCCACTCTAGTGGAATACAACTTTATCTTAACTTGATCACATCAGCAGAGACTTCATTTCCAAATAAGGTCACATTCATAGGTACTGGGGGTTAAGATTTCAGCATAACTTTTTGGAGGACATGATTCAACACATAACAGATGTTTCCTTTACATGCAAAATTCTCAAGTGAGACACTTATATTCTTCAATCCATGACATTAGGAACTCGAGCATTTGATCTGCTGCTTGCTGCTTTTGAACAGGAAGGCTTTAGGTATGCAGTCAGAGTTCACATCCTTTTAAAGGAACAAGGCTAAAAATCGTTCTTTGCTTTAGTAAAAATAGATATTCTTATTTCAATGTTTTAAGTTGAGGAATTAATACTGTTTATGGAGGTAACAATAAAAGATAGAAGCAATTGACTAATAGCCCCCCACTGCAATGAAAACCAGAGCAAGTGCCAGGATTTTGGCATACTCAAAACTTACTGATTCAAAAGAATACTGCATTAAAAAATATTTAATGGGCCATGAGAACATAAAAGTAATGTATTGTTTTATAATCCATTTGAGCATTCTTAGAAGAAAAGCTCTTCATGCTTGGTGAGTAGTTTATGGGTCTTAGAGGCCCCTATAAATGTTTGTGTTGATTTCTGTACTTTTGGAGGCAGCTGCTTTCATTAGAAAAGAAGTTTGATTTTTGGGTAACAGATCCTATGATATAAAATCAGTTTTTCTTCTCATTTTTAAAATGTACTTCTACACATCACAGCCAAAACAAAATTTCTTAAGAAATATTATCATATAAAAATTGCTGCAATGCTGCATGTGTTCATTCATTTGGTAAGTATTTATAGACTGCTTACATGTGCCCAATTTTTGCTAAAAATTAAGTGTGGCCATATATTTAGACATGCTGCAGTAAAATGAATATTTAACTGTATCTTGAAAATCTTACTTCAAGTATTGTGTTTCTATTGGGAACCTGAGTTTTGGAGTAAGAGAGACTGAAATGAAAGTCTTAGCTCTGCCACTTGCTGGTTTTCTAAAATTACCTTAACTACCTTCTCACTTTGGTCAGCTACAAGTCAACTTGAAAAATGTAAATAATTGCTTCTTCCTTAGTTGACAGTGTTATCTTATCTAATTATGTCTGCAAAACCTTAATTCCACATAAGGTCACATTCACAGTTTCTGGGTGGACATGAATTTTAGAGGAATACTAGAACCTTCTGTGAAGCAGAGACATCTGAGCAGCACCATTGACATGACTTAAGACTCATGGAAAACAGGGGCACCTGGGTGGCTCAGTCAGTTGAGCATCTGCCTGCGGCTCAGGTCATGATCCCAGAGTCCTGGGATCAAGTCCCACATGGAGCTCCCTGCTTTGCAAGCCTGCTTCTCCCTCTCCCTCTGCCTGCTGCTCCCCCTGCTTGTACTCTCTTTGTCAAATAAAATCTTTAAAATCTAAAAAAAAAAAAAAAAAAAAAAAAGGCTTATGGAAAAGAATGTATGGGCCTCTGAGCAAATTTTAATTGTTTTCCTCTTCTCCTGTACTAGGCTGACCTCTGCCATTCCTGTGTAGCGTGCCCTGAAGAGCAGAGTATCAGAAGCATCTCAGACTAGGTAAATACCTGATCTGATACACTAAAGAGAAACCATGGGGTCAAAATAAAAGGCGTGGAATTAGAGGCAGATTAAATAGAAAAGATTTAGGAAGATGCTCCTCCTCCCTCCTTCACCCAGGAATAACTACTCCTGTGATATCTGTAATTATAACCTTAAAAGATCTGGATTAAGGCTGTGATAGCAGCCTCTTCTATATAAAATGGCAACTAGTAGAATGTAATGTTATTAGGCAGTGGGTTTCAAAGTTGGTATTTCAGAAGAAAATATTTTCAAAGTCTGTGAGATATTTATAATTATACAACTTTTAATGCTTTTACAGTGTCTATTAGGATAATAGTATATATATAAATTAAAAAAAGATGAAATTATGTATATAGATATACACATTTTGGATGTGAGAGCTAATTCTTTTATTGATATAAGTGTGTGTTAAATATATAAAAACTATTGGTTTGGAACATGGCTTTGTATTTATACATGTATTTATACAGCATTTATATATTTATATATAATATATCCCTATATTCATGTAATTATTCAAGTATTCATCAACCACTTACTGAATATATCTGTACAACATCATAATCTAAGTGTAGGGACATAGTATGAACAGAATAATGCACTTACTCTCAAGGAGTTTTCATTTTAATGAGAGAGAAAGCCAAGAAACAAATATCTATCTAGCATTACAGAAGATAATAAATTCTAAGAATCAAAATGAGTCAGGGAACACAAAAAAACATGATTCATTAAATTTTAAAAATTTGTAATTTGGGCTTTAATAAAATTAAAACTTTTTCTTCCGTGAAAGATACTGTTAAAAGAGTGAAAAGACAAGAAGAAGAAGAAGAAGAAGAAGAAGAAGAAGAAGAAGAACCACCAAAATGGGAGAAAATATTTACAAAGCACATGATAAAGCAGTTGCATAAAAGTTCTCTTAAAACTCAACAATGAGGAGCACCTGGGTGGCTCAGTCAGTTAAGCGTTTGCCTTCGGCTCAGGTCATGATCCCTTAGTCCTAGGATCAAGCCCCAGGTCTGGCTCCCTGCTCAGTGGGGAGCCTGCTTCTCCCTCTCCCTCTCCTCCTCACTAATGTTCTCTCTCTCTTGCTCTGCTCTCTCTAAATAAATAAATAAATAAATCTTAAAAAAAAAAAAAACTTCTTAAAAAAAAAAAAACAAACAACAATGAGAGGGGTACCTGGGTAGCTCAGATGATTAGGTGGCTGACTCTTTTTTTTCTTTTTTTTATGTATTTATTTATTTTTTTTAGAGAGAGAATGCATTTGAAAAGGGAATGGGGGGAGAGGGAGAGAGAAAATCTCAAGCAACTCCCCTCAAACCTGATGGGGAAGAGGGGGCTGATCCCAGGATCCTGAGCAGTGGACTCTTGATTTCAGCTCAGGTCATGATCTCAGGGTCCTGGGATGGAGCTCTGCATTGGGCTGTGCACTCAGTGTGGCGTCTGCTTCAGGGTTCTTTTTCTCCCTCTGCCCCTCCCTCTGTTTGCTTGCTCTCTCTCTCTAAAATAAATAAATAAATCTTTAAAAAAATACAACAATGAGAAAAACAAACCAATTAAAAAGTCAAGCAAAACATCTGAAAAGACCCTCAATTAAGAAGATGTATGTGTGACAAATAATCATGTGAGAAGATGCTCAACATCACTTGTCATTAGAGAATTGTTAATTCAAACAAGAACAAGATACCAATACACACTTAGAAGAATGGCTTATGGGGCGCCTGGGTGGCACAGTGGTTAAGCGTCTGCCTTCGGCTCAGGGCGTGATCCTGGCGTTATGGGATCGAGCCCCACATCAGGCTCCTCCGCTATGAGCCTTCTTCTTCCTCTCCCACTCCCCCTGCTTGTGTTCCCTCTCTCGCTGGCTGTCTCTATCTCTGTCAAATAAATAAATAAAATCTTAAAAAAAAAAAAAAAAGAACCTGTTTAGAATGGCTCAAATTAAAAAATATATATACATACATAAATATATATATGTATAGCATATACATACATAAAACATCTATCATCTATCTATCTATCTGTCTAGAAAGAGATCTGACAAGTGGCATCAAAATACGGCAGGTTAGGAAACTCTGGGCCCTCATTCCCCCACTGAGACACCAAATTACCAATGAAATAAGAACCAAAATAGTTTTGTGAGAACTCTAGAAACCAGTTAAGAAGCTGCAGCAACCAAGTGAATACCTAATGCAGAAAAACTGTACCTTAAAGAGAAAACTTATTATTAAAAAATATAACACATATAAACAAAAGAAAAAAAAACACTACACCCAAAACAGTAGGATGTTCTGTGGCATTCTGCTCCCTTTTGCCCCTTCGCCTACATGGAGGAGTGCACCAGGATTAGAAGGAAGCTTTTCAACTCCCAAGAGTAGGTTAGGATGACCAGATGGGACTCCACTGCTATGATCAGGATGGGAGATTATGGGTGCTCAGATTTAACACATTTAGCTACTGTTATGGTGCAATTATTAAGATCTATAATAGGAACATAGATGTCAGTGGCTAAGGTAGTGTGAAGGACAAGATCATTACGGATGAGGAATTCAAGGAACTCGAAGGGATTGTCTTCATGAATATGGGTTTGATGTCCAGTTCTGTCAATTACTACCTATGTAGTCACAGATAAGGTACTTAATCTCTTTAATCTTCAATTTTATTATTTATAAAATGAAGGTAATGATAATTACCTCAGGATCATTTTAAGAGTTAAGGAATAATGACCATGGTGACAATTAGTAAAATTTATTGAACACTTACTTTGTTGAAAGCAATTTACGTGTAATGAATTAATTAAATGAAATTCCATATCACTGAACCTTGCTATATTCTCCCATCATACATATACTTGAAAAAGATGATCATATTAATAAGCTTACACAAACAACAAAAAAACGTATTAAACGAACTTGGTGTCTAGGAAGCCATTTCCCACTTCCTGTCCACAGCTCTTCAAGCTGCCCCAGTCCTGCTCCTGTTTAGATCCACATTCCTACAGATTTCTGGTTTGTTTCCTCTGGAAACAGCTCAAATGCAGAATGTGCTTTTACTCAGAATCTCTTTGCTAAATACTCAGCATAGTTTCCTCATGACCATGGAATGGCTCCCAGAGTAGATATTCCCCTGAGATTGTTGGGTGACTCAGCAAACCCTGGATACAAAGTCACCTACATAATTAGTTGGGCCCAGTGCAAAATTTAAATGTTCACAATGAAAAACAAACAAACAAACCAACCCCCAAAACCTATATTAAAGATACAAAAATATAAAAATTTTTCCCTTTCTTGTGACCTCTCTCTAATTACTATATTTCCCATATGTTATTTAATGTCATTGTAAGTAAAAAAAAAATTAAACTATTAGCATGAATTTTACTATTCACATTTATATTGGAGATTGCCAGTCTCAAGTGCAAATATAAGAAAATTGAATTCACATTTGGAATCACCAATATGGTACAATTAGCCATAGTAGTTCTAACACACATACGTATTTTGTTCTTATCAGAACCAAGGAAACACCACACAAAAGTAACCTGAATGTTTTCATTTCACTTCTTGATAGTCATATATTCCAGCAACACACTTAACCTCTGCCCTACCAATGAGTAAGGAAGGACGGAAAGGAAAAGCAAGTATGAGTTGCTCTGCTTTCCCTTTTCGGTATTATCATTCTCAGTGTATATTATTGGCTAATACAAAAACATAACACAAATATGAAAGACTATGATAGGATTCCTTTGCTCTTTGTATCTCTCAGAAAGCTACTTCCTTCTTACTGCATTAGAAACAGAGAGTATGCCTCTTCTTGGGGAAATTAGATTCCTCATTGATAGATGCAAACACACCTTATACTCATTATAAGTCCTGAAACCCCCAAAGATTGTGAGTCCATCTGATTTTTGTGCTCTTGGGACACTGTGAATGCTATATGGGAAAGGGGTGGCAGGAATACACGAGAAAGGGATGTAGGCACACATTGCACATATCTCTTCTGCTCACTTGATGCCCTCTGCCCCATCTGACTTTGCACACAAAATGCAGGTTGAAAGATACAAGAAGAACATGATGGAGGCAGTTGAGTCTTAAGCCAAGTGCGGGGCTCTTCCAAAGGCAGGGCCTTAAGAGCCACACAGACACACACCCATGAAGCTGGCCCTCCATCAATGCCTTACTTACTATCAAAACTCATGCCATACATTTAAAAATGATACCAGTTTCTATGGTAAGTGAAAGCTGTGTTTGAGTAGATGGAAAGGAATATCTCTTTCTTGACATTTCCTTCATTTTCTTTCTCATTCTCTTCTCTATTCTCTTGTCTTTCCACATGCTCTACATGAGGCCTTTCTTCCCACCTAACTTCCTACATAACTTAGCAAAGTCTGAGTTCAATGAATCTTAACAGTGAAACTTACTTCAAAATTAGATATGTTTAAGATTTCTCACTCACATAATAAATTCGAAGGAAAGATACGTATTAAACTAACAGACAATAATGCTGCAGTTGTTCAAAACTCAGATTTGGTAGACAGAGGCCTGACACTTATTAGCTTTTTGGCTTTTGAGTAAATTCCTTAATCTCTCAAAGCTTCAGTTTTGTCATCCATAAAATAGGAAGAATAATGTAAAACGTTAGCAACAGTCTTTGCTAATTCTTCAAAATATTTAAAACAGTTCCAATCCCAACAATTATTGTTAGTAATATTTTATCTACTTTCCTTAAAAAGTCTCCCTTATCTTAGTTGTCTGAAATTTACAAGGACAAGTAGCCAATGAAATTCATAGTTCTGTGGGGGTCACAAGCTGAGGAATATAAGGACAACAATCTAAATGACGATATTCGCTTTCAACATATTTGTGTCGTTGTATTGCCATAAAAGAAAATCAAATAAATGAAACAGACTGGGATTCTTAAGTAGTCTTTCCACATATGTAACTGTGATAGGCAGAATGATGGCTCTTTCACAAAGATGTCCACCTCCCAACCCCCAGATCTGTGCACCTGTTCATTTATATGACAGAGGGACATCACATATGTGGTTAAACTGAGGCTCTTGAGATGGGAAATTATCCTAGATTGTTCAGGTGGGATTAATGTAATCACAGGGGTCCTAATAAGGGAAAGAGAGAGGTGGGGGAATCAGGGTAGGAGGAGGTAATTTGATGACAGAGAAGGATCAGAGAGAGATTTAAGAAGCCACACTGCTGGCTTTGAAGGTAAAGGAAGGGATTGGGAGGCCTATGGACGGCTTCTCGAACCCATAGCAGGAAGGAAAATGCATTTTCTCCCAGAGCCTCCAGAAGGAACCCAGGCTGCAACATCTTGATTTTAGCCTAGTGAAACCCAGCTTGTATTTCTGACCTCTACGACAGGAAGATTATTTCCTTCAAAGGAGGATTGACTGTAATGCTGAAAATGATCCTATGGACGCAGTGATTAGAGAAGTACTACTTATTCATTTATTTATTATTCAAGGATAGTGGACACACAATGTTACATTAGCCTCAGGTGTACAACACAGTGATTCGACAAGTTTATATGCTACTTACGCTCACCACAAATGCAGCTACCATCTGTCACCATACGACATTGACTGTATCTGAGAAATACTTTCTTAAACTTTTAATTCTAGTGACTTACTCTTTACATTTTTCTAGTGAAAACTGTCTGCAAATTAAATGGTGGGAAATTCTCTGAAGTAAAGGATGTTGTACTTTTCAGCTAAGATTATGAATTTCGCAGTGTGGAGGGAGAGAGAGTTCTCAATATTTTAATTTTGTTTTAACACAATTATATGCCAATTTTGTAGTTATAATTTAGCCATAAAGACTATTTTTTCTGTGTTCAATTATATTCTATCATTTAAGGTAATATATAGAGCATTTGCAGAACTACAACACTGAGAAGGCAATTAAATTTGTTTTTCTTTAATTGTAAAATATCCATTTAAATCATTTTCCTTGCTTGACAAGCACCTGTTCAAGGAAAAAGCAGCTCCAAACTAAAATAGAACATGTGGAAAAAGATATATCCATTTGTGTGTGAAATCCTAACATCCTTATTTTAGTTGTTTTAATAGTAATATTATGTCTCTTTTTCATTTTTCTTATATCAAAAACCAAGTTTCTCAACCGAAAATAATGTGTCTTTCAGATAGTGGTATTTATTTTTCATACAGCATTTCATCTCCTTCAAGATGTAATTAAATGACAGTCAACCAAACACTTTCATTCTGTTGAATTCTCATTTTAAGTGTAAAGTAGAAATTTACTGTACTCCTGAGCTGTGGCCGTTGCTTTGGAACATGCCAAAAATAACACTAGCCTTAATAAGTTCATCTGATATTTTAGAAAACAAAATCCATGCCTTTTAGTGGGTTCAAAGTACACTTAACTTCTATAAAATTTTGTTCGAAGGAAGGGTCTTTCTGGTATTTCTTCAAACAATCCATTCTCAGCTATAAGGGTATTTCTATCTAGATGATCTCATTGGTGAACATAATAGGTTCACCAACAAATAAAATGAATTTCAATATCTTTAGGAATCATTGAATAAAGGAAGACTTGAACTTGAGATGCAGAGAGTTGCTTCATGATTAATCAACACTCATCAATTAAAGAAAAAGAAGAGAAAAACCTTGCAGATGGGAGGACGGTAGTTTTACTATGGTTTTACCATTCAGAATAAAATACACAAGAGAATCAGGTTGAGTCACTATTACCTTCAAAGGTTTATATTTGGATGTCCAAGAAAGTCACTTTTATATTCTGGAAGCATTTTTCTGTCTAAATATTTCTTTTGTTTACAATTAGCTATTTTCTTGACAAATCTTCATTTTTCTCTTTTTTAAATGAAGCACCGTACGAACAATTTTATAGGATCCACTTCACTTTCTTTAACATAGTCGTCGATATGAACATAATACAAGAAAAATATGATGAAGATCAAAAGATGCCATTTGTTTTACTTAGCATTAGACTTCATCTGATTTAGTACCACACAAGATGAACATAAATGAGTAAGAGAGAAATTTTTTTAGCGATTTTTTTAAGAGGATAAATCTTTAGAAAGTAACATGCTGGGGATACTAGAGACCATAAGATAAAACAATTTTAAAAAGAGATTAAGAGTCTAAAAAGATAAATGATGGAGAAAAATGTTCTGCAAATTGGTTCTATGAAAGATGAAAAATGGATACAAATCCATTTATTTAGAGCTTCTTGGAATTGCATCATTACTGGAGTGAAAACATTATACATGCCTCAATTTCCTTTATCTCCTTCAGTAAAAGTCAACATACAGATAAGTGCAAAATCCGAGAAAGTTTTGGAGATGGAAAGCATGATTATAATGCGTTGTTATTTAGGAAGAAATAAAAATAACTGGAAATTCAAGTCCTGTTGTTTTCCATTATAAAAATTTCTATAATTTATTAGCAAAATTCTCTACTGGAAAAATAAATTAATTCAATTAATCAATTAATTCAATTCGATATCATTATATTAATAAAAGCAGTTTAATAAAAACTTTGAAAAGGAATGATAGCAAAATTCTTCTTAAATATTTAGAGTAGATTATTCAAGTCTCTGACTTGTAATTGATTATTGATAAGTTATCTAAACATAAAGCAAAGCTTTCAAATAGTGATCTCAACAGTTTACATGGTAATATTTTTAAGTGTCAATCCTTTAGTTAATTTATTAATTTGTTCATTTTGTCTACAATAGTACAAGTATATAATATTAAAACAAATATGTATTGATATCAGTTAGTGCCAGAAACCATATTTACAGTCAGCATGCACTCTTTTATGATGAAAATAATGATGGTTCTTTATTAATGTTATTTTAATTAAAGATTATCAAAAGTTATATAAAATAATATATTTAACTGAAGTTTTAACATTTTCCTCTGCATTCTGTTGCTAACAGAACACGCTGTTGTTTACTGAATTATATAAATTATGATGCAGTATAAAATAATTTTTAAAAGACTTATTTATTTATTTTAGAGAGAGAGAGAGAGCAAGCAAGCACAGGCAGGAGCAGAGGGAGAGAGAAACTTTAGCAGACTCCTCTCTGAGCTCAGAGCCCAATGTGAGCCTTGATCTCACCCTGAGATCATGACTGGAGTGGAAGCCAAGAGTTGGATGCTTAACTGGATACAGAATGCACCATCCAGAGGTCCCATAAAATAATTTTTTAAATTACTGTTTTCCTTACTAGATATTGAAGATCATGTGGTCAGAGATTATACTTTTTTTTTTAAAGATTTTATTTATTTATTTGACAGAGATAGAGACAGCCAGTGAGAGAGGGGACACAAGCAGGGGGAGCGGGAGAGGAAGAAGCAGGCTCATAGCGGAGGAGCCTGATGTGGGGCTCGATCCCATAACGCCAGGATCACGCCCTGAGCCGAAGGCAGACGCTTAACCGCTGTGCCACCCAGGCGTCCCATATACTTTTTTTTTTTTTCTTTAATACCCACAGCACCAACATCATGCATGAAATATTGTGGGTGCTCAAGATAAGTATATTTTTCAAAAATGAATGAATCATTAAATGGATAAACATATTAATTATTAAGTTAGTGGGTTTGACTAGTTTTATACCAAGAGTATTGCCATTTAGTAAAATTTTGCCTGTTTTCTCATTTTAAAAATCATTGTAATTTTCAAACATCTATTGGTCAATATAAAAAGAAAGACCAAAAATTTAAGTAACGATAAAGGATCTACCCACAATAAAGTTTTGCTCTTTTTGACGCACGATGTATGGACAGCAAGACCATGCACATGAATAACAAGTTAATAAGATTAATAAGTCAAAAGGAATTAGAGAAAGTAATTAGAGAATTAGGAAGCAGTTTAAAAAGATATTTAAGAAGGATGGAGCATGCACTGAAATTTCAAGAATTTATTGGGTATGGAAGAAGGGAGGATATTTCAAACTTGAAGACATCTTATATAACAGTTGAAATGAAGAGATAAATTTGAGAAATCATCAAAAAGATGATTTGATGAGATTAACTATGAGTAGCAAGTGAAGGAAAAAGAATGAGAAAACAATTGAGTCAACGAATTATGATTTGGAAGAACAAAAAGTGTATGGCCATTAGCAAAAGTGGAAAAGTGAATGATTTTAGGAAAAGAAACCATTAGATGTATTTCATTGTTGTGCAAGAAATAGATTTTCAACAGTATACCAAACACAATTAGATCATTGCCTTGATTAGAGTCAGAAATTTAAGTGTGGTACCCATTCTTCAGGGGTGCTGATGGAAGCAAGAGAAGGTTAATTTTCAAAGAGAGGAATAAATGATTAGGTCATGGGTCTCAGAAATCTGTCCATTCAATTGGAGGGAAAATGGAAGACAAAGGAAAAGGACCAGGTAGTACTATGAGGCAGAAGGAAGAGAGAAACACAGCAACCTGGCCGTTATGCCATATCAGGGTAGAGGAGTATGCATGAGGACGACAGAGAAGAGTTACAGTTTAAACAAAATATTACATTAAGTGTAGCCTCCATCAACCAAATCCAAGGACATGCTGGTCCCAATCCTCTCTCTGATCTTCATGTTCCCTTCGTTGTATTGATTTTGTTTCGAAATGGTCACCAATTTTTCTCTTGTGTGCAACTTTTCCTCTTGCATAATGGTTCTTGTCTCACCTGGTTCTCCAAATGCAATGTATTGACTTCTGAGAGCAGATGTTGATACTGTCCTACCTCCCAGACAACAGTGGAGTAATCTATACCATAGGTTCCCATATCCATCGTATAATATTCTTTTTTGTATGAGCTATGGGGATAATTTTCTCCTGTAACTATATTTTATTTTACAACTTGATCTCTTAGTACTGTTGCTCTGTACCCCAAGCATTTTCTTTTTCCTCTTGCCTTTTAATTTATTAATTCCATAGTATTGTATGAAAACCATACAGCTCTTTAATTTGACTCTGAATTTATTACATGTGTTTCTAGGAATCTAACTTTCATACACATTTGGAATAGGAAAGCATTTGAATAGCATCTAGCATATTAAATTCAATGTGACTTCTATATCTGGACCTCACCTGTATATCCTGTCTTGCAATTTCTTTGCCAGCCTTGGAACTAGCTACAAGCATTACTTCTCCAGTGATTTCATGTGCCATCTTTCTGATAGGATAAAGAAGGACATGTTCTATGTGCTTTCAGGGAAGCCATTTATGACACTCTTGTCAGAATAATTAATTTGATAGATAAAGAAGTCAGATGTGAGAAGTAAGGGTGAAAATTTTGGTAAAGAAATAGAGCTGGTAGTGTAAATCTAAAAGGATAGGTCTATAAACAGAGTCCAGTTGCTGTTGTTTAGTTTACAAAAAGATATTATTTTTCTAGCAAATAAATAAAAGAATAAAATGATCATATGGGGACATTTTATTTATCCAAAAGGGAGGAATACAGAGGAGTCATAGGACAATACTAACACCATGGAAAAACACCATGGAAAAGAAAATTGGAGAAATTTCTCCAATTCTCTCACCTACCTTTCTACTAAGAAAAGACAAATAAGAATTATGGTGAAAATTCTCACATTTAATGTGAATTTATCATCAGCCAAGTCAGTGTTCTGAACACCACCCTATCTGAACTCATTTAATATCTAGAATAAACCGAGGAGTTAGTATTGTTAACATCGACATAGGAGATGGGAAATGGAGGTGCAGGAAGCTTGAGAGATTTGTCCAAGTACACCAACTATTAAGTGGCAGAATGGTAACTATAATACCAAGCAGTCTAATTCCAGCACCCGTGTTACAAACTGTGTTTTAAAAATGGAAATGGAGAGCTTCAAGAACATAAAGAAGAGGAAACATTATACATAAGACAGCATCTTTAGGAGACTCAGATTTATTATGTACATTGAACTTAGATCAAATGAATCTTCAGGTACTATTAGAAGTAAAAAGCAGATAATCCTTAATAGAATCACGGAAGTGAAAATGAGGGTTAATAAGAGAGCGTTAGAACATTCATTTATTCATTCAACATTTCTTTTTTAACATTCATTATAGTGAAATCTTATCCTTATCCCTGGAAATACAGCAGTAAAAAGGAAAGTGTTCCTCACTCCCAGAGTTTATATTTAGATGGAGAAGTCAAATACAAATTAATACAAAATTAATAAAAAGTGCTAATTATGGAAAATGATAAGTGTTGGCATGGTGGTATAACAGTGTTTAGGATGTTGATAACTGGAGGAGGAGCAATGCTGCAGATAAAAAATGGCAGAGGAGAGAACTTAGGTTTGAATTGCAGAATGTGGAATACAGAACTGGGAAGATAGAAGAGAGGTGATGGAAGATCACTTGAGGTAGGGCTCCTAACACAGAGAGATGGAGAGAGACTCATCTGTTTCTCCTGACATAATGAGGTTGAGAACTTGAATGGGAAGTTGTAGCCCTTCTGTGCAGGGAACGTCTCCTGTCCTCCTTTCTTCCCTCCTGCGTCCAGGACCTTTATTTCCATCACCCTGCCTTCCTTTTCTCTCTTTACATTCTCTCATTCTATTTGGACCACAAGGTATATGGAGTGGGAGTGACTCTGGGGGTCTCCCCAGTGACCCCTACATCTCATGAACCCCTGAGTAGCTGGATTCTGCTTCTCTTTCAGGAAAACTTGTGCTAGAGTTGCTGATAGAAACAATTAAATAGTTACCATAAACAAACAAACAAAAAATTTTGACCTGAAAAAGACCTGATTTGGGGATGACCCAGGACATAGTTACTTTGAATAAGGTAGGAAATGGGGCCATTAGTTGAGAATCTGGTGACGGATGAATATAAAGAACGCTGAAATAGACATCACAGTGACTGACCCAGTTATATCCAGAAATCAATAAAAGAATTGTCTAGCAAAGATGAGGGTGGACCAAAAACAAAGTTCACTTGTCAATTATTAATGGTTAGGGTTAACAATATCTAACTTGCAAGTCTCAAGAGATGAAAGTCACATACAAACTCCAAGGAGATACAAACTGCAATGGCATTTTGGATTAAAAGTAATATATTCATTAAACATAACAGTGAAAACTTGGTCACATCCATAGGAAGTGAGTAATACTTTGGAGATGCAAGGTTTAGATAGGAGAAAGAAGAAAACAAAATGGTCTTTTTTGGCAACATATTTCTTCATGTGCTTTTATATACCATAATGAGTTTGGGGATTTATACTTTTGAAAACATTGAAACATTATTTATATCCATCAATAGAAATAACTAGAAATGTTAGATAACTTCAGTTCAAAGTTTGGAGAACTTCAAGTGCTCATTTCACTGTTGGATACCATTCACCCCAAATGACAGTAAACAGCATTTCATTCTAGCATGGGATTATGCTACGATCAACACTGAAATTAATCAAACTCCCTTGATTAATCGAAATTATATGTTATCATCCTGATTGCAATCACATATCAAAGAATCACTTTGCACAGTAATTTATATAAAACATAATCAGTGTCAATGAACCCAAACCTGGAGGTCATGCACGTAAAAAAGAGCTAGTTGATAATTTCTCATTACCCTCAATCCCCCTTTTCTCACCCGAAAGAAAAAGAAAGAAAAAAAGAAAGAAAGAAAGAAAGAGGGAAAACCCAGGAGGATGGACAGGAATAACTTTAAGATTTCTAATTGTGCTTTACCCCATAATGGAACCCGTATAAACACTTTATTAAACCAAATAGATGATAATTGTACTGAACAATGTATGCTTATTCAATTCATCATCTGATGATATTGTCTCTTTAAACTGTTCAATTTACACGAACAAAGCTGTTTTTATCATGATTTTTGAGTGGTTCTAATTTTATACTGTTCATATCTCATTAAAACAGGTAAACAAAATAAATAATGTTATGTATTTGAAATAATTGGAATTAAGAAGTCTATTTCAGCCCATAGATTTCATTAAAAAATAGTCCAAGACAGCTAAAATCTTCCTAATGTTGATCACATAGGGTTGTTCAAAGAGATCAAACAGCTCCCTTTTACTTAATTCACTTTACTTATTCCCTGGAGTTAAATTAGTTTTTCTATGAATCCATCTTATTTTGATGAAAGCAGTATGGTGCAGTGAAAGGTGCTCTTTGCCATCTAGAAAGAATGGAAATCAAGCTTAAGCCCTGTAATCAACTAGCTTTATAACCTTTTTCAAGCATATAATGTTATCTCTTTGACCTTGAGCTTAGTTATAGACAAAGTGTAATATTGTACTCTATTATCCTTAAAGAACCTTTTGGCTCACAATATGAAAATGCAAGATAATGACTTAATACCAAAGCTATTTAAAATCAAATATATGAATATATATATATATATATATATATATATATATATATATATATATATATATATATATATTCTTGAAGACCCTCTACCCATACATCATTTCTGTTAACATTTTGACATTTTGGTTTTTTTCTTTCAAGACTTTAATCTGGCATGGGCTGTTGTCTCCCCCCATTGCATGCATCCCTGCAGAAATTAGAGAAATGAAACAGAATTACAGATTCTAGGACGGAACAGATTGTGGTCTATCTTGAATCTGATGTATGTGTGGGGTGGGTGGGGGCAAGTGGGTGGTGCCTACCACTCAGAGCAGGTGGAGGCTGGAAGGAAAAGAGATGAAAGAAAATGGGAATGTTTTGCTCTTGCCTCTGCTTCTTTGGAATAGTCACTGCATGCTTCTTTATCAGGGAAATTACCAGCAACAGCTCAGTTGCTTTCCCGGCAATGGCAAAATGTTATCAGGGCAACACAAAAGGCTTGCGAGGGGAGGAGTTGAAGGAGACTGTTGGGGGCTGACTGGTCCCCCCAAGAGAGACACTTCACTGTCTCAGCTTCTGAGCCCTAGGGATTGATAGAGTTTGACCTGGGGAGATTACCTTCACCAAATGGTGCTTCCCTTTATGAGAGAGAGAGAGAGAGGGAGAGAGAGAATGAGTGTGTGTGTGTGTGTGTGTGTGTGTGTGTGTGTGTGTAGGGTAAGCCCTGTGGAAAGATTTACCTGGTATTGTTTTTTTTTTTTCCTGTCTACATAGATAAGAGCTGTATCTTAAACTCAATTATGTGCATTATAAAAATGGTAAAGAATAACATACTTTCTTGTTTCTGGGATGCTGACTTACGCAGACACAAAAGCTAAAGCTACTGTTAAGGAATGGTTATTCACTTATTTTATATTTATTAGGTATCTGCTATAGACTAGTCAATAAGTTAGATATATACAAATATAAGAAAAGAAGGAGTTTCCAACCTAGAAGAACTCACGGCAGTTAAGCAGTACAAATGCAATATAATGTGTTCTGCTACAGTGCAGATATGCAACATTACTTAAAATAAAGCAATAAAGCAATGAAGTCTGTGTAAGGAAGTCAGAAAAGATTCACTGAAAAGAGGACATATTCTCTGATTGGAAAGCCTGATTGCTGAGGGGGCAGGGTTGTTTTAAGCAGGGAGCAATATTATCAAAGTCATGAAAACAGAAAAAGAATGGTGTATATGTCACCTAAGGCACTGATACCAAGTTGCCTACTGCTGGTGCCTGAGAACAGCAGGGGGAATATAGCTAGGTTGAAGCGGCAGAGGTATGGAAAAACATGTAGAATTTATTTTAAAGGACTTCAGATGCAACACTGAGGAGTGTGATCTTGATCGCATAAAAAGATGTGTACATCTTGGGGTGCCTTGGTGGCTCAGTCAGTTAAGGCCTGACTCTTGATTTCAGCTCAGGTCATGATCTCAGGGCTGTGAGATCAAGACCCTCATTGAGGGGCGCCTGGGTGGCACGGCGGTTAGGTGTCTGCCTTCGGCTCAGGGCGTGATCCCGGCGTTCTGGGATCGAGCCCCACATCAGGCTCCACCGCTATGAGCCTGCTTCTTCCTCTCCCACTCCCCCTGCTTGTGTTCCCTCTCTTTCTGGCTGTCTCTATCTCTGTCGAATAAATAAATAAAAAATCTTAAAAAAAAAAAAAAAGACCCTCATTGAATCTCACTTCAGACGCCATGCTCTGTGTGGATTCTCTCTCTCTGCCTCTGTCCCTCCCCCTCCCCCCATACTCTTTCTCTCTCTCTATTAAAAAAAAAAAAAGATGTGTACATCTAAATATTTAGGTGAAATTCCTAAATACGATTATATTTATCTTTTAGAAAAATTACCTTGGATGCTGGAGAGACTAAAACAGGGAGGATGTTGGAGAATTTTTAAAAGGGAGGAGTTACAGCGATCTACACAAGAGATGATGAGGTATTGGACAATGAAATGATGCACAAAGATAGGATGGATATAAGTGCATGCATGATTAGATGTGGGAGCTGAGGAAGAGTGCTCGTGTTAAATATGGACCTCCTTCATCTAACATAATTCTTAGCACAGAATAGACTGTCAATATACGTTGTAGGAAGAATGAGTTGGGATTTCCAAGTGGAAGAAGAATACTTCTTGCAATTCTTCCTCATTCTCCTACCCCCTTTGCCACCCTAAATATAAGAGATTTCTGTCTACTCTTCTTCAGCTTTCATTTCCTATTAACATACTATTATTTCTCTCTTTCCCGCTCTTACCAGCATTTTGCTTCTTACTCTGTATAATACATATGGGTCACAATCACAGTCAAGACTCTATAAAAGGAGACTTCGGAAACACTCCTTGGGAATTACAGAATGTGCTTAATGTCATCTTTCCACATGGATGGGATGAGGCAAGGATCTGAGTCAATTCTGTCTGTTTCATTGGGGAAAGATATCCACTGATTTTATACATGAAACTCCCCACCGTATATTTTCTACTTGTTGGAAATGTATCTCGAGGGTTGATATATTAATCATAAAATATGCAATAGATTTTCATAGTGTGGATAGCTCACATGTTGGTAATGTTGATTTCAAAGCAGTTCATCAAATTGGTATAGTTAGGAGAGAAAGAATGACATTGAAGTAATACATTTAGTAAGCAAGGGAAATGATTAGAGCTAACAGCAAAATTTTAAAAATGTAGCACAATCAATGGCTATAAAAATATCACAAATCATGAGATCGTTAAACTAAAGCAAAAATTCTCATATAGAATTTCAAATACATCATTTAGATTTTATTGACTTAAATCAAATTATTTATGCTTCTGGGTTACTTTTTGAACACATTCAATACATATTTCAAAATGCATTCAAAAGTGATACAAGTGAAATCAGAAAATAGCCACAGTTTTATGAATTCTTCTGTAATAAAATATTTCTAACTTCCATTATATAGTTCTTATGACTTCCCAATTAACCTTTAAACAAAACAGTTACTATACCCTATTATTATTTAATCAGGTGGAAAGGCTAGATTTTACTCCTCTACATATTTTCTATAAATTCCTACATACTTATCTCCAAAATAATATTTCTTTGATTTTTCAAATAATCTTGAAACATCCCTGAACTTATGCAAGTTACCATTTTCCAAGTCATGAAACAAAGACATCAAAACAATAACAGCAACCTAAAAAGTGAAACATGAAATGTAATTTGGTCTGTCACAGTTCTCTGATCGACGGAGCATCTTTAGATTGACCGAATATATTTAGAATGTCTTTAGAAGGAATGTTCTCTAACTGAAAGCAGGACACCTTGACCAAAAAAAAAAAAAAAAAGTAAGAATGCAAAAAATAATAGTCAAGGTTAGTCTACATAGTTTTGAATAGTGAAATTGTTATTCACCAACACCTACCATGTGTCCTGAATTTGAAAGGAGAGAAGGTAAGGAAAGTATAACACATATTCTATGTCCTCTTAGAGATTACTATAGGAACAAACAAAACAACCCAAAATTCAGTATATGGAGTCCTGATCCTCTGATTCATACTGATACTCCCAACTTCCTCACCTGTGAAATGGAAATAATAATTCTCTTATTTACCTGTTGTATAAAATGAGAACAGGCAAGGTGAACATTCTTCCAAACTGTAATGAGGCATAGAAATGAAATTTATTATTATAAATTTTATGTTTATTCTTACAGAGCTTAGGAAAACTTTAAGTAAATCTTTCAAGAGGTCTTTCATATGTTCTTATCCTAAACTTTCCATTCTGAGGTCCTATTCTTAGAGTTTACACACAGAATGAGCTCAGACAGCTCTAACAACCTCCCTGAAAGTGCTTCCTGCCCAAGCAAAAAATTGTTTTCAGCTCTCTCAGCCCCAACACAGATGCTCCATCACTTTCCCTGACCTCCCTGCTGACTGTTACAGTAATTATAGAATGTTTCTTTGGTGCTGATATTTTATTTATTTATTTTCCTAATTTTCAAGAACATATCTTAAAACCTTACACAATTTCTATAGCTCAACATGTTTTTAGAAATGGATGGGGTCCCTTGCATATTTCAATGCTCCGTATTCCAGGGTCGTCTCAAAAATGTGTCTACTGAGGGGAATCCTTTCTGCCTTTCTTCTCCTTATTTTTTTCTCCCCTAACAAAAACTACATTGCTAAGAATCTGCAAACTCTTCAGTATGTTCCCCTTCTATGTAAAGGGTATGTTTTCCTCTAGGAATTAGTGAATGAATACCATATATCCCCACTGTTTCCCTTTCCTCCTGTCAGGAAGAAAATCAAAATAAGCCTTTTGGGTTGTGTTATAGTTTTCTAGCTTCCCACTCAATAAACCCATTCATAATAAGTAACTTCTGGTGGACTCACAGGTGAACTAAGACTATAGTTACTGGCATTTGCTGTCTTCTAGGCAATTATTTCCATAATTATGGAGATATCTGAACTGTGTGCTACCTTGGGAAGACAGGCTATGGGGAATTGAAACCAACTAAATATTTAATCAGTCACTGCAACAGAAGCTACCAAACCTTAAATTCTCATTCCTCTAGAAAGGTACTGCTCAAACTACGCAATAAAAAAAGCATTTAAAAAAGTACTGTACCTTTAATGGACCAAAAAATTGTCCACGGACACACAAGTACCACATATGTCTCACCAGGTAATTCTGACAACAAGTGAATTACTCTATAATCTGTTCAACAATAAGAATCCTCTGGTGATACATTTGGAAGTTGCAACAATGGCAGATTGTTATAAATTTTTCTGTATGCAGTTTTTCAATTTCTGTACTTCCATGCATCCACCAGAAATATACACTTCACTGTTGGGTTTTAGGGCAGGCCACCCCAGAATGTGCCACTTTGGCATGTGGATTATTTCCAGCTGAAGATGGTTAAGGTCCAAGGGATTTAGGAAGAGCTTCTTTATCTCCCTCTTAACTGCCCAAAAGAAATTAGATAGGGAGACTACCAGGAAGAAAGCTACTAGCAAAGACAACTTTTTTTTTTTTTCATAAGAAAGACTTCATTTGTTTACCAAACATTTGCTCTTCCCAAGAATTCTCTTCCTCCCCTTTGAAGCCCAAGACCACTACTCCTTTCTCCTTAGCTCAGGGTCGTATGTGAGCCTCAATTGCCTGACTGTCAGGAAGCCTCATATCTTTGGGATTCCCCTATGCATGAAATTAAACGTATTTTTTCCTTCTGCTAATCTACTTTGTGTCAATTTAATTATTAGGCCAGCCAAAGAATCTAGAAGAAGGGAAGAGTTTTCCTCCCTCCATCACAAAGAGGCGCCATGCTAAGGACACACTTGAATACAGTGTTAAAGAGGAGCGATTAGAAATATTCTTGAAAGCAGTAAAAAATCAGTCTCATTTCCATTAGCATAAGGAGTCTTTTTGGTGTTGTAATAAATAGAAGAAGCCAGGTGCTACTGCCTTTCCCAGGTTTCTGTTTTTTGCTCCATACAAACTAAAAGAGTTAAGTTTTCCAGATGAGTGAAACAGATAAATCGCCATAATGGCCACATTTGCAACACTGAGCATAATCTCAGCAAAAAGTTTAGGACAAAGGGTCATGGAGGAAAAATCCACACAGGGTTATGGGCTCGCCTGTGTTACTCAGTACTCTCTCACCATCACCCAACCTCTCTGGACTACACCTACTCATTTGTAAAATAAACTGATAAATCACATTGTCTGTTTCTCAAGTCCCTTTCATGTCTAAAATTATAGACTTATTGCTCCCTTTAAAATGTATAGTCTCCCAAGCTTCAATTATAAGAATGATCCTAATGTCAAAACAAATGAATCACAATTTGTACATTCTTTACTGGAATTTTCCCAGAATAACCTACCATTGATGGAAGCATTACTAAAGGCGCTCAAATAAAGTAGAATATACTGACCATTCTTGTAACCATTTACTAGAATGCTAGTTTCTAGGATTAGGATTAGGATTGTGAATCATATTTGAGTTGCTTAAATTCAAATAGATGGGATACAACATTCTTCAAAAGTTAGAAATTTGCTCTTAAGATGTTTAAGTCTTGATCTGATTTCATGTTTCACTAGATAATTATAGTACAATAAATGAGGCTATGGAAACAGAAAACTTATTTTATTATAATGGCTTGCATGAAAAGGGATCAGTTCTACAACATGACTTTATAAAGAAAGACTGAATGAGACAGGGAAAAATTCAGTTGAAAATAACTCTGAGACAAAATCTGAAGGATGAAGATACTAATATAAATTGCTGTCAAAACAGGGAGAGAAAATAAAGATTTCCCGTGAACACTAAAGCCATGAGGGACTCCAAGGCATTTTATGTTGAGCCAAGAGCAAGTGAAGGAGAAAATACTTTGGAAGAGCTTTTGGAAATGATCCAAAAAGAACTGGAAGAGAATTTTGTGCCTGTCCACAAAATGTGATGGAGTTGAAAAACAGAGATGGAAAAATTCAACGTGAGCATGGAAAAATTATTTCCCAAGCATTTTGTTGGCATAAAAAAATATGTCCAACAGAGTCATAATGATCTAAAGAATACACTTCAAGCTGAGTCTCAACCCAAGAATATTAGATCCATGCAGTTCTAGAAATGGATGATTCTAAACACTCCAAGGGGATGGGATATAAAATGCCTTGTATGTTTCCTGAGCCCCATGATCATCTGCAATCTCATCCACTCGCATTGTGTATTTTTCCATTGGTCTGCTCAACAGTTGAAGCTGCAGACAGTTCCGTAGAGCAGCCTGTTAATGAGTGAATGAGGTTTTATAGCGCCAACAGTTTGGACCAACAATCTCTTTCAGAGAGATCTAAGGAAATAATGGAATGGCTCAGTTTGTTTATTGGAAAACTGTTACATATATTATGGACTAGGTGAACCACATAATTAATCCTTAGAATTTCTCAGATAAAAACACATTGTCAAAGAGTTCTCTGAATAAGCCATTTAGATGTTATAATTGAATTTCCAACAAAACACGTTATTGTATGAGATCATAAAATGATATATACCTATTAAAATGACACATACAAACATGGTTCTTACTAATTTAGATACACACTTCATATAATTTATTTCAATCAGTTGTAACTTACATGCTATAAATAGGCCTATGAATCACTTATTGATTTAAGTACTAGGGAGTTTGTTATATCTATTCTGTTTTTCACTTATTAATATGTCAACTTTCCATTTTTCTCTTGCCCTTTTTCTTTATCGAATTCATTGTGCTTAAAAGTACTAGAAAAACCTTACCTATTCAAGACCTAAAGTAGATTAAAATTTGAAGTTATATTAAATCCAAGTTCAAATTTAATTTACTATGTAAATATATATAAACACGTTCTTCATACTCATCTGTGGTCCCTTGTTATTTTGCAAGTGAGTGCCCCAAATCCTAAGATTACAATTTTTCAGCCCTGACAATGTACACCAATCAAACCTATCAGCTTGCTCTTTCTTTAGAAATTAAACTAAGTCAACTCCATGTTACTCAGAATTCTTTAGCTTTGCATTGTGTACAAAAATGAACATGCGATAAGTTAAATCTTTCTCAGGAGTTATTATACACGTTGAATCTGATTGAAATTAAAAGACAAATAAATAAAAATCTGGCATCTAGAGAGGGAACACAGGCCAGCAGCTTTTCTCAATTTCTCATTGCTAAAAAGGAGGGACAGTTAAAATGTCATTTTCTGAGGATTTTTTTTTAATGTAACAAGCCCTATTTGGAACTTTAATATTATTTTCTCCTATAATCATCAAAAACATCCTATAAGATAGACATTAATATTCATTATTTTAAACAAATGACAAAGCTGAAATTTAAACCATTATCTGACTTGTCATTAAAATAATACTGCTTTTACCAAAATATGACACCTGTTTCTCAAAAATCTGTTAGGCATATTCCAAAGTGTCTTAGGCATAGTGTACCATGTTAATATGCTTGCAGTTGTGTTTTGAAAAATCATCTTAAGTGTACTGAACACCAGAACATATTTGAGAGAAAAAAATCATTACTTTTATATATCTCCATAGGTTCTAGTGGAACTAATTCTTAACTGATATGCTTATTCTTTGTGCAAAAGTTGTTACAGTAGTTAGGAAATCTTGCTTTCATTGTTTTCCTTCCCATAACCCCAACATGACCCACATATTTGGCAATTGCCCATCTGAATGTCCTGCATGGTTTACTTACCTGTTTCTTTCCTGCTTATTAAATGGATGTATAGTAGTCCCTACCCTTCAACCTTATGCACAGGATTTATGTTCCAAGATCTCCCAGTGGCTGCCTGAAACCATAGGTAGTACTGAATTTTATACACACTATGTGTTTTTTTTCCCCTATGTAAACATACCTATGACAAAGTTTAATTTATAATTTGGGCAAAATAAAAGATTAGCAACAACAACAATAAAATAGAAAAATTATAATAATATATGATAATAAAAGTTATGTGAATGTGGTCTTTCTCTCTCTCTCTCTCAATATCTCACTGTACTGTACGTACTGTACTAACTCTTCCTGTGATGATGTGAAATGATAAAATGCCCATATCATGAGATGAAGTGAGGCGAATAACATGGGTGTTGTGATGTAGTGTCAGGCTAGCCTTGACCTTCTGATGGTTTGTTAAAAGGAGGATCATCTGCTTCCGGACCACAGTTGGCCTCTGGTAATTAAAACTGTGGAAAGCAAGATCATGGGTAAGGAGGGGACTACTGTTTATCAAAAAGAGATAATAAAGAGGATTCTCTGCAGAGAGTTGGAGACAGGATATTTGTCCTATATTCTCTTTCATTTTAGTGAAGCCTAAGACATCACATTCCTTATTTGAATACAGATTTGACACCAATTAAGGTGGTAAGAACAGCAGCAAATCCTAATCTTTCCTTTTTGACTAAACCACGTCATTTTCATTGGGAGGTCATTGGAAAACCAATTACCTCACATACTCATATTGACAAATATGTAAATGTCCATTCTGAGTGGCAGTTCTCCTAGGTCTGTAGAAATTCTAAAACAGTCACACAAATAGATTGGTAGAATTTCTTCAGGATAGGGTCTAGATCTGCATATGTATCATTAGCAAGATTTGCATTGGTTGGGAACCCTTATGGTGATCTTCCTAGTGCTCATATACATTTGTAATGCCCCTTGCTTGCCTGTACTTAGTCAGTCCTATCTGATAAATAGACCAGGACAGAAGTGATTGGATATTCAGTTATAAAAAGATAATGGCTTTCTTCTTGAACACTCTGTCTCTCTTTGATTATTCTGGGGAAGCTAGCTGTCATGTCACAAGGCAGCCCTGTGTAGAGGTCCACATGAATGAGTTTGGAAGCAGATCTTCTGAAGACTGCCAATAGTCTAATGGGAGAGTTGGAGACAGATCCTTCAGACCGAGTTATGTCTTGAGGTGACTGTACCTTAGCCAACAGCTTGCTTGCAACCATAACAGAAAGCTTGAGTCACAGACACTCAGAAACCTGCACCCAGATTCTTAATCACAGAAGCTGTGAGATAATAAATATTTGCTACTTTAAGCTACTAAATATGGGAGTAATTTGTTACACAGAAATAGATAACTAATATAACTAAGATAACTAATATAGATTTTGGTTCCAGGAGAGGGGTGTCATTATAACAAATATCTTAAAATGTGAAAATAACTTTAGAACCAGGAAGTAGAAAGATGTGGACAGGATTTCAGCTGACTTGCTAACTAAAGCTAAAATTGCGTTAAGCAGAGTTTTAGTAGAAATCTGCACTTTGAAGAGGCTGAATGTTAAGGTTCTAAAGTAAGCAAAAAGTAGGCGATTGTTATATAAAGCCAGAAATTTAACAACAATATTGCCTGCAGTTATATGGGGGGGGGGGGGGAAATACACCCAAAGAGTGACTTAACTAAGGAGATTTCTAAGCAAAGTATTGAAGGTGCCACCGTGTTTCTTACTGCTATAGTAAAATGCCAGAAAGATAGAAAAATGGAAATAAGGACTATTAAACAAGAAGGAGCCAAGATTTGATGGTTTTATAAATCCTCAACCTTTCCAGATGGCCAGCAATACTAAAATTAGGAAACAGCTTTTAAGCAGACATAAAATCCAGTCTACACCCAGGAAAACTTGGTCAAAAGATAAAGCCAAGGGTATTACTGTAAACGTTTTATAATACTTCAGAAAGATCAAAGGTGGTGCCTCTGTATATTCAGTCACACAAAAGGCCCTTCAAAAAGATTAAAGGTATGCCTCTGGGATCTTCTTGTCAAACAAGTGAGAATTAGAAAGCAGAAGGACATTGTTCCTGGGCTCTCTCAGGAGGATCCCCAAATAGATCAGCGCTTCTCTCCCAGAGATTTATGGGTATGGCTTTGTCTAAGGCAGAAACATCACCTGCTTTGACTACGAAGTGTGGAGGTGATATTGAGAAGAGGCCTTTGATCCCAGAATACCACTGGCAGAATTGAGGCTGACAAATTTGCTGGACTGCAAACATGTGTTTCTTTGTATGAAAAAGGAAAGCCGATTCTGAGGTAAAAATGAAGACCAAAGAAGGGAGAGCCAAGAGCCATGAAGTACTGTTCTCAGTCATTAATAATTAATTAATTAATAATTAATCACAAAGTTCCCATGATCACCAAACTGGATTTCAGAACTGCTATGGATCAGTAACTTTATTTCACTTTATCTCACTATTAACATATCTTCTGATTTTCTATATTCTGATGCTTTGACATCTGGGGCCTTGCTAAGCCTGGAGACTGTCCCTTGGGGTTAGTAATTTTCTAGAATAATAAACAACTTGCCCCTGAATGCACCTTTCAAATGCAAAGGAACCAATACAGAGTTCACATAGCAAACACTCTGATTATAGGGCTCTTACACTCTGGGCCACCATCCCTTTACCCTAATCACCCCAGGGCCAGTTACCATACAACTAGGAAAAACCCATACAACTCAGAATCTGCTAAAATTCTTCAAACTAGTCACTAAGCCTACATACTCTACCTTACTTCTTTCTTCCCACAGAAACTACAAAGACTTTGGCTCAATGATTCCTTTGTCCCCTCTGTCTCTTGACTGACTCCAGTGCTTCCTGGTAAGGTGTATTGCGCCTCCTGTTTATAGGGAACTGTGAGTATAAACTTTTTTTATGACACTCATTTCCATATTTGAGTGTCTTACTACAACTGGTTAAAACAAATCCCAGATATCCTTAAAATAATTCCCTTTACCCCTTTGAACAGGAATATCTATAGCAGCTTTCCTATGCTAGCTGGCCATTGCAGATTAGGTGCTTATGAAGTAAATAATTGTCTGTTTATGATCCCAGATCCACAATTCAAGTGACTTTGCACATGAGGAGAGTGCTTAAAGAACTATAGCTAAGGAGTCTCATCCACACCTAACCCTAATTTGGAAGATGACGTTGTAGGTTTTGAGCCATAATAGTATGAGACTTTGGGGAACTTAGAAGGTGACTGCATGTTGCATGTGGGCTGGACATGAATTATTGGGGGTGAGACAGGAGATTGCAATAAGATGTCTATAATTAATCCTGAATGATCTCCACTTCCTTGTATTTATGTGTATATGTAATTCCCTTCCCTTGAACATAGGTTGGACTTATTGACTTTCTTCTAATGAATATAATACAGGAGATGAGATAGTATGCTATTTCTGAGGTTAGGCTATCAAAAGACTGTGACTTCCTTGTTGGCCACCCTAATCTTGTTATTTCCTGGATCACTAGCTCTGCAGGAAACTAGCTGCCATATTGTGAGAGAGCCCATGGAAACATGAAGTTAATGAGTTTGGAAGCAGCTCTTCTGATGTTTGCCAACAGACATGTGAAGGAGCCTGAAAACATATTTTTTATCACCAGTTTAGTCTTGAGATGACTAATGTCCAAGCCAACAAATTGACCATAAGCTAATAAGAGAATTAAGTAAGAAACACTCAGTAAGGAACAACTGGATTCCAAACCCACAGCAACTGTGAGATAATAAAGTTTGGTGTTTTAAGCCAATAAATGTTGGGGTATTGCTTTTTTATGGAACCATAGATAGCAAGTACACATTTCTACCTTGACTCCATTTCCTGGTTTCATGCAAAAGTACAGACGCTTAATCTGCAAAATGTGTTCAGGAGATGAGGGAGTGCTCAGAAAAATTTAATGAGGAATAAGTAATTTATTTATAGGTAACTGAATTAGTAGTTGTATTGTAAAATTTTTTTTGGATTAGAAATAATCTGTCTTTCAATTAAGTTTTCTGCAACTGAAAGTTTTATTTCTTTTTTTTTTTTTTTAAGATTTTATTTATTTATTTGACAGAGATAGAGACAGCCAGCGAGAGAAGGAACACAACCAGGGGGAGTGGGAGAGGAAGAAGCAGGCTCCCAGCAGAGGAGCCTGATGTGGGGCTTGATCCCAGAATGCCAGGATCACTCCCTGAGCCGAAGGCAGGCGCTTAACCGCTGTGCCACCCAGGCACCCCCAAAAGTTTTATTTCTTTCATAAATTTTAAGTATACAACTAAAAACTTGAAAAACCCCAAAACAATTCCAGTTTTACTGAGAAAACCAAAGTGCCGATTTAAGTCTATTTTGATTTACAACAAAACATAACTTTTGCTTTTTTTCTTTGTATTCTTTTTTGTTTTTGTATTCTATAGAAGTTTCATGAGGAAAAGGGATCAAGACTGCCTTGTACTCCAGCTCATTTTCACTTTGTAGGACATTGTTCACCACATAAAAAATAATACATGTCTTTGAATTATCTTCTACACCTGCTATTATTATTGCTTATTAGTAAATTAATAAAGGAGTATGTAGGAAGACAGAATTCTGACACTGAGAACTTTTTTCTCAATAGCTTGGTGGGAATTAGTAGACGTAGCTCATAATTTCAGATTAAAATCCCACCATGTGCTCCTCATATGGAAATAAAAGCAAAAAACCACAAAAATCTAACATCATTAATGACTTTATGAAACGTTTGCTTGTTTATGAATCAAATATTCTTTTTCTTTAGTTGAATGTTACAACTCTTGTGCATAGATATGTACATGAAACATTTTTTAAAAATCTTAAATCATATTGGGGAACCTGGGTGGCTCAGTCAGTTAGGCAGCTGCCTTCAGCTCAGGTCATGATCTTGGGGTCCTGGGACTGAGTCCTGCATTGGGCTCCCTGCTCCCCGGGGAGTCTGCTTCTCTCTCTCCCTCTGCCCCTCCCCTCAACTTGTGTTTGAGTGCCCTCTCTCTCCCTTCTCAGATAAATAAATAAATAAAATCTTTAAAAAAATAAAATCTTAAATCATATTAAATTTAGTATACCTATTATACACATACAAGAAAATAAACACTCTTCTTATATTAAGAAGAGTATATAGATTGACTTAATATTATTGTGGTTTTTCATATAAATAGATTTCAACAGAGAATAATCATACTATCTGTGGGAATTCAAGTCAGAAGATTTAAAACTACCATTTTTCATGGCTGGCTATACTACAGAAGAATTTGAGAGAAAAGGGACAAAAGAGATCATTGAGAACAGAGTTAGCATTGCTTGCCTGAGAAATACTTTATTATTCCCTTCTTCTTTCATATTGAGAATGAAGGGCTATTTATATATAATGTAGCCCCTACCAAAGGTAAATATCTTGGCTCAAAGTCTTCTACTCATTATGAAAATTACATGCTAGATGTTTCCTTCCCTAAGGAGCATGTTTTGACCATGTTTGCTAATACAGAATTCTCTCTTCTCTGCTTATATAGCAAGGGTACATGATTTCATTATGTCTCTTTCTGTTGGAACAGTTTTGTTTTGTTTTGTTTTTTGGTCTGTCTCTTTTTCTAGACTATACGTACCTGAGGGCAACAATTGTGTTCAACAAAAGCATCTAGACTCCTGCCTAGATATATTGACCAGTACTCTGTGAAATGTTCACCGAACTTGCCCTTTGGGAAAAACATGAAACACCACATCTCATCCATAAAATTAGAAGTTCATTCCAGATGGTTCAGAGTGCATTGCCATTTTCTATAATGTGACAATTAACTCATTATATTGTTCTTGTGATTTGATGAATTCACAACAAAAATTGTGAGCTATTGTTTTAAAAGAAAATATTAAATAGAAATTCATTTTACTATATTAAAGGGATGGACTCCAGTTTTTGGTATTTGACACTGACAGCTTTGAGCCTCACCCCTCTTTCTTATCATTCTGTCCCACATCTAGGCAAGCTGGTAAGAAAGACTTTGGCATTGGCAAGAGATTCAAACTGCAAGTACTCGCCTGTGTGAGAATCCTCACAACACAGTAACAGCACCAAGCCAGTCACCTATGCCTGCTCTTTCCAGTCAGTTTTGGAACATCTTTGGAAACCTGTCTTGTTCTCCCCAGAAACTCTCAATTGCATAGGTAATAAACCTTTAAAATTGTCTTGGTATGTGTGTGGTGTTATTGGGCTTGGCATCAAAACCACATTTCAAGTGGGCAAGTTGAAAGAGAATCAAATGAATACTTTTGCTTTCTGAATGCTTAGGTTTAAAAAAAAAGTACTTTTAGTTTTAAACTTAAAATCTATGAAAGCAGTAATAAAATGTTTGACCACAGAAAAATTTAGTGGAAACCCAACTTATAACTGCAATTTGAGCTCCAGTATTAATTAAGAACATGAAGGTCGTCAGTTTGTGCATTTTAGCAAACTATGGTTCTACCCATTAAGTCCTCCTTACACTATATATTGAAATTACTGACTCCAACCAACCAGAAACCAATACATATTTTCTATTATAGATTTGGCTAATATGTTCTATTTCATGCCTATTTCAAAAACCTCTTAGCCAGTTTGCCTTCATCTTCAAAGAGATATAATATACCTTCACCTGTCTATTTATGGGTACCTCAGCAGTCTTGCACACAGTGCTTGTAGGCAAGACCTTAACCGCATACAACTTTCTCCAGGAGCACAGATGAGACATTACATTGGTGATATTCTCCTCTGAAGACAAAGGTGTCTTTATTCATCTGATATTGTTCATGCAGGACATAAACTTACTGACAAGAAGGCTCAAAAAAGGGAATCAGCCATTGGCCCGCACAACAGGCAAGACCCTTCCACCTCAGTTTAATTCATGTAAATTACTTGGTAAACTGAGGGCTGTTCCATCCTTGACACTGCCAAGAAACAGCTAGTGACTTTCTCAATACCACAACTTTTTTTAGACTCTTTCTGATTTGGAAGACAATATATTCCTCATTTGCCAATTTGACACAAGCTTATTTGCACTGTTACTTGCAAATTGATCCACTTTGAATGGGTCTTGCTCCAACAAAAGTCTCCAGAAATCCAAATTACAATACAACAGGTATTTCATTAATGGCCCCAGAGACTACTACCCTGTAGATGTTTTAGCAACATCCTCTCATGTCTTCTGGAATCTCTGGACCATCCATGATATCCATAAGTTGTCCATGAATTTCTGATGCCAGAAACTGCCCTCCTTGGCTCTGTGCTATACACTGCTAAAGCAGCAATTGTTAACCACAACACTCGGTTCCCCTAGAAACAGAGACTACCACAAGCCCTGAACCTGTGACACCCTGTACTCAGTGCTTATTGCCTTACTTAGGTCACGAAAGAAGCACCCCACAGACTCAGCAAGATCATCAAGACCTTCTTGCTATGGGATGGACCTGAAATAGGCTCTCTGGTATGTACCACTTGCAGAAGGGGAAGGCCTCTCCTGTCCTTAGTCTCTTGCCAGATGCCATGGTCCTGGACAAGCTCAGCCTTCTTCCAACCTCCTTGGTCACCTAGGAGGCCCTTAGGATCAAATGAGTCAACAACAGTGGAGTTCATATACTTGATGGAAGGCACTGTCACCATCACACAGGATGGAGCTTGGTGGACAGTTGCTGCTTTTCATTCCTTAACAATTAGTCTCAATATCTGAACCAAATCTTGGATAGGGATTCATCCTGCTTTTCAGCATGATTACAACTATGTATTTGTGTTTATATCCTTTAGTTTATCCCCCTGTTGTTAAAGAATTTCATATTCTTTTGTTAGTATTTTCTAAAAATCTATAACTAGCATAAAATATCTCTTTATAGTGCTATACATTTTAACATTTATGCTTAATCTCTTTTGACCTTGTTTTATTTTACTTGGAAAGCATTGCATATCACTTTGGTGCTTTAAGTTCCTACTAATGTGTTTTTCAAAACAAGAAACACAGTGAGATACTCCCACGTACCCTTTAGATTGTCTAAAATGCAGAAAACGGAGACTATCAAATTCTGACAAGGATGTGGGGCAGCAGGAACTCTCATTCTTTGCCAGTGGGAATGCAAAATGGTGCAGCCACTTTGGAAGACAGTTTGACAATTTGTTACAAAACTAAACATATTCTTACCATACGATCTAGCAACCGTACACCTTGGTATTTTCCCAAAGGAGTTGAAAACTTATGTCCACACAAAAATCTGCATATGGATGTTCATAGCAGCTTTCTGCCTAATTGCCCCAAATTGGAAGCAACCAAGATGTCCTGCAGTAGGTGAATGGATAAACAAACTGTGGTATATCCAAGACAATAGAATATTATTCAGCACTAAAAAGAAATGAATTATCAAGCCATGAAAAAATAACATGGAGGAACCTTGAATGCATATTACTAAGTGAAAGAATATAATCATAAAAGGTGTTACTTCTGTCAGTCATATTTCTTACCACGATACACTGAAATAAAATAGAAATTTTATTTAAAAAGAAAAAAGTAATTTTAAAATAATTTTAAACCTACAAAAATGTTACAAGAATAATAAAATAATTATTTGTCCTGAGCTATTTTAATGTAAGTTGCCAACATGCCATATATATCGTCAAGAATATCTCCTCTATAACTATAATATGCCATTGATATAAAGTGGAAACTAAAGTGATATCAAATAATTTGCATAATTATTTCAAGTTTACTCATCCTCTCAATAATCTCTGTTATAGCATAATAATCCATTCCAAAATGTGTCACATTTAGCTGTCATATCCTCTTGATCTATTTCAACCTGGAATACCTTAATCTTCCTTGATTTTCAAGACTTATTTTTAAAATTATAGACCAGTTATTTTGTAAAATATCCATAAATTTGGTCTGTCTAATGTTTCCCCATGATGTGATTCAGACTAATATCATTGTATGTTGCCATGTGGCATACGCTTTTGATTTGTTCCAAATTCCACTGGGTTTCCTTCCCTTATGAAATGTTATTACTTGAATAAGAAATACTTTTAGTGTTTCTCCTTGGAAAAATTACTCTTTCTACTACTGTAAAGTATCAGTAAGTATACTGTAGTAAGTATTTTGTGGGGAGGAATTTTACCACGATGTAAACGTCTGATATCTTATCAAACTCTGTCCCCTTACTTTAGCATCCATTGATGGCACTTGGCCGAATTATTACTTTGACACCTGTCAATTTTGATTACAAATCAATCCTTATTTTCACTTTTATTAGATGGCATTTTACTTAAGGAAAAACTCTCTTCTCCATGTTTTCTCATTTATTCATTTATGTATTTTTATCAGAATGGACACACAAATTCCTATTCTATTCAATGCTTTATAATTAGTTACTATTATTTTTTAATAGTATCTTAGATTGTCTCCATTTAGGCCCGTGAATAACTCTTCACCTATACCCATCATTCTCTCAGTATGTTCTTCCTCTTAGGCATGACTCAGTTACTCAAGGATCATCCTGTATATTTTGTACACCAGCCCTATAATTTACCATGTCTTCAAATAGTTTCATTACTTTCAGGGAAGAAACGAAATTAGAAACTGAGATCTGGGTGATAGGTTTGCTCACAGCTACTGAGGTGTTGCTGCTCTAAGACTCTATCAGTGAATATGCATCACACGCACGCATCTGAATTAATTTTATTATCCATCTATATATACTGAAATCTTTGAGCTATACTCATACTTTCTATTTCAATTTTCCATACAGGATTTGTTGTACTTTTCTCCCTTCACGTATTTGCAAATTCCTTCCATGACAGCCAGAAACCCAGCTTCTATTATCCTTAGCATATTTAGTTAGTTAGTTAATCTCCCTATACGTGAACTATCTGCCATCACTTCCTGTAGGTGATCTTCTGACCATCTACCATTCCCTTCACCACAGGTGAGCCCTCTATACCTGCTCAGCCTCCAGCATTTCACACTCTTCCACACAATGACTCACTATGCTGGGTTGCTGCTGCCACTACAACTCACCAAGGTATGTGTGCCCCAGCCCTGATGGAACTGCGATTCTGTGCCAGCTAGCTGCAACCATGCCCCCAACCCCCCACAATACCCACCTCTACCCACCTCAGCTATGACACAGGTTACCAGGCCACCACCACCACTATTCTGCACTTACATGGACGCCTTTCTAACCCCACCCCCACTCCCTGAAGCCCTCCCCTGCAACCTCGTTGAGCTTCAGCTTGCCATGCATTCCCCCCTGCCCACCCCCTTCCCTATACCCTCCTCACTTTGCTCAGGCTCTGACTCCTTGTGCCAGGCTGTTGCTTCATTCAATGTCTCCTACGCTGGGCCACACCTCACCCCATCTGAGGTTAATTTATATTCATTTGAGTCCACATCAGAGTTGGGCTACAGTAATGAGTTGCGCTGAATTGTCTCTCTCTAGCCCTCAATTTCCTTAGTTATGTAAAGTACATATTCTTGAAACTTTATCTCTGATAATTTTAATTCCTGAATCTCATTTCAGAACATTCAGAACTTCATTATTAGGGGAAAAATTAAAATATTTTTTAAACAGGAGGGAAAAAAGCTAACGGAAAGGGAAGACTTTTATTTTGAAATTACTTTTTAAAATATGTCATAACTTCTCAGCTTATGTGTAGTCCCCAGGCATTGTTAATGCCCATGAATGCTAATTAACACTGAACTGCTTACTACAATGTTTTTCCAGCAGGCAGCCTCAAAATGTCCCATTATCGTGATTAAATATTTATTGAACTTGAAGTGTGTCCTCAACACTGTAAAGAAGGTACAGGAAAAGTTCCTACTTCAAAGACATTCTTATGCTCAGAAGTACATCAAGGCAAGATTATGTACCCGAGATTTTTTCCCTCAAATTCTATTACACTCTATCTTGTATTTATTTATGAATTTTCTTATTAAGTAAATAAAAATTTAAAACAGTGTCTACTGGAAAAATCTTTCTTGAGAGAAATTTGACAGTGGCCACCAATTACATAAAATCTGCCCATACCCTTTGACCTTTATAGAAATCTATTTTAATACTTTTTAAAAAAAGTTCAACCATTATATGTACAACCTCTATATTTAGGATTTGTAACAACAGTACAATTGTTTGAGTTGGATTATCCCTTGTTGTGGGTTTTCCCACACTTCATAGGATGGTCAACTGCAGCCCTGGCTTCTATCCTCTAGATACTAATATAATCGTCCACCAAACCCCAACAGTTGCACAAGCAACAATGTCTCTAAACATTGTCAGATGTCCTCAACAAGGCAAAGTCTTCCAACCCACATTGAAAACCACTGCTTTACATATACAAAAATAGAGAATGATTGGGGACATTATAGTACATTATGTATTATTTTCATGAAGGATATTTCATTTTATAGAAAACTGTGAGTAACAGGAATCACAAATAAGTCTGTGTGACAAGCAGCTAAAGTAAGTAAATGGAAATCACCAGTGGGGACTATGCTAAATTAGCGAACTCGTGACATGTGCTCCACCTAGAAGGGGCTGCTGTCCCTACATTATTACTGTCAAGTATTCCAAGACCCAAAGGCAGATCTAATGTTGTTAATTCCTTTTTTAAGAAAAAACATATATCTGAAACCCTATTTTTTTAAATACTGAGAATTAATTTATTTTTAAAAATACTTTGCTAATCAATCTTTTTTGTTTTGCACGCTCTGTTACACTATTAAGTTAAAAATTACAAAATTACACACAAATTTATAATTTTTACCTGAGTTATGTAAAATACATAAATACGGGAAGGAGATCAAAGTGTTTATCATTTTTCCCATGGGTGGTTGTTATTTTCATAACAAGAGTAATAATTGTAACATATTTCTTATATTGATAACTGAGCCTTTATGACAATTTCATGGAGAGACCAAGTATCAGTGCACATGACAGAGAAGTTGGGTGTCTAGGAATCAGCAATAGGCCAAAGAGGGGAATCCCTCAGGTTCCATAAAAGTCTAAACTTTGCTGGCACCATGGTGTTTTTTAGCATCTGACAGTTGAAAGACACAAAATGGTGGAAATAGGAAGTTGTTACCTACCCGAAAGAAACTGAACAGGGGTACAACAACTGCCCACCACTCATCTCTCTCTTATAGCCAAACATAAGCAGAGATGTCTGTGTGTCCAGAGTTTGACAGAAGAAAATGACTCCAAGGATGAAGAGGCTGCAACAGGAAACTTGAGAACCAGCCCCTGTGTCACGCCCCAAATAAAATCCTTACTTCATGTAACACAGATCCAGCTCCACCTGCAACTATAGTACCCTCCGCTTGTGCTAAGATTTTAACTTTCTAGGAAATGGAGCCAGAAAGGAGAGGAAGAAAAATCACCCAGAGGAATCAATACTCCAGAAGATGAAGACAAAAAAAAATTCATGTAGAACTCAGGATAAAATAAAAGACCCCAGGAGGCCACTTAATATGGAGGCCCACGTGATTCACAGAGCAGGTCCCTCCTTCATGAAGGTCCTGCTTCAAGACGTGATTTCGGCAGCAAATAATGGCACGGAAGGAAAATGTTCTTGTTGACATACAAAGCCAGCAGCATTGCAGGATGTGAATGGTCCATCTATTTTAATATCCAAACATAACTTTCACTTTTTTTTTCTTCATTCAAGTAGTTAACAGTTACAGGTTAATCTGGAAGGAAAACAACCAGTAATGTTTTTATTAATTTGGATTTGGAGTTAAATGGGCCATTGAGATCTATTGTTGAAGAATAAAAATGAAGTGGGTTTTCTGAGGAGGTCAGAAAGAGGCCTGACAAAGAGAAGAAAGGCTCGCCCAACTTGAAGAGGACAATTAAAGATCTGAAGCATCAGGAGTGGTGAAGAGAGAATAGGGCTGCAGCAAGACTTGTTAGCTGGCTGCCTTTCAGTGAGAAGTGAGCCTCCTAGAAAGAACGGCTGGTCTCAGTAAGAGAGGACCAGAAGCAGCCATATAAAAAAATTATCTTGTTCAATGAGTGCAGGGAACCAGCACCAAAGTGCTGACTTAAACTGACAGTTCTCATGGGACATGTATGCCTCAGTGGTAACTTGTGTGAACAGATTACAACTTGCCAGAACCACTCTCCATTTCATTTTATGAAAGATCTCCAAAACTATAGTGCAACCTTAGGGGAAAGGTTAAGTTTTTAGTCAGTGTGCTGCCTTATGGAGCTAGAAATTGCTTGAGAAAAATCCAAATGGGTACAAATTACATGTGATGCCCTGTTTTTTTGTTTTGTTTTGTTTGTTTTTAATTAAAACAACCTATAACCTTGGGAATTTTAGAATATCAACATGTAGGTGAAATTGATGATACTGAGGCCAATGTCTATTTTCTCATTGATCCCTGGCAGTCTGTAGACCTCACAGAAAATAAAACAATGGCTTATAAATCCTGCTTTGAAATAGAGAAGGTTTAAAATAATGAAAAAATCTATTTCTCATTTTGTAATATACAGACTGTCTCACTTAATTGTATTCTGCTCCATAGCTTTGACATGGGCATTATTTTTCCCTCGGCATTAGTATTAGTGGATTATTCTGCAAGAAATTCCCTTTGAGGAATTATCAAGCACTGCCGTTTTGAGAGGCTAACATTTGGCAAACAGTAGAAATCAGAGATATTTCAAATAAAAGTGAGAAATAAGAAACAAATGCACTATGCCTTATTTATATGGAAAATAAATGCTTTAATAGCAAACATTGCAGAGTTTATGATTTACATCTGCTCTTTAGAAAGCATTCAGCTCCTCTTTTCTGTTTCTCAGTAAGGGTACCTGACATCTGCCCTACGCTGCCTAAATAAGACCAAGAATCCCTGGCCACCTTCTAATATTTCTACACACACCTCGTTCTAGATAGATTTGAAATAGTTCCCTACTTCTGAATTGCTCCAACTCCCCCCTCCCCAGCTCCAACCGAAAATTAGTTAAAACAGGCTCCATTATGAACTAGAGTAAATGCAGCTCAGTGTACATACTTTGGGATTAGAAATGAAATCTAGTATTTCTCGTTACGAATATACACACAGACATGGTCACGTACACATAGCCATGCATAGATAACTGTGTGTGTATAGCATGTTTATGTGTCAAATACCACATGGTCAGTTCTTTCAATTCCTATTTCTGGCTTGCTCATAATTCCTTATATCATCCTTCCCTACCTACACATATAGAAAGAAATATTTATCTATATTTTTTAGACAAACTTGGGGAAAAATCCAGAATATTCATATTTGTCTACATTATCTTCATTCAGCCTACACACTTGTATTAAAGGCCAACTTTATACCAATCCCCATTGTTCTGAAAGCATTAACATAAGGAACTGCCATCAGCTAATAATATTACAGAACAAATTAGGTTTATTCATTTAACAAACACGTATTGTTAAATTGCGATCCTGGATCCTGATACAAACCCAACTGATATTGTCTTTGCCTTGGAAACATGCACAGTCATGTATTGGAAGGGGTCAGTTGTATAAATCAGTGACTATGATAAAACTTATAGGATATGCATTTATACAAAGAGCCACAGAGAGTAAACTCTGCAAAGGAAAGTCAAAGGGGAAATTCTATTAGACCTTCTTTCTCTATCCACTAGCATAATATGTTACCGAATTTGCTACAGGGAAAAATATTTCCCCTTCAGGATGATCTGGGTCCTAACTAGATTGAAGGATGTAAGTGACTGGGATAAGAGTCCAGCCTCTTTTCTCAAAAACTGATGAAATCACACTAAATCTCACAATGATAACCATGATTTACTTTTCTCAAGTGAAATAGGCATAGGAAAAAATATTTTTATGGTGCATTCAGTAAGATGGTACACCTCTCTTACTATTAGTCTTATCAGGGCTGTCATTTTGTCTGTATTACCCAATTTAGAGTTCCTCAGTGTGACCCTACTTGTCCATACTCTATATTGAGCAATGGAAGATTACATGCTGACCATAACCACATTTCCAGTGGTGAACTGTCCTGTACACTCCTTTCCAGCTGAACCACTGAGAACATTGAGAGAGGGACAGTACGCATGAATTCATGAGGACAATGTACTAGTCAATGATGAATCATTCTGGGACCTTAGTTGTGTTTGGTTCTGGGGAAAAACATATAGTTTGTCACTATCGACTATAATTATTTCTTGTCCTAAGCCAGTGGTTTTGGAAGATATTTTAAGGGATAAGAATTTGTAGTAGGCATCTCCTAGTGAAGAACGAAAGATTACCTGGAACGTGCTACCACCAGATTTGCCTGATTGCTTCATCTCGACACTTAGATTTCAGCTTAAATATTTCTTTCTCCCCCAGGCTTTCCTTAACCATCCCATCAAAAGTGGTCCCTCTAAATTCTAATCCTTTCTCTTCTCTTTTTTTCAATTTTTATCTGAGTATAGTTGACATACAATGTTATATTAGTTTCAGGTATACAACACAGTGATTCAACAACTCTGTATGTTAGGCTACGCTCACCACAAGTGTAGCTGCCATCTGTCACCATGCAACACTATTACAATACCATTGGCTATACTCCCTATGCTGTACCTTTTAATTCTCATGACTTATTCACTCCATTACTGGAAGCCCGAATCTCCCACTCCCCTTCCCCCATTTTGCCCATCCCCCTACCCTTCTTTCCTCTGTCTACCACCAGTTTGTTCTCTGTATTCATAGGTGTGATTCTGCTTTTTATTTGTTCATTCATTTCTTTGGTTTTTTAGGTACTTTCTGTAGGTGAAATGCTAATTATTATTTATCATATTGCTTTATGTTATTTTTTCAAAACATTTATTATCTGTACTTTTGGGAATGTTGTACAGAATATCAAGTATTGATAACATGGAATAAAATATGACTTGGCATGTGATAGTAGTGAAATATTTGTGTTAAATCAATATTAAACAGAACCTGCCTTAATCCAGGCAAACTCATCTCAATTCAACCATAGTGATGTACATTTATTTATTATATATATTGATAGTCCATGACAGATTTTCATCTCAAAAGTGAATAATGCTAATGAGTTGGAAACTCATGCCTGGGCCCATAGCAACAGACACTCTGAGGTTTGGTAACATTGGCTGTATTCACTTTCTTTTTCTGTGATTTTTATAACTATTACTTTTTTGCTGGCACAAACTTAGTGTCTTTAAAAAATATATCTGTATTTTGGCTCACAGCTCTGTAGGTCAGAAGTCTAGTGGGCTTGACTGGGTTCAGTGCGTAGGGTCTCAGGCTCAAATCAAGGTGTTGGCCATATTGACTTCTCATCTGGAGGCTCTGGGGAAAAATATGCTCTTAAGCTCATTCTTGATGTTGGAAGAATTTGGGTCCTTACAGTTATAGGACTGAGACCTCCATTTAATTACTGACTGTTGGCCAGGGGTTCTCTCAGCTGCTAGAAGCCACCTGCATTCCTTCTTACATGACCCCCTGACATCAGCCTGCAATGGCATATTGAACTCTCATGCACTGACTCTCCGACTTCTTATTTTGCTTCTACCTGCCAGAGAAAATTCCTGCTGTCTTTCTTTTTTCTTAAGTTTTTATTTAAATTCCAGTTAGTTGACATATAGTGTAATATTATTTTCAGGTGTACAATACAATCATTCCATACTTCCATAGAATACTCAGTGCTCCTCACAAGTGCCCTCCTTAATCCACATCATCTATTTGACCCATCTGCCCACCCATCTCCCCTCTGGTCACCATCTGTTTGTTCTCTGTAGTTAAGAGTCTGTTTCTTGGTTTGCCCCTCTCTCTCTCTTTATTACCCCCTTTACTTGTTTGTTTTGTTTCTTAAATTCCACATAAGAGTGAAATCATATGGCCTTTTGTCTTTCTCTGACTTCTTTTACTTAATAGAATACTTACTCTCTAGCACCATCCATGTCATTGCAAATAGAAAGATTTCAATCTTTTTTTTTTTTTTTACAGGTGAATACCATTCCACATATACACACAAATAGATATATATCTCACATCTTCTTTTCTTCTTCTCAGATCTAGGGTTAAGGTTAAGGTTATGGCCAGGGTTAGGGTTAGGATTAGGCCCAGGGTGAGAGGATGTGCCTGGTATTCTGGAGTTCAGAGCCTTCTGCCCTGGGTTAGGCTTAGGTTTAATGGTAGGGTTAGGGGGAAAAAAACCTGCTTACTTAAAGACTTGTGATTAGGCTAGGCCCACCTGGATAACCTTTAATTGTGTTTTATTACATAATCTAATCATAGAAATAAAATCCATCGTATAGGTGTGACATGGACAGCAGGGGCAAGGAACCTTGGAAGCTATTTAGAATCTTATATACCATGTAGGCTAGTACAGGCCATGCAGTCAACAAAGCCATGTCATCAAAACTAATATTTAGAAAACAGTTTGAAATTTCAAAAATACTCTAATTTATCTTCATGGGAAAGATCAAGATTTTATTGGACTTTGCTGTACTTGTTTATAATTGTGTGTGTATGTGTGTGTCTACGTCTGTGTGTTGGTTTGCTTTGCTTTTGTTTAACTTGTTTTGCCTTTGCTTTGGGTATTTGCTTATTTTTTTTAAATTCCACATAGAGGACACAAGTAATACTGTAATTTCTGAGACTGTTGCAGGGCCAATAATGAAACTATTTACTCACAACATTACAAAATTTATTATGTATCATTTTCTTTCTTTTTTTCACTTATGCACAAAATTAAATAAAGTTGTTGATACGCTCTGCTCTAGAAGGCCCACTTTGTAAGGTCAAAATGTTGAATACATTATAAAATTGATAGGTGACAGCATTTATAGATGTTGAAAAGCATTTTAAATGCTTCCAGCTCCCTATGGAAGAATGACTTCAATTTCTTCCAATGTCCTATACTGCAAGGAATTTAGAAATATTTGCCAAATGTATTAAGCAGTAACAATTCACCAGCCTTGACTTTAGAGTAGACTGATTTGATGCCTTTCATTCTAAGTTAAAAGCAGACACTGATAGGGAATTTGCTTAAATCAAAATACCTATAAATACCTCTTGTAGGTTATGTAACACGATTTAATTCTACTTATTTTTCTAATAATAGCCTGACACCAATAACCAAAGGCTTGGATGAAAACACCCATAAATTATCATTTGTGTTTAGAGCAAGATAGAACGAGACTAAACATGATATCCTAAAATTTATGTTTATTCATAAACAGAGTCACAAAATAGATGCAGGAGGTTGCACCTGTTTAAGGCACATACTCTCCCAGATTGCAATTAACTGAATTTCATCATCTCCTCTAGATGAGATTTCTGCAGTAGGATGCAGTTAATTAAGTGCATTCTATGAAAATAATTAGTGTTTGTGGAATACGTAAATGGAACTGCTGTGGTAGGTGTACATGAAGATATTATATGGGGACTATTGCATAGTCCTTCAGATTTCAGACATTACCAAGAGTAACAAGAATAAAACATTCACAGGCATGCATGCAAAAATCTCTCTATGTAGGCACAATATTATCAAATTATCCAAGTTGATTAAAGCTTCGGCAGAAAAGTAAAGGTGCAATATTCAAGTGACTTCATGTTTCTACAAGTAAAATTGAAAATAGAATAGCTTTTTCCCAAGTTACCTGAAATGTCAAGTAAAAGTGGCTTGCAAATTAAATTAACTAGAAAATTGCCTCCGTCTTTCAGCAGATACAATCTTATTGTCCTCCTGGAATGATTATAAAATAAAAAATGGTCTTATTATCATCTCCCACTTTATTGTACTGCAACCAGTAGGAAACTGGATTAGTTCCTAATAGATAAAATGGTTGTAATGGGTCAAAGGGAAATTTCTGGATGGAACCAAATACAAAATTTCCGATACGTATATAATGGTCCCTTGAAGCTAACAGTTAACTAACTTACTTCCAATGTACTTGAATAGTGTATGCCAATCTTATTTTAACTTACAGAAAACGTGATTATTAATCACAGCAAATCATAGAAAATTAAATTCAAAGAAATCAGACCTAACTTAGTGGAGGCTGTCCTAACACAGAATCTCTTTCTTTTTTTCTCAATTTCAAAAATAAATTTTACTATTTTTTTTGAGGCTCTTTTTTTTTTTGGTGTTATTTAAATACAAGTTAGTTAACACATAGTGTATTATTAATTTCAGGGTAGAATTTAGTGATTCGTCAATTGTATATAACAGTGCTCATTACATCAAGTGCCCACCTTAATGCCCATCACCCAGGTACTCCTTCCCTGCACCCACTGCCCTCCAGTAACCCTCAGCTTGTTCTCTATAGTTGAGTCTCCTGCGGTTTGCCTCTCTCTCTGTTTTTATTTTATTTTTCCTTCCCTTCCCCTATGTTCATCAGTTTTGTTTCTTAATTTCCACATATGAGTGAAATCATATGGTATTTGTCTTTCTCTGACTAATTTCACTTAACATAATACGTTCTAGTTCCATCCGCATCGTTGCAAATGGCAAGATTTCATTCTTTTAGAATCTCTTCTTTAGTCGTCACTATTCTTTCCACTGTTAGGCGCATTTGTGGTACAAGTCATGTTTGTAATTTTAACACAACAGTGAATAAGCCTCGTCTCTCTTCTACATGATAGTTTCAAGTCTTTGAAGGTAGCTAACATATATTTATGTGTTAAGACAAAACTTATCACAGTACTTTATATATTTCTTATGTAACATAGTTGCTAGATAAGCTTACCTTAACTGCTTATCTCTGACCCCACACTAACTTGCAACTGTTCCTCTTAGAATATGCAACCAACATTACTAAAACTTACCCTCCTGAGCATTAAAGCCAGGAATCTGGATGGACATGGTTTATTGATATTAGCAAATTACATGAATTTTCAAGGTCATACTGAAGATTATCTATTTAGCCAATACATAAGATGAATGGTACTTTGCTTTAGCTTGACTTCCTGGCCCTTTATGAATCCATTTTATGCTACTAGGAATTTCATGTCAGAATATAAACTCTCTATTTTCCTAACTGCATAATTAACATTCAACAAGGCTTCTAATCAAAGCATCCCTTTCTCATTAGTATAGTTCTGACAGTTTCATCATCAAGTGGCAAGTGTTCCAGCAAATTGTGTTGCTATCCTATCAGATATGTCAAGAACTTGATCTTCCTTTCCATTAAGTCAGATTAGGGACAGGAACCAATTTCCATTATGAAAATGTGACTGAAAATAAATGATGCTTTTCCAATAAATTCTTCTAATAGAAAATGAATTAAGCGCACACTCTCCTTCCTATATATTCTACATGTGCCAAGTATTTTTGAAATACTAATTGAATAATTTAATATTGATAAACTGGTGTGAAAACTGAAGGAAAAAAGTCCTTAAAATCAATTAGCTATTTGATTACAGTCAAGCTTTGAAATATTGCAAAGAAAAACAAATTGAATCTTGGAATTTATCCATGACTATGAATGTCATAATTGTTTTAGTAGTTATGGCTATTTTAGGACGGATTTTATTTACTTTTCCATTTATTACATTTGTTATACGTATTCCGAGATTACATGATTTTGTTTTTATCTCTTTTTTATCATAAGCACATAAGACTAATAACACCCAATCCCAACCATTAACAAATAAAGTTGTAATTTTGATTATATTTATATTTACAAATACATATATTTTAATTAATTATATTTCTATTTAAATATTTTCAGAAGAGATTTCATAATGATCTTTTTGGTTCACAGTCATTTTTTATTCTACATCTTTACTGATCATTAATTTTCAATATCCTGTCTGATTTTCAGTCTTGTTTCTAACACTTGCACTGTATAGAAAGAGAGTATAAATAACTTTGGAGAGGAAAAACGCTTCCATTTGCATCCAGGTTTCTGTGCACTAAAATACTTTACAGTAAGAATATCCTTGTTGTAGCATGCATCTAGGGATCAATAGCCCAAGATGAAGCTGATGAAAATGTAAATACGATTACCCAAATTAAGGAAGACTTAAGAGTTACTGCGTTTGTGTTCTAAAAAGTTCATAAAGGTATGTCTTCTGATAATTTTACCTAGAGCTATGAATAAAAATGGAAATAAGATCATTAAAAATTTAAGGGTCTGTGGAGCTCTTGACCTCTAGAGAGGTCAGTGGTAGTCATGCGGATTAGCTCACCGTCGGCCAATGTGCAAAGACGCTTCTTGAAAAGTTCAGGTATGATTTTTTACTCGTGTAGAATTTCTGAACTGATCTTAAAATGTTAAGAATGGTTGCTGCAAACACTTTGAGCATAAATTTTGCATATGCCCTATGAGTTACTTGACAGAGTTTTTCCCCTGTTCAACTTTCTAGTTTCATCCCCCAAACAGTGGCTTTATACTTTTTCAAGCTTTTATAAAAATTTTCAAAAATATGATTAAAAAAGGATAGTCAATTAATATACCCACGTTTCCACCATCTAGATCCAACAATATTGCATATCGTGCTATAATTTTTTCCATTGTATGTATATTATGCACACATGTGCGCGTGCATGTGTGTGTTTTACTGAGCCACTTCAAAGTAAGTTGTGGACGCAGCACTTCTTTTCTAAGTACTTCAGTATGTATCTTTGAAAAATAAGAATGTTATTTCACGTAAATAAAATAATGTTATCACCATGGAGAATATTAGCAATAATTCCCTAATGGCTTCTGTTGCTGAATTGAAATATTTAAATATTCCAAATTATGTCTCAAGTGTCTTGTAAAGCTTTTCTTTTCCACCATTTCCCAATGAGGATACTCAAAATAATTTCTTGGGTTCTTACTCTAGAATGGTTTCTACTTTTAACATTGACATTGACTTGTTTAGGGACCATATTAATTGTTGTGTAGAATGTTCCATATTTTGTAACTGTCTCATTGGTTTTGAAGACGTTGTTTGACTTGTTCTTTCTTCTGTATTTTCTCTAAACTAAAGGCTTGATTTAAAATTACACCGTAATTTTAATGTATCAAGACCTCAATACATGCATCAATCAATTGATCAAAGTACTCGAGAAATTAATGAGCACAAAACATACAGCATACATTTAGGCCAAACAAAGTGATAGATGTGTTAATGAGTTTTTTAAATACTCAATTAAGTTTAATAAAGGCAAATCAAATTTAAACTTCATTTTCTGTTTAGCATTAAAAATTGGGTTTAAATACAGCATTGCTTCCCATAATATTGCATATTTAATTTTTTAAAAAATTCTTTAAATACATGATTAGATATACATCAGTTTTTTGATAAATATATCTGATAAATATCTGATAAATGTGATAGCTGTTTGTTTCATCATTTTATTTTTTCTATTCTACTTTATATTATTTTATCTTGGCTTATTTTTGGTATTTTCACCAATAGTGAGTCCTATAATGATGTAAACTGTAGCAAAATGAGCACTGTATTCCTTGCTTGGTAACATTTTTATTTGCATAGGCATATGAGTTTTTTCAAAATATCACCTATTAAGACTGTCCTGATAGACTAATCATTAGGTATGATTTCCAGACATGTCTTTGAGATATGAAAAGCAACCATATACATGGACGGTTACCATAAAAATTTTGCCAGTCATGCAAAAATCAAAATTAGCAAACAATAGTGTAATCACCACATGATGAGAATATGGACAAAAACTCAAAATGGTAGTGCAAAGGACAGATGAATGTATTACCCAGAGGGAATATAGGGAAACCCCTTTTCCTAGGAGCAGAGGGTCTGTGAACAAAAGCATTATGGATAAAATGAGTTTTATTTTGTTCTCATCTATTTGTTTCTTTCCATTCTAGAAAGCATTTTGTGGAAAACCCATTTTGATAAAGCAAGCATAGAGCTCTTCATTGTTTTTTAAAATAGTAATCACCCAGTAAATATGAGGTGCCAAAGTAAATTGACAAAGCTCAATTACATGAATAACTTTTCTATAATAAAATACAGGAAAAAATAACATGATATATGGGACCAGAAGTCTTTTGCCATTCTCCCAACTTCAGAAAAAAATTTATTTTCTTTACCTGATTGCATAACCAAACATAAAAACTCACTAAGTGTATGAAATACACACTCACGTAACTTGTATTTTACATTTGTTTATTTTGAAAATGATATTCCTTTGTAAGTTTCTCATTATTTTTAAATGGGATTTATGACATCTTTCTAAAACCAACAGGAATATACTGGAGAAAACCGAAGCTGATGAACCACTCTATGGTCTACTGCTTTACACTCACTGCACTTGTTGGCAATTTGGATGAGTTTTCAGTGGACCAATATATTTCTACCATTTTAATTTCCTGCTACAAGAAAGCACATTTGTTCTTCTAAAAGTAACACTCAGTCTCTGCTACTTAACAGTGGCCTTGTTTAGACAAAATATGAGTTCAGTATCTCCTAGAAAACAAAGTTAAAAGAAATCAAGATTTAACTGTCCAAATATCTGCTCCATTTAACTGTCCAAATATCTAAGATTGTATATATAACATTGGTGTATAGTTTTAAAGAGTAATTCAAAACTTTATGTAAGAGCTATTGGTTCTGTGTTATATTGGTCAATTGAGATAGAGATATCAATGTCATGTTTACTGCCTAAAGAGAGAAACCTTCTTGTACTCGAATTTGTGAAAACGTGGATGTTCTCACAGAAAGGTCAGAAGATGTATTAGTTATGGTAATGCAGACACATCCAACAATCTCTGTAGATTTAATACGATAGGAGTTTATCTCCCCTTTACACAACTCCCAGATGTTGGCATATGCCAGATGATGTTCCACGTCATTCAAGAATCCAGGCACCTCCCATAATCGGGCTCTGCTATTTTCAACAGGTAGTTTCTAGGCAGCAATGAAAAGGGAGAGGGGAGGATGAAGCAAAGCTGATATACTTTTAGTTATGCCAGTCCAGGAAACACACACACACACACAAACACACACACACCATGTTAGCTCACAATGTCTGGGGAAAAAATTGGTTCAAAGCCATCCCCTAAGCGTACTAAATGTAGCCTCAGCCTGGGTAGACGTTCTCAGAAATACGTGTATGAAAAAGTAAGGAAACATGAATCCTCGATAGGCAGGTACTAGTCTCTGCTGCAGGTGGAAATGTGAAGAGATTCATAAAGTGTCAATCTACCAAAATAATAGGGTCTCCCCCACTACCACCACCATGAAGTAAATACTCACTCCTGAAAATATGCTCATCGTTATGCTTTATCAATTTCCCATGTACAGTTTTCTACTTACATTCTATTGGTAAAATTTCACAAGAATAACTTTAAATTTATTCAGTGAATAAATTTAAGGAAGATTTATTAGCTTTCTTCTAAAATGCCAGGCATTGTACATAAAAATTCATTTATGCTATTTCATTAAATCTTCACAATAACCCTAAAAAGTAAGTGTGGCATTTCTCTTTGCAAATAGCAGAACTAAGGCTAGAGAATTGAGTAATGTATAGAATTGTTGAATCACTATATTGTACATCTAAAATTAATATAACGATGTATGTGAATTATACTGGAATTAAAATTTTAAAAAAACTTCATAAAAAAACACTAAGGCTAAATACTAGGCAAATTGTCCAAGGCTGAAGTGGAGAACATGAAAATCCAACTGCTGTGGGGCAAGAGGAATAAGACATCAGGAGCTACCAAGTATGAGCTGTCTTGTGAAGTACTGAGATTTATCAAGTTACAGGGACAAATGACATGACCATAATGCAGGCAGGGTGAAGGAATAGTTTTTAATATGAGAAAGTTAATCATTAATTGATACAATGATTAGCAGAAGGCAGAAAGGCACATGGAGAGGGAGAACTTTCAAGAACATGGCAGAGGAAAGGAGAAGAAAGGTTGAGCATGTTTTTATGAGACTGGGAGGGGACTGGAATCAATCCACATGGGGAGAATCCAACTTGGTCAGGCAGAGAAAAACCACTCTCCTTAAAATGAAAAGGAAGGAAGGAAGTGTGGGTATCAGGGCAAAGGAGGGTATGTGTTTGGGGCAAGGAAGCCTGAAAGTTAAGGGATTTTACACTTGACTGAGTCTCAAAGCTTGTGCCTTGAGTGTATGCCTTAACATTTGCCGGACTTACTGCTTGTGTTATTTGGTTGTTGTTTGTTGAACATGCCCTGTAAGACATTGCCGTAAGAGTTTTAGAAAATATGTCCTGCTCATCTGTTTCATTCACATTCTTTGCTCACAGATTTGTAAATACCAGTGATCGTGAATGGGGGGCACAACTTAAAATGGAATGCTTTAATGTGTTTCAGGTTTAAAAATTAAATTGAGCTATAATTCCTCTTAACACAATTACCAAAGGAGGTTCCTATCCCAGGAAGACAGCATAATTATTAAATATTTTATTGATTTTTTTCATTAAAAATTGTCCTTTTTAATTGTGTTGAAGTTTTTATATTTTAGTTTCATTGAAATGTTTAGTTTCCTCACTAGTAGAGTCTCTCTTGAAAGAAAACCAGAGCGTGCACAAATTATTCTGTAGGTCTTGAAAAATATCTTTGTTAATAAAAAAATAATTATAGGTAACACTTACTTTGTAATAGGTATTTTATAAGTAAATTACATATGGCAATTCACTTAATTTTTATAACTGGTCAATGAAATAAATGCTAATTTTTTTTCTATTTTGTAGATGAAGAAACTGAGGTAGAGAAAATACAATCAATGGCCTTGGAGTCTGCCTTTCCTCACATTAGATTAACTCCAGACTTGTTTCATGTAATGAATCAATATTTTTTCTTGAATAAGCTAGCTTGGGTTTCATTCTGTAATTTCCAATTTTAAAAATGCTGATGGAGTCATCTTTCAGTAATACAGATAACTAGATATTCACTGTCCATTCTCTCACTGTTACACAGGCTTCAAGGAAATATGCAAATAATCCCCTGTAGTATGATCTTTTCCTCCCTCATTTGCTTAAATCCCACATAGCAAGAGGATTCTTCAGCACTTCGGCACAGGGGAGTGTTATTTCCCCGGACCGCTTTATAGTAGTCAAATTTTTATACCTACATCTTGCTGTTCTGACTTCCATTAATACCAAAAATTGCTGATTAATAACTAATTACACTCCAGCTCCCCAACTCCGGTATGTAATCTCTTCTCTGGACTTCCATTGCTTTTACAAAAAATACAACTTTCTTTATAACACCTACTCACACCAAGATGGAGGAATGGACAGAGGGGGAGAAAGAAAAAAAAGAAATCCTTGGTCTTGGCAATTAATATATCAGCACTAATGGAACTTACATTCTAGTGAGTTTACATTCTGGTTGGCTTATTTTATATGCAAATTTGAACATGAGAGGACATTTTTAGAGGCCCTGTATTATAATAGTAGTGTAATATATGATGAGCCAATTATATATGGATCACATAATTTATTTTCATCACTTTGTGACTAAATTTTAAAAATTAAGGTTTTTTCAAAGAAATTAGAATATGCTCTATGGGAAAGAGGGAAAACAGAGAGGACTGGGTAACTGAGGCTAGTTCTGGCTTGACTTAAAACTGATTTGATAGACAAAGGACTTAAATAGACCTTTCTCCAAAGATACCAATGGACACCAGGTTTATGAAAAGGTGCTCAACATCATTAAACATCAGTGAAACATAAATCAAAACCACACTGAAATATCAACTCACACTGAAATATCAACTATTAGAATCACTCTTTTAAGAAAGATAAGAAATATTGGCACGGGTGTGGAAAAAGGGGAATCCTTATATATTGTTGATGGGAGTGTAGAATGGATGTAAAATGCTGTAACCAGTACAGAAAAGAGCATGGAGTTTCCTCAAAAAATTAAAAGTAGAACTACCATATGATCCAGTAATTCTATCTCTGGATAGATATCTGAAAGAATTGAAATCTGAATCTCAAAGAGATATCTGCACCCCCACGTTCATTGCAGCAATTTCCACAAAAGCCAAGGTATGGCAACAACCCAAATGTCAAATTGACAGATGAATGGATAAAGAAAATGCCGTAATATACATACAGTGGATTATAATTCAGCCTGTAAAAAAAGGAAATCCTGCCATTTGTGACATGGATGAATCTTGAGGATAGTGCATTATGCTAAGTTAAATAACCTAGTCACAGAAGGACAAATATTGCATGATTACACTTATATGAGGTCTCTAAAATAGTCAAACTCATAGAAGCAGAGAATCCAACAGTGGTTGGCAGAGGCTGAGGACAACAGCAAGTGGGAAATTGTTGCTCAATGGGTGCAAAATTTCTGTTGCACAAGATGAATAAGTTCTAGATATCTACTGTACCACATAGCACTGAGAGTTAACAATACAGCATGGTGCATGCTAATCTGTCTACAGTCTTGTGCAGTGTTGGTGAAAATGGAAATTAGTACAGCTGCAATGGAAAAGAGTATGGAGGTTCTTCAACATGATTACAAATAGAACTACCATATGATCCAGCAATCCCACTTCTAGTTATGTATCCAGAGGAAATCGAATCACCATGTTTAAGAGATAGCTCCACCCCCATGTCCATTGCAGCATTATTTACTATAGCCAAGGCATGGAAACAACCTAAGTGTCCACTGAAGGATGAGAATATAGCAAAAATATTATATATATATATATATATATATATATATACACATATATGTGAATATTATATATGTATATATGTATTCATATATGTATATATGTATTCATATATATGAATGTTATGAACATGTATATATGTATACATATATATGAATATTATTCAGTCATAAAAAGAAGGAAATTCTGCCTTTTACAACAACATAGATGGACCTTGAGGATATTACGGTAAGTAAGATAAGTCAGACATGGAAAGACAAATACACTTTTGTCACTTATATGTGAAATATGAAAAACTGAGCTCATAGAAATAGAGTAGAATGGTGGTTGCCAGGGACTGGGGGCTGAGAGAAATTGGGAGATGATGGTCAAAGGACACAAACTTTTGACTGTAAATTGAATAAATTCTGGGGATGTAATATATAGTTAGATGATTATAATTAACAATACTGTATTATACTTGAAAGTAGTTAAGAGAGTTCATCTTAAGTGTTACCACTACAAATAGGAAGGATAATTATGTGGGGGAATGGAGAAATTATCTAACCTTACCGTGGTCATCATTTCGCAATGTATTCATATATCTAGTCATCATGTTGTACAACTACACTTACATGTTATGTTAATATTTTCCCCATCGAGCTGGAAAAAGTATTTAAAGGATGTATCTTATGTTAAGTGTTCTTGCCACCAAACTCACACATACACACATGTGTTCGCACACATGAAAGAACACAAGGAAATTTTTAAAGGTTTAGTACGTTGATTGTGGTCATGGTATCATTGGTGTTTACATATGTCTAAACTCATCAAGAGGTATATAGTTCACCCTTGAAAAATGCAGGAGTTAGGGGTGCAGGCTCTCCATGTAGTCGAAAATCCATGTATAACTTTTGACTCCCCCAAAACTGAACTAATAATAGCCTATTGACCTGAACCCTTACCAATAACATAAACAGTTGATTAATACATATTTTGCATGTCATATGTAGTATATACTGTGCTCCTACAATCAAGTAATCTACAACAAAGAAAATGTTATAAGAAAATAATAAGGAAAATATATTTACAGTATTGTACTGTACTTTAAAAAGCCATATACATTGGACCCATTAATTTCAAACCCATGTTGTTCAAGGGTCAACTGTATATTAAATGTGTGCATTTTTGGTTTCAATTATGTATCAACAGAGCTTTAAAAACTGAGTTGAGTCTCTTTAGGGTTCAGTGTCAAGTTTTGTTCTACGTAGTTTCAGTTTTTTTCTTTTATTTTCACAGTATTTGTTAGAAAATATATGATTCCTTTTGACAATTTTGGCTCTTCCTTCACAACACTGAGCAATTCCAGCATCATAAGAACTCAGCATTAGCAGTGAGAACAACTGGGAACTAGAACTTTTGGACTGTAATCACTCATACTGCAACCCTAAGAGAGGCATCCTACAATCCTGTTTGTCATCATGTGCTAGGCCTCCAAAAGAGCCAAGTCTTGTCATTCAGATGCTCTCAGGTG